>NC_066580.1:143460187-144158187 GCF_024323335.1 Lathyrus oleraceus
GGTATGATGGATGAATTTCATTATGTTTTTGCCCACGGGTTTAATTATGCATGAATGGGTGAAACCTATGCCTTGAATGTTTAATCACATGATTTCTGAAATGTATACCACAGGGTTTGAGGTTTCTGAAACCATACTGTTATCCATGAAAAAAATGCTTATCGTGTTTCACTAACCCTTTTGTTGAGTTTTTGTGAGGGCTCACAGACTCTTGCAGAGATGGTTTGCGTGGTTTTCCCACTTTATTTGTGGGATACCCCCTGGAGGTTCATTCTGACTACCTGTACTGACTCACCTTTCTTTAATGGCATTAGCTTGGGAGATCCTTGGGTTTCTTACTCCTTTAATTGATGTTACTTCGGATCTTTATCCGTGTGGTACTTTTACCTCTTTTTCCGCATTTTATCGCTTTCTTAGCTGGAAGACCTCGATATGAGGCATTTGTTTTCTTTTGTTTATTTACTTCTGAGCCCCTTGTTGGCACATTTACTTTATACATGTTTGTTTTGTATGTGTTCGAATCCCTGCAGGTAGCGCGGTTCCTTCGTCAAGGACTTCCTTTTTGCCCTTGAGCATCCCAAACCCTAAAACCCAAAGCAACACGTTAACTCCTTCTACTACAGGCGAGTAAGTCTCCAAAGGTCGAGCATCCGGTAGATTACGTAGTGACGTCGTTCGTCCAAAACCCAATCTATAACCCCATAGTTAGTCGAACTACGTTTTGCTCTGATTCTCATTCCAGATGAGATACGTAGGCATAAGACGCGATGTCTTCGCGAGCACACATCCCCCCAATCCGGGTCAGCCGAGCTACGAAGACTCTGATTCTCATATTCAGATGAGATACGTATGCAGTGGATGCGACATCCGCGCGAGTCATTTTCATTTAACCCTTTTTTTTGGTAAACAGCACAAGATAAACTCACACCCTTTAGACAAGAACTACAAAAGTGGATCCCGTAGAGTACTACGGATGCGTAGGGGTGCTAATACCTTCCCTTCGCATAACCGACTCCCGAACCCAAGATTTGGTTGTGAGACCCCGTCTTGTCCTTTCCTTTTTCAGGTTTACTTCGAGCGTTTCCTTTCCCTCCTTTGGGATGAATAACGCACGGTGGCGACTCTTCTGTCATTTTCTTTCGCCGGTTTTTTTTTCGCGCACTGTATTTTTCAGGTTGCGACAATGGAGAATCTTGTGATTTACAAAATAGTTCAAATGGCTCATTTTAAAATTCACCACCATGATCACTTCTTACCTTTAAAGTTTTAGATTATTTTTCAGTTTTTACTTATATGTAGAAGACGGTGAACACATCATATGATTCATCCTTGGTTCTCAGAAATTTAACCCAAGTCCATCTTCTATAGTCATTAACAATGACTACACCATATTTCTTCCCATTGATTGATGCAATACTATCAGGACCAAACAAATCAATGTGAAACAGCTATAAGTGTCTAGAGGTAAGGATAATGTTTTTGGTTTGGCAAGATACCTTTTTTGGTCCCTTAACTATACCATTGGGTTCTTATTGGTCCCTTAATTATTTTTTGTGTCAGATTGGTCCCTAAACTTTTAAAATGTGTCATGTTGGTCCTTTTTGTCTAATTAACGACAAAAAAATTCAAAAATTGGTCGTTATTCGGCACTAATTAGACAAAAGGACCAACATGATATGTTTTAAGAGTTATGGGACCAATATGAAACGAAAAATAATTAAGGGACCAATTTGAACCCAAGGCTATAGTTAAGGGACCAAAAATGGTATTTTTCCTTTTGGTTTTGAAAGAAGTTTTACTGATTTTCCCTACTTGGCATGCTCTACAAAGAGCATCTAAGTGATAATTGAGATATGGCAATCCTTTAACAAGTTTTAAGTTGCTAAGTTTAGATATTAATCTCCAGTTAGCATGATTTAACCTTCTATGTTGGATCCACTTCTCATCACTCACTAATAGAAGGCAGATTACTTTTTGATCAACTAATTTAGAAAAATTAATTTTATAAACATTGCCATTTCTTTTACCTTTGAACATTATGGACTTTTCATATTCATTCATGACTATGGCGTTATTCATATTAAACATGACTTCATAATCACTTTCACAAAATGACTAATGCTTAGTAGGTTATGTTTAAGTCCATCTACAACCCAAACATTATTAATTTAAATAGAGGATTTACCAATAGTACACATACCATTGATCTTTCCTTTCTAGTTTCCTCCAAATCACACAGTTCCTCCATCTTTCAGAGTTAAGTTTTGGAACATAATCTTTTCTCTTATGATATGTCATTAGCAGCCACTGTCCAAGTACCCTGACTATTGATTTGTTTCTCCCTTGAAGCATACCTGTAGCAAAGATAATTTGAGATTTAGGTACCCATAATCTTATGGGTCCTTTATGGTTAATTCTGATAGGTTTATTCTTACTTTGTACCTTTGCTTTCATATGGTAAGGTTTAGTATTATTCAAGACTTTTGATTTAAAAATTTATTGTCTTGAATAAGCATTGACCTTAGGTTCTGATCTTTTCAAAGTCTTAGCTCTTGTTACCTTAGGTTCTGGATCCTTCATAACCTTTTACTTTAGAGTCTTAGGCTCTAGTTTCTTTATAACCCTTAACTCAGTAGCTTTAGGTTCTGACTGATTCAGAACCGTTTCATTTTCAACACCAGGTACAAAATAAGGGTCGAGCCCTTTCTGAGAAGAGCTTGAAGAGGGGTGGGGGGGGGGGGGGTATGTTGGTTTTCTAATGGTTTCAAACCTTGGATTAAAATATTTTTGAGAGTAACCAAGGCCTTCCCCTTTGCTTCTACTTACTCCATAAATAATGGAAGCAAGTTTAGTTATGTTGAAGCCATTTATGATAAACTCTTGAAGAGCAATTCCATGCTCATTAAGAGGTTTATCAGACACTTATTTTACTAGAGCAATATGATCCTTTTCTATAGCATCATTTTTATTTCAAACAAAATTTAATTCTTGCTTCAAAATATCATATTGCTTTTTCAATATTTTCATGTGTTTGTCTTTCTCTTGACATCTCCTCATGAGATCTTGAATAAAAGTAATTAAATCAAAACGAGATAGTTTAGAAAATACTTTGTCTTCTTCCTCAGACTTTGATCCAGGATTTGAGTCAGATTCTGCTTCTGAAGATGTAAGAGCCATGAATGCAAGGTTAGCTTTCTCTTCATATTTTCATAGTCTTCCTCGTTGTCAAGTTCATCCAATGTTGCCATGAGACTTTTCTTGAATCTATTCTAGAAGCTATCCTTTTGAAATCTTCCCTTCTTTAGTTTGTCCTTTTGTAGCTCAGGACATTCAACAATGAAGTGACCATGCTTCTTGCAGTTGAAGTATCCTTTCTAATCATCCTTCTTCTCTCCAGAGCCAAATCCTCTGAAGTTACTGCTTCTGCCAAAGAATATCTTGTTCTTCCTGGCCAGATCCTGAAACCTTTTAATGATGAAGGTCATTTCCCCATCATCTGAGTCATCTTCAAAACCTTCTGCATAAGAAGATTCTTCATAATCCCAGACTTGAGGAGCCTTTTCATTTTTAGAAATAGATTTCAAAGTTAGAGGCTTTAATTTCTAACAAGTTCATCTCTATTGAGCTTCATCTCATGAATCTGAAAATTTCTGATAAGACTCTCAAGACATAATGTGTTTAAGCCTTTAGCTTCCTGAATGGTTGTCACTTTAGGTCTATATCTGACAGGAAGACTCCTAAGAATCTTCTTGACATAATCAGATGTAGTGTAGCTCTTGTTCAGAACCTGAAGACAGATACAAGAACTTGAAACCTAGAAAACATTATTTTAGTGTTTTCATCCTCCTTAATTTTGATCAGCTCATATTGTTAAACTAGAAGGTTAGCCTTAGCTTCCTGAACTTGTTGAATTCCTTCATATGTAGCACATAGGGATTTGAAAATTATCTTAGTTGTAGATTTGTCAGTGAATTTGATGTACTCAAAATGAGGTAGAGCATCAACCAAGACGCCTCTAACTCTATGATATTTTATATAGACCTTTTTCTGAGCTGGTGTGACAGCTTTTCTATCAAACACCATTCCAACTCCATTGAATGGAATATCAATGCCATCTTCTAGAATATATTGCAACCCATCATCAAGGCCTATGATATGAGTATACACCTTGCTCTACCACCATTCAAACTCAGTAGAGTCTCAAACGAAAGTTGGAGGTCTAGCTGTATAGTTTTTTCTTTTTTGGATTGCTATAATCATGACTTATAACAACATGAGGAGTAGGAGTACCACTCCTAAATTCAAATACACTAGACATGATTCAATATGTTTTTCTCAGGATTTTTTTTGTACCACTAATAAGGGTTAAGCGTAGATTGTGCTCTGATACCAACTGAAGGTGAGAAAAAACACAAGAAAGGGGGTGAGTTGTGTTGGCTTTTTCTTTCTTTTTAGACTCTTAAGTCATATTCTTAACATAAGGTTGTAGAGTCTAATTCAGTCAGAGGTATGCAGCAGATATAAAATGCAAGAATGAAGAATAACACATAGAGTTATCTTGGTTCCTCTCTCAACTCGAGAGTAACCCAATCCCCTTGTACATACAAGATATTTTCACTACAATCAGATGAGATTAAAATTTTCTCAAACGCATAAGCAAGAGACTTCCTTTGCTCAAACACACAAGTAAGAGGCTTCATTTTCTCAATCACACAAGCAAGAGACTTCTTTTGTTAAAACACTAAAGTAAGAGACTTCCTTTTCTTAAGCATGCAATCAAGAGACTTCCTTTGCTCAAGCACACAAGCAAGATACTTTTAATGCTCAAAAATTATGAAAGGGAAAACACAATGTTTCAACTAAAACTAAAAAACACAATCACTTCATACTAAAAAGAAAGTGGAACTTAACACAATACTCAAATGATTCCCACCATATTATCACATAAAAAAATACCCTCGATGTATACGTGGTTTTTCAAATCATCTCGTCGTCACAGGTTTCACACTTAGAAATTTTGTGTATTAATTCAAACTTAATTAGTTAGTTACTTAAATGTATATATAATAACTACTGGTGTAGTTATATAAAAATATATCTCTTTCATAACAATCATCCCTTCTTATTCAATATTCATTACTCTCTCTCTCTCTCTTTCTCTCTCTCTCTCTCTCTCTCTCTCTCTCTCTCTCTCTCTTTTCTTACCTTCCACTCCAACACTCTATATATCTTTCTCTCAATTAACTTTCGCAATTGCAAGTTGCAGTAACACCAACATATGGTATCACGAGACTGGTTCTTATCCAAAATCAATAGTGATTGTAGCTATGGTTGGAATAGGTGGCAACAACTTCCTTACAAATCTTCTTGTTCATGATGGCAAGAATTGGGAAAATGGTGCATTCAGATGAGAGTCATCTTCAATGTTCACGATGTATTCAAGTATGTAACATAGGGCTTCAACCGCTAGAAGAAAATGTGACTGATGCTCAGAAAGTTGCATACAAGGAATCCAAGAAGAAAGATCAGAAGGCCCTATTTTACATTCAACAATGCATTGAATCTAGGGTGTTTGATAAAATAGCTCATGCTACAACTTTGAAAGAAGCACAGGATATGTTGAAAAATACTATGGTGGAGATGCGAAGGTCAAGAAGGTGCGCCTTCAATCTTTGAGAAAGAAGTATGAAATGTTGCATATGAAAGAGAGAGAAATGATATCATATTTATTCACAAGGGTTCAAGAATTAACCAATCTTATGAAGAAGTCTGGAGAGACGTTGACATTGTAAATGAAGTTGAAAAGGTACTTTGAAGTATCACTCCTCAATATGATATAATAGTAGTAACAATTGAGGAAACCAAATATCTGGAAACAATTAATATAGAGAATCTGCAAGGATCTCTTGAAGCCATAGAACTGAGACTGAATCAAAGAGAGATAGATAAATATTTTGAATAGACCCTGATTTCTCATTCAAGAAAGGGAGGTTCTGATGACATGAAAAGAAGGTGGAATCAGGGAAAAGGAAATAACCAGAGAGAAGCCGCACCAGATAGAAAAGAGGAGAAGAAGTTTGAAGAAAGAACTCGATCCTCTAAAGGAGGAGGATGATCTAGCAAATTTCAAAATAATAAAAAAAATTAAGACAAGAGAAATATTTGATGCTTCAATTGTAAGAAGTATGGTCACTTTGATTCAAATTGCTAGTTTGGAAAGGGAAAAAAAAGATTGGTGCAGAGGAAGCTAACATAGGGCGAGATGATTCAGATTTAGATCCTATCATGTTGATGATAACTACCTTTGAAGGGACTCCATGTCATACTTAGACTCTGGTTGTTCAAACCATGTGACTGGACACAAGGGGTGTTTGACTGAATTTAACTCAAACAAGAAGACAAGTGTGAAGCTGGTAGATAGCAGAAGCTTAATGGTATAAGGCATGGGCAAGAATTTCATACAAAGAAAGGAAGTAAAAACATCATTGATATAATATGTATCATTTGTCCCTGGTATGCAATGTAATCTGCTGAGCATTGGTCAGTTGGTAGAGAAAGGATTCTCAGTAATCATCGAAGGAAGCTCATTCAAGCTATATGACAATAAGAAAAGAATGGTTATGAAATCAACTCTGACCAGAAACAAAATCTGGAAGGCTAATTTAAAGGCCTCATAATCACACTGTCTTTATTCATCAATTCCCGATGAAGAAAGCTGACTTTGGAATAAAAGGCATGGGCATCTGAATTTTAGAAGTGTAGGCAAGTTGAATAGTATGAAGTTAGTAGAAGGATTGCCTAAGATAGTGACACCTGATAAAGCATGTGACATGTGCATGCTTGGGAAGCAAAGTAGGTTACCTTTTGTGAAACAACTGACAATGAGAGCCAAACATGTATTGAATTTAGTTTCATCTAACATTTGTTATCCTTTTGAAATCCTTTTTTATGGAGGAAGCAAGTACTTCATATCATTTGTAGATGAATTCAGTATAATGTGTTGGGTGTACCTGATAAAGACCAAAGTATAAGCTTTAAACATGTTCAAAAGGTTTAAGGTTATGGCTAAAAAATAGAGTGGAAGACTGATTAAGATACTCAGGATAAATGGAGGAAGGGAATACAATTTCCATGAATTCAAGAAGTTTTGTCATGAAAGTGGAATCTTGCATGAAGTAACCCCCATACACACCTCAACACAATGGTATGGATGAAAGAAGGAATAGAAGCTTGGTTGAAATGGCTAGGAGCATGCTGAAACAAAAGTTATTACCTCATAAATGCTGGGGTGAAGTAGTGTCTACTGCTGCTTATGTTCTAAATAGATGTCCTACCAATAATTTAAAGAATCAGGTGCCAGAAGAATGTTGGTCAGGATGCAAGCCATGCATCACTAATCTCAAGGTATTTGGATCATTATGCTATAAACATGTTCTAGATGAAAAAAGAACCAAACTTGAAGATAAAAGTGAACATATAATCTTAGTTGGTTACCATCCAACTAGAGCATATAGGTGATATAATCCAGTTACTGAGAAATTAGTGGTTAGTAGAGATGTAATCATCATAGATGTAGAATCTTGGGATTAGAGCCAAGGTGGAGAAAGAACAAGAGTGGTTCCAATGCAGGATCCAATGAAGTTTGATTCTGATGAAGTGAATCCAGTCTTAACTAAGACTACAAATGATGTAGTAAATTCTACTCAAAGGGAAAGATCAACCAAAAATAGACAGATACCTGCAAGCTTAAATGATTATGAAATTGTGCTTGGTAATATAATGGACAAGGAAGGAGAAATAATACACTTTGCAATGTTAACAGATGCAGAACCACTAAATTATCAGGATGCAAAGCAAGACAAAGCTTAGAAAGATGCAATGGAGGAGGAACTCATTTAAATTGAAAAATGTGGCACATGGAAACTGACTCAACTACCTGAAAGAAAGAAGTCAATTGATGTGAAGTGGATTTTCAAAGTAAAGTTGAATCCATAAGGAACAATAGTGAAGCACAAACCAATACTTGTGGCAAGGGGCTTCCTTCAAATACAAGGTTTAGATTACTATGAGGTATTTGAACCAGTGGCGAGACATGAGACTATAAGACTTATAGTGGCATTAGGTTATAGTAGAAGGTGGACTTTGTCACACATGGATGTAAAACCTTCCTTTCTAAATGGTCCTCTTGATGAAGAGGTATATGTGCCTCAACCTCCCGGTTTTTAAGTAAAGGGGAAAGAGCATATGGTGTATAGACTATACAAGGCTTTGTATGGTTTGAAGCATGCACCAAGAGCCTGGAACAAGAGAATTGATTTTTTCTTCATCAGACATGGCTTTAAAAAATGTTCAGTTGAGTATGGTGTGTATGTAAAATACAAGCAAGGTGAAATACTATTGGTGTTATGTTTGTATGTCGATAACCTCTTGATAACTGGAGAACCTCAACTGGAAATTGAAGACCTCAAGAGTACAATGAAGTCATAATTTGAGATGTCAGATCTGGGTAACTTATTCTACTTCCTTGGTATGGAGTTTCTATACAAAGAAGGTGGAACAATCATGCATCAAGCAAAGTATGCTACTAACTTGTTAAAAAGATTCAACATGTTGAACTGCAGTGTTTCTATGACTCCTGTTGAATCAGGTCAGAAGTTTGAAGAAGACAATGATGAAGAAAGGGTAGATGCCACCCTGTACAAGCCAATGATTGGATCATTGAGGTACCTATGCAATAGTTGGCTGTCATACGGTGAACTGGACCTTATTGGATATGTAATCGCAATGTCGTGGTTAGCAAGAGTCGCCACCGACTTTTCTTTTATCCCGTAAGGAAAGGTGGAAAAGAACAGGAAAGACCTTAATTTTAAATTCTTAGGTTCGGGAGGTACTTTATACAAAGGGAAGGTATTAGCACCCTTTGTATCCATGGTTATCCATGGGCTCTTAATTGCTCAATCATTTATGTTTTTCTTGTTTAAAAAAAGTGGTTGAGAAATGTATGAAAAATGTTTTGAAAACGAGAATTTAACTTTGTAATGATTCTTGCATGAATGTATACAAAGTGGTTATCTCGTATAGTTTTTTTGAAAGTAGTTTAGAAAAATATAACTCGGCAATGATCCTAGTACGGATGTATGCTAAGTGGTGATTTTCTAAAAAAGGATGTTTGAAAGGTGTGAGGTGTGAAAAGGATTTTTTTATGAATGAGCAATTAAGGTTACACCTGTCCGAGGTCTTTCCGGGCATTTCCTATCCTTATGAGGGTAAAACTGTCCTTACTATTGAGAAGTAAGTAGTTTTATCCTGGGGATGTAGAAGGGTCATCGTAGGGTCATCGATTGGTCATTGAAGGCAACAGTTGTGAGGATACCTTAGCATTCGAAGGGACTATCATCATTTAACCGTAGGCTACACCGAAGGGTCATCGAGGGACAAAATCGTATTTTCGAAGGCAACATCCGAGGGACTATGATTTATTTTATGATGATTTAATCGAAGGGCCATTGCTAAGTGTATCCCCACATTCGCGGGACACGACCGTGATATCGAAATTGTGGGGTAATACAGAGAGGTCCGATATCGTTTATTTAAAGTCCATGTTTTAAGTTCATTAGGTAATTATGGTGGTACCGCCTTAAATCGATACATTAAAATCAACACATTAAGGATCACTACATTGAAATTAATTAGGCAATCAATATGAATCTTCACATTAAAGTGAAACAATTTAGAATCCATCTCCATGAAAGCTTCCCATGCATAAAGCGGAGTACCTAGCCGGCTATTTCTTCGGAAGTATGCTAGCCTTTACACCATGAACACACGGATTAAAGCATCGAGATAAAATATAATTGGAAATTGCACCATAAGATAAATATAACAGCCAGGAATTTAAGCCAAATAATGCAGAATCATCATTAGGTAAACATAAAATGGGCAGCAAGAAGGCAAAGCAGCCCCTGGCCCGGTCGCCTCTGCTTCGCCTAGCGAAGGCTCAGCGAAGGCTCGCTGCGGGCTCGCCTAGCGAGGAGCTAGCGAGCGGCCACGGGTTTGAAATTTGAGAACATTAGGACCTCAACCTGCAGCATGGCTTATGGCATCCAACACATAATTAGATGGTTCAGTTTCACAATATTCAAGCACATTTAAATTCTCATGCAAAACTCCAAAATATTTATGAATTCAATTATAATATCCTCCACGAATTAAGAACATGAAGTGATACCATATGCCAAGTGAGAGTACAAAACGATATCACATGCAAATTAAGACACTAAAGTGGTACCACATGCAAAATAAGGACACAAAGTGATAATCATATGCCAATTAAGAAACTAAAGCGATAATAGTGAGGCAAACCTGTTTGCAAATCGAGTTGCAACCTTGAATTGGCGAGCCGGATTGAGTTGGGCGACGGTAGCTTCGGAGCGGGTAAGCGGCCTTCAGGGTTTCCGCCTTCTGAACTCTTTGGACCAGCAGGGTTTCGGTGCTAGGGTTTTCTCGGGATCTCTGTGTGAGTGTCTCCGGGTGAGTGAGTCCGTCTCTGTGTGTTCTTTTTCGTGGCAGAGGAGCATGTATTTATAGTAGTGGTAATGGTGACCTAGTGGGCTTAAAATGAGGTCCAAAAATCTCAAACTTTCGCAAGCTTCGCTAGGCGAAGGAATTGCTCGCCTAGCGAGCAAACTAGGTCTGGGCTTTTTTGCTGGATCTGATGCTTCGCTGGGCGAGTGGCATGATGCAATGTTCGCTAGGCGAAGGAGCTGCTCGCCTAGCGAGCCAGTTATTTTGGGCCGCCTGTGGATTGGGCCTGTTGTGAGTGGGCTTTTGTCCATTTGATATCAGTGCCTTGCAGAACAAGTCAGAGGGTCTTGGAAAATGCTTTGTAATATCAACGGGCAAATTTTGGGGTATGACAGCTGCCCCTGTTCAATATTCTCGAACCGAGAGAGTAGAATGGCATATGCCGTTCGTGGTCTGGAGGTGAAAGATTATTGAACACTTAGAATGCCCCAAAAATTTGCACTTGTCCATTTGTCTTGACGGAGATGGGCTTAAAGATGCCATCCAAGAAACTTGCTGAGGAGATTTCCAGATTGTGTCGTACGTTAGACGATATCTAGAGACATGGGTGTCACACCGGGTCATACATCAGACCGTATAGTGAACCCTCCATTATGCTGTTGACTTCGCTGGGGAGTCAGAGTATGCTATACTGCTGGGGATAAGGGATCAGAATGGATCATACGTTAGACCGTGTCTGAATACCAGAGTGAGCTGTTCATTAGGCGGATGACTTTGCTGGGGATGAAAGATCAGAATGGATCGTACGCTAGATCGTATCTGAGTCGCAGAATGAGCCGTACGTTAGGCTGAGGCTGCTGAAAAGGGAGTAGTCGTATACTAGACTACCATTCAGGAATGTACCTGTCCGAAGGTAGCACCTGAGAAAGGGAGTAGCCGTATACTAGACTACCATTCAGGAATGTACCTGTCCGAAGGTAGCACCTGAGCAAGGGAGTAGCCGTATACTAGACTACCATTCAGGAATGTACCTGTCCGAAGGTAGCACCTGAGAAAGGGAGTAGCCATATACTAGACTACCATTCAGGAATGTACCTGTCCGAAGGTAGCACCTGAGAAAAGGAGTAGTCATATACTAGACTACCATTCAGGAATGTACCTGTCCGAAGGTAGCACCTGAGAAAAGGAGTGGCCGTATACTAGACTACCATTCAGGAATGTACCTGTCCGAAGGTAGCACCTGAGAAAGGGAGTAGCCGTATACTAGACTACCATTCAGGAATGTACCTGTCCGAAGGTAGCACCTGAGAAAAGGAGTAGTCATATACTAGACTACCATTCAGGAATGTACCTGTCCGAAGGTAGCACCTGAGAAAAGGAGTGGCCGTATACTAGACTACCATTCAGGAATGTACCTGTCCGAAGGTAGCACCTGAGAAAAGGAGTAGCCGTATACTAGACTACCATTCAGGAATTTACCTGTCCGAAGGTAGCACCTGAGCAAGGGAGTAGCCGTATACTAGACTACCATTCAGGAATGTACCTGTCCGAAGGTAGCACCTGAGAAAGGGAGTAGTCATATACTAGACTACCATTCAGGAATGTACCTGTCCGAAGGTAGCACCTGAGCAAGGGATGAGGGCCTAACTTGGTCGTACATTAGACTGTATTTGAGCAGCATCTGGTCTAACTTGGTCGTACATTAGACTGTATTCGAGTTGAAGAAGGTCCAACTGGGTCATACATTAGACCGTGTTGGGAGTAGTTGAAGATCAGAATGGATCGTCCGTTAGATCGTATCTGAGTGGAAGGAGTTATATGATGAGCTGAATCAGAATGAACCGTATGCTAGGCTATATCTGATAGTATTTGTATATGTTGTATTTGCAATGAATATTTGGGATGGGCTTATAGATGCCATCGTTAGGAGGATGTCAGAATGGATGTTGAGATGTATCTGAAGAAGAAAGTAGTCGTACGCTAGACTACACCTCGGAATGTACCATATGCTAGGCAGTATCTGAGGGATATAGTTGAATCTTGAATGTAATTGATAAAGATGTCCGTCTGAATGGACCTTTGTGTTGGTTGTATCAAGAGGATAATTAACCTGAAAAATAAAGTTAGCTTCATGCCATGTCATGATGCATGAGATGCAAATGTTGTATGCATGCATGTGCTGTGAAGTGATGTAATGAGTGAATTAGGCGTCTGGAATGAATGCGAGCTTTGTATGCATGTATATGTTATGAAATGATGTAATGTATATGATGCGGAATGAAAATTGTATGTAGGTATGTGATGTGAAATGATGTAATGAATGCATTAGGCGTCTGAAACATTCTTCCAGGGGACACTACTGGGGAGATAGATCTCAGTCTGCTGGTCGGAGACATTGGTATTGATGGCCCTTCCTTAGCTGGGGATTCGGGTTCTGTCCAACGGGGCCTGGCTGGGGATAGAAGGGATGACCTTTCGGTAGGGCGATGCCGGCCTCTTCTGGGGAATAATTGGCGTGGCCGGGGAATCGAATTAGTAACAGCCTCCTTGGAAAGCGTGGTTAGACCTTCTCCTCGATCCTGAAGTCGTGTAGTAATTGCTATTGCTATTTTAGGCATGCATTTTTGTAAACATGGGTCATATTCAAGTGCATAAGTCAATTCAAGTTAAATTAATGGACGTTTACGCAAACAAAACAGAAAAGGTAAAAACAAAAGCATCTTTTTGGAAATGAAATTGTATTGATTTTGAAAGAGGGCCTATAAACAGGCAATTCGTGTACAAGGAGACAGAAATCCTAGTAAGAGGAAATTGTCAAGACAACAAAAAGAAAGCTATGCAGAATAAGTCCTATTGATTTTGATTCCACTACTGTCATTATGTCTTCAAGCATCTCATCTCCTGCTGTCGGATAGAAGTGATTGGCTTGTTCAGTCCCTGGAACTTGGTTGAAGCTGGCAGAGAACGGGACATAGTCATACGCTTTAATCCCTAATTTTTGCCTGGACCGCCTTTTCAGGTTTTCTGTCCACCGGGATACCCCTTTTTGCCCAAGCCGCCTTTTCAGGTTTTCGACTTGCCGGGTATACGTCTTTATATATTTATCCCTAACTTTTGCCCGAACCCTTTTGGTTCGCCGGGATGCCCTTACTTTTGCCTAGGTACGTCGACCTAGCGGGTCTCTTTTATGCGTAGTATTTTTTAACTATGTCCGCGTTCACAGGATGCGGGAAGTCCTCGCCATCCATTGTAGCAAGTATCATGGCTCCACCGGAGAATACCTTCTTAACCACAAATGGTCCTTCGTATGTGGGAGTCCACTTACCTCTGGGGTCACCTTGTGGTAGGGTGATACGCTTGATCACCAAGTCGCCTACCTGATACACCTGTCTCTTGACCCTTTTGTTAAATGCTTGGGTCATGCGCTTCTGGTATATCTGCCCGTGACAAACAGCCGCAAGTCTCTTCTCATCAATCAAATTTATCTGATCGAGTCGAGTCTGGATCCATTCATCTTCATCTAAGCCCGCCTCTTTCATGATTCTTAGAGAGGGAATCTGAACTTCCACTGGTAAAACGGCTTCCGTTCCGTAGACTAAAGAGAAAGGAGTTGCCCCTGTCGAAGTGCGTACTGAAGTGCGATAACCATGGAGAGCAAATGGTAACATCTCATGCCAGTCTTTGTACGTTACCGTCATCTTTTGTATGATCTTCTTGATGTTCTTATTAGCAGCCTCCACGGCGCCATTCATCTTTGGCCGGTACGGAGAAGAATTATGATGCTTTATTTTGAACTGCGTGCAGAGTTCAGTAATCATCTTGTTGTTCAAATTAGTACCATTGTCAGTGATAATCCTTTCAGGGATGCCATATCGACAAATAAGACTATTCTTGATGAACCGTGCCACCACATTCTTGGTGACAGAAGCGAATGAGGCTGCCTCTACCCACTTTGTGAAGTAATCAATAGCGACGAGAATGAAGCGATGTCCATTAGAAGCCGTAGGTTTAATCTCTCCAATCATATCGATGCCCCACATTGCAAAGGGCCAAGGCGCTGTTAACACGTTCAATGGAGCAGGAGGTACATGTACTTTATCCGCATAGATCTGACACTTGTGACAGGTTCTGGAGTGATGGTGGCAATCAGCTTCCATGGTAGACCAATAATACCCTGATCTCAGAATCTTCTTGGCCATGGTATGTCCATTAGGATGAGTCCCAAAAATACCGTCATGCATGTCTTCCATAATCTTTTCCGCTTCCTTTTTATCCACACAGCGAAGCAAAGTTGAATCATGATTACGTTTGTACAATACTCCATTACTCAGAAAGAATTTAGCGGAGAACTTCCTCAGGAATTTTTTGTCCTTGACGGATGCCCCTTCAGGGTATTCCTGAGTCTCTAAATATCTTCTTACGTCGTGGAACCAAGGTTTCTCCTGTACCTTCTCAGCGTTAAGTCCATAACAGTATGCTGGTTCATCTAACCGTCCAATGGTAACCATGGGAGCTTCACCGTCCCATCTGACTCTGAACATAGATGACATGGTAGCTAATGCGTCTGCCAACTGATTCTCCTCTCGTGGAATATGTTCAAATGTAATCTCTTCAAAGTATGGGATTAATGTCATCATCCGCTCTCGATAAGGGATGAGATTTGGATGTTTAGTCTCCCATTCTCCGTTGATCTGACTGATTACCAAGGCCGAATCTCCGTACACACTCAAAAGCTTGATTCGCCAATCTATAGCAGCTTTGAGTCCAAAAATACATGCTTCATACTCAGCCATATTATTGGTACAATGAAAACATAGTCTAGCTGTGAAAGGCGTATGGTAACCCTTGGGAGAAATGAGTACAACCCCAACACCATGGCCCAATGCATTAGAAGATCCATCAAAGACCATAGTCCATCGGGATCCCCATTCGGATCCCTCATCTGGTTTAGGTTTTTCATTATCAGCAACAAACATGACATCCTCATCTGGGAACTCAAAATTCATAGATTGGTAATCATCCACCGCTTGATGAGCCAAATGATCAGCCAGCACGCTTCCTTTGATTGCTTTCTGGGAAGTGTACTGGATATCGTACTCTGTTAAGATCATCTGCCCTCTCGCTATTCTTCCGGAGAGAGCGGGCTTCTCGAACATGTATTTGATGGGATCCATCCTAGAAATCAACAAAGTGGTATGATTCAACATATACTGTCTTAGTCGGCGAGCAGCCCAGGCCAAAGCACAGCAAGTTCTCTCGAGCAGTGAGTATCTTGCTTCACAGTCGGTAAACTTTTTGCTCAGGTAGTATATGGCATGCTCTTTTCGACCAGACTCGTCATGTTGCCCCAATACGCACCCCATTGAATTTTCTAACACGGTCAAATACATGATTAGAGGTCTTCCTTCAACTGGTGGTATCAAAATTGGAGGTTCCTGGAGGTAGTTCTTGATTTTGTCAAAAGCTTCTTGGCATTCATCATTCCATGTCATCTCTTGATTTTTCCTCAGTAATTTGAAGATGGGTTTGCAGGTAGCGGTCAAGTGGGAGATAAATCGAGCAATGTAGTTCAAGCGTCCCAAGAAACCTCTGACTTCTTTCTCCGTACGGGGAACTGGCATTTCTTGAATAGCTCTCACTTTAGCCGGGTCAACCTCAATTCCTTTACCACTGACAATAAAGCCTAAGAGTTTACCGGATCTTACTCCAAAAGTGCATTTGTTCGGATTCAATCTCAACTTGTACTTCTTCAGCCTCTCGAACAGTTTGTATAAATGATCGAGATGCTCTTCTTCAGTATGAGATCTAGCTATCATGTCATCCACATATACCTCTATCTCATGATGAATCATATCATGGAACAAAACCACCATAGCACGCTGGTATGTTGCCCCGGCGTTCTTTAGACCGAACGGCATTACTTTGTAACAGAAAGTGCCCCATTGCGTCACAAACGTAGTTTTCTCCATGTCCTCAGGTGCCATCTTAATCTGGTTATAACCCGAGAATCCATCCATGAATGAGAATACTTTGTGTTGAGCGGTGTTATCTACCAGAACATCAATGTGCGGGAGTGGAAAGTCGTCTTTGGGACTTGCTTTATTCAGGTCTCGGTAATCTACGCACATTCGCACCTTACCATCCTTCTTTGGCACTGGCACCACATTAGCAACCCATTGAGGATAGGAAGTAACGGCTAGGAAACCGGCATTGAATTGTTTCATAACCTCGGCTTTGATTTTCTCAGACATTTCGGGACGCATGCGGCGAACCTTTTGCTTGACAGGACGGCAGCCTTCCTTCGTAGGCAGCCGATGCACCACTATATTAGTATCCAACCCAGGCATGTCTTCATAAGACCAGGCGAAAACCTCTACATAGTCATGCAACATCCGAACCAATCTTTCCTTGACACTGCTTTCCAATCCTGCTCCTATTTTGACTTCTTTTCTGTCTACCTCAGTACCCAGATTTACAATTTCGAGGGACTCTTCATGCGGCTGTATAGTCCTTTCCTCTTGCAGTAACAATCTGGCAAGCTCTCCAGGGACTTCACAATCTTCCTCACTTCCATCTTCGGCTTGGTAGATTGGATTTTCAAAGTCATAATGAACAGTAGCGGAATTATTATCAATAGGATCCAGAGTGAGTACGGATCTGCAATTTGTTACGTGAGTGTGTGTAAGAAAGCATAGCTTGTTTGAAAGACGACAGGAAAAAATAAAGAGCGCAACATTTGAATGCGAAAATGTCCATTGATTTATTGAATATGAAAATATGCTTATGAAATGACAAAACCCTTAACAAATTAGCTATTGTGCCCCGGGTATAGACACGATGCTTTAAGAAGTTCAATTAGAATTTGCAATGCTAAATAGACAATAACAATTACTCCTGACTAAAGGAGATCGGGATAGTGTCTTCAGCCTTCCAATTATTGAGTCCGTCGCCAATTGTTGGGTAGATCCAACTATCCAGGTCGCAATCACTGTCAGCATCTTCTACAACATTGATTTGATCTTTGACCGTCTTCTGAGGGTTGAATCCCAGACCAGCTTTGTCAGACTTGTACGGTACGTTGATCAGTTGACCCCAGCCAGTACAGCCACCATCTTCAACCACAGCTTGAGCATCTTTCAGAGAAATCATAGCAGGAGGAGCACGAGTAACCTTGGGCATACAGGGAGTTGGCTTAAGGACAGGATCGGGCGGGGAAACCACTTCAAATGACTGAGTTGGAGTCTCGAAGAATTCACCATCCATCTCAACGTATCTGAAGGTATGCACACTACTGACAATGTATTCTTCCTCCCCACACACAGTGACGATCTTGCCCTCTATTGGATACCTCAGCTTTTGATGGAGGGACGAAGCCACGGCACCTGCCTCATGAATCCAAGGGCGCCCCAGTAGGCAGGAGTAGGCAGGTCGAATGTTCATTACATAAAAGGTAGTGTTGAAAACTTGAGGTCCTATCTTGATAGGGAGAACAACTTCACCGTGGACAACACTCTTTGCACCATCGTAAGCCCGCACCACAATGTCACTAGGCTTCAGTTCAACGCTCTTGCAGTCAAGTTTCTCGAGCACGGTTTTTGGTAACACATTCAAAAAAGAGCCATTATCGATCAGCACATGAGACAGGGTGATCCCTTTACACTCAATGGAGATATGCAGAGCCTTATTATGGTCCTTTCCCGCTGGTGTCAGGTCAGCATTGGAAAAACCTAGGCCACCGTCGACAGTCAGATTAACAACATAATTTTCGAACTGATCGACGGAGGTCTCCTGAGGTACATGGGCAGTCTTCAGGAATTTTATCAAGGCATTGGCATGAGATTCAGAAGACAACAACAAGGACAACATCGAGATTTTGGAAGGAGTGTGCCCCAACTGCTCTACCACATCAAAATCACTCTTGCGGATGATTTTCAACACTTCTTCCATTTCTCGTTTGGCAACGTCTTCAGTAGTATCTTCGACCGGTGTCTCTGACTGAGAAGGATTGACTGGTTCCTTTCTTCGAGTCTCAGAAGCTGGGGGTGAGATCTCTGGAGAGAAGATCCTTCCGCTTCGAGTAATTTTACTAGTCCCAACGATGTCATTAGGATTAGCAGAATCACCAACTTGCTTTACGCCATGGATATAAACCTCACCTCCATAATTCCACGGAATGGCCTTGCTTGAGGAGTACGGTATTGGGCCAGGTGCAGTAATGATCAGGGGAGCTACCTTGGGCTCAGCAATGATCTTCACAGGTACTCTGGGAGCGGTAATCTTAACCGGAACTTTAGACCTTGCAATCATAGATATTTCTTCAATAGGGTTTTCCGTTTTAGAAACCCTTTCAAAGAGAATTGTACGGTCGTCCATCAACCGTTGAATGCCATTTTTCAATTTCAAGCAGTCCTCGGGCCAAAGTGTGCAGAGATTGCAATCTTCAGTACAACCTGGAAATAAACCAGCTTGCAATAAATTCCTCTTTATGATCGGGAGAGGAGACGTTAAGTCCGCTACAGTAGTAATGAGAGAATCGTCATTGAGAGCATTAACAGCCTTGTCATGATTAGGCATAGGTGCATTGATGACATTAGGAGTCTCCGGAGGCTCGAACTCAATTTCCCCAGCATCGATCATGTCCTGAATCTTATTCTTCAACAGCCAACAATCATTTGTATCATGCCCGGGGCTATCGGAGTGATATGCACACCTGGCATTGGGATTATAACGAGGCGAAGCAGTGTTGACATTTGCAGGAGGACCTCTGAGAGTGATTAGGTTTACCTTCAGCATACTTTGCAGTGCTTGTGCTAAAGTCATATTGAGCTTGGTAAACTGCCTTCTTGGTCTGTCTTGTCTTTGCTGGAAGTTTTGAGCTGGCGGGGCTGCGATCGTCACTGCTCCGATGGCATGGTCACCGATTTTCTTATTATGATTCTTTTGACCATACACAGCATTCGATTCATTCTTCCCATGGTAGGACTTTTTACTGCTTGTAGAAGTAGCTGCCTGTAATTTTCCACTTCGAATGCCGCTCTCCACCCGTTCACCTGTCAGTATAAGTTCAGTGAAACCTGATGAAGAACTCCCCAGTAGGTGGCTGTAGAATGGGCCAGTCAGAGTACCCATGAACAGGTCTACTAATTCTCGGTCAGTCATAGGGGGTTTGACCCTGCCGGCCAAATCTCTCCATTTCTGAGCATACTCTTTGAAGCTTTCTTTAGATCCCATGGCCATATTCTGCAACTGTAGCCGAGTAGGTGCTAATTCAGAATTGTACTGGTACTGCTTGTAGAAAGCCGTTGCTAGATCAGTCCAGGTGCGGACGTCAGAGCTCTCGAGCTGATAATACCATTCCAACTGAGTGCCAGATAGACTCTCTTGGAAGAAATGGATCCACAGTTTCTTATCAGTGGTATGCGGCTGGATCTTTCTCACATAAGCCCTTAGATGCATCTGAGGACAAGACGCACCATCGTACTTATTGAAAGTGGGGATTTTGAATTTGCGAGGAATGGTCACGTCGGAGACCAGACCCAAACTTTCGAAATCCAGACCAGGTGTCTTCTGACCCTCCATGGCTAGCATGCGTTCTTCCAGCAATTTGTACTTATCATCTCTTGGAGAGTACTGTTCATTTTCATACTCCTCATCATCATCCTCAGGGTTAGAGAAATCAACATTCTCCTCCTCTGAATCATTTTCCGCCCCCTATTCTGGGCCATTCGGGATTCCAAATTTGATTCCCGTAGCCTGTCCTTTACGCCTTCTGCCCGGGTTAATGAAGCTCACAGCTTTCTTGTCCTTCTTCTTTTCAGCCAAAAGAGCCTTCAGCTCCTCCTGACCCTTGGACAAGCTTAGCATCATCTCCTTGAATTGAGCATTCTGAGTCTGGAGATCTTTGACAGTCTGTTCGAGATCCATTTTTCTGTTTAAGAGGCAGACCGTGAGAATATGGTCCTTTAGAACACCTGTTATGCAATGTTATGTTATGCGATGCAATGTATGAAATGTTTTCAAGGACTTTTGGAATTTAACTCTGCATAAATCCCCAACAAGAGGGAAATGTTTTATTGCTACTTTTTTTTTATCATAATAGTAAAAATACAAAGCTCAAGTCTCCCAGGGGCGACTTCTTTTCGGGCGAAGATATGCATTGAGTCTTCGTTCCTCATTAAGCTGACTGGTGAGCTCTAACACTTTCTTCCTTTCTGCATTGAACTGAGCTTCGAAAGTATCTCTCTCTTCTCTCAACTGGGTCCAGGATCTTTTCAATTCCTCAACATCAGTAGGCATATCTGGATAAGGAATGATCTGGGAAGTAGCTCCTTCGGCCTCTGATTCAACAGTCAATGGTCCGACTGCAAGATATGGCATGACAAGTTCGCGAGCTCTGGTGCGCACCCATCTGAGATAAGGCTCCATAGGAATAGAATTTTTCTTTCCTAAATTGCTTCTTTTCACCATGCCCCAAGCTCGTACAAACCTTTGGCGGAGACCTTGAGAGTCATTGTCATAGTCAAACACTGTACCTTGAATAATCATTTCATGTGGACCATCTCTTCGAGCATGCCCAAACTGACGTAGGGCTAAGGCAGGATTATAAGTAATACCTCCCCTTATCCCCAGGAGTGGTACATTAGGGAATTCTCCACAACGGTCGATGAGGGTGACGTTTTCTCTGAGATTGGAACACCAACGGATGTCTGAATGGGAGAGTGCCATTGTCCTTTGAGACCATTTCAGATTTCGATCATTCTTCAAGACTGATTGAGGGAGGTGCGAAATAAACCACCTAGACAACAAAGGTACGCAGCACATGAGAGTCCCTTGCCTCCTCATAGTACGAGTGTGAAGGGAATGCAAGACATCCCCAAGCAAGGTAGGCACAGGATTATGTGTGAGGAATATCTTAATAGCATTCACATCTATGAATTGGTCCGGATTAGGGAATAGCACCAAACCATAGATTAGCAATGCTAAAACATCTTCAAAAGCATGGACATTCACAACTTTTAGGAATTCTCGGGCCTTACTTATCAGAAATTTGGCAAGTAAACCTTTCGTTCCACTCCTTGTTACCCAATTGGTCTCAATGTCAGATTTTGTCATGCATAAAGCTGCGGCAACTTCTTCAGACTTTGGCATCTTTTCTAAACCACTGAAAGGTATTTGGTCCAGGATAGGTATCCCGAGCAGCTGGGAGAATTCTTCTAATGTGGGTACCAACTGATAATCTGGGAAAGTGAAGCAATGATGTTTAGGATCGAAGAACTGGAATAGGACTCTCATCATATCTTCCTTGAAACCAGTGGTAACTAAGTTGAGAAGATGACCATGTTTCTTGTTTAACTGAGCATGATCGGGAAGTTCTAACACCAAATCCTTGAGTTGAGGAGAGATCGTTACAAGATTGATCCGGATAGTCTTCCTGGAAGCCATAACCTGTTTAACAGAGCAAAGCTAAATTCCTAAGTCCTTGAAATGGTTAGTATGATGATGCTATGATGTTACGATGTTACGATGTTACGATGTTATGATGTTATGATGTTATGATGTTATGATGTTATGATGTTATGTAAGCACAAACATGTCACACAACAATCATTCCTAGGTTTTAGGGCTTGCATGAGTTCCACAGGTAAGTACCCCCCCCCCACTGAAGTTTGGTTGGTTCAACCTGTCCTAGAATAGTAACCGGGTTCTAGAAGGATCTCAAATCATCGACCTTTCCTTAAGTCCACTTCAGTGCAACACCAAGTGGTTGACCGAAGCTTCCCTAAAGTCCAATCTCAAAGAGTGTAGTATCGAGTATCAACCAACCTCAGTCGGAACCGAAGCCAGTTATCTCACTACTTTCTAAAGGCTAGGATGAGTCAATTAGGGTTCTAAAGGTTTGGTTAATGCTTTGATGACACCACGCGGAAGCCAAATTTTTCCTCAAGTGAACATGAGGAACATCAGGACGACCAAAGTGCCACATTAACCGTAGCCATCATTTTGACCATTCCAGTATACGCCGGATAGTCGCGATGATCTATTGCTACTTACCTAAGGTACACTAGATCCGGGTGTAGGATCTTTCACTCAGACAATCCCTTAAAACGAAAGAACAAATTCAAACATAAATGATTTTTAAGGTGGACCTCTCTTTATTATCCCCAGCAGAGTCGCCAGTTCTGTCATACGGTGAACTGGACCTTATTGGATATGTAATCGCAATGTCGCGGTTAGCAAGAGTCGCCACCGACTTTTCTTTTATCCCGTAAGGAAAGGTGGAAAAGAACAGGAAAGACCTTAATTTTAAATTCTTAGGTTCGGGAGGTACTTTATACAAAGGGAAGGTATTAGCACCCTTTGTATCCATGGTTATCCATGGGCTCTTAATTGCTCAATCATTTATGTTTTTCTTGTTTAAAAAAAGTGGTTGAGAAATGTATGAAAAATGTTTTGAAAACGAGAATTTAACTTTGTAATGATTCTTGCATGAATGTATACAAAGTGGTTATCTCGTATAGTTTTTTTGAAAGTAGTTTAGAAAAATATAACTCGGCAATGATCCTAGTACGGATGTATGCTAAGTGGTGATTTTCTAAAAAAGGATGTTTGAAAGGTGTGAGGTGTGAAAAGGATTTTTTTATGAATGAGCAATTAAGGTTACACCTGTCCGAGGTCTTTCCGAGCATTTCCTATCCTTATGAGGGTAAAACTGTCCTTACTATTGAGAAGTAAGTAGTTTTATCCTGGGGATGTAGAAGGGTCATCGTAGGGTCATCGATTGGTCATTGAAGGCAACAGTTGTGAGGATACCTTAGCATTCGAAGGGACTATCATCATTTAACCGTAGGCTACACCGAAGGGTCATCGAGGGACAAAATCGTATTTTCGAAGGCAACATCCGAGGGACTATGATTTATTTTATGATGATTTAATCGAAGGGCCATTGCTAAGTGTATCCCCACATTCGCGGGACACGACCGTGATATCGAAATTGTGGGGTAATACAGAGAGGTCCGATATCGTTTATTTAAAGTCCATGTTTTAAGTTCATTAGGTAATTATGGTGGTACCGCCTTAAATCGATACATTAAAATCAACACATTAAGGATCACTACATTGAAATTAATTAGGCAATCAATATGAATCTTCACATTAAAGTGAAACAATTTAGAATCCATCTCCATGAAAGCTTCCCATGCATAAAGCGGAGTACCTAGCCGGCTATTTCTTCGGAAGTATGCTAGCCTTTACACCATGAACACACGGATTAAAGCATCGAGATAAAATATAATTGGAAATTGCACCATAAGATAAATATAACAGCCAGGAATTTAAGCCAAATAATGCAGAATCATCATTAGGTAAACATAAAATGGGCAGCAAGAAGGCAAAGCAGCCCCTGGCCCGGTCGCCTCTGCTTCGCCTAGCGAAGGCTCAGCGAAGGCTCGCTGCGGGCTCGCCTAGCGAGGAGCTAGCGAGCGGCCACGGGTTTGAAATTTGAGAACATTAGGACCTCAACCTGCAGCATGGCTTATGGCATCCAACACATAATTAGATGGTTCAGTTTCACAATATTCAAGCACATTTAAATTCTCATGCAAAACTCCAAAATATTTATGAATTCAATTATAATATCCTCCACGAATTAAGAACATGAAGTGATACCATATGCCAAGTGAGAGTACAAAACGATATCACATGCAAATTAAGACACTAAAGTGGTACCACATGCAAAATAAGGACACAAAGTGATAATCATATGCCAATTAAGAAACTAAAGCGATAATAGTGAGGCAAACCTGTTTGCAAATCGAGTTGCAACCTTGAATTGGCGAGCCGGATTGAGTTGGGCGACGGTAGCTTCGGAGCGGGTAAGCGGCCTTCAGGGTTTCCGCCTTCTGAACTCTTTGGACCAGCAGGGTTTCGGTGCTAGGGTTTTCTCGGGATCTCTGTGTGAGTGTCTTCGGGTGAGTGAGTCCGTCTCTGTGTGTTCTTTTTCGTGGCAGAGGAGCATGTATTTATAGTAGTGGTAATGGTGACCTAGTGGGCTTAAAATGAGGTCCAAAAATCTCAAACTTTCGCAAGCTTCGCTAGGCGAAGGAATTGCTCGCCTAGCGAGCAAACTAGGTCTGGGCTTTTTTGCTGGATCTGATGCTTCGCTGGGCGAGTGGCATGATGCAATGTTCGCTAGGCGAAGGAGCTGCTCGCCTAGCGAGCCAGTTATTTTGGGCCGCCTGTGGATTGGGCCTGTTGTGAGTGGGCTTTTGTCCATTTGATATCAGTGCCTTGCAGAACAAGTCAGAGGGTCTTGGAAAATGCTTTGTAATATCAACGGGCAAATTTTGGGGTATGACATTGGCCAAATATCAACTTTGATGTAGGAGTATTGAGAAGATTCATGCATGATCCAAGGAAGTATCATTTACTAGATGGAAAAAAAGTACTAAGATGCATAAAGGGAACCTTGAGGCATGGTGTATTTATCTCATATGGAAGAAAGATAAGCAAAGAAGAGGTGGTATGATTTTCTAATTCAGACTGGTGCGGTGACAGATTGGACATGAGAAGTACCAGATTTTATGTCTTTAAGTTTCAAAGATCTCCAATCTCTTGGATCTCTAAGAAGCAACCTGTTGTGGCTCTGTCGAGCTGCGAGGAAGAATATATTTCTAGTTGTTCAGCTACTTGTCAAGCTGTTTGGATTGAAGTTGTACTTATTGAACTTAGAGTAAACATTCAAGTATCAATCAAGCTCTTTGTTAACAACAAATTTGCAGTAAAGTTAGCTAAGAATCATGTCTCTCATGGAAGATCCAAGCATATTTAAACAAGGTTTCATTACATAAGAGAGCAAGTGAATAAAGGAAGGTTTGTAGTGAGATATTGTCCTACCAAGGACCAGATTATTGATATCTTGACTAAGGTTGTAAAAGGAGTACAATTTTATAAGCTTAAGATAGACATGGGAATGGTAGCATTTGATTCAGAGGTTGGAACGACTTCTAGATCACTAACCTCTGAAGGTTTGATGGCTTTTGAATCATCATCCTCTGAAGGTGTCAGAGGCTGGAACAACCTAGCCTCTGAAGGAGTCAAAGGATGGAGCAGTCAGACCTCTGAAGCTTTGATAGCTTCTGAACCATCATTCTCTGAAAGAGTTAGAGGTGAGAACTACGTTTGAACCTATAGCCTATAAAGTAGATTTTGAAGCATGGCTAGAGCTTGAAGCAGCTTCTAAAGATTGGTTGGAGTCTGAAGTATCAACTTCTATTGTGTATGACTTGGTGAAAGTTTGAATTTAGGGAGTGTTTTGTATATTAATTCAAACTTAGTTAGTTAGTTACTTAAATGTATATATAATAACTATTGGTGTAGTTATGTAAAAATATATCTCTTTCATAACAATCATCTTTTCTTATTCAATATCCATTACTCTCTTTTTTCTTCCCTTCCACTCCAACATTCTCTCTATCTTTCTCTCAATTAACTTTCGCATTCGCAAGGTGTGATAATACCAACAAGAAGTGAATGCTTACATACCGCACACAAACATGTTATTGTTTCCGATCAAAACTCCACATCATTTCACCCTTGCAGGTTGCATACTTATGGGGTTGTGATACACCATGCATTTTAACAAATTCAAAGCATTAATGTAAGAAATTCATCCTTATAAGCTTTGTGTTGGAGGGTTTATGGATAATTATAAGTCTTATAATTAGTTCAACATATACATTGGGATGGTATAAATCTCAATAATCAAACCTAATAGATCATGATCCAAAAATATTAAGCAAGAAGACATTGGCATATGTGTGAGTTTACTTGGTCAAAGCCATGAAAAATATGATCTTGGAAATAGAGAATCAGTGGAAATTAACACACATGAAAGAGAAGCATAAACGAACCCATGAAGACAAATGAAAAGAAGTTACAAATTCTCTGTATATAGAGACTCATCACATAACAAAGAACTCGCTCACTATTTACGCAAATACTAAACACCTAGATTAAAAGGTTAAGGCTCTCACATGTTGGACAAATGAATATAAACATAAGAAATGAAGGAGGTGAATTATGTTGCTTTGAAAAATAATGTCCTATTAAAACAAAATCTTTGGAAAAAGTAATTATTTAAAACAATTTTGTAACTTAAACAAATATAAGCAGCGAAATAAATAAATAAAGAGAAATCAGAGTGAAGAAGAGATGAAGGCACGACGGAAATAAAATAAAAAATAATAAAAATAAAAGGAGATAAGAGATAAGAAATATGCACCAAAGATTTATAGAGGTTCAGCCTAACCACTTGGCATACTCTCCTCAAGAATTTCTTCTTGAGATTTTCCATTATAGGTGTTAGTTTTTCATAAGTTATGCCTACGAACATTCTTATAAGCAAACTTAGAGTTTTACACTGGTTATCCTCCAAATAAAACACGAGATTTTATACCAGCCTAATCTTGAACCAAATGAGAGATTTTACATCAGTCGGCGCTCACAAACTAAACAAAGATTTGTACAAACAATCTCACAAACCATATGAGAACTTTTACACCAGGAAAAGATCATAAAACAAGGATATATTTTCATGGACAATCTCACGAACAAAACAACAACTTCTTACAAAGAGATTTTTTACAAGAGAAAAAATCCTCTTGCATAAATTACAATATTACCCCTACACAAGAATACACAAGAAAATCCTCACTGATATTTTTTACTCCTAAAGCACGACAGTAATTTTAGTGGGAAATAAAAAACAATAAGAGAAGGAGTAGGGTGAGAAAGACTCAAAACATGTTTTCTAGTGTGGTTTGAAAGTGAGGAGAGCCATTTATTTATAGGAGAAAAATCTGACTCAAAAAGGAAAACTATCAATGGGTTTTTTAATGCTTATAATCGATTATAACTTAGGTCTACAGTATTATATGATTCATAAAATGACAACCCTAATTATAAAAAAGGAAGCCCTGTAGCAGCTAGTGTCATAATCAATAATTATGAGTGTTTTTAACTGGTTAGGAAGCTTTAACCCTTGCTTTAATCGATTAGGTGAAAGTATTAATCAGTTAGGTGGTGTATATAAGCATCTTAAGAGTTTATGAGCACCATTTATTAATCCCACAAGCACCTTGATGGTTTCTCTAAGGGTTTTAAGAAGTTTTATCAAATAGAGAGATTAAAAGAACTTTTAGGTAAGTGTGTGCATTTCCTTAGTAATATAGGAATTACTTGAATATCTTTTATAAGATTCTGATCACTCAGACATGAATCAGGCAAGCTTTCACACTTCGCGTCTTTCATAAACTCTGAATCTTCAATATCCCTTGCTTAATTATTAGTGGTTCGGTACTTCATCTGGGGTTTGACTTCTTCTATCTAATGTGGCTTGATATAAATTCTTGATAGACACCATCATCAAAGATATTTGTTTGATTGGAGTTCATCAAAGATTCCATCAAACTCCACTAACATTAGGTGTTATCCTTAAGAGATTGGCTTTGACATCTTGGTCTCCCTGGCATAACAACTTGATCATCACTTCAGATGAAAACTTCTCCTCATAGTATTGTCATTATCATAACCATATAAGTCAGCTAACTGCTCTTAACATTATACCTACAAGCACATAGATCCACATCACCATCTTTGCAAATCAAAGAAAGAAGATTTGCATGTATAATCTTCGTCGGCTGGCCATCAATCTAGAGCAGGTGGCAACATACAATATATTAGAGACCGAAGCCTTGATCATGATACATCGTGTTGGGTGAATATATATGTAGAATGGTTTATAAGAATGGGGGTTGAATGTACATTTCCCTTTTTAAAAATTGAAATTCTGGTATCAGATATGAGATGTCGAAGGTAATGTCACTACACTAATATCTAAATAACAAGTGAAATATGAACAGAATAAAAATCAGGAAACAATTGAAAAACGACACAAGCAATTGTTAACCTAGTTCGGTGCCAACACACCTACGTCTAGGGGCTACCAAGCCAGGAAGGAAATCCACTAAACAGAATTAGTTCAAAGACTCTCAGCAAACAACTTCAAGTTATAGTCTTTTCACCTAATCTCTACCCGTGTGATTTCTATCTAAGAACTCTTAGAAATGAGACTCTACTCACTCCCCCTCAATCACAATAGTGATACTAGAACAAATACAAAAAAAAAAGACACACTTCAATGACACACACTTGATCTTGCATGAAAGCTTCAATCAAGTAAACAAATACACTCGTACTTCAAAGCTTAGAGTGAACAAATTACAACTCAAAAACTCGGTCCAATTCACACATCAACAAGATGGATGAATGGCTCACAATTCACAAACTCACACAAGACTAAAAACCTAATCCTCACTCACTTCACGTTCGTATCTTCTTGTATGTTACACAGGGTTTACAAAGTCTTTAAATAGAAGCTTTCTAAATGGGCCTGGGCAGCATGAAACCCTAATTCTATTTATTGAATATTTCCTAAGAAATAGCAACTAATCATTCCTTTTAGTGAGACAGAATATTCTGGCTTTAAATAGAATTACTTCTTGAATAACGCATGCAATCTCCACATAAGCACACAAAGACTTGCATGAAAAGCGCAACAACAAAATACATAACATTCAGAGTGAATGTTTTGTATGCACATGTCGTAACATCGGATCTGACATCTTGAATAAATCCTACACAACCATATTAAACAATCTGCAGAAAGCTGATATCACATGTCAAGACTACAAGCGTGACATCTTGCAATAACACTAAGTTTTACCAAAATTGATGTCAATCCATAGAACCAACAAAAATATTTTTCAAAACAAATTTGAAAGCGAAAGTAAAATTTTTTTAAAAAAATTATAGTGATTATGTGATAGATAAATGTATAGTGTATATCTTAAGGAATTGCAAGCCAATGATGAAATAACTAATAACAATGAAAAAGTTAATCAAATTAAATTCCAATAGAAAAATTTCAATATAATTGGATCAACTGACTAAATATTCTAAAATTACAATACTAGCAAAACTACAAATTTACAAAACTAGATCTAACAAACCTACACTTAAACAATACTCCATTTGTTTCAAAATGAGTGTCCTTTAAGGTTTTTGCACGTAGATTTAGAAATGTAATAATATTGTAATAAGATATTACACTTTTATTAAATTAACCTTATAAATATGTTGAAAGTAGTGTATATAGTAATAATTAAAGGACACAATTGGAAAAATAACAATCATTTCTACATTGAAAAATGAGAATGACATTCATTTTGAAACAAATTTTATTTGCTAAAATGACAGTCATTTTGAAACAGATGAAGTAAATCTCTATGAACGTGAAATAAACCTAACCTCATGCAAAATACTGAAAAACAATAAAACTATCATGCAAAATCTAAGCAAAAAATAGAGAGAAAGAGTTAGAGATATAGTACGTCACGATTTATATTGGTTCAATATTTCTTCCTTGCATGCACCTAATCTAGTCTATGATGGTAAACCATCCTAAATTTATTATAGTCTTTCATTGTAAAATTTATGATGTTCTTTGATACATATGATAAGCAAAACAAAATTTAAAATACTTAGAAATAACCACTAAGTTATAGAGACTAACTTTTGATTCTTCTCCAACTATACAATGTTGGTGTAAGCCCTAGAGGCCAATACTTTTGGTACTTGTATCGAATTATTTATTAATAATAAAAGGCTTTTTCTTTATTATGTTTGTTTAATAAAGTCCCTAGAATAGCTAGTTCGTTTAATGTATCAAGTGTGACTTAATCATGAGATCACATTAAACATAAGGACATTATTCTTAAAGTATCCGTCGTCGAGCTTTATTGTGAAGTGGGATAACATTAAAGCATTAAGACTATTATGTATATAGACTGATGATCACATCTTATGGATCATGGATAAGGAGTTATCAAGTCTTAAACATAGGTATGAATATTAAGAGTAATATTTATACTGGATTGACCCACTATGAGAATACTATATAGAATGTTATGCAAAGTGTCATAAGTTATTCTCATGGTGATAATGGTGTATACCACCCTTCGACCTGAAACCACTATGGACCTTAGATTTAGAGTCGAGTGCCTTATTGCTGATCAAACATTGTCCGTAACTGGATGACCATAAAGACAGTTGATGGATACTCCACGAAGCATGCTAAGGGACATGAGTGGCCTAAATGGAATTTGCCCATCCTGCGTAACAGGATAAATGCCTATGGGCCCAATATTGAATTGGACAAGGATGACACGGTATATGCCTTGTGTTCAATATAGACATAAGGGAAAAAGGTTAATTGTACACATAAGTATTATCACAAAAGGATTTTTCATATCACATGACATTTTCAGGTCTTGGGTAACAGTGATGTGTTGCTAGATACCGCTCACTGTTTATTATGTTAAATACGTGATTTAATATGATTGGCAATGCCGCGAAAACCTACAGGGTCACACACAAAAGGACGGATTGATGAGAGATAGAGTAACTAAGGAATACTGTAATGTACGGTGCCCTTAAGTGAATTGTAGAACATCGTAAGGTACGGTGTACTTAAGTAGAATACGAAATATGGTAAGGTACCACGCGCTTAAGTGATTTTTGCATATTATAAGATATGGGCCACATACACTTGAGTGGGCTTTTTAGCTTGCAGCCCACTGTAAGACCCTAATTTTGACCCTAAGATCCCTCATGGCATCATGTGATTGCGCAAATGCATTGCCTCAAGGATCATAGCATGATTGGTTCCTTAACCCTAGGGTTGGGACTTGTGTGAGTGTTTTGAGATCACCAAGCATGCTTGTATTGTATATTATTACTTTTCTTATTTGATTACTAACCAAAAGCACAAAAATATGTCACTAACTCTTTTTGTTTTGAAGCTCAAGTGATCATGTGCTCCAATGCTCCTAAGAGGCTCCTAAGCCCAATACAATGGCTAGATGAAGATGAGGAAAAGCATGAAAATGGTACACAAATCTCCTAATCATCATATATGTCTCCCAAATATCTCAATTTTCCAATTTGATCAAGATAACCCAAAGGGCCTGAGGATTGTTTCCCAAGGAAACCCTAACTCCATTATGCTTTGAATGAGCCTTGTCCATGAAGCAACCTCAACCTATGATAAAATTTAATCAATGTAAGTTATTTTATTCATCATTTTATGCATATATGAGCCTATTTTAGGATCCTCAATCATTTATTCATCAAGATTGGAAGTTTGGCCTTGAAAAGTTGACCAGTCAAGTCATCTGACTAAGCTGAGCACCATTGAGATATAACTTTTGATGTGTTTGTAAAATGAAGATGACCCCAAGATAAAATATGTTCTTACGAACCATATGCACAACTTTAATGTTCATAAAAAATCCATTTGAAACTTTTAAGGTCATCATTCATTTAAAAACATTATAGGTTATTTTGATCGAAACCCTAATTTTGGGTTAACTTACCAAGGGTAGAACTTCCTTAATTTTTATGATTTTTGGGTGCAAACAAATGCATTGGAAATCTTGATATGTCTACTTCAATTTTTATGTTGTACAAAATTTCATAATCCTAAAATAGATACATGTGATAATACAAAACATTATAGGTCATATTGGACCTAATTCATTGAACTTGAAAAACTATCCAACTTCAAATGCCCATAACTTTGTCATAGAAAATCCAAATGATGCAAAATTTGAGTCTACATTGATCATCATGAAAAGATATACAACTTTTATATTGGAGGTTTTTCCATTTGAAGCTTGCATCATGAAAACAGAGGGGTTTGATTGAGCTTACTTTTGGTGAAATTTTTCAAATGTGACTTAAACATGTTTTGTGCGTGGATTTTCACAGCCAGCTTTCATCAATTTCCAAATGCCAAATTAATTTTTTCCTAACATAACTTTTGTTCCTTATTTCAAGGGCTTTCCAACCATTACTCACAATGCTCTTTTGGACTTACCATTTGGGAGTTTCGAAGACCTTTCCATTCATGTGCATTTTGGTATTTCATGTTATAACTTGGTATGCAAGTTGATTCCACTTCATGTACACGTCCAAATCCATTCCATATGAACTCAGCAAGATGTTTCACTCATCATTGGGCCTCACACGCGCCTATACAGGCCCATGCATCCAATTTCAATTTGCCATGCACACATGAGAAGTGTGGTCATTTGAGACTTTCAGCTATAAATAGAGTTTCCCTCTCATTCATTCATCAACCTTTTGGAGATCTGAATTGCTGCAACATTGAAACCATAGCCATACCAAAGGAATTTCTTCAAAAAATTTCTCACTTTCGAGCTTGAAATTCAGCATCATTAGCTGATCTTCAAAGCTTAATTCCTTAGCCTTTCACTTCCACTGCATCCCTATAGCAAAGAGGAGCCAAGATCTTGAAGAAATCGTGGCCTGAAGTGATCCAATTCAGAGGTATACATTCAAACTTTTTGGATCTAGAACTCTCAATCCAATGTAGTATCCTTGTGTTTGTGTGTTTTTCTGAAGTCCTCACACTTGAGGCAAGCCAATGGTGGTTTCAATTTTCCATTTCGTGCACTTTCAGTTTGAACACCATGATCTTCCACTTCACATTTCTCTCAATATAGGAAGAGTGAGGAAGATCCATGGATACAGTGGTGATCTCCATCACACGAGCTTCATTTCCATGTCCTTACTTTCCATTTTTGTTAAACATTTTTTCTCTGCAACTGGTGGCTGGATTCTGTTGGCTCGCCGGAGAAGACGGTGGTTTCCACCACCACCACAACGTGTCTTGTCTCCTGGCCCTTGGATCACCTTGCCACGTTTTAATCTTGATCCTCCATTGTGTTTACTTGTTTTAATTCATAATGTTGCGTGTTTGACTCAAGTGCACGTTGCGCCCTCAGATCTGGACAGTCCATTGATGCCACGTTAATTAATGAGGTGCATCACGCGATTGTGGTTTTTTCCATTTAATTCATTTTCTTTTATTTTCAGTTAATTCATTTGATTTTCAAAAATTCATTAAAAAATTATTTGAAGTCATAAAAATATGAGACCAATTCCAAAAAAATTCTTGAAAAATCTAATTTCATATTTTGATTTTTAATTATTTTTGTGACTTCATTTAATATTTTTTGTGAATTATTTGGTTTTTAATAGTTTTAATTCATTTTAAAATACTTTCTGACTTTTTAAAAATCCAAAAATATTTTCTTAGCATTTATGGATCATGATAAATCAATGAAAAATAGTCTCATCAAATTCTTATTTGATTTGAGATTTATTTGAGATTTTAATCCATTTTGTGTTATTTTCAATTGTTTTTAAATACTTTCTGGTTTCAAAAATTTGTGAAAAAATTAGTCAAAGTTTGTTTGACTATGTTGAACCTATGAGAATTTAATTGGACTTTTTAAAGTTGATTTGAATTGAACTTGAGGTTTGACCTTATTTGATTATTTTTTATTTGCATTTTATTTTAATTCAAAAATACCAAAAAAAATATTGTTGACTTGTTGACTTGTAATCTTCATTTCTTTTCTGTTTAGTGTTGATTGATGTTGGTTTGATCCATATTTGGTCAATTGGAATTGATTGATATATTCTTTTCCCCTCCCTTTCATCTTCATCCCATTATTTCCATCAATGGCCAATGAGTTAAGTTCTTATGGTTGGTCTTGACAAATGAGAGGTTTAACCTTCTTTGATCCAAACCAAGCTCAACTTGATCCATGATCAAGTGAGTTGTTTTATGTCCAAGATAGGTTGCTTCTTGGTAAAGCAAATAACTTAAAGACAATACAAGGCCCTTCCCCTTTTGTTTTGGCATGGCAAGTTTATGGAGCTTGGCTTACTAGTCATGATCTCTAACTTGTGTTATTTGCATATATTTATATTGACCGACCTCAGATAGGTGTGACTAGTATATTGATGGAAGCCAAGTCGACAGAGGCTGAATGGGTTCAGAGTCGTTATGACCAGCTGAATTTGATTGAAGAGAAGAGATTAACTGCCATGTGCCATGGTCAGTTATATCAACAGAGGATGAAGGAAGCCTTTGATAAGACGGTCAAGCCTCGTGTGTTCTGAGAAGGTGACCTCGTACTCAAAAAAGTCTTGTCTTTCGCGCCCGATTCCAGGGGCAAGTGGACTCCAAACTATGAAGGTCCATATGTTGTTAAGAAAGCCTTTTCGGGCGGTGCTTTGTTGCTTATAACTATGGATGGGGAGGATTTCACTCGTCCTGTAAATTCATATGCAGTCAAGAAATACTTCGCCTAAAAATAAAAACAGAATAGCTTGCTAATTTGAAAACCCGAAAGGGCGGTTTAGGCAAAAAATGAGTGTCTCGGTGGATTGAAAACCCGAAAGGGCGATCGAGGCAAAAGTTAGAGATATATATACATATATATATATATATATATATATATATATATATATATATATATATATATATATATATATATATATATATCCCGCTAGATTGAGTACCTCACCCTTGGGAAATCTAGGCAAAAATTAGGGATTTGGCAAGTAATTGCATCCTGACAAGACTTTGTTCAACTGTTGTCTATCAAAGATTCTCACTCAGTCATCGTCAACTGAAGCTTCAAATACAGTGGATTCAGAGTTGGTGGAGAAACGGTCATTATGTTCAATGTAGCCCTTTTTTCCATGAATATCACTAATTTCAAATTTGTAAAGATCCATGGAGTCTCGCCATTTGCAGACTACCATTCTCTTAAATAAATTTGAGTCTTTATCCAATCCTTGGCACTCTTATTTGTTTCTGTTTAACAAATGTTTGCATGTTTTTAATTGATAAATATCATTGTTTTAAACAAATAAAGTTTTCATAATCAAACTGTTTTAAACAAAATGAACATTCACAATGACTAGAAGGATAAGCGAAATGTCCTGAGTGCTTTCCCAAAGATAGCATGATTAACAAAAGGTAAGACATTTATTCATATTCTGGCATTCTTATATCCTCTTCATCAGCTTTCAGTTGTCTCCCCATCGAGCGCAGAAAGAATAGTACATCATCAGCTTCCCAGAGGGTCTGGTCTGAGAAGTTCTCTCTGATGGCAGTAGATTGATCTGTCTTATTAGATTTCTTTCTCCTAGCAGAGTTTGTGGATGTTCATCCAACGCATTCCCGGATAGTTTGTTTATGCATACATCTTTGTTTCCCCCGCTGAGTCTCAGCAATCCATGATTGGTTTTATGGTTGATCTGTGGATGATCCCTTCGGTTGCAGTTCTTGCCTTGATCTTCTAGAGACGTGTATCCCTCTATATCTGGCACTAGAATTTGTGTTTTTGTCAATTATATGGTTGTCGTCCCTTGTGTGGACTGACCTAAAATCCCTTATGGATTGATAAAAATTGATATGCTATCTACTCACGAGGAAGTTTGTCTTTCCCCATTATGAGTAGAAGTTCCCAGCAGAGTAAGCGTTGGTTCCCTGCAGAGATATCTTTCTAGATATTTGTCTCCTCGGCCGGAATTTTCCTATAGCAATTGGTGAAGGGATTGTCTCCCTTTTCATCCCCGGCATGTCGTTTGTTGACGAAGGATTCATTCCCAATTTCCTCCGCCAGGGTAGTTCCTTTGAGAACATTTGCAGCTTATCCCCAGTAGATTTGCCTGATCCGAGTTTGATGATTGGTGTCTTTTCTGGGTCTAAATATTTCTTCTAGCATTGAGAGATGATGTTGAATATGCATATTTCCTTCCCCAGTGTAGCAAAGTGCTATTTCTCCCCTTAGCAGATTTTCCTCTCCAACAGATAGAAGGGAGTGTTTTGATTGATGTGCATCTGGTTGGTGGTTGTTCCCCATGGAGTCTCACATCATTCCTTGATAAAGTTCCCCAGTAGATTTTCTTCTCCGACGGATCTTATTGTTATTTGACCACCTATCCCCGAGAGAATTAATGGAATCTCCCAGACAGATCTTTTGCGTCTTCCTTATGTCAGGATTGTTCGCCCTTGGAAGACTCCTCCTGTGCAGGGTGTTGTTTCTCGCGGTTGGAAGCTGTGACTTTGCCTTTCCCCAGCTGTGGTCGATGTCTTCCCGTGTTTATTCTTCTTCCAGAGATAATCCCCACCAGAGTTGAGTTCTCTGTTTGGTTATCTTCTTTCGCTACTCCTCAATACATCTTCTTTGTATCCTCAACGAGTGTAGCTTTGGGATAGGGTTTGATATCCCCGATGATTTATTTTCATCATGCTCGGGTTGTTCCCAGAGTTGAGCTCTCCAGTAGGGTTCTCCCTTCTTGTTGAGACGCTATGTCGGGTGCCCACTCTTGATTCTCAGACTTGTTTGGGTTAGATATGTCTGTTTGTCAGCATTGATCATACTCAAATCATGCATATACATGCATAATCATAGCATTCAAATATTCATGTAGCATTCTTTGCCATATATCCTTGTTTGTTATCTCCTGTTATTGGTGAAATATTATTCCCCGAGCAGATGGATGTGTCTGATCTCTCCATATAGAGTCAGCCCCATAGGCAGAAAGTGTTTATCTTTCCTTCTTTATTCCCCACTGAGATATGTCTTCATGGATGATTATTGTTTCAGTTTTCTCCCCAGTTGTGTATCGGGATGGAATTACCCCCCTGAGTTATATCCTCATTGGGTTGAGTCTTGTTTGATTGTGTCTTTCTAGTTTGTTCCTAGATTGACTTTCCTTTCTTGTTATCCCCTGCATTTTCCCTGTGTTTCAGTTGTTCAATTGCTCAGTAACCAGTAATTGTTCATCTTTTTTCCCCCAGCGGATCTTGTGGCCTTCTACCCAGTAACTGGTGGTTGTAAGTCCTATTTATATGGTTTTCTACCCAGTAACCGGTAGATGTAATCCCCTCTTTGTTGGTTATCTTTACCCAGTAACCGGAATTGATATTCCTTCATTTTTTTAGTATACCACCTAGTAACTGGTGATATATCTCCTGGATAATTGTTTTTGTCAGGCAATTTATCCCTTGCGAGTCATATTTCATTTACCCTTGTTTGGTAATGATTGTTTCTCCTTCTGATTGGTCATCATTTTATACCCAGTAACCGGTATCCCGATGTCCTTTTCTTTTCGGTCGATTTATCCTTCATTAACCCAGTAACCGGTTGTGGATAATCTTCTATGCGAGTATGTTATCTACGATATGACGGTAATAGATAATATGTCTCATGCGCTCTTCAGTTGAAGTCTTTTTCTTCCCCAGTCGAGTAAGATTCGTATTTCCTTGTGGAATCGAATGTTCATCCTGTAAGTCGAGTTTGCTTTTTCAGCCCTCCTTTCGGATGCTTAGTGTCTTGGATATGTTCCCAATTCACGCCTGGTTGGTCACCTATTATATGCTCAGTAACCGGTATCCCTGGTGTTCCTTCCTTCTGCTCCCTATTATGACTTTTTGTCCCCTGTGGAGTCAGACTTTCCTGAGTTGAGATGTGCTTTTTTTGGTCCTCCTCAGATGTTTCGGACAATTGATATCTTTCACCCTTATACCGGTCTTAGATATTCCTTCTCCTTGAGCGTGTTGTTCTCTCACCCAGTGACCGGTGTTTTGATAACATGTCTCTCTTTGAGTTTATTACCCAGTAACCAGTAATATCTCGTTGTTTCTTTCTCAACTGAGTCCTTTGTGGACATCCCCGTCTGAGTTTGGATTTTTATCCGATGTATCAAATATGGATAGTTTTGCTGGATTGGTGTATTCTCCAATACGTGCATCTTTGCGTCAGCTCGAGTCCTTCCATCGATTTATTTTCGTGGAATCCCTTCGTGTCTCTCAGCAAGTTTTCAAGTCGTGACCTGCTCACGCATTTTTACCTTATTTCCCCCCAGAGTCTCTGTCTCCCTAGTGAGTGTGTTACTCCTATGGATTTTTCAGTTTCTCCTGATTTCTTTTCATTTGTGGCAATTATCCACCATGAAGATTTTATTTTTACATACATACATTCGCATCATGAGGTCTCTTAGGGACCAAAATTCGTCTCTTTGTTATTATTTAAGCCCATTCTATCTCGTCGAGATGAAGATTTTAACCTTCATATCTCCGGCTAGAATGACCTTAAATAGGGGCATCTGTAAGACCCTAATTTTGACCCTAAGATCCCTCATGGCATCATGTGATTGCACAAGTGCATTGCCTCAAGGATCATAGCATGATTGGCTCCTTAACCCTAGGGTTGGGACTTGTGTGAGTGTTTTGAGATCACCAAGCATGCTTGTATTGTATATTATTACTTTTCTTATTTGATTACTAACCAAAAGCACAAAAATATGTCACTAACTCTTTTTGTTTTGAAGCTCAAGTGATCATGTGCTCCAATGCTCCTAAGAGGCTCCTAAGCCCAATACAATGGCTAGATGAAGATGAGGAAAAGCATGAAATGGTCCACAAATCTCCTAATCATCATATATGTCTCCCAAATATCTCAATTTTCCAATTTGATCAAGATAACCCAAAGGGCCTGAGGATTGTTTCCCAAGGAAACCCTAACTCCACTATGCTTTGACTGTGCCTTGTCCATGAAGCAACCTTAACCTATGATAAAATTTAATCAAGGGAAGTTCTTTAATTCATCATTTTATGCATATATGAGCCTATTTGAGGATCCTCAATCATTTATTCATCAAGATTGGAAGTTTGGCCTTGAAAAGTTGACCAGTCAAGTCATCTGACTAAGCTAAGCACCATTGAGATATAACTTTTGATGTGTTTGTCAAATGAAGATGACCCCAAGATAAAATGTGTTCTTAAGAACCATATGAACAACTTTCATGTTCATAAAAAATCCATTTGAAACTTGGAAGATCATCATTGATTTCAAAACATTATAGGTTATTTTGACTAAAACCCTAATTTTGGGTCAACTTACCAAGGGCATAACTTCCTTAATTTTTATGATTTTTGGGTGAGAACAAATGCATTGGAAATCTTGATATGTCTACTTCAAATTTTAAGTTGGACAAAATTACATAATCCTAAAATAAATACATGTGATAATACAAAACATTATAGGTCATATTGGACCTAATTCATTGAATTTGAAAAAGTACCCAACTTCAAATGCCCATAACTTTGTCATAGAAAACCCAAATGATTCAAAATTTGAGTCTAAATTGATCATATTGAAAAGATATACAACATTTATGTTGGATGTTTTTGAATTTGAAGCTTGCATCATGAAAACATAAGGGTTTGATTGAGCTTACTTTTGGTGAAATTTTTCAAATGTGACTTAAACATGTTTTGTGCTTGGATTTTCACAGCCAGTTTTCATCAATTTCCAAATTCCAAATTAATTTTTTCCCAACATGACTTTTGTTCCTTATTTCAATGGATTTCCAACCATTACTCACAATGCTCTTTTGGACTTACCATTTGGGAGTTTAGAAGACCTTTCCATTCATGTGCATTTTTGTATTTCATGTTATAACTTGGTATGCAAGTTGATTCCACTTCATGTTCACGTCCAAATACATTCCATATGAACTCAACAAGATGCTTCACTCATCATTGGGCCTCACACGCGCATGTACAGGCCCATGCATCCAATTTCAATTTGCCATGCACACATGAGAAGTGTGATCATTTGAGACTTTCAGCTATAACTAGAGCTTCCCTCTCATTCATTCATCAAGCTTTTGGAGATCTGAATTGCTGCAGCATTGAAACCATGGCCATACCAAAGGAATTTCTTCAAAAAATTTCTCACTTTCGAGCTTGAAATTCAGCATCATTAACTGATCTTCAAAGCTTAATTCCTTAGCCTTTCACTTCCACTGCATCCCTAGAGCAAAGAGGAGCCAAGATCTTGAAGAAATCGTGGTCTGAAGTGATCCAATTCAGAGGTATACATTCAAACTTTTTGGATCTAGAACTCTCAATTCAATGTAGTATCCTTGTGTTTGTGTGTTTTTCTGAAGTCCTCACACTTGAGGCAAGCCAATGGTGGTTTCAATTTTCCATTTCGTGCACTTTCAGTTTGAACACCATGATCTTCCACTTCACATTTCTCTCAATATAGGAAGAGTGAGGAAGATCCATGGATACATTGGTGATCTCCATCACACGAGCTTCATTTCCATGTCCTTACTTTCCATTTTTGTTAAACTTTTTTTCTCTGCAACTGGTGGCCGGATTCTGTTGGCTCGCCGGAGAAGACGGTGGTTTCCACCACCACCACAACGTGTCTTGTGTCCTGGCCCTTGGATCACCTTGCTACGTTTTAATCCTAATCCTCCATTATGTTTACTTATTTTAATTCATAATGTTGCACGTTTGACTCAAGTGCACACTGCGCCCTCAGATCTGGACAGTCCATTGATGCCACGTCAATTAATGAGGTGCATCACGTGGCTGTGGTTTTGTGTTTGTTTTGTGTGTGAACCAAATGCAAAAAGGAGAAAGGACTTAGAATTAGGACTTACCTATCCTTAAAGGAGTTCAAGAGCAACTAGGCCTCATGCCTTTAGAATGCTAAATTTGTTTAAGAGCAACTAGGCCTCATGCCTTTAGAATGCTAAATTTGTTCAAGAGCAACTAGGCCTCATGCCTTTAGAATGCTAAATTTCAAAGTTGATCTCAAAGGACTTCTCCATCAAACCTATTCTTTGTCCATTCCCCTTATTGTGTTGTGAACTTTTTGATGTTTGCTTTTGTGTGATAGGGATCCCACCTTGAGATTGTAAAAAGAGGACAATTGTCATGAATAGCCAAGTTAAGAGACAAGCCAAGTGGAGATCCTAGGAGCTTGAATTCAAATTGTGTGATTGCTTATTTGTGTGTGCTAAGTCCCAAAGGAAAGGAGCATCTTTAGTCATCTCTATGACTTCAAGAAAAGGAACTCAAAGGGTTTATCTTTTCCCTCTTATCTTTGTATGCTTTAGGACTAGCCCTTCTCTTCTTCTCCCCACTCTAACCAAGCCAAAATCATTTTTCTAAACTTTGACTTTATTTCAAATTAGAAACCTATGCCTTAAGCCTTTGAATTTTCAAAAACTATCTTCATTAATACTCATTGTGAATAAACCTTAATCCAACTTTGACTTCATTTTTGTAAATAAATCTAATTTGTAAATATAACTCACTTCAAGTTGTTTTGTGGTTTCAATGGTCACTTGTTAAATCTTTTTCAGAAACATTAGTAATAGGTTTGAGTTATCATAGTGGTTGATGTAAAGCTCACCTCATCCTTAGTGTTGGATTATAAGCCTTTCATGCTTACTATAGGGTTAACCCCTCACTAGCATGTTGAAGCCTTCCTCACATGGTGGATTGTTGGTTTAGGTTGAGTATTCTCCCTTTAATAACAAAAGACATTAAGGCTTTTGATCAAATCAATTCACCAATCTTTGACATTTTTACCCCGAACTACGAGGTTTTGATCCTCCTTTGTGATGGTACGTAGGCAATGGGTTCATCCATTCAAACAACAAATTTGTAAATATAATCTATTCTCTTCTCATCCCTCCAATATGTTTGCACAAATCTTTTCAAAAATACCAACCTACAACACATATTTGCAAAAGGGTTCCCTTAGAGTACTAAGGATGTTTTGGGTGCGTAAAACCTTCCCATTTCATAACCAACCCCCTTACCCAGATCTCTGACATTTTTATTAGTTTTTTATTTGAAAAACTTCTTACCTTGGCTTTTGTTCGCTTTTTAGCCTTTCCTTTGGACAAATAAAAGTGTGGTGGCGACTCGAATTGTATGTTTACTTTTGGTTTAGTCAATAAAATTAAAAGTAACGAAAACCCCGCTACAAAAAAGTGGCGACTCTGTTGGGGAATTAATCTCTCTAGTGGGTTTAGCCTACTTTCTGCTTGTATGTGTTGTATGTTTATACTTATTTGTGGCATATTTTCGTGCAAATTTGGGATGAATGTATTATTTGTAATGTATGAATTGCTTGATATATTAATTGCTTGTATGCTTGGTGGTTTCTTGTGAGATGAGTTCTATACCCGAACTCGAGTGCACTTATCATAGGAGAATGGCATAGTCTTGTTGACTTGTGTGGAGTTATTCCTTAACAAGTTAACTTGCAAATCCATTCGCTTGGTGGAGGTCTTGTTGGGATCAATAATGTCACACGAGTAGTCGTGGTTAGGCATTACTCTTTCCAATAAACCTTAGAAGCCAAGAACCTTAGATACCTAGCCCATCTTGGCCTATTTTAGGGCGTAGTGCGAAGGTCGTTCAAGTGTAAGACTTGAGGCGATTGTTACACGATACTACATTCATAAGAGTCTCTCTTGAGAATATGTTTTGGAGGACGAGTAGTCGTTTTATCCGATAATATCCGAAAGATGGGATGATGACTATGGAAACCTTTTTAGAACATGATTGTCAGGTTTAACCATAGTACACTTCCGTTGGGTGGTTCTTAACCATAAAATCCTTATGTAGAAGCATTTGAGCAGTTGCAATTTCATTTCTCTCTCTCACTCAAGACCTTCATTCGTAGCAACTAGCACTGAGATTGAAGGAATCCGTTCGTGTGGACTGAGTAGAGGCGTTGTCATCGTTCAACGTTCGTGATCGCTCCGTAGATCTGCATCAAAGGTTACAATCTCCACAAGAGGTAACGATTCTATCACTGATCATGCCCATTCCTAAGGATCACTAATGGAGAAATTTTTAATTCCGTTGCATTTTGGATCGCTCTTCTCCTTTATACAAAACCCATAAGACTTCTAAAATCTCAAAGATCTGTGATTTTAAGCTAATTCATCTTCACAATTCACAAGCACTCCATGCTCTAATTCTATAGCAAGCTTCACTCGATCCTACGGGGATTCACCTTGTTTGAGAATTTGACATGGTGATAGGTGCTAGAAACTCCATAATCTCTTTGGAGGAGATTTCTTCTTTTTCTTCAATGAAAATCTCTCATCATAAATCCAATAATCTGGTTTTCTTTCTTGAAAACATTCACAAAAATCATTAGCACCTATAATGAATCACCTTACAACAAGAACTAATACTCTCTTCTAGATTTGAGCAACACTCATACGCGCTAATGGTGTTTAGAGTTTGAGGTAAAGATGAAATTTCAGAAAATCTTATACAAACCAAATTTGCACACAAGAAATTGAGTGTGTGATTGATGACGACAAAAGTTCTCAAATATTCTATATTGAAAATGAGAGAGAGAGAGAGAGAGAGAGAGAGAGAGAGAGAGAGTTTATATATGGGCTAGAGAATGAGTACAAAATAGTGAAAATGACCATTTAATTCGAGTTAGAGACTTATAATTGAAACAAATCTAATAAGAGAAGGAAGTGAATCATGATTCGAGTGATGTGATTCAAAACACACTTAACCATAGTTTGAATCATGTTTCTAAAACTGATTTGAAAAATAAACAATTCATTCATGATTTGAATCAAATTAATTTATGATCTGAATCACATTTTCAGAAATCAAATTCCAATTTCACATTCGTGCTCAAGATTCAAATCATGTTTCTCGAACCAACTTTTGGAAAATGAAAAAGCTTCATAATTCAAGTCAAAACTCTGCATGATTTGAATCATATCTGCTAGACATTCTTGATTTGAGTCACAAACTTCATGTTTTGAATCAACCCACATTGAGTTTTGGTCAAATTACAATTTTATGCACTAAAAAAATGTATGCATAAAACATAATTATTTTAAAGAAATGTGACGCATTTTTTTGTTGAAAAACTCAATTACTAAAATAATAAACATAAAGACAATCTAAAAAAACACCTTTAAAAATAGGTACATGTACATCCCGGAATTCCCTAAAACCGGGTTGGTAAAATAAACGAGTATGAAGAGGCAAGTAGGTCGAATGATCGTACTCATGCATACAAGTCGGACCCGATGTCAGTGCTAGGATACCATGTGAAAAGTTACAAGAGACGGTTACAGAATGTTCCATGATGACATAAGAGTTACAGATTGTCGTACCGTAAATTTTGATCACCTTTTCATTTTTATTTTTAACCGACACTAACACATCCAGAGCATATCAGTCATCTGGTAAAATAACCTAAAAAGTCAAAGGGAGACCATTTTGATTTCTTAGTCCCTCTTAGGAGTTGATTTTAGTTTAGGGGTATTATTTAGATTTTAAGAAAAAACGTAATTTGTAGGAGCATGCTAAAAAGGGTATTATTATTAATTTTTAGGAAAGTTAGTAGGGTTAGTAATCAGGATAATATGTCTTATTTATTAAAAAACTCAATTAATTAGGGGTAGTATTTACTTAATAAAAGTATAAATTGATGAAATTATAGAGGTTTTAATATTATTAATATAATTAACTCTCATTAACATATTAGTATTATGATTCCATTTTATTTCAACTAAGTACATTGGCAAAAATTGGTAAAAAAGGACTTCTAAGAAGTTGGAATGGAAAGGTCATGTGTTCAACTCTCACAAAGTCTCAAACTTTTTCTCAAGGGTTCCAAACTTTATTTTTGCATTTTAATTCTTTCTACCTCTTTTTAATTTAATCTTTTGGCCATATGATGATTTCTGATGGCCGTTTCTATTTATTTTTTCTTGTAAAAATTATTTGATTAAACTCTCTCACCGAGGATTACAAAGTCCCAATTTTTTCTATAAAAATGTTTTCTACTTTTTATTTTTCCAAAACCATATGATAATCATCTGATGGTTTGTTTTTCTATTTCATTATTCTTTTATTTATTTTTTATCGTTTTTTAGATTATCTACTAATATACTTTTTATTTTTCTTATAATTTAATAATAATTTATAATAAAAAAATTGTAAATAATATGAACCAATTACTACACCACCACATGATGATTATCCGATGGTTTTTTCTTATTTTTTTTTATTATTTTTGTTTTTTTAATTATAATTTAGATTATTTATTAACACAACTTCTTATTAATAACCTAGAATAATTATTTTACTAATAATTTATAATTCTTGTAAATATTACACAAACCAACTCAATCATATTAAACGTTTATATTCCTCTATCCACAATCTACAAATTATCTATCATAAAGTTGTTGTTCTACACAATAAAGAATAACAACACTAAACCCTAAAACTCCTACCGATATCTATTCTATCAAAAGTAAAGGGAAAAGATCGGATCAAAAGGCAAAGATTATAATTGGTGGCGTGAAGAAGGTGAAAAGCTCAAAAGAAATTATTTTGCTCATCGAGGACAATTTCTTCCCCGTAGGTTGATTTTTGTTTTAACCTCTCAATAATAATTTATGCTTGCTTATATGGATTGGAATTGGTATCAATTTGGTTTTCGTTATATTTAATTTTTGTACATGTTTTGATTAAACTTTATATAAAAAATAAAATAAAAAGAACATAGCAATTTTCTAAACAAATTTAAAATCATTTTAAGTTGGTATTATAAATCTAATTCCTAACAAAAATCAATTATTTTTAAATCAACTTTATTCAACTTTTCTAAACCAACTTTTTAAATCATTTTTTCTAACAAATATCAGAAAGTTAATTATTTTGAACAAATCTTATTTTTACTAATATCACAAATTTTTTCTTAAAAACTATTATTATAAATAATTTTTTTTAACAAACATCAGAAATCTTTTATAACTAAAATTCTGAAATAATTTATAAATCAATTTTATTTTCTAACAACATTTTTTAAAGTATCATAATAGAAAATGAATACAACCAAAATGTATAATCTATTTCCAATTAACAAAATCCTAATTTGTTTCAAAATCACTAACCAAAGTTAATTTTCAAGTCAAAATCATAATATATAATTAGAGGTTTAATTAGGATTAGGCTTAATTCTATAATTAAATATAATTGGATTAATAATTAGTTAATAATTAATAATTCCCATTTAATATAATTAACAAGGAATATAAAACAGGATTAATTATTAAATATTAATTAATTAGGGAACTTGAGTTAATTTATGAGATAACTTTTGGATAATTTTGGGATAGTCGAATCACTTCTTGGGATAAGTTTAGGGTTTTGATTATCTGATTAGGGATAATAATTAAGAGATAAGGGATATAAAATATAATATTAACCTTTATAATTAACTTATTTTTTATTTAACATAAAATAATTATACATCTATTATGAGTTTATTTTCTAAATCAAACTAATAATTATATATTTGCAAATAATTAATTGAGATAATTTTAGGGATAATATGGGATAAGGTTATGGGATAAGGGATAAAAAATTATGGGATAATTTAGGAATATATTTAGGGATAATAAATAGGGATACATTTTTAGGATTTTAGGGATAAGGGATATAACCATTGGGTTTACATAATTACCCTTTTAATTTATTTTCTTAAATAAATTAATAATTATATTTTTATAAATAATTAAATGGGATAAAATTCTATAACAATTTCAAGGGATAAAAACAAAGGATAAAAACAAGGGATACATCAAGGGACAAACATATATATAATATCACGATTATATAACATCACTATATGTTTGTTAAAATAAATAAATATATATATATATATATATATATATATATATATATATATATATATATATATATATATATATATCACTATGGATTTATATTCTTAAATCAAAATAGTATTTTTTTTTATCAATCAAAAGAGGTACGTCATATGAATATATAATATTTATTTTTAATCAATAATGGGAATAATCATGAGATAAATCTCTAAGAAAATTTTAGGATTTAAGGGATAAATAATTAGGGATAAGGAATATAATACTTGGGTTTATATAATTATCTTTTAATTTATTTTCTTAAATAAATTAATAATTATAGTTTTGCAAATAATCAATTGGGATAAAATCAATCTAAAGTCACCTCAAACTATAAGTCCTCTACTTTAGTGCATTGAGGCATTTTTCAAAATCAATTACTTCTCCGCCCCCGATGCGTGAGAACTTTTAAGGGATAAAAACAACCAATCAACCAACAATTTTAAGACGAACTACGGGACTCTGATCCTTCAATAAATTTGAGGATACGTAGGCATAGAGTTGTAAGACTCTAGCGAGTATAATAATCAAAAACATTTCTTAGGGATTCCCTTATTAAAATGATAAAACATTTTTGTAAATAAATAGACAATTAAACAATTAATAAATATTAAGGCAAATGTTCCTTAGAAACACATTAATCTTAGAACTAAAGGAGGATCACATTGAGTACAATGGAGGTAAGGGGTGCCTAACACCTTCCCCTTACTTAACCGACTCCTAAACCCAGTATCTCACCTTTAGTTCATAGGTTTTATCATTATTTCCTTGTTCCTTAGGAACGAATAAAGGATGGTGGCGACTCTGTAATTTTTCCATCCGCGACACAGATATTTATGGGAAAGGCGTTACCATACAATTATAAGGGTGGAGGACGTTACCTAAGGCTACCTTTACGAGGGATATGAGGAGGAAAGCATTAATGGATCATGGATGATTCGAGCCATATAAATAGGGGGTTCTTTAGATAAAGAAGGATAAGCCAAAAATCACCTAAGAGCATACACAAACAGACACTTAAAACCAATCATTTAGGGCTCTCCCCGACAAATAATAGAGAAATCAACCTTTTAGTATTTTTAGCAAGAACAATGTGGGGCCTCGATAAAACTTGCCCAGGACACACAAAATTAATTATCAAAGTTGCTAATAGTATAGTTGTGTGATGTCCAGATCATCTCCCAGCCAAAGTGATCCACCTCCGCCATTAGATATACTTAATTGCTCGTAGTGGTGGAAGCTATCTGTCAACAAAATGAAACCTTGCAAGATAATGTTCATGTTTTGAAAATATAAAATCAAAAGGAGGGGGCGCAGAGGAGGAGCCTCTAGATTCCCAACCTTTATCCGAGGTTATCTTAGATGATCAAGTCCCAGAGAACTTCAAACCACCATCGATGGTGTCTTTTCATGGTAAAACCGACCCACGAAAGCATATAATTGCGATCAATAATCAGATGGCAATTGTAGGGGCTTCCAACTCTCTTAAGTGTAAACTCATGGTCAGTACCTTTAAAGAAGGAGATCTGAGATGGTATATGAGCTTACCTTGATTCTCGGTCGTTAGCTATCAGGACTAAACTAAAAATATGGTACAATACTTTTCAGTAAGCAAACAAGAAAGGTGTTGACTATCAGTTTGTTTAATATTCGGCAATGATACTCAAAATCCCTTATAGGGTATCTGGATAGGTTCAATGAAGAAAAAATTAAAGTGTCTCATCCGAATAAGGAAATGTTCATGGGAGCATTTCAACATGGTCTCAAAGTCGGGCAGTTCAATGAATCCTTAGCTCAAAAGTCAGCATCCAGCATGGATGAAGTTATTACCATAGCAGAATGTTACATAAAAGGGAAGGAAGGTGACATGGAAAAGAGATCCCGAGATGCCAAGGAAAAAATACGAGTTAAAGAGGGGGAATCTGGGCATAGGAAGTACTATCCAAAGTCCATACTTAAATATCGGACAATGATGAGGCCATCTCAGCATCCGTTTGACAAAGAAGTCGGTTATACACCATTGAATGCTAAACGGGAGGATATCTTGAGAGACGTCTATCATCTCAAATTAGTTCCCATGTCAGGGCGTCAAAAAGGGGTCCACGACGTGATGGGAACAGATGAGAATGTATGGTGCGCATACCATAGACTTCGTGGACACCATGCAGAGAATTGTCATTAGCTAAAAAAAAGAAATTGAAATCTTAACTCAGAGAGGTCGAATAGTTTCCAACGTTAAAGACGTTGGAAGACAGCCAGGAAAGAGAAGTCTTTCCCATCCTATGCGAAAGAAGGGGAAGAAAATAGAGGAAGTCTATGAAACCCGGGTGAGTTGTCACACGTTGAACACCATTGTTGGAGGATTCCCAGGAGGAGGAGAAACTAGTTCAGCTAGAAAAAGGTATGCTTGGACAGTGATGCATGTCAGGAAGAAGTTGTCTTCATAAGAAGAGGAAAAATCGACCATAATCAATTTCTCTAGAAGAGATGCCGAAGGAGTATTGGCCCACGAAAATGACCCAATGGTGATCAAAGTGCATATCTGGGATTGTAGCACGAAACGAGTCTTAGTAGATCTAGGAAGTTCAGGAGGCGTTTTATATTGGGACGCGTTCAAGGGGATGAATTTTGATATTGTCGAGCCATTACCTTTTAAAGGTAATTTAGTCAGATTCTCAGAAGAACAGGTGCAGGTGCTGGGGAATTTGCCCGCAATAACGACTTCTGGCAGTGGAGACAACGTGAAAAGTGTCAAGGTGAGGTACTTAATTGTCAATGATACATCTCCCTATAATATTATTATTGGTAGGTTGTCATTCAATGCCTTTGAGGCGGTGTTATCCATGTTATACCTCACACTGAAATACCCTCTCGAAGATGGCCGAGTAGGAGCAGTAAAGGGTGATAAGGGGTTAGCAAGGAAGTGTTACAAAGATAGTCTAAAACTCAAAAGAAAAGCTTAAACTAAGGAACCAGTAAAAGATGGTCATTTAAAGGTGAACCTAGTTGGTATTGATCCAAGAGAGGATCTGGTAGAGGATAGCCTAACACCTATTGAGGATGTAAAGATGGTACATATTGGTAACCAATCATCACAGACAACTCAGATTAGTTCTGGTCTGTCTTCGGAGGAGGAAGCCAATATCATTAGAATATTGAGGGAGAACATAGACTTGTTCGCGTGGAAACCGATTGATATGCCCAAAATCGACTCAAGCATAGTTTGTCACCATCTAGCGCTCGATCCGACTGTCAAACCCGTATCATAGAGAAAATGGAAGGTTGGCGAGGAGAAGAGAAGGGTTGTATAAGATGAAGTTGGAAAACTCATGGAGGTCGGTTTAATTCAGGAGATCAGGTATCCGACTTGGTTAGCTAACATAGTTATGGTAAAGAAAAAATCAGGGAAGTGGCGAATGTGCGTGGACTTTACAGACTTCAATACAGCATGTCCTAAAGATCCTTATTTGCTTCCTCACATTGATCGACTCATCGACGGGGCCTCCGGTTTTCGTCTTCTCAGTTTCTTGGATGCTTACTCGAGTTATAATCAAATACGAATGATTCCACCAAATGCACCCAAAACACCTTTTAAGACGAATAGGAATAATTATTACTATGAGGTGGTGCCTTTTGGGCTCAAAAATGCAAGGGTTGTCTACCAGAGACTGATGGATATGGTATTCTCTTCCCATATAGGGAGAAACCTGGAGGTGTACGTGGATGATATGGTGGTAAAAACCTTGAAAGGCTGAAAGCATGTCCAAGATTTAGAAGAGACATTTGCATCAATCAGAAGCTACAACTTGAGACTAAACCCAGACAAGTGTACTTTTGGGGTACAAGCAGGAACATTCATTGGGTTTATGTTAACCAACCGAGGAATAGAAGCAAACCCAGATAAATGCCAAGCAATCATCAATATGATAAGTCCATCAACAATAAAAGAGGTTCAACAATTGACGAGACGCTTGGCCGCTTTATCTTGTTTTTTCATTGTGATAAGGAAATCGACGAAGTTCCAGTGGACAGAAGAGTGTGAAGATGCTTTTAAAGAAGAAAAGTGTTTCCTATATGCACCTCCCATCTTGGTACGACCAAAGGAGGACCAGTCTTTTATCCTATATTTAGTTGTATCAGACAAGGCTATGAGCTTTGTGTTAGTTTAGGAGATGGAGAAGGGAGAAAAATCTAAATATGTTGTTAGTGAAGTGCTAAAAGGAATTAAGTTATGTTACCAGAATATTGAGCATATCGCATTAACAGTAATGATTACAGCCTGAAAGTTCAGATATTATTTCCAAAGACACCCTATCATTAAACCGATTACCCTATTAAGCAGGTTCTGAAGAAACCAGGTTTCGCAGGAAGAATGGTAGCCTGGGTGATAGTGTTGTCAGAATATGGTATAAAGTTAGTACCTAGAAGTAGCATCAAATCTCAAGTACTTGCCAATTTTTTGATTGAATTAAGTGCTCCAGTTTTAGAAGAATCATCATGCAAGTGGACTTTATTTGTGGATAGGTCCTAGAATATCAAAGGAAGTGGACCCGGGATAGTGTTAGAAGCATCAGGTGATCTAGTCCTAGCATATTATTTATGTTTTAATTTTCAGGCTAGCAACAACCAAGCGGAATATGAAGCTTTGATTGGAGGAATGAAGTTAGCAAAGGAGGTCGGAGTAACGCATTTGTTGGTTCAGACTAACTCTCAATTAATCACCATCCAAGTCAAGGGAGAGTTTTAGAAGAAGGATTCATATTTGGTTAGATACTTGCAAAAGGCTCTCAAGATGTCTCAAACATTTGAAGAATTTAAGATAAACCATATCCCCAATGAGGAGAACGCCAGAGCCTACCTTTTGGCATGGTTAGCAAGCACCAAAGGTGCTGGATTAAATAAGACACTAATTCAAGAAAATATGGGATCACCAAGTATAAATGTCGAGGAAATTATGACATTGGATAGTGCAAGGGGCTGGATGGATCCTATCATTCAGTACTAAACCCAAAATAATCTTCCTGAAGAAGAGGTGGAAGTTGGGTGCATTAAAAGGATATCTGCTAGATACCTAATCGTGGTCGGTAAGTTATACAAGATAGGAAGGTCGGTTCCCATGTTGAGGTGCATTTCGGAAGAGGGCACGATGTTCATCATGAAATAAGTATATAAAAGGATTTGTGGTAGTCACATCAGAGGAAGAGCATTTTTAGGAAAAATACTTAGAGTAGGATGTTACTGGCCGAGCATGTTGCAGGATTGCACACAATTTGTAAGTCGGTGTGAGAAATGTCAAGTGTTCGCTCCTTTCATCCACTCTCCTACATAATTATTGCATTCGGTATTCTCACCATGGTCGTTTAATCAATGGGGTTTGGATATTATGGGTCTATTTCTCGTGGTAGCTGTACATCTGAAGTTCTTAATAGTGGCTTAGATTACTTCACTAAATGGATGAAGGTAGAAGCAGTGACACAAATCACAGCGTAAAGATTACGCCGATTCTAGAGAAACATAATATGTCGGTTCGGCCTTCCCAGGGTTATTGTGTCGGTTAACGACACACAATTTGCCAGTTCATCAGTTATAGAGTTTTTCAAATATTTGGGAATACAAAATCAGTTTATTTGAGTGGAAATCCCATAAGAAAACGGTCAGGAAGAGGCGGCAAAGAAGATCATTTTGCCTAGGATGAAAAAGAAGTTGGATGAAGCCAAGGGCTTATGGGTCGAGTACCTGCATGAAATTTTGTGGTCTTGTCATACTACACCCTATTCAACTACTCGGGAAACCCCTTTCAGTATGGCTTATGGAGCCGGTGCAATGATATCGGTCAAAATCAACACTCTGACTTGGAGGCGTATTGCTTTTGATGAGAACACCAACTCAGACGGTCTGGATAATTCTGCAGATTTATTGGATGAAATCAGGGTAACAACTCACATAAGGGAGTTCGCAGCCAAACAGAGAACTGATATGAGGTTTAATATCAAAGTAAGTCAAGTGGGATTTCATAAATGAGATCTGGTGGTGAAGAGGGTGGTTGATCCCAAGAAGAAAGGCAAGCTAGCTCCGAATTGGGAAGGACCTTTCCGTATCCGTCAGAGGTTGAATAACGGGGCTTACAAGTTAGAAAGCTTAGAAGGTGTTGAAATACCCAGGACCTGGAATGTAACTAGTCTTAAGTTTTATCTTAGATATACTATGTAATAAGCATCATAAATAAAAATTATGGGAATTCACTATTTTCCCTTGCAAGGGCAGTGGTTTTTATTGAGGCACACATGGTTAAAACACATGTATTGTATAAAGTAGGGAGAACAGTCCTAGGATTCAATCCAGGATGAAGTCCAAGAAACTTGAAGCCTCTGGCATAATTGTTGAAAAGTATATCTTCGGCAAATATTTTTATATCGTATCCACAGAGATTGGTTGTTATTACCGCCGTTCTATAATCCAAATTGTTATAAGTTTAGAAAGTAACAAAGTTGTTTTGTTTGGAAAATTATCTTTTGAGTAAAATGTCACTAAAATAATAAAATGGTTTTAATCAAATGTAAAAGCTTGGCAAGATTGGAGTTCACTATTCCAAGTGCTTATGATTCCTTATGATAACTATATAGATTTAAGATTATTGATGATGTTCAAGTATCCTCTCAATGTCATTTATGTCTAAATGATATTGTGATAATCACTATATTGATCCTTAGACGATCTCTCCACCTAACTATCAATATAGAAATCTTTAACGGTTGATACACAAGAAGAGTAATGAATAAATCTATCTCTACAACTTATTCACTACTTGAAAATCTATTTTATGTCAAGACTCAAATAATCTCTTTCAACAACTACTCAAATCTGATTTTCAACTTAGGGCAAAAATAGCATTCAATACATCAATAATCTTTTATCATATATATAAATCAAATGGAATACATAAACAAATGAGAATAGCTACTACCTCCAATCTTGACAAAATGGGGTTTAGCTCCTCATCATCATTTTCAAAAGCAAAATGCAATGGAAGAAAAACTTTGTTTTTCTCTCTTACAAAAAATATCAAAAGTATCAATGAATGTGTGAATGTGTTAGAATGAATATCACTTTCCATTCTGATTTTCTAAAAGGATTGACATTTCCTGAAATGATCATTTTTCATCTAAGGCATAAAAGCTCCCCCAAGGCAGCACCAAAATGGAAAAACCAGCTGGTCATGAAAAACAGCACCATTGGCCCAAAAGCAGCTTGCTGGATTCGCAGCCTTCGCGGCGCGAACTGAAGTTATCTCAGCTTCCTTGCTTTGCAAGCTTCATCCAAAGTCTTCCAAGTGGTATTCTTCCAAAATTGGGCCTCCAAATTGCATTCAACACCTCTTCCATATTATGATGTTGCATTCCAAAAGCTCTCTTATCAAAAAATTCTACAAAACTAACAAATATGTGAAATTTCTATTCAAAACAAAATAAATTAAACCTAATTGCATTTATACAAAATAGTGAGAATAAAAGTGTGTAATTACATCAAAACTTGGTAAAAGGGACCAATAAAATGATATAAAAAGTAGTACTAATTGGTCCCTAACAACTCTCCCAAACTTAGCATTTTGTTTGTCCCTAAACAAAAGTTTCCACCCTCACAACCAAAGCAATGACACAAAAGATCGAAGCAAGGATTTACCAAGGACATTCAAATGGTTCAAAAGTGTTTGGCACTTTTTCAATCCACCTATCTCAATTCTATACAAAACATGAATAAGAGAAATGGTTGAGTGCAAAAATCATTCCAAGGAATTCAAAGCCATATATGTCAGAATTGAATCAAACTTACACACACATCATAATAATGATGAATAACATGAAGGGTTACTTTCACTCATCCAAGCAATTAAATCAACAACAACTCAAATCATACGGTTATCACAACGAATACCAAATCATATGAAAAATGAGAATCAAGAGGTCTTTCAAAGGTTGTAATGTGACTTAGGTTACAAGAAAGGATATGATTAAGAGAATTCCACAAAGTTGCCTATCCTAAGGGAGCATTCCCAAACATTCAACTCTACACAATTTCCCTTTCTTTGATCCCTTTCTTTGATCCCTATCTTTTTCTTTTTCTTTTTCTTTTCACATCCACACAACCATGAGCATTTTCTTTGCTTTTTTTCTTTCTTTTCTTTTTCTTTGCTTTATGGTTTCAAGAGTGATTTCTTTTTCTTGTTTCTTTTCATATTTTTACCCTTTCATAAAAACTCACTTTTCCAAGTTTCTAATCAACTCTTCTTTCTTTACTCTCCCCAACTTTAGATTCCAAAACCAAATTTATTCAATAATGCTCCCTACTTAGACATAAGCAAAAGGCAAAATTTGCAAACAACTCGGTTTGAGGGTTCAATTGATACGAAAGAAATTAGGATTCATTTATTCCAAAATATTTCAATTAATTTAACAATGATCAAACAAATGAATCCTAAAATAAGCTCAAAGGGGTTTAACTAAGGATTACTCCTCACAAGGTTAGTTGATTCAAACTTTTTGGTCAAGTGGTTTTTCTCAACAAACAATGCCTCTATCATTTTCAAAATTTTCACACAAAAATAGATTGATGCATGATTTAGCATGATAAGAATGAGTTGAAATAATGCTTGGTTTCCCGCATTTTAGTGTACAATGGAAAGCTTCCTCACAATTGGTTAAGTCCTATTTTGATTCAAAAATGACATATATTTCAATGAGTTTATGATATGGAATTTGCACACGCCATCAAACTACTCATGTTAAGTCTAGAAAGCGATAAAGTGTACCTTGAAATGCCGACACTAATTCTTATCATCACCACTCGAAGTGTCCTATGCTTCTTTCTTTGCGAATATTTCTTGGTTGCTTTAAGCTTGACTTAAGAGTAAGAACAATTAAACAAAAAATGTTGGTAAGCCAATTTGATTGTAACACACTTAAATCTCAAAGAGTATTCATGCAATTATCAAAACAACTAAAAAAAAACCAAAGTTTTGATGAACTAGAGCCACCCAAAAGTACATCAAAATTTTACAAAAGCAAAAATAATACAAAAAAAGCTCAAAATGAAAACAAACTCCTCAAATTCACCAACTTCTCAATCTTCCTCCTCTTTGCCACCACCAACAGATCCAAGGACGTCCTCCATCTCCTCATTATGGTTTGCACCACCTCCTGCACCCCCCATAAAAGCTGGCCTGCCCTCAGGCCAATTAGCATAAGCGACATATTCCACATGAGAAGGAAATGTGCGGGCTTCGGGTGCAAGGAACGTGTTCTGGAATTGTTGCTGCATAGCATCGAAGATAAATGATTGAGACCTCCTAGAGGCCTCAAAGCTCTCACAACAATAATTGGCAAACGCCATCTGGTCGAAGACTGGAGTGGTGCGGGGTCGGGGTCTGGATGACGAAGTCCCAGCTCCTTCGGTTCTATCCATTTGGCTTTGGAAGAACCTATTCAGATAAGCATCGTTAATCACACTAGTGATAGAGAAGTGTACTTCATCCAGAATGGCAACATTCGCCCGTCGGCAAAGTCCCATGATCAGCCCCGGGTATGCAAGCACACCTGCTTTACCACCAAATTTGGTTTCACTTATAGCCATCTTCCTCATTTCTCCCGCTATGATTGATGCTACATCCATAGATTTTCCGATCATAATATAGTACAACAAACACCCTACATCCAAAGGGATCGTGGTGCTGTGGCTCCTTGGTCGGATGTTGTTCAACAGCAGCACCAGAAATACCCTTGCTTCCAGATTTAGATTTTCTCTTTTCCAAGATTTTGGAAGTCCTTGATCATTTAGGTCAAATGATTTTCCTTTAAGGCACAGGGTAGCATTCACCGCTTGAAGATCCCAAACATTTGCCAATTCCTGGGTACGATACTCGCACCACTCGTTCTCTCCCAGGGTTAGAGGATTACCAAGATATGAGTTAATTGCATATCTCCCAAAAGAAATAATCCTGCCTCTTACCCTTGTTTGGTAGTTGAAAGCCACTCCCTCCTCAAGATGCATAGCGTTTGCATAGAACTCCCGTACAATATCATAATTGATCGCCGCCTCTGGTTCACAAAGTTTGGTCCACCTTCGTCTCTCAAAATTTGAAACCACATTCCGATAAGTCCCACCCGGTAATAAATGGATGAACCTTTCCGGTTGGATGGTTCTCTTGATTAAGTTTTCAAATCGTTCTTCGTGTTCGTCACTTGTGAACCGTCTCAATGAACGGGGTTGAACGGAAGCCGTGGTTTTGGTTCTCTTAGACATCTGCAATAAGCATCAGAACAACCACACAACAAAACATGAAGAGAGTTAACAATCAATCAGCATAAAACACAACACTGGAATTTCCCAGTTCGCGGCGCGAACCCTGCGAACCAGGAAATCTCCAGGAGCCTGCTAGGGTTCCAAGGATTTTAAGGTTTTTACTTTCAATCAGTCCTAATCACACTCTCTATCCTAATCCTATTCTGAATCCACATTAGACATGCAAGGTTGTTTCAAGTGTCAATTTCAATTTTCTACAAAACCCTAACCTTACCTAAATGAGAACCCAAAAGGAATGGAGAAGAGAACATGAGAAGAACAACATACTTTATTGAAGTGCACTTGAATCTTAGCTAACAACTGAGGATTTGGGAGGTGGGGAAGGAAATTCTTGAGTTTTTAGAGGTTTTGGAAGTTTTGGTAGTAAGAGTGGAAAAAGGGTTTATGTTTTGAAACTAAAAGAGTGACTTTGAAAATACCCTAACAGAACTTAAGTGGTTCTGCCACGCACCGTTCGCAGGGCGAACCTTGTTCGCGGTGCGAACAGAAGCTTTGCATTCAGTTCGCTGGGCGAACGATGGTCGCGAGGCGAACTGCAGTGGACATAACCCAATTTCACAGAATTTAACACAGCGGAATATCAACACAGCAGAATTGAAAAAAAATGTAAAATGCAGACTTACAACGTTGGGTTGCCTCCCAACAAGCGCTTTGTTTAACGTCGTTTAGAGCTCGACAATCCAATGATTAGCCCGATCCGGCTTTGTTGAGCAACTTCCTCAAGGGCTTTGTTGTCTTCAAGAGGTTCTTGATGAACCTTCGATAAAATCTGATACCACCCATTTTCGGAACTACTTGCACAACACTCACCCATTCACCATCGGAGATAGAACAATTCATCTCGGCCTCTACTAGTTTGATAACTTCCTTCTTTTTCAGCACTCATATCAATTGATTCTCTTCTTTTGTAGACAAGGTATTATTAATGATCACCGGTTTAGTGCAGTCATCACCAAGGAACACATACTTCAAATGTGGCTCAAGTTTTGGCTCTTTCACTTTCTTTGTCATATCCAAGCCTTCGTTTGTCTCTTCATGATAAACAAGCTCTCCACCAGGCTCTAATTCATGCAACATTGCTTCGATCTCTTTTCCTTCATTTTTGGTCGAAACCTTGTAGACTCCGATAAGAGATTTTTCTGATGGATTAGAAACATGAACCTGGTTTGCAATCTCAATTAGTCCCTCCTTGGTGGCATCGATTCGGAAGGAGTCATGCTTAACATTAGGATGCTTTTTGGCTTCAAAAAGATTGAAGGCTACCTCTTCATCTTGCACCCTCACTTTCATTAGTCCATCATCAATATCAACCATCATTCGGGCCGTTTTCATGAATGGTCTTCCAAGAATTATAGGAACCTCACGATCCTTATCCATGTCTACTATCACAAAATCTACCGGGAACAGGAATTTGTCCACCTTCACTAACATGTCTTGAGCAACTCCATATGGTGAAGTAGTAGACTTATCAGCTAGTTGTAAAGTCATCCTCATAGATTTGATCTCAACATTTCCCAATCTTTTAACAATGGATAGGGGAATTAAATTGATGCTAGATCCCAAATCAATCAAGCCATTACCCATGTAGGTGTCTCCAATGGTGACCGGTAAAACGACTCGGCCCGGATCAGATTCCTTCCTTGGGAGAATCTTTTGAATGATGGCACTACAACGTGCATCAAGCAAGATGGTTTTGTCTTCCACGTGTCTCCTTTTCTTTGTAAGAATATCCTTCATGAACTTTGCATACCGCGGCATTTGCTCTAATGCATCGGCAAATGGAATATTGATTTGAAGTTGTTTGAATATGTCCATAAACCGTGCATAGTGTCTAGCATTATCCTTCTTTGATGGTGCGTGCGGATATGGTAGATGTTGAACTGGAATGACATTCACTCCGTTGTCTCTTTTTTTCTTCTTCCTTGGCTCAATTTCCTTCTTCATTTCCGCTTCACACTGTTGTTCCTCCATCAATTGTTGGTTCTGCTGTTTTCACGACGTGAAGGGAGATCGTTGCGCGAACTGAGCAGTTTCTGCCACTTTCTCCTTTTCACAATCCACATCCTCATTTTCCAGCACAGCATCCATATCATTCTCTACTGTAATTTCCTCACTTTTTCCACTTGTCAACTCTCTACCGCTTCTAGTAAAAATTGCTTTACAATGCTCTTTTGGATTAGTTTGAGTGTTAGCGAAGAAAGAAGATCCTGCAGTTTGTTCCGACAGTTGTTTTGCAAGTTGACCTATTTGATTTTCCAAATTCTTGATTGCTGCTTCGTTACTCTTCTGATTTGCCATGGAAGCTTGCATGAATTGTTGAAGAGTGTCCTCTAGCTTGGAATTTCCTCCTTACGATTGTTGACCTTGAGAGTTTGGGTGTTGATAGGGACTTTGTTGCTGAAAATTTTGATTGTTGAACCTTGATGGTTGATAGCCTTGATTGTTCCTTTGGTAGCCTTGATTTTGATTGTTCACATAGCTTACTTCTTCTAGTGGGGGGAAAAAACTAGTAGGATGATCTCCTTGACATAATTCGCAACATGCTACTTGATGTCAAGCTTGAGACCCTTGAATTTCCTTCATTTTCTATGGAAGCTTGGCCATTTGTTGAGTAAGCAACTCCACTTGTTGAGAGAGTAGCTTGTTTTGAGCAAGAATGGCATCATTGGTATTTAACTCAAGAACTCCCGGTTTGCATTGTGAAGGACTACGGTCATGTTGACTTTGACGATCATTGAGTGTCATCCGGTTAATAATGACTTTAGCTTCTTCCGCATTCTTTGACATAAGAGAGCCACCCGCGGTAGCATCCAAAAGTGTTCTGTGAGTTGATTGGAGCCCATTTAGAAAAATATGGATTTGAGTGAGCTCATCAAAACCATGACCCTTGCATTTTCTCAACATTGACTTGAATCTTTCCCAAGCCTCATTTAGAGACTCGTTGCTTCCTTGAGTGAATACCGCAATAGCCGTTTTGGCTTCCATGAATCGGGATTGAGGGAAATATCTTTCTAAGAACTTTTCTTCTAGCAATTCCAATCCGTCATCACTCTTGATGCTTGATCAAGGTAACAGTCTTTTGCCTTTCCCACTAAGGAGTGTAGGAACATCCTCTTGAATAATGCTTCTTCACCCGTTTCATCAGTTCCAGTAGAACCCGCAATCTCATAGAATTTGATGAGATGGGTATACGGATCTTCATGATCCATTCCGGTGAACGGAATTACATAGAGAAGTTGGAGGATTCCGGTCTTCATCTTCGTATTTCTTCCTCCACGGGCAAATTGAGCATTCCTTCTTGGACTATTAGCGGATATTTCGGTACGATTGTCATCCGCCATGTTTCCGTCACAAGCTTCTACAACCACTTCTTCTATTTGAACAAGTGCGAAAGTAGATGCTTCTTCTCTCCAATTCCTCTCTTCGGCTAGTTTCCTTCTTCTTCGTGTTTTGCTATTGAGCTTCCTAAGTGTTCTTTCAATTTCGGGATCGAATTGAAATTGCTCCTCGATAGCTTTTCCTCGCATGCACTAGAATCTACAAAACTAACAAACCAAGTGAAACACAAGAGGGATAGTAATAAAAGTAACAAAACTTAAAACAATGAATTATTGCAATGCTTGTAATATCGAACACCAATCCCCGGAAACAGCGCCAATTTGTTGAAAAGTATATCTTCGGCAAATATTTTTATATCGTATCCACAGAGATTGGTTGTTATTACCGCCGTTTTATAATCCAAATTGTTATAAGTTTAGAAAGTAACAAAGTTGTTTTGTTTGGAAAATTATCTTTTGAGTAAACTGTCACTAAAATAATAAAATGGTTTTAATCAAATGTAAAAGCTTGGCAAGATTGGAGTTCACTATTCCAAGTGCTTATGATTCCTTATGATAACTATATAGATTTAAGATTATTGATGATGTTCAAGTATCCTCTCAATGTCATTTATGTCTAAATGATATTGTGATAATCACTATATTGATCCTTAGACGATCTCTCTACCTAACTATCAATATAGCAATCTTTAACGGTTGATACACAAGAAGAGTAATGAATAAATCTATCTCTACAACTTATTCACTACTTGAAAATCTATTTTATGTCAAGACTTAAATAATCTCTTTCAACAACTACTCAAATATGATTTTCAACTTAGGGCAAAAATAGCATTCAATACATCAATAATCTTTTATCATATATATAAATCAAATGGAATACATAAACAAATGAGAATAGCTACTACCTCCAATCTTGACAAAATGGGGTTTAGCTCCTCATCATCATTTTCAAAAGCAAAATGCAATGGAAGAAAAACTCTGTTTTTCTCTCTTACAAAAAATATCAAAAGTATCAATGAATGTGTGAATGTGTTAGAATGAATATTACTTTCCATTCTGATTTTCTAAAAGGGTTGACATTTCCTGAAATGATCATTTCTTATCTAAGGCAGAAAAGCTCCCCCAAGGCAGCACCAAAATGGCAAAACCAGCTGGTCATGAAAAACAGCACCCTTGGCCCAAAAGCAGCTTGCTGGATTCGCAGCCTTCGCGGCGTGAAGGTGGTTCGCGGCGCGAACTGAAGCTATCTCAGCTTCCTTGCTTTGCAAGCTTCATCCAAAGTCTTCCAAGTGGTATTCTTCCAAAATTGAGCCTCCAAATTGCATTCAACACCTCTTCCATATTATGATGTTGCATTCCAAAAGCTCTCTTATCCAAAAATTCTACAAAACTAACAAATATGTGAAATTTCTATTCAAAACAAAATAAATTAAACCTAATTGCATTTATACAAAATAGTGAGAATAAAAGTGTGTAATTACATCAAAACTTGGTAAAAGGGACCAATAAAATGATATAAAAAGTATTACTAATTGGTCCCTAACAATAATTGGTTGCGACCAGGTAACATTTAATAAAACCTCTGGCCTAACTGAAGTCCAAGCTACTTAATGCCTCTAGCATAATCGGCTACGGTCAAGCAATGTTAGTAAAACTTTTGGCCTAACTGAAGTCCAAGATACTTGAAGCATATGGCATAATCGGCTACGACCGGGCAACGTTAATAAAACCTCTAGTCTAACTGAAGTCCAAGCTACTTGAAGCCTCTGACATAATTGGATGCAGCCGAGCAACGTTAAGAAAACCTCTAGCCTAACTGAAGTCCAAGCTACTTGAAGCCTCTGGCATAATCGGCTGTGACCGAGAAATGTTAATAAAACCTCTGGCCTAACTGAAGTTCAAGCTACTTGAAGCCTCTAGCATTATCTGTTGCGGCCAGACAACGTTAATAAAACCTCTTGCCTAACTGAAGTCCGAGCTACTTGAAGCTTCTGGCATAATCGGCTGAGGTCGGACAATGGTAATAAAACCCCTGGCATAACTGAAGTCCAAGCTACTTGAATCCTCTAGCATATTCGACTTCACCCGAGTAACGTAATGGAAGCTTTTGGCCTAAAGAAATCGTTTATGACCAAGTTAGCTAAGTGTGTCGACCTACGAGGTCGGCTATAAGTCTATAACTCAAATAATAAGACAAACAAGATAGTTGAAGTCAAAGGCAACACGCAGAAGGATAAAGAAATAACATCATCATAAAAAAGAGCCTTTAAAAGGCTTAACTGTCTAGTAGGAAAACATAATATTGTTCAAAAAATACAAAGTGCACATCATCATTGATGGACAACAACAAGACTTAAGTAAATTCAAATTTCATGCTCATCTTCCTGAGTTTCCAATGTTGGATTATCAACTGTCACATCCTTCAAGCTTTATGCTTCAGGAGAAGCTTCTTCTATATCGACCAGCTGCTCGTCCACCACGGCTTTGAAGAAATCCATCCTTGACATATTCAGGTCTATTGCGATGCATAAAGCTTAGGCTTTGGCCCGCTCAAAGGCTTCACCACCAGGGGAAAGTAAGTCCATCTGGGCATCTTGTAGAGATTTCTTTAAATTCTCATAAAGAGTCCGAGATTGCTCTATTTCTTGAGTTAAGTGACATTAGTCACTTCCAGTTCCAAGCACTTGGTCGCCGCAGTCTCCTTCAACTTAGTCATTTCTAATAGTTGGGATTCCGACGTCTCTTATTGATTCTTTGTATCCGAAAGTTGCTTGGCCAATTCCTATACATGGGTAATTTGAACCTTCAAGTTATCCCTTAACTGAGTTAGCTCTTTGTTAAGACGAATCTTATTTTGTCAGTGCGTGTCACACACTTCAAATAAACCCCTAGTCATGACCGCACATCTCATCAAATATGCCCCAAGATTTTGGGTCAATTGTTGAGCACCTATTGATTTCACTTTCTCAAAATCTCCAATCGCGTTTAAATTATCATAAAGATATCTCAAACCATCAAAGCTATTGTACAAAAATTTGAATTGAGAGGAAGTGTTGGTATGCTGACTACTGCCTGAATCCTGCATCAAAGTAGTGATTTTCATGTCGGCTTGACTAAAGTTATCACTCATCATAGTTTTCATTTTCTTTGGAGAACTCGACTTTGAGTCCCCGGTGGGAGGAACGGAGATTGGTTGGGGCTCTTATATGATAGAAATCTCCTTAACGACATCCACATTTTTCCTTTTGAGGGTCCGTGTCTGAATACCTATTAGATCACTCTTAGAAGTAGGTTGACCTCCACGCCTTGCTCTGGCTTCGACCATCAACCTCTTTTGTCTATAGAGTTTGAGATTTGTCATTTTTGCTGAAAAAGAGAGGACCAGACTAAAAATCAACGAATAAGAAGGCTAATAATATTATGAGAGAACAACAAATAAACATGCATAAGCATTACCCAAAAAATCATGAATTTGTACAGGGCCGTCAGACATCTCTAAAAGATCTTTAACTTTCACTACCTGAAAGGCATCCAAAATGGCCAAAGACCGAATTTCCAAATCATCCAACTTGTTATAATCAAAGCCAGAGACCGGCAAAGGACTATCCGACCAGTAGATCGGGAAACAGTAGTTCCAGTCGAGCGCATACATAACCTGGGGACATCTTTTCCCACTATTAACTCGGAGGAATTTATCCTTAAAACCTTTATAGTTGGTAATGTAGGCTTGTAGAAAGCTTTTCCCAGGTAACCCGCTAAGGGAAACCCAGACTCCTTTTTCTGCCCCCTTTAAACTCAAAAAACGATAAAAATAAACCTAAGGTTGGCGTTATGCCCATTGTATCACAAACAATTTCAAAAGCCTTGATAAAACCCCAATCATTGGGGCGTAATTGAAATGGTCTATATTAGGGTTTTGAGAAGATCACACTTAAAATTAGTAAATGGAATACGGATTTTAAAGTCTTCGATTACTCTTGAATAGAAATAGAAATACTCCTCTAACACTCTTTTGGGTCGAGTGATACAAACACTGTCACCAACTACGCAGGGTTCTAGTATAACATTTTCTTCATTCCCAATTGAAGAGATTAAGGTATTAGAACGAAGCTTTGAGATGTAGCTTTCATCAATGATGTTATGATCATAACTCAGGACCGGTTTGTTTATCAAAAATCATGTTGCTTCCATCTAAGTATCCAAAAAACCTGAGGATGAAGACTCTGAATCAGTGTTACTAATAGGTGAAGGGATTTCACCATAAACTTCTCTAATAATCCGGCCGGAATATGCTCTACTTAAATAACCCTCACACTCTCGCATACAGACATTCCAAATCTTATTCCCATCACTAGCAGTAAGAAAATTTGAACAACCATTTGAGTAGTTATCATTTTGAAATGAAGACATAATGAAAGAACAAAAAAGGAAAAATGAAGTGATACCTAGAGCTTGAATAAATTGAGCGACGGATGAAGGAAAAATCAGTTAGTAAACGCTTAGGCAGAAAATCACTTGAAAACTAGAGATGGTCCAATAAAAAAACTAAGTCTTTAAAAAGCAATAAAGTTTTTTAACGGTCAAGAATTTCAAAAAGGGGTAATGATGAAAAGTGGGAGTTCCCATAAAAATCATCATGATGAATAGAGAGAGAATGACTTGTCATCATTAAATGGTTGACACCCGTCGCGCAAAAGATCGACTTAGAGAGAGGGAATTCCAATATTGTCTTGATTGAACACTTCAATCCAATAGGACTTCGTTACATCCCGGAATTCCTTGAAACCGAGTTGGTAAAAAAATCAAGTATGAAAAGGCAAGTAGGTCAGATGATCGTACTCATGCATACAAGTCGGCCCCAATGTCAATGCTAAGATACCATGTGAAGAGTCACACGAAATCGGTTACATAATGTTACATGATGACGTAAGAGTTATAGATATCGATGGAAAAGATCGTTATCTAAGACTGCCTTTGCCTTTATGAGGGATATGAGGAGACAAGCATTAATGGATCATGGATGAGTCGAGTCATATAAATAGAAGATTCTTTGGATAAAGAAGAATAAGTCAAATATGACATGAAAATATACATAAACAAACACTTAATCAATTATTTAGGATTCTCTCCAACAAATAATGGAAAAATTAGGGCCCGTTTGAATCAGTTTTGCTTTTCACTTTTTAAAATATGTTTTATAAAATTGTTTTGAAAAAGTATTTTTAAGAAGAGAACTATTAAAAAATTTATTTGGTAACATGACTTTTCAAAACTGTTTTAAAAATGAAAAAATAGAAATATTTGTTTGGTAAATTATTTTAAAAACAGTTTTAAAAATGAGAAAATAAAAAATGATAACTCAAATGAAAACAGAAATCCAGAAATCCAAAATTAAAAATGAAAAACATGTTAAACCTGTTTTTGTTTTTCACTTTTAAAAACAATAAAAATGAAAGAGTTTTTAAAAACAGTTTTCTAAAACATTGTAATCAAACAAATTTTTAATTTTATAAATTTTGAAAACAAAAAAACTGTTTTTAAAAACTAAATCAAACACACCCTTAGGGCCTGTTTGAAACACTTTCCAATTTTAGTTCTTAAAATTTGTTTTTCAAATCTATTTTAAAAAACTATTTTTAAGAAGAAAATTAACAAAAAATTTGTTTGATAAGGTAATTTTTAAAAACTGTTTTAAAAACATGAAAATGAAAAAACTTGTTTGATAATCTAATCTTTTAAAATCACATTAATGTTATTAATGAAAATTATAAATTTTTTATGTTTTTTCTTCAAGTTTTATAATACTAAAAACTAAAAAGTGAGAAGGAAAACACAACTAAACTGTTTCACTTTTTTACTTTTAAAAACTGAAAAATAGAAAAGAGTTTTTAAAAACACTTTTGCAAAACATTATATTCAAACAAGTTTTTAAATTTTAAATTTTCAAAAACTAAAAAACAGTTTTTAAGATGCATTTCAAACAGGCCCTTAGTCTTTTAATATTTTTTTTTAGACCAATTTCACATTGCCCACAACTGTTTGCTAAAAAAAATAACAAACATAAAACTAACCAATTCCCAAGTGTTTGCTAATCGGGCTAAAACAGATTAACAGGTACAGAACAAACAGAGCCCGTTATTAACGGGCGGTTAAGTGGAATTAGTAATTTGTAACTTCAAAGTTTCAAATAAAGTTCTTTTATTATTTAAACTTTCAGTCGGTACAATTAAACAAAATCCAAATTTTCTCTCTCGAGATATTTACTAACTTAAACATGTGGACCAAAATCATGCCAAGAGTTCTGAACTCGTAGAAATGCTTTGTCCCAAGGAAAAAGGAAGTGCGATTAAAAGCCAAATGCAAAACGACAAGCTTTACAAAAAGCATTTTCTTAGTGCTCTACCATTCACAATCTCACTATTTCATCGTATTGTAAGAATCTAATCAAAAAGGCATCATATACTATTTATTTGTTCTATTTACAAAAATTCTTTCTGATATGTCTTGTATGTAATAAAAATAGCATCTCTATTTTTAAGGCATGCAAAACGGAGTATCATATAAAATTTTAAATTTTTTAAAATTAAACTATAATTAAATTGGACTTTAGAAAATATTTACAAAATTAAATTTTAATTAAATAGAATCTCTAACCATTTCTTTCGTGGTAGAAAATTGGTTGAGATCTAAAACTTTCCGATAAAATATACAGACAAAACAGATATATCTTGGAGATCGAATCTCTTTTTCCACCCTGGTGACAATTATTACCTCTTTACCCTCAATATATTGACTATTAAACTCACAACATAGCCTTATAATTTGGTCAATGTAATGTTAAAACATACAACTCAATAAACCATATAACAAAAAATATCAGAAAAATATTAAGATCAACTTCTATAGTATATTCTATGGCTTTAAGGGTCTGTTTTTCCCATCAGTTTTACAAATCGTTATCTAAACAAAAACTATAAAATTCAAAAAAAAATTATCAAATGAATTAACTGTTGAGAGTTGTAAGAAAGAGTGAACACGGAGAGAGTTTCTAAAATTGCATTCAATGCACCATTTGTTCTTGATCCTTGTACAATTGCTCCAACCAAGCCGGAATTGCGTCCGTTCCATTAAGATTGTTTTGCAGTTTCCGTTTCTGATTTTCATCGCCAAACCGGCTAGTTTCCTGCGGCGTAGCGTCCTTCACGAGTGAATTAACCCAAGAGACGTCTGGTTCGTTGTCGTTTTCCGATGCTTGAGTTGCAGTTGGTGTTAAAGGAGTATTGCTGCTTCGAAATCCAAAAGAAGACGATTTCCTTAGCTTGTTAAGTTCTTCTCCGTGTATGGTCCAATCCAGTTTTCCATCGGGGGATCCCCAGTTGGAAAATGCGTAAGGATTGACAGGAGAAAGAAGCTCGGAGTGACGGTTGGCCATGCTGCGTTCGATGAAGCTCTGGCTTCGCCTTGAAAAGGCGGCAGCTCTTGAATTCAAAGCCGCTGCAGATAACTCCCCGGATAGATCAAATCTAGTCGACGATCCGATGACACTGGAAGAGTAGTTTTGCTGTTGCTGATTCATATTTGGACGCATTTGGATTCCAGTTGGAGATTGTAACTGAGTTCCTGCAGCATCAAGTGAGACTCCATGGAATTTATGCAATATTGGTGGATCGCGTGATCCGAAAATGTCTTCGAGGTTATTAGGCTTCATCCCCGAAAACCTATTTAGTTCGCCGGTAGTATGATCGTTCAAAGAAACCGGAAAAGATGGACTGTTAGGCATGGAATTTTTCCAGTTGGAAGGTGAGGAAAGACCGGATATCTCGTCCATCATCAGTTGCTGGCTTCGCCGCTGAGTTTCGATCCTTAGCTTTGCAATATCTGAATCAATGTCTCTAGCAGTTATTGCCGAATTCAACCTGCTTCTCGGAAGCTGAAGGGTAGGGACCGGAACATTACACTGTGTCTGCCACATGGCTGCTGCAGAAACAGGAGAAGACGCACCAGATGGAGTCAAAGGCGGTGTTGACGAGGGTGGCATCAAACCAGACGGAGAACCGAGCGCGGTAGGACTAAGAGAACCCATCTCTAATGCAGAAGCGCTACTGTAATACGACCTCGGAGACGGAATAGCAGAGCCAGTAGAAGCATACAAGGGGCGAAGCTCCTCAATTCTGTGAGCAAAGAAGCAAACTCTTCTTGTGCACGAGCTCTCGTCCTTGCAAAGACGTGTACGATATTGCGCAGGATGAAGCCAGCACTCGAAAATACCATGAGCATAGTCACACGAATCCCCTTTGCTGCACGATCCTTTGCGAAACTCGGGACAAGGGACACAGCTATAAGGATATTTCTTTGGATCGCGCCGCCTTGCATTTTCCCCCGGATGAACAAAGGGACACTCGGTCCAATCATGAGAATATGCCCTTGAGCAAGGCTTCACTTTGAACGTATACATCCTAAACTCATCGGTACTATATATTCCGTTCTTTATGTCAGGAAGAGAAAGATCAAGAGGATAATCTTTTGAAAAACGAGGCGAGTTTAAATCTTGCCTTTGATATTCATCAACACCGTCAATTGTCTCCGGAAATATAAGACATGTCTGATCAGCCCCGCAGGTACCCTCCAAAAGAACTAGCAGCATTCTCTTCCTCGAATCAAAGATACGATTCCCCACCGAGACAATCAAGTCAACGGGGCGGTTACCGTTGGCATCAACAGCACCCGCATCCGCCGATGCATAAAGCAAAAGCTTGACAATCTCAGCAGAAGCAGCAGAACCCCCAACAACCGCGCAATGAAGAGCAGTAGCACCATCGGATCCACTACCCCGATTAACATCAATGCGGCCCGTTCCAAGAATATAAGCCGAAACATTCAAGCTTCCAAACATAGCAGCGACCATAAGAGGAGTCCTCTCTACATAACCCAATTTATTCGAACCAACCCTTCTTCCATACCACAAACCAACCTCATCGACGTCACAACCCTCGTTTTCGACCGCATCTTTGAAACCAATCACATCATCTGCAGCTGAAAATTCAAGCAAATCATAAACATCCCGACGCCACCCTTCTATATTCTCATTCTCATACCCCATACCGCTGCACATGGAAATATCTTCCCTTAATACCTCAACAGGATCTGAAAAGCCACACAAGAAAACAGGTTCAAGATGCTATTGAACAAACCATGATTTTTTGTCTCAAATTTAAAGCACAGAAAACTCAGTTTAACATAACAAAAGTGAAAACAGATAAATTCTTGTCATTTTGCAGATGCATTTGCATGTGATTGTTGGTGAAACAAAAAACTTCTAGTTACAAAAAGATGAACAGACATAAAATTGGCAACAACGAGGAAAACAAGAAATCGTTACAAACAGAAACAAAATATCAACAAAAAAAAAACAACCTGTCATATGTTGTTTTTCTTCCATGAATTAATTAACTAACAAACCAAACACAATTTTTTTTCTGAACATTACATTAAAGCTTCAAAGAAACCAATAAAGGAATCATTTTTAAACAAAAATTCAAGAACCCATCATCATGAAGAAGTGAAAACAACATGCAAGAACAAGAGAAATGAACCGTACCTTAAAAATGAAAACACAGAGACAAGAAGAAGAGGTTTTTTCTTTAGGAAACTAGGAAAGAATGTTAGAATGAGATAGAGGGAGTGGGAGATTTTTCTAATAGTATTTGGTTTCGGTCAAGAAAAGGGAGCTCACTAGTTTCCTCTTCTTACCAGTTCCATTTTGTTTTTTTTAGAGAAGTCACCAATTCGTTCTATTAAAGAATAATAAAATATATACTCTCCCATTTTCCAAATAAATGTGGTCCTAGTTTTTTTTTTAACACAATTAAAATACTATAAACAAATAAAAAATATTACAACTCTATATTTATTCTGATTAAATGAATGACAAATTACAGCAATTTAAAAATGGTGTAGTCAATATTATTTAAAAGATAGAATGACAAAATATAGCTAATTTTGTATTAATAAAAAAATAATTTTAAAAAAAGGAAAGAGTATGCCATTAAAAGAATATTTTAATTTTTAATTTTTTACTATTTTTTTATATTGACCAAAACTTATCTCTTGAAATAAATAAGTGGAATTTCATGGATTATCAATTTTCATCTTGTAATCAAATATTTTTATACGATTAATCAATTATTCACCCTTAAATTATCAATCAATAAATTTCTAATGGGATTTCACAGTTATCAATTCTCAATTTTAAATATGTCAATTTTTAGTGGTGTAACTCTTCGATTTGGATTAGCTTTAAGTCAAAAATATATATAAATTGGTGAAATTTTTATGAGTTGACTAATTTAATTTTAAATAGTTTTTAAAATCGAACCAAACTAATTGATTTCATTCGGTTTGAATCATTTCAATTAATAAATTTAATACACATTTTTTTCACAATACATGTAAAAATTTATTTAAAAAATAATAGATTAAAAAAATATAGCGAGAAATAGTATGTTCTTTATAAAGTATTATTTTTTCAAACAAAATTTTTTATATTCTTTATTTTCAAACAACTTCAAATTAAATAACTTTGTATAATATAGTTAAATTTTAATAAATTTTGTTATGGGTTGCCCAATAAAAGAGGCCCAAGAGCGAATGCTAGTGGGACCGCGAGCAAGAAAAGAGGGTCTTTGTTCTCTGGTACGTAGATAATCATGTTCCTTGGCTCATCAGACACTTTGCAAAGCAATCAGACGACCCTCAACATGACACACAACATTCCATGTAAAGCGGTTATAATCGTCTTTGCTATATAAATAGAGTAGCATGTCACTTTATAGGTAAGTCAAATATATCTCTATTACTCATCATTTCTCATTATCTCACTAACTTGGACATTGGATTGCTAACCTTATAGGTATACCCCAACGCCTACATACCAGAAAGTTATATGTACCACACCAGAAGTCCAATTGCACCAATCTATCTCAAATTTCTGGTTCCCTCACAATGTAGTTGGGTTGTATATGGGAATCGACTTTTGAGTGTTATGAACTTCAGTAAGAAACCTTCATTCTTACATTGAAGATTCAGATCTCAAATCCTCGATCTTCAAACTATTGATCTCCTCGGCAGAAACCCGAAATTTGATAGTTCTTACTATGTTCAATTCCAAGTCCACTAGATCTTCCACAACTCCACCACCATCGATGCAACGGCTGAAGCAAACAAGCATCCTCATATTTGTCCTCCTCAAAGATCAGATGATCCAATGTTAGTAACCTTGTCATCAGATCCAACTAACTTAAATGTGATTCATACTAGAGTCGTTCATGGAATATCTTAACCTTTCCCAATTTTTCAACATAGTCAACTGCTTGGTCTAGCCGGACCACCTAATCAACCTTTACCTCGGACTTTGATGATCGCATCGAGGATATTTTCTAGTCTCTAACTGTTGCAAGTAAAGTTATGCGTATAATGAGGAGATGAACTGATGAATAATATGTACAATCTAATGCAGTAACAAAATTCTCAACTCATAACTAAAAGGATTATGAGATTAGAAGAAAACATACATGTCACTTGTCCCCAGGGAAGCATAGCATGCGAGATGACTTCACGAGGTCGTCCTATAATCATTTCAGATCCAACCTGAACTAGGGCACCTACGATACACAAAGAAGTTATACCATCTCCTCGACCTTAAAGGAGCGAGATACACCAAACTCGTTAGAAAGAAGTGAAAGTCACATTTTGTCGGAAGAGAAACAGAAATCATATTTTGTCATAAGTTCCTCATCCAACTCGTTCCTTGGTTACTGATACAAGGGAAAAGAAAGATTTAAATTAGTTTCTCTATAGCATAATGAAGGAGAAACTCGTTGTCCGCTCATTTTCTTAACATAATGATATCGAAATCGTTAGAGAAGCCTCTGAAACTATCTAACTATGTGGGACTAGGGATATCAACAAGCATATTGTCACACCTCGAAAAACTGAGAACACGACCTAGCGAAGCGCAATCGCACGCTTGCAATGATAGACTGAACAGAGCCACCACCGAACTTTATTTATTCCTAAAAAGGAAAGGGGAAATATCGCTAAAACTCAAGAAAGAACGACAATGATTATGGTCGTCGCAACCAAATCAGGGTTCGGGAGTCGATTACACAAGGGGAAGGTATTAGCACCTGTCACATCCGTTGTACTCAACGGGAACCATTAGGTTAATTGTGCGCGTTAGTGTTAGCTTGAAATGATAGGTTTTCTCGAGCTATTATGAGGGGGAAAAATAGGATCACAAGAAAAGAGAAAAATGTTTTTGGATTTTTTGCAACGAAGGAGACTAAACCTAAGTTTTTTATTAATGGATCTGACAAGATTTTGCAATCCTGCTCCAACGTATCTCAATAGAGAACTCAAGACTTACGTAGTTCTAGGTGGAACATGTTTGTTTGTTGGTCGATTTTAGCGAAAGTTATATTGTATTAATCGACGAAAAACATTAGTTTACCCAAAATAGATGAGGAGCGTATGTATACCACACATTGAATGGATTTACAAATCAACATTCGGAAAAACATCATCTATCTCAACTCAACAATTATGGATGAAGCATTGCTTTACATCACCTTAAGACAAGATGTCTTTCGTTTATAAAAAGGTTTTTGGTTAATCACACGGCGGAAAAAAAAGAGTTTCATCGGTTGAATTTATTTTTGGGCTTGAAAGACGAGTATTTATGACATGCAAGCTCTTACGACTTGGGTCTAATACTCGGGATTACGTCTGGACCTTTCTGTAGCCCCTCAAATTTGCACCTACCTTTTGTACATTCATTTTCATATTAGGTCATTAACATAACATAGTCCACTGCATAACATTGCATTGTCCTTTGCCCAAGTGCAAGTCATCAGACAAGATTAGGTCAACTGGTTAGGAGGATCAGTCAAACAAGCAAGCAAATGCATTTCTCAAGGAAGCAAAGCTCTAGGGTTGGTTCAACATGTTCACATGACCTAGGGGTCCTTTTGAAGTGGTTTGGTCAAGGATTGGGTGCTCAGAAGTCATCAGTCATGGTTCAATCCCCCAGAAACCCTAGGAGGTCAAGCAAAGTCAACTGTGCATGATTTTATGGATTTGAAGGTGGGAGATGGTTTGAAAGGCTTCATTCATGTCCATACAAGTCCCATTTGTCATTTTAAAGATCAAGATTGAAGAATTTGAGGTCAGATAAAAAGTTTCCAAAAATAGTAAATGACCTGTAATTGGAAATTGCCAAAAATGGAAAGTTCTTCTCCTCAAATTTACATCATCATACAAGATTAAAATGAATTTTTGTCCAACATGAAAGTTGAAGGTATTGTTCTCCCATTTCCAAAAAGTCCAAGAACACTCATTTCTCATGTGTGGTTGGCAAGTTATGATCAAATCATTGTCAAGAATTTTTGAACTTCAAAGTGGCATAACTCTTGAACCATTTGGCCAAATTGAGTGAGGTTTTTTGCTACAAGTCACATTTGACATGTTCTATCCAAATCCTTCATCACATTTCATCAAAAATCATCCAATCAAAATGGCATTTTTCAAGTGACTTGAATTAAAAAAGGGAGGGGTAAAAAAGTGACTTTCAAAATAAACATTTTCTACACTTTCTACCAATTGCATTTGACTGAAAACCATATTTGGAATATGTTTAGGCCCATTTTCGTGTACTGTAGCATGCACACCATGCATAGAGGTGGAAATATCAACTTTGCATAAATATTTGTTTCCACTAATTCTACTTGCCAAATGCCTAAACATGTTTAAGGTTTTGCTTAACAGATGATATATAAATGAAACCCTAATAGAAAACACATTAACATCCACTCTTACTCAGATCTAGATCTAAAAAAGAAAAACTCTCTCAATTTTTCATCTTGATTTTTCTGCAAAAATTCTCCAAGAGCACAACACCATTTCTTCCTTGATTCACCATCCACAAGCACATTGGAAGTGATTTGGAGCAAGGACTCATCACTGTTTCAGCTAAATCGTGACTGTTACATCCAAGCACCTCCCATGGCAGCTGGTGATTTGAACATAATCAAGCAAGGTTGAGCCACGATTCTCCTTCCATTCATCAACATAAACATCAAAGTGCTTCTGTTTCAACTTACCCAGGCCAAGAAATCACGAAATCAACACTGTCATCACTTGGAGGTAAATTTTCGACCATTGCAGTTGCTGAAATCATGCTATGCTTATCATAGATCTTGCCATGCTGGTTGTAATGAACTTTAAATCGTGAAATATCATTGAGTATTAAGAGAGATATGTTGAAATGAAGTTTGATGGTTGGATGTTATTCTGTTCGATTCGTCCATGATAGTTTGAATTAGGTTAAATCATTGTTATATTGTTGTTATGCATGATGAGATGAACACAATGGTGTATCCATTTCCAATTTCTGAGAAAAAAGTTCTTGCTGAAGATGAACATGTTGAATACGTTCTTGAACCCTAATTTTGCCATGCCCAGAATTCTGTAGATCCTTGGTCCCGTGTTTTTGCATGAAAAGCACGTTTATCAGCCATGAAACAAATCCCAGCACGCCACCTCACTTAATGAAACGGTGCGTTTCATTAAGTGAGTGTCTTATTTACGAAATTGCCACTGCAGCCATTTAAATCCATTTAATCAATTTCTTTTTTCAATTTTTATTTCATTTCACATGCTGATCTTAGAAAAATCATAAATCATTCAATATTTGTCCAAATGAGATGGGATTTTTTGCACCTTGTTCCTCATGACCTCTAGTATTTTATGGTGATTTTTCCAGAATTTATGCACGGGTGGATTTTTAAATTGCCTAGGGTTTGTTCATGTGTGTCCAATTTGTGTATGCCTTGCCATTTTGCTTGTGAAATGATGTTGCTTAATTGGATGGAGTTGAAAATTGTTGTGCTTAAACTAGACATGTTCATGGTCATTTTGGTATAGAGTTTATAATTTTATCATTGCTGGTTGATGAGATATGATTTTTTGAATAGAGGTGTGACAATTTGTGTCACACCATTCTTGTCCAATTTGATGATTTTTGTTACCATGCCTATTGAACTCCAAATGACTTGAAGTTTTGCATGAAGATACTTGTGTATGTTGAAAATGCTTGTGAATTTTACTTGAATATTTGAATGCATTTCCTATTTGTTTGATAATTTCTCCCCTGTTTGACCAATTGTTGACTTCTTGTGAGACCTGATTTTATTTGATTTGTGAAATCCTTGTGGTTTATTGGATGGACTTGAAATTTGGCATGTGTATTATAGACATCTTGAAGTTTGCCATGGCTTTGATTTCATTCATTTATCATGCTTGGTCTCTGTTTAATGATTGCTTGAAGTGGATGCATGTTTTGATGCCTTGTATGGACTTGCTTAAACTTGTCTGGACTTTTTGAATTTCATTGACTTGCTTCCATTGGTCCAAATGAGCTGAAATTTGGTGTGATTGTCATGTTATGGATGCTGTTTGATCATGAATTTTTTGGTGATTTATTGAAATGTTTGTGAATTGATTTGAGTTGAACCATTCTGTTTGGTTGTATGAGGTTTCAAATTGCATGTTTTGTACTCTTTGGTTCATGAAATGATATTGATGAATGATATGAATGTGCAACCACTTGGATTGGATTCTTAATTGTTTGATCTTGATTTTGGATAAGTTTCATGTTCTGTTTTGACTTTTTGCTCTCATTTTGACCCTAGTCTTGTACTAGTGGTTTGTGCTCTCACATTTGAGCTTTGTTTCAGGTCAAAGGGCACAATTGCCATGCTTAATGATGCTTACTCAATTGGAGTTGACCTATTGATTGTTGATGACTAACTTTGGTTTATTTTGTAGGGCTTGAGACTTGTACCTTGTGCCTAATGGCTTGCACCTTTGTGCATTGACTGTTGTTTGTTTGTGTACAGTTGTACAGTTAACTGTTGGCATTTGCTGTTTGATTTCTGTTTGAGTTGAGTACTGATTATCTTGGATTGTTTTCAGGTACTTTAGTTGCTTTAGTTCCCTTGTGAACTTGATCTTGCTTTGCTTGATAGCTTGAGCATTGAGGTATAACATCCTAACTCCATGTAATCTGGAAGACCTGGCCTGTTACTTGGCCAGGCACCTGTCTGAAGTCCTCCTTAAGAGGCGATGTTTGTGCTTGTTTATATTTGTCCCTGTACATATCGAAGACCTTTGTTAAGGCAATTGGCAGACACAAGAGATGTGCAATCCATCTTCTGCTATTCTGTTGAGTCGTCCCTTGGCTCACATCACATGTTGATGCCTTGTGGACATGAACCCAAGATCATTTGAGTCAGTGTCACAAGTGTAGAAGGGTTCCCACTTTCTGGACCCACACTTCATTGTCTTAAGCTCTCCCAGGCCAGGGATAAGAGCTGTGAAGTCTCATCTTCACTCACCTTTCATCTGCTTCACCTTGACTCTCAATGTCAAGGTTAAGAGCTAACATTACCCTGTTACAGTGGTTTGTTTGTCGAGGTTGACATGACCCCTCGACTAAAACCTAACCTTGATTGAGCCAACTGATTGCATATAGTGTGTGCTATTTGTGCTTGTGTGCTTGTTTTAGCTTGCTTCCTGTGCAAGTTAGGTTTAGTTTGGCTTGCTTCCTGTGCAAGTCATGTTTAGGATAGCTTGCTTCCTGTGCAAGTTAGCTAGAAACCTTGACTTAGGGATGATTTTGCATGATAACATCTAGGCTCGAGTCGTAGTCTCCCTAGTTGTGTCTCCCTCTGTTATCTGGTTAGGCTAGTCCTGTGTCCCTTCGTAGGGGAACTACGTCGCCCTGATCCTCATACCAGATGAGGTACGTAGGCAGGAGATGAGCAGATCTCTCCGGGCGCCCTTTTGTTTTGTCTTTGTGTGTGTCAGGAGATGGATGTAAGCCCAGCGATTGGCATTCCATATCCTCTTGTTGTGTGCTTGGAAGCTGATATAAGTCCAACGATTGGCATTGGGTTCCAGTGTGGGTGTGTTTGGTTTGGAAGCTGATATAAGTCCAGCGATTGGCATTCGGATTCCACGTTTGCCTGTGTGGTTTTATTTGCATGCGTGAGCCGAGCTACGGATGCTCTGATTCTTCTTTGTCCAAGAAGATACGTATGCATAGGATGCGACATCCTAGCGAGCATGTTTTTCCCCCAGTTCGAACTACTTTGACTCTGATGTCTATGCTTGATAGACTAAGTAGGCCCAGGATGCGATATCCTGCCGAGTCAGCCTTGTTTGTTTTCCTGTGTCTCTTTCAGCCAGTGTGTGTGTGTTTGAGCAATGTTTTAGCAACCATTTTCCTTCCTATTGTGCGTGGATCCCGTCGAGTACGACGGATGCGTAGGGGTGCTAATACCTTCCCTTCGCATAACCGACTCCCGATCCCATTCTCTTTGGTCGCGAGACCATGTTCTTTCCAGGTTTACTCTGAGCGTTTCCTTTCCCTCTTTTGGGATAAATAACGCACGGTGGCGGCTCTGTTGTTCTTGTTTTCCCGTCGGTTTTTCGCGTAATGCGACAGCTGGCGACTCTGCTGGGGAAATAGAGATGTTGACCTCTTGCTGGTCCATCTTCCCTAAGCGAGTCTCTCCTAGCGCTCTCTAGGTTAGGGTTTTGGTTGCTGTTTGCTGTTATTTATTGCATTCATTATTTATTGTTTGCATTTATGTTTGCATTTATGTTTGCATTCATTCATATTCATTGTTCATTTGGCTGGCTGGTTGTCTGTTTCTCTCTGTTGGGGTGGGAGTTACTTGAGGTAAAAGGCCTAATACCCAGGCCATGAGTGAAATTTAGGATACTTAGGAATAAAGTGATTCATGGGAAGCGGGTGGTATTGCGCCACTTAGCGGAACATTGATATCACGAGCAGTTCAGACCCTGGTGGGATATTATCGTTGCATACTTCGGGTGTGTATATGATGATATTCTGCGAAAGGTTATTTATGTTGCGTTTCTCTCGACCTTACCCTGGCCTAGACGACACCTATGAGTGGGGAGGGATTGACCATTATTACAGGTACCGTTGGTGACTTGTGGTCCTGTTGGTGACTTTGAGTTCAGATGATAGTTTCTCAGTTGACTTTGGGTTTCAGATGGATTTGGGGTTCTGAGTTTTAACCGAAGCTTCGATCCTGCGTTCTGAGATGCACCGCCAGCCAGTCATGTCTGCATCATTTGCATCATAGCATGTTTATTTTCAAAAAAAATACGCAAAAAAAAAAGAATTGAAAAAGAGTTGAAAAAGAAAAGAGAAAAAAAGAAAAGCTAATCTCTGCATGCATATCATTTCTCAGGTACATTCCAGAGTCTGTTCACTAATAGAGATGACAACAGTCCCAGAGTTAAAGCAGAAGACTTGTTCCTACAGCTTTCACCGTGAGCCTTTGACGCCTCTGATTGAGTTGAGTAGCCTTATGACCAGTGGTAACCAGAAGGGGTTTGTTGACCAGTATGGGGATATTCTGACGCTGTTAAAGATGGTAGTCGATCCGGTACCGTTGCAGACTCTTCTTCAGTTCTACGACCCAGAGCTTCATTGTTTCACCTTTCAAGATTATCAGTTGGCGCCTACTCTCGAGGAGTATTCTATTCTGCTGAGTGTCCCGATTCAGCATCAGGTTCCTTTCTTGGACGTGCCCAAGGAGGTCGATTTCAGGGTTATTGCTAGAGCTCTTCATTTGAGTATCAAAGAAGTCTGTGGTAGTTGGAAGCCCAGTGGGGATGTTGTAGGATTGCCTTTGAAGTTTCTGTTGAGGGTAGCTAGAGAAGAAGCAGAGAAGGGGAATTGGGAAGCTTTCCATGCTCAGCTAGCTGTTATGATCTATGGGATCGTCTTGTTCCCGAGTATGCCCAACTTCGTTGACTATGCTGCAGTCATCATCTTCATTGGAGGAAACCCTGTTCCTACTCTGTTAGCTGACACTTACTATGCTATCCACAGTAGGCATGGTAAGGGTGGAGCTATCAGATGTTGTCTCCCGCTTTTGCTTAGATGGTTCATGTCTCTCCTTCCAGTCAGTGGACCTTTTGTGGATGCTCAGAGCACTCACAAGTGGACTCAGAGGGTTATGTCTCTTACCTCCTATGATATCAGATGGCAGTCATATCGGATGGATGTGCGGAATGTTATTATGAGCTGTGGAAAGTTCCGGAACGTGCCACTGGTAGGGACTAAGGGTTGCATCAATTACAATCCAGTTCTTTCTCTTCGCCAGTTGGGGTTCGTGTTGAAGGGAGAACCACTTGAGGCTGAGGTAGCTGAAAGTGTGTATTTTGAGAAGCAGAGTGACCCGGATAGATTGGAGCAGATAGGAAGAGCTTGGAAGGCTATTGGTGTGAAGGATGGATCTGTCTTAGGGAAGAAGTTTGCCATTGCTATGCCTGATTACACTGATTGGGTCAAGAAGAGAGTGGAAACTTTGTTGTTACCCTACGATAGGATGGAGCCGTTGCAGGAGCAACCACCTTTGGTCCTTGCTGAGAGTGTGCCTGCTGAGCACTACAAGCAAGCCCTGATGGAGAATCGCCGATTGAGAGAGAAGGAGCAAGATACCCAGATGGAGCTGTACAAAGCCAAAGCTGATAGGTTGAACTTGGCTCATCAACTCAGAGGAGTGCAGGGAGAAGATGCTAATAGACTGAGAAGCAAGAAGAGATCCTACGAGGAGATGGAATCCATGTTAGATGCAGAACACCGGGAGTGCTTGAAGCTGCAGAGAGCCGAAGCCAGTTACCAAAAGAAGATCAGAGACCTGGAGAAGCAACTCAGAGACAAAGACATCCAGTTGAAGAAGGAGGTTGACTCGAGGCAGGCATTAGAGAACCATCTTGGAGGAGAAGTGGTAGAGCTCAGAAGACAACTGAAGGAGAAGATCACCCCTCTACCAGAATGTTCAGAATGTGCTCTGTTGATAGACCAGTGCCAGTACCTGAAGACTCTTATTCCGGGAGACCGTTTGTCTTAGCTTGTATCTTTGATATGTATGTTGAGAATCACCTCCAGGCTTGTTGGATGGGATTCATTGTTGTACTCCGTTTATTTGGATCTTTGTTGACTCTGTTGTATGAGCCTGTTGCTCTTATCTATAGATAAGGTTGTTGGTGTTTCATTTTGATCTCATTTATCTTGTATGTTGTTCTATTGTTGCTGCAGGTTGCCATCTTTTGAGGATGAGTCAGGCTCTTTGAATGCCTGAGAAATGAACATATCATGTGCATCATACGCATCATTAACATCATACTCATAACATTTTGCATAGCAGGTGTTCTTGTTCGTGACTTCTCACTTTGATTCCTGTGTTCAGGCAGGATAGCTGATCAGAGACCGCACCGCTACTCAACGAGACTGAATCATCAAAGGAACATGGATCAGGTGCAAGCTGAGTTAGCTGAGATGAGGGCTAACATGGCCCAGTTCATGCATATGATGCAAGGGGTCGCACAAGGTCAAGAAGAACTCTGAGCTCTAGTTCAGAGGCAAGAAGCTGTAATTCCACCGGCCAACCAAGCTCTGCCAGAGGGAGGCCCGATCAATGACAACCCTACTGCGGCTGTGCCCATCAACAACTATGCTGTAGGGGATGAATTAAGAGGTATTCGAATCAATGGTCAACCTATTGCTCCAGATACCGCCAATGCCAGAGTAGTCCGTGCTCCGGCCCGTAATCAGGCTCCGATGGTGGACAGACAAGAGGATATCTTCACTCTGCTCAGTGAAGACGAAGACGTTCTGGGAAGGGTTGATGAAAGAGATCGTAAAGTTGATGCCCTTGCTGAGAAGATCCGGGCTATGGAATGTCAGAACTCTCTCGGTTTTGATGTTACTAATATGGGATTAGTGGAAGGCTTGAGAATCCCGTATAAATTCAAGGCACCATCTTTTGACAAATACAACGGCACTTCTTGCCCTCGCACCCACGTGCAGGCTTATTACAGAAAAATCTCTGCCTACACGGATGATGAAAAGATGTGGATGTACTTTTTCCAAGATAGTCTATCTGGGGCTTCTTTGGACTGGTACATGGAGTTAAAGAGAGATTCTATCCGTTGTTGGAGGGATCTGGGAGAGGCCTTCTTGAGGCAATACAAGCACAACATGGATATGGCACCGAGCCGGACTCAGCTGCAGAGTCTATGTCAGAAATCCAATGAAAGCTTCAAGGAGTACGCCCAGAGGTGGCGTGAACTGGCTGCGAGAGTTCAACCCCCTATGCTGGAGAGGGAGTTGACTGACATGTTTATCGGCACTCTTCAAGGTGTGTTCATGGACCGGATGGGAAGCTGCCCATTCGGTAGTTTCTCTGACGTTGTCATTTATGGTGAGAGAACTGAAAGTTTGATCAAAGCCGGGAAGATCCAAGACGTGGGTTCATCATCCAAGAAACCTTTCTCTGGGGCACCTCGCCGTAGAGAAGGTGAAACCAATGCTGTACAACACCGAGGGAATGTGTACAAAGGAAATCAGAACAGAAACCAGTACCGTCAGGTTGCTGCAGTGACAATCCCAGCACCTCAACCTCGCCAACAACAACAAAGAGTTCAACAACCGCAACAACAACAACAACAACAGCGTCCGTATCAGCCCAGGCAAAGGATGCCTGATCGACGTTTTGATCCGTTACCCATGTCGTATGCCGAACTGCTGCCCGAACTACTCAGGTTGGGGTTTGTTGAGTTGCGTACAATGGCTCCACCTACAGTATTGCCTCCTGGGTACGACGCCAACGTCCGTTGTGACTTTCACTCTGGGGCACCAGGGCACCATACTGAAAAATGTCGGGCTTTCCAGCATAAAGTCCAAGATTTGATCGATGCCAAGGCAATCAATTTCTCTCCTGTGCCTAACGTTGTGAACAATCCTATGCCTCAGCATGGTGGGCATAGGGTGAACTGTGTCGAGAGGGAAGAAGCTGAAAATCTTGTTGTCAGTGTTGATGAGATTCAGACTTCTCTGCTTGTGGTAAAGGGCCGTCTGTTGAAGAGTGGTGTTCACCCGGGTTGTGATGAGGGTTGTTTTGCTTGTGCAGAATCTGATAATGGTTGCTCACAGTTGAGGGCTGGTATTCAGAAGCTAGTAGACGAGGGTTGTGTTCAGTTTGGCCGGGCCGATAATAGAGGTCGTGGGGCAGTGTCAACTGTCACGATCTATTTCAAACCGTCAGAAGGACGTGGGACGAGGGCTGTCAATGCGCCTACTACAAGTGGTACTCCGGTTACCATTTCTGCACCCGTTTCCGCCAGTTCTCCTACTACAATTGTTGCCCCAGTCAGAAGGGTTGATAGTCGGGTTGTTCCTTGGAGTTATAATAATGCCTACCGCAGCAACAGAAGGGCTGATAATCAGACGAGGCCAGCAAATCAAGCGCCTGTGACGATCAGTGTACCGGTTAAAACTCCTGTGGTTGTGAGTCCCGTTGTGGACAACGTTGGTCGACCAGGAGGTTTTACCCGTAGTGGTCGGCTGTTTGCGCCTCAACCGTTGAGGGATGCCAATGCGGAGGCATCTGCTAGATCAAAGGGCAAACAGGCCGTGGTTGAAGAGGAACCAGCTCAGAAGGAGGCTGAGGGTTCATTTGAAAAGGTCGCGGAGGAGTTTATGAAGATCATAAAGAAGAGTGACTACAAGATCGTAGATCAGCTCAACCAGACTCCGTCCAAAATCTTTATTCTCTCTTTGCTGTTGTGCTCTGAGGCACATCGCAACGCCTTGTTGAAGATGCTGAACATGGCGTATGTACCTCAAGAGATTTCTGTCAACCAACTGGAGGGGGTGATGGCCAATGTGAGCACCAGGCATGGTGTAGGATTCACTGACCTAGACTTAACGCCTGAGGGTCGCAATCATAACAAGGCCTTGCACATCACCACGGAGTGCAAGGGGGCAGTTTTGTCTCACGTATTGGTAGACACCGGGTCGTCGCTGAATGTGTTGCCTAAGCAGATTCTGAAGAAGATTGATGTTGAAGGGGTTGTGCTCACTCCTAGTGACCTTATTGTGCGCGCATTTGACGGATCCAAACGTTCTGTGTTTGGTGAAGTTACCTTGCCGGTGAAGATAGGTCCGGAGGTTTTCGATATCATCTTCTATGTTATGGACATTCAGCCCGCCTACAGTTGTTTGTTGGGGCGTCCGTGGATTCACGCAGCAGGGGCAGTCTCGTCGACTCTCCACCAAAAGCTCAAGTATGTCTGGAATGGTCAGATTGTGACCATGTGTGGCGAAGAAGAGATTCTGGTGAGTCACCTATCCTCGTTCAAGTATGTCGAGGTGGATGGCGAGATCCACGAAACCTTGTGCCAGGCGTTTGAGACTGTGGCTCTTGAGAAAGTGGCATACGCTGATCAGAGGAAGCCAGGTGCTTCGATTGCTTCGTACAAGCAAGCCAAGGAGGTTGTCGATTCCGGCAAAGTTGAGGGTTGGGGCAAGATGGTGGACTTGCCTGTCAAGGAAGACAAATTCGGCATTGGTTATGAGCCTCTCCAAGCAGAGCAGAATGGTCAAGCGGGTCCAAGTACCTTTACCAGCGCTGGGTTGATGAATCATGGCGACGTCTTCGCAACCGGTAGTGAGGACTGTGACAGCGACTGTGATTTAGACAACTGGGTTCGCCCGTGTGCACCAGGGGAGTCTATCAACAATTGGACGACTGAAGAAGTGGTCCAAGTTACTCTTCAGACAGAGTAATTTTCTTTTGTTTTTTCATTTTGCATGAAAACCCTACGTTCCGCCCAAGGCGTAGTGGTTCATTGTAGGGCCTCATCATGTTTTAATGATTATCATTAATAAAGGACGTTTTGCAATCAAATTTTGTGATCCCTGTTTTTCTATTTTTGTTTTCGTTTTTTTTTCAAAACAATAAAAATGGCAATGTTTTTGTTTTTTGTGACTTTCTTGAACTCTTTTTCTAAAATAAGGCATTAACATGCAGAAGTGATCTCACGGAATCCACTATGGACAATCTTGTTATGGCTCAGTATGATTTTGACATCCCCATCTACCAAGCTGAAGAGGAGAGTGAGGAAGACTGTGAACTCCCTGCAGAATTGGTCAGATTGCTGAAGTAGGAGGAAAGGGTCATCCAACCTCATCAGGAGGAGTTGGAGGTTGTTAATCTGGGTACTGAGGACGCCAGAAGAGAGATCAAGATTGGGGCTGCTTTAGAGGACTCTGTCAAGAGGAGGCTGATTGAGATGCTGAGAGAATATGTGGAGATATTCGCCTGGTCATATCAAGATATGCCTGGTTTGGATACAGACATTGTGGTGCATCGACTACCCCTCAGAGAAGAGTGTCCGTCAGTCAAGCAGAAGCTTCGCAGAACTAGTCCTGATATGGCTGTCAAGATCAAGGAAGAGGTTCAGAAGCAGTGGGATGCGGGTTTTCTGGCTGTTACCAGTTATCCCCCGTGGGTAGCCAACATCGTTCTTGTGCCGAAGAAGGATGGCAAAGTCAGAATGTGTGTCGATTACCTGGATTTGAACAGAGCGAGTCCGAAAGATGATTTCCCATTACCTCACATCGATGTATTGGTTGATAATACGGCTCAATCCTCGGTATTCTCTTTCATGGATGGTTTCTCAGGCTATAATCAGATAAAGATGGCGCCAGAGGACATGGAAAAGACGACATTCATTACACCTTGGGGCACGTTCTGCTATAAGGTGATCCCATTTGGGCTGAAGAATGTTGGTGCTACCTATCAGAGGGCAATGACGACTCTCTTTCATGACATGATGAACAAAGAAATTGAAGTGTACGTGGATGATATGATTGCAAAGTCGCAGACAGAAGAGGAGCACCTGGTTAATTTGCAGAAGTTGTTTGACAGACTGGTAAAGTTCAAGCTGAGGCTGAATCCAAACAAGTGTACGTTTGGGGTGAGATCCGGGAAGCTGTTGGGTTTCATTGTCAGTGAGAAAGGGATTGAGGTTGATCCAGCAAAAGTCAAAGCTATTCAAGAGATGCCTGGACCGAAAACGGAAAAGCAAGTCCGTGGGTTTTTAGGGCGGTTGAACTACATTGCAAGGTTCATATCTCACCTAACTGCCACGTGTGAACCAATTTTCAAATTGCTAAGAAAAGATCAAGCAATCAGGTGGAATGATGACTGTCAGAAAGCTTTTGACAAGATAAAAGAGTATTTACAGAAACCTCCAATCCTGATCCCTCCAGTTCCAGGGAGACCTCTGATAATGTACCTATCAGTAACCGAGAACTCGATGGGGTGTGTATTGGGACAGCATGACGAGTCTGGTCGAAAAGAGCATGCCATATACTACCTTAGCAAAATGTTTACCGACTGTGAAACAAGATATTCACTGCTCGAGAAAACTTGCTGTGCTTTGGCCTGGGCTGCTCGCCGACTGAGGCAGTATATGTTGAACCATACTACCTTATTGATTTCTAAGATGGATCCAGTGAAATACATCTTTGAGAAGCCGGCTCTCACCGGACGTGTTGCCCGTTGGCAGATGATCTTAACGGAGTATGATATCCAGTACACGTCTCAGAAGGCCATCAAAGGTAGTATTTTGTCAGACTATCTCGCCGAGCAACCGATAGACGACTATCAGCCTATGATGTTTGAATTCCCTGATGAAGACATCATGTATCTGAAGATGAAAGATTGCGAAGAGCCTCTTGTCGATGAGGGACCGGATCCGGATGACAAGTGGACACTGATGTTTGATGGGGCTGTGAATATGAACGGCAACAATGTTGGGGCAGTGTTGATTAATCCCAAAGGTGCACATATACCTTTCTCTGCTAGATTGACTTTTGACGTCACCAACAATGAAGCTGAGTATGAGGCTTGTATCATGGGGATAGAAGAAGCCATTGATCTGAGGATCAAAACCCTTGACATATTTGGAGATTCCGCTCTAGTGATCAATCAGGTCAATGGAGATTGGAATACGAATCAGCCACATTTGATTCCCTATAGAGATTACACCAGAAGAATACTGACGTTCTTCAAGAAGGTGAAGTTGTACCATGTCCCGCGGGATGAGAATCAGATGGCTGATGCCTTGGCTACTTTGTCTTCTATGATCAAAGTTCATTGGTGGAATCATGTGCCACATGTTGCGGTGAATCGACTCGAGAGGCCTGCGTATGTGTTTGCAGCCGAGTCTGTTATGATTGATGAGAAACCATGGTATTATGACATCAAGAACTTCCTCAAGACTCAGGAGTATCCTGAAGGTGCGTCAAAGAATGATAAGAAAACCATGAGAAGGCTAGCTGGAAGCTTTTATTTGAATCAGGATGATGTGTTGTATAAGAGAAACTTCGACATGGTCTTGCTCAGATGCGTGGATAGACACGAAGCAGACATGTTGATGCAAGAAGTGCATGAAGGTTCGTTTGGTACCCATGCTGGTGGTCATGCAATGTCCAAGAAATTGTTGAGAGCCGGTTATTACTGGATGACTATGGAATCCGATTGTTTCAAGTACGCTCGGAAGTGCCATAAGTGTCAAATTTATGCTGATAAGGTGCATGTACCACCAAGCCCTCTGAATGTCATGAATTCGCCTTGGCCGTTTGCCATGTGGGACATTGATATGATTGGGAAGATTGAGCCTACTGCTTCGAATGGACATCGCTTCATCTTGGTTGCGATTGACTACTTCACCAAGTGGGTGGAAACAGCTTCCTATGCCAATGTTACCAAACAAGTGGTTGCCCGGTTCATCAAGAAAGAAATCATCTGTCGTTATGGAGTTCCCGAGAGAATCATCACTGACAATGGTTCGAATCTCAATAATAAGATGATGAAAGAGCTGTGTAAAGATTTCAAGATTGAACATCACAATTCTTCTCCTTACAGACCAAAGATGAATGGTGCTGTAGAGGCGGCAAATAAGAATATCAAGAAGATTGTGCAGAAAATGGTCGTGACGTACAAGGATTGGCATGAGATGCTGCCTTTCGCTTTGCATGGGTACCGTACCTCAGTACGTACGTCGACCGGGGCAACCCCATACTCCCTTGTGTATGGTATGGAAGCAGTTCTACCAGTTGAAGTGGAGATACCTTCTCTGAGGGTTTTGTTGGATGTCAAGCTGGACGAAGCCGAGTGGATTCGGACAAGGTTTAATGAGTTGAGCCTTATCGAAGAGAGACGGCTGGCAGCTGTATGCCATGGGCAGTTATATCAGAGAAGAATGAAGTGAGCCTTTGATCAGAAAGTGCGTCCTCAGAGCTATCAGACTGGTGATCTAGTTTTGAAGAGGATCCTCCCTCCCGGTACAGATAACAGGGGCAAGTGGACTCCTGATTATGAAGGTCCATATGTTGTGAAGAAGGTTTTCTCCGGTGGAGCCTTGATGCTTACAACTATGGATGGTGAAGATTTTCCGTCCCCTGTTAACTCAGATGTAGTCAAAAAATACTTCGCATAAATTGACCCGCTGGACAAAAAGAATAAAAGAGTCCAGGCAAAAAAGGGCATCCCGGCGAACCAAAAAAACAGAAAGAAAAGGTTCGGGCAAAAATTAGGGATAAAAATGAAAAGAATTGGTACACCCGGTAAGTCGAAAACCCGCAAGGGCGGCTTAGGCAAAAATGGGTATCCCGGTGGATTGAAAACCCGAAAGGGCGATCCAGGCAAAAAAGGGATTAGAGCGAAGACTACAATCTGAGTTATTTGTACTTCATCACGCTTCGTCGTCTGCCATCTCGAAAGATGTGATCGGTCCAGTCATTCTTCTCAGAAAGCAAGGAGTTAGGAGAAAAGCTAATGATCTGTGAGTTATAACAGAGTTGGGAAATAGTGGATGCCGTGTTCACATTGCCATTAGGATAGTTTATTTTCCTTTTGTGCGCAATTACCTCTTTCTAGGAGTTGCTTCCCAATGTATTTGCCTTTTCAGGCACATTTTCAATCAATAAAAGTCGTTATTCAGATAAATAGCTCTCTTGCTCTTATTTTTACTGTTTTGTTTGCAAAAACGTCCGAATTTTTGATAAGCATTGCATATAAGAACATGAAGGCTAAACAATAACGTGCAAAAAGATAAAACATTTGAAAATCATTTTGAATGTCGAGGACACTTGAGCGTATCTTGTCCATGTATCCCCTAGGGGCATTTTGTTGTGCCGTTTCGCAGATCGTCATCTGTGAGGACGTGTCCCCCAGCAGATATTTCCCTAAGCAAGTTGGAAGCTATCAGAGCTATGTTCCCCTACGGAGACGTCTGTGGATAGGCCATCCTATTCTCCGGCGGATCTAAGGAGTGCCTATACCCAGCAGAGGTGTCGTTAGTTTATTCCCCACCAGAGTTGTGATCTTCCTCAGCAGAGTGGTGTGTTATCCCCAACAGGGTTGCTTTCCCTAGCATTTGAGCAGAGATTGGTATTGATAATCTTCCTCAGCGAGTCCCCAAGTGGAGCGGGATCAATAAAATTTATCTCCAACAGTTATCCTATCTGTGGATTGGATGGGTCGTCCCCAGCGGAGTAGCATTTATTTCCCAAAGCAGAGTTTTTTCCTACTTATGGATTGGTTGGCTCTCCCCAGTGAAGTCACCAGGTTGTCCCCAGCAAGTTGCTTTGTTTACTCCTCAGCGAGTTGCTTTGTTTACTCCTCAGCGCAGTCGCCTTGGTTCGTCCCCAACAAGTTGTATTGGTTGTTCCCCCAAGCTGAGTCCCCGAATGGATTGGGTCCTGAAGGATGTCCCCAGCGGAGTTTATCCTTTCCCCAGCAACAGTGCTTTTCTCCAGCATGAGTGAGAAGTCGGTGCTCTCCCCGCAGAGTACTCCTCAGCAGAGTCTCCCCGCAGAGTTGGAGTATCCGATTAGTTTTGGTTCCCAAGCCGGAGTTGTTCATCCTTTGCATTTTGCATGTAGTGATCATTGCATCCTCAAACTGCGTAGCATTTCCATTCAATATGGAGCATTACGCCATAGAAAAATTCAAACATATGCATTCATGTGTTAACATAACCAGACCGTATCCCCGGCAGAGGCGGATCTTTTGTTCAACGTCTGTACAGCACGTCTGCTACAGTTGCTACTGATAGCATTCAGGATTGATATTCCCCAGAGAGGTTTATTTCCTCACCCGTCCGAGAGCGAAAAGCTTGTTCCTCCCCAGTGAGATCCCCAGCAAGTGGTCAGCGTTGCCTTGACGTATTGAAGATGTCATTCTTGTGATACCGGTAAGTGTCATGTCAGGACCCGCGTGTGTTCTTTCTTTGGTGTCGGTAAACGCCATTGTTTCGGTGTCGGTAAACATCAGGTCTCATCCCAGTCATCGGTAAATGTCTGATCGCCTTTGTTTGATGTCGGTAAACATCATCTTTCGATGTCGGTAAACGTCGAGTTTTTTTCCCAATCATCGGTAAATGTCTGGCAGTTCCCCAGCTAGAGATCCCCAGTAGAGTCGTCGGTAAACGTCCTATCTGGTTTCCAGTTGCGAGTATTTGTTTTTCCTTCCCCAGTAAAGTGATCACCTTTCCGTTGGTGTCGATAAACGTCAAGCCTCTCCCTGTCGTCCGTTGACGTCTGGTCGAGTGTTTTCCCAGTCGTCGGTAAATGTCTGGTCGTTTTTTGGATGTCGGTAAACATCATCGTTCGATATCGGTAAACATCGAGTCTCATCCCAGTCATCGGTAAATGTCTGATCGTGTGTATTTCTTGTTGATAAAAGTCAAAAATCCCCAAGAGTCGTCGGTAAACGTCTTGTCTGATTCCATTTGCAAATATCTTTTTCCTCCCCGGGTGGAGACGCCATCGGTAAATGGCCCTGTTTGCTTCGATATCGGTAAATATCGAATGCCCAGTTTAGCCGCCATCGGTAAATGGCCCCGCTTTCTTCGATATCGGTAAATATCGAATCCTCAAGTTGATATCGGTAAATATCAAGTTGCTTTGAAGCCACCATCGGTAAATGGTCTTGCTTCATTTTAATATCAAGGTGTTTCCCAGCAGCCATCGGTATAATGGTCTCGCTGAAGTTGTCGTGCAGCTGTCATCGGTAAATGATTTGGCTTTTCTTGTATCATATCTAGCAGAGTGCAAATTTCTACGGTTCTTCGGTATTCAATCCCTGTTTACCTTGAAAGTCTGACAGCCGTTGCTCTCATCCGTTCAGGTTCCCAGCTGATTGAATAGGGGCAGCTGTAGCACCTCAAATTTGCACCTACCTTTTGTATATTAATTTTAATATTAGGTCATTAACATAACATAGTCCACTGCATAACATTGCATTGTCCTTTGCCCAAGTGCAAGTCATCAGACAAGATTAGGTCAACTGGTTAGGAGGATCAGTCAAACAAGCAAGCAAATGCATTTCTCAAGGAAGCAAAGCTCTAGGGTTGGTTCAACATGTTCACATGACCTAGGGGTCCTTTTGAAGTGGTTTGGTCAAGGATTGGGTGCTCATAAGTCATCAGTCATGGTTCAATCCCCCAGAAACCCTAGGAGGTCAACCAAAGTCAACTGTGCATGATTTTATGGATTTGAAGGTGGGAGATGGTTTGAAAGGCTTCATGCATGTCCATACAAGTCCCATTTGACATTTCAAAGATCAAGATTGAAGAATTTGAGGTCAGATGAAAAGTTTCCAAAAATAGTAAATGACCTGTAATTGGAAATTGCCAAAAATGGAAAGTTCTTCTCCTCAAATTTACATCATCATACAAGCTTCAAATGAATTTTTGTCCAACATGAAAGTTGAAGGTCTTGTTCTCCCATTTCCAAAAAGTCCAAGAACACTCATTTCTCATGTGTGGTTGGCAAGTTATGATCAAATCATTGTCAAGAATTTTTGAACTTCAAAGTGGCATAACTCTTGAACCATTTGGCCAAATTGAGTGAGGTTTTTTGCTACAAGTCACATTTGACATGTTCTATCCAAATCCTTCATCACATTTCATCAAATGCCTAAATATGTTTAAGGTTTTGCTTAACAGATGATATATAAATGAAACCCTAACAGAAAACACATTAACATCCACTCTTACTCAGATCTAGATCTAAAAAAGAAAAACTCTCTCAATTCTTCATCTTGATTTTTCTGCAAAAATTCTCCAAGAGCACAACACCATTTCTTCCTTGATTCACCATCCAGAAGCACATTGGAAGTGATTTGGAGCAAGGACTCATCACTGTTTCAGCTAAATCGTGACTGTTACATCCAAGCACCTCCCATGGCAGCTGGTGATTTGAACATAATCAAGCAAGGTTGAGCCACGATTCTCCTTCCATTCATCAACATAAACATCAAAGTGCTTCTGTTTCAACTTACCCAGGCCAAGAAATCACGAAATCAACACTGTCATCACTTGGAGGTAAATTTTCGACCATTGCAGTTGCTGAAATCATGCTATGCTTATCATAGATCTTGCCATGCTGGTTGTAATGAACTTTAAATCGGGAAATATCATTGAGTATTAAGAGAGATATGTTGAAATGAAGTCTGATGGTTGGATGTTATTCTGTTCGATTCGTCCATGATAGTTTGAATTAGGTTAAATCATTGTTATATTGTTGTTATGCATGATGAGATGAACACAATGGTGTATCCATTTCCAATTTCTGAGAAAAAAGTTCTTGCTGAAGATGAACATGTTGAATACGTTCTTGAACCCTAATTTTGCCATGCCCAGAATTCTGTAGATCCTTGGTCCCGTGTTTTTGCATGAAAAGCGCGTTTATCAACCATGAAACGAATCCCAGCACGCCACCTCACTTAATGAAACGGTGCGTTTCATTAAGTGAGTGTCTTATTTACGAAATTGCCACTGCAGCCATTTAAATCCATTTAATCAATTTCTTTTTTCAATTTTTATTTCATTTCACATGCTGATCTTAGAAAAATCATAAATCATTCAATATTTGTCCAAATGAGATGGGATTTTTTGCACCTTGTTTCTTATGACCTCTAGTATTTTATGGTGATTTTTCCAGAATTTATGCACGGGTGGATTTTTAAATTGCCTAGGGTTTGTTCATGTGTGTCCAATTTGTGTATGCCTTGCCATTTTGCTTGTGAAATGATGTTGCTTAATTGGATGGAGTTGAAAATTGTTGTGCTTAAACTAGAAATGTTCATGGTCATTTTGGTATAGAGTTTGTAATTTTATCATTGCTGGTTAATGAGATATGATTTTTTGAATAGAGGTGTGACAATTTGTGTCACACCATTCTTATCCAATTTGATGATTTTTGTTACCATGCCTATTTAACTCCAAATGACTTGAATTTTTGCATGAAGATACTTGTGAATGTTGAGAATGCTTGTGAATTTTCCTGGAATATTTGAATGCATTTCCTATTTGTTTGATAATTTCTCCCCTGTTTGACCAGTTGTTGACTTCTTGTGAGACCTGATTTTATTTGATTTGTGAAATCCTTGTGGTTTATTGGATGGACTTGAAATTTGGCATGTGTATTATAGACATCTTGAAGTTTGCCATGGATTTGATTTCATTCATTTATCATGCTTGGTATCTGTTTTATGATTACTTGAAGTGGATGCATGTTTTGATGCCTTGTATGGACTTGCTTAAACTTGTCTGGACTTTTTGAATTTCATTGACTTGCTTCCCTTAGTCCAAATGAGCTTAAATTTGGTGTGATTGTCATGTTATGGATGCTGTTTGATCATGAATTGTTTGGTGATTTATTGAAATGTTTGTGAATTGATTTGAGTTGAACCATTCTGTTTGGTTGTATGAGGTTTCAAATTGCATGTCTTGTACTCTTTGGTTCATGAAATGATATTGATGAATGATATGAATGTGCAACCACTTGTATTGGATTCTTAATTGTTTGATCTTGATTTTGGATAAGTTTCATGTTATGTTTTGGCTTTTTGCTCTCATTTTGACCCTAGTCTTGTACTAGTGGTTTGTGCTCTCACATTTGAGCTTTGTTTCAGGTCAAAGGGCACAATTGCCATGCTTAATGATGCTTACTCAATTGGAGTTGACCTATTGATTGTTGATGACTAACTTTGGTTTATTTTGTAGGGCTTGAGACTTGTACCTTGTGCCTAATGGCTTGCACCTTTGTGCATTGACTGCTGTTTGTTTGTGTACAGTTGTACAGTTAACTGTTGGCATTTGCTGTTTGATTTCTGTTTGAGTTGAGTACTGATTATCTTGGATTGTTTCCAGGTACTTTAGTTGCTTTAGTTCCCTTGTGAACTTGCTCTTGCTTTGCTTGATAGCTTGAGCATTGAGGTATAACATCCTAACTCCATGTAGTCTGGAAGACCTGGCCTGTTACTTGGCCAGGCACCTGTCTGAAGTCCTCCTTAAGAGGCGATGTTTGTGCTTGTTTATATTTGTCCCTGTACATATCGAAGACCTTTGTTAAGGCAATTGGCAGACACAAGAGATGTGCAATCCATCTCCTGCTATTCTGTTGAGTCGTCCCTTGGCTCACATCACATGTTGATGCCTTGTGGACATGAACCCAAGATCAGTTGAGTCAGTGTCACAAGTGTAGAAGGGTTCCCACTTTCTGGACCCACACTTCATTGTCTTAAGCTCTCCCAGGCCAGGGATAAGAGCTGTGAAGTCTCATCTTCACTCACCTTTCATCTGCTTCACCTTGACTCTCAATGTCAAGGTTAAGAGCTAACATTACCCTGTTACAGTGGTTTGTTTGTCGAGGTTGACATGACCCCTCGACTAAAACCTAACCTTGATTGAGCCAACTGATTGCATATAGTGTGTGCTATTTGTGCTTGTGTGCTTGTTTTAGCTTACTTCCTGTGCAAGTTAGGTTTAGTTTGGCTTGCTTCTTGTGCAAGTCATGTTTAGGATAGCTTGCTTCCTGTGCAAGTTAGCTAGAAACCTTGACTTAGGGATGATTTTGCATGATAACATCTAGGCTCGAGTCGTAGTCTCCCTAGTTGTGTCTCCCTCTGTTATCTGGTTAGGCTAGTCCTGTGTCCCTTCGTAGGGGAACTACGTCGCCCTGATCCTCATACCAGATGAGGTACGTAGGCAGGAGATGAGCAGATCTCTCCGGGCGCCCTTTTGTTTTGTCTTTGTGTGTGTCAGGAGATGGATGTAAGCCCAGCGATTGGCATTCCGTATCCTCTTGTTGTGTGCTTGGAAGCTGATATAAGTCCAACGATTGGCATTCGGGTTCCAGTGTGGGTGTGTTTGGTTTGGAAGCTGATATAAGTCCAGCGATTGGCATTCGGATTCCATGTTTGCCTGTGTGGTTTTGTTTGCGTGCGTGAGCCGAGCTACGGATGCTCTGATTCTTCTTTGTCCAAGAAGATACGTATGCATAGGATGCGACATCCTAGCGAGCATGTTTTTCCCCCAGTTCGAACTACTTTGACTCTGATGTCTATGCTTGATAGACTAAGTAGGCCCAGGATGCGATATCCTGCCGAGTCAGCCTTGTTTGTTTTCCTGTGTCTCTTTCAGCCAGTGTGTGTGTGTTTGAGCAATGTTTTAGCAACCATTTTCCTTCCTATTGTGCGTGGATCCCGTCGAGTACGACGGATGCGTAGGGGTGCTAATACCTTCCCTTCGCATAACCGACTCCCGATCCCATTCTCTTTGGTCGCGAGACCATGTTCTTTCCAGGTTTACTCTGAGCGTTTCCTTTCCCTCTTTTGGGATAAATAACGCACGGTGGCGGCTCTGTTGTTCTTGTTTTCCCGCCGGTTTTTCGCGTAATGCGACACTTTCACCCGAGTAATCTTTGTCTTTCAATTTTATTAAGAAAAGGGTTTGAATATTTACAAGTGTTTTGAAGAGAAGACAAACACTTATAGCTTGCAAGCTCTTACAACGTGGGCCTAGTATTCGGAATTATGACTGGACCTTTCACCCAGATAATATTTTTCTTCTGATATTAGTTAAGAAAATAAATTTAAAAAAGAGATTAATGCAAAGGTTTGAAATTAAATTAAAAGGATCAATGCACGGAAGTTTGAAATCAATGAAAATTCAATGGATGTGCTTAAAAAAACTCGATGTAAAAAGACCCCAAAATAAGTCGAGTAAAAATAAATAAATAAGAAAAGTTATTTACAACGCACTTAAAAATTAATACGGAAAAAATAAAATCAACAAGTATTTAAAAATGTGACTAGATAAAAGGATACAAAAAAATGATAAAATAAATCGTAAGAAGTTATAAAAATTTTCAATAAAAATGGCAATTACAAAATAAATAAATGAATAAAAAAACAAGTGAAATAACATTGTAGTCACTAAGGATCAAACCCATGGTCTGGTGGGAAGAAGCGAATGCCTCAACCACCAGACCATGAGTGGTTAGTTGAAAATTAAACACACTCATTAATACATGAAACTAAGCGAAAGTTTAAAAAAAACTAACTGGGCTATGGTGCATTTCAGCAAAGAGGGGTGCGCCCCACGAGGGAATTCAACTAATGGGCGTTGGGCCTAGCCGGCCGGGTCAGATTTGACCCGGTTCGGCTTAACTATAGGAGACGGAAGCCAAAACCCTAATATTTTACACCGTTTCCTCCTTCGTTTCAGAGAAAAAAATGCGAAGAAAAAACTTGCCACAGATCGGACGAAATCGACCCCTCTCCCATCCCTTCCTCCGAATCGAAAATGCTATGCCTTACAAAGCTCGATCTCGTTTTTGGTTGCACCTAGGTTTGAAGGAGCGGTGGTTGGATGGACGGAGCAGCAACATCATTTTGGATGACGGCCATAACTCGGAGTGGGAATCGAGTGAAACGACAAGGATGTTTCGGTTTCACTCCGATTCGGATGAGAATCTCGCATCTCTAAGGCATGGTTCAAAATTTTGATTCAGAATTTCAATGGTTAAAAAAATACATCAACAAACAGGTTTGTTGTAACACTTCAAAGGTCAAAAGGGAGCGAAAACGAAAATCCAAGTGTGCTACGACTCAGACCGAACCAGCTACTATATATCACTACAAGTTAGCAAAATCACAAACTTACCAAAAAGCGATGATTTCTTGGTTTTGAACTTGGTCTAGACGCAAGTATGAATAGATTGAATATGCTCTCTTGATTATTATTTTTTACAAGTTGTTGTTGCAGTGTGGGATTCAACTCTGCATCAATATCTGTTACTCGATAGTGTATATAATAACGGCTTTATGGTGTGTTTGTTCTGCTCAGATTATGATGACTTTAGTGGTGAAGCTCTTTGTGATTTTTTTTAAAATCTCCCTCTCCATGAAGTTCTTCCCACTGTTATATATTATGAACCTTAGGGTTTGATTATTATGTGTTTGATATACAAATGGATGCACCTGAACAATATTTCTAAGAAACGTATTTTTTTGTTATTTTGATATAAGTCCTGCTACTCCTGATATTTATTAATAACCTGCACTTTATTCTTTTGAAATTGATCCCTTTTTTAGTGTTTGTTTCCTGTAAATATGTTAAACTGCTACTCTGAAATTTGCAGGACAAAGGGACAAGGTTGGTGGAAAGGGACCTTTCAAAGGACAAAACAAAACTCTTTTTTCTTGTAATTGATTTTTTGTAATAAATTAATGGAGCATAATGCAAATGTTCATTTAAGTGTAATATTTTTCGTAATTTTTCAATGCTTTGTAATATAAAACGAAAATGTATTATAAAACTAAAACAACTATTACATTAAAATTTTAAAAAAAGGTAACAAGAAAGTAAAATCTCCTTTAAAAAAAAACTACAATATCAATTCTTATGAAAATGCTACAAAAACTAGATTTATTTAATTTAAAGAAAAAACTATAATTACTTCTTGATCCATGGTTTAATTTGAACTTAAAAAGAAAAAGAAACATTATAATATCATTTTTGATGACGACTATAACTCGGAGTGGGAATCAAGTGAAATGACAAGGATGTTTCGGTTTTACTCCGATTCGGATGAGAATCTCGCATCTCTAAGGCATGGTTCAAAATTTTGATTCAGAATTTCAATGGTTAAAAAAAATACATCAACCAACATGTTTGTTGTAACACTTCAAGGGTCAAAAGGGAGCGAAAACGGAAATCCAAGTGTGGTATGACTCAGACCGAACCGGCTAGTACATATCACTACAAGTTAGCAAATCACAAACTTACCAAAAAGCGACAATTTCTTGGTTTTGGACTTGGTCTAGACGCAAGTACGAATAGATTTAATATGCTCTCTTGATTATTATTTTTTACAAGTTGTTGTTGTAGTGTGGGATTCAACTCTGCATCAATATCTATTACTCAGTAGTGTATATAATAGCAGTTTTATGGTGTGTTTGTTCTGCTCAGATTATGATGACTTTAGTGGTGAAGCTCTTTGTGATTTTTTTTAAATCTCCCTCTCCATGAAGTTCTGCCCACTGTTATATATTATGAACTTTAGTGTTTGATTATTATGTGTTTGATATACAAATGGATGCACCTGAACAACATTTCTAAGAAATGTATTTTTTTTGTTATTTTTATATAAGTCCCACTACTCTTGATATTTGTTAATAACCTACACTTCATCCTTTTGAAATTGACCTTTTTTTAGTGTTTATTTCCCGTAAATATGTTAAACTGCTAATTTGAAATTTGCAGGACAAAAGGACAAGGTTGGTGAAAAGGGACCCTTCAAAGGACAAAATAAAACTCTTTTTTCTTGTAATTGATTTTTTTGTAATAAATTAATGGAGCATAATGCAAATGTTCATTTAAGTGTAATATTTTTGTAATTTTTCAATGCTTTGTAATATAAAACAAAAATGTATTATAAAACTAAAACAACTATTACGTTAAAAAAATTTAAAAAGTAACAAGAAAGTAAAATCTCCTTTTTAAAAAAAATATAATGTTAATTCTTATGAAAATGCTACAAAAACTAGATTTATTTAATTTAAAGAAAAATATATAATTACTTCTTGATTCATGGTTTAATTTGAATTTAAAAAGAAACAGAAACAACTACTACCATTTCTAATTAGCAGACAAGAAACTTGCTTGAATTAAAAAAAAAACATGACACAATTAAGGACCTAAAAAAAATCATGGCACCACTATTAGAAATTTCTCTAAAAAAACTAAAGGCAAAGCTCTAAACATATAATGCCAAACTTGATGAAATTCCAAACCAATTCTAAACATCCATGCTAACAAGCACTTCATGTGAAACAAGTCTAGTGAACACGTATGGACATGTAATAGAAAAAAGGTATGGAAGTACAAATTTACAAATGAACATAGTGTATGAATGTATATGAAAAAATGCATAATGATGTGGTTCTAAATAGGAAACCTAATGGGAAATCATGATTATGAATATATAATGAATAATAAAAAAATGCAAGATTGATCAAAATAAATAAATCAAGCAAATTGACTATTAATCATGAATTATGTACGGAACATGAAACCCTCGTGACTAAATGACCATCAACTCAGACATGAGATGTAGATGAATGAATGTTTACAGATGAATGACTTTAGGTAGGGCAAAATTTAGGATACGACAGTTGCCCCTATTTAAATATGTTCACTTGATATCATGAGTAATGACAATCCTCATGAAGTCAAGGTGAGGGGTATTTAAATACAGAAGACCTGAAATTTTTTCCCTGGATACGAATGATGTGTCATGCTATGAGCTGAATAACCTTTTTTGTTTGTTGGGGATATGATGAACCCTATCGTTATATTTTATGATGAGTGATGGACAGACCTGTGGGGAATGATGGAAATATGACAGTGGTGATTCATAGGAAATGTCAAAGGCAATAGGTGAAGACTCGTTGGGGATGGCAATTTGCTGGGGAAAAGACATTGGGGAACATCCAAAGTACGATTTATCAATAGGTTCAGACATGATCAGGCACTTTAGAATGTATCTGACAGTTTTTAAGATTTCTCATAAGAAATATCCACAATATGTTTTATCAAACAGGTTCAGACATGACCTAACCCTTTAGAATACTTCTGACAATTCTGGGGATCTCTTATAAGAAATATATTCAATCAAAGACTTTAGAGATTTCTAACATAAAATTTATCCAAAACAAGAATAGATGGGAGTCTTCTTACGAGAATATTATCCATACATCATATTGGAGTTTTCTTATTAGAAAATTATCCACACAAATTAGATTAGGAGTCTTCTTAGGAGAAGATCATCCATGCAAAAGGGTACGATGATTATTTACAAAGAAATCAATCAAAGTCAACATCATTGGAGTTATCTCTAACTAGAATAACATCTAGGTTTATGGGAATTCCTTAACATGACGGGTCATACATGACTTTACAGGAACCATTAAGAAAGACAGTGTAATTAAACTCTCTGCATATGCCAACAATAATTGGACTTTAGATGGAGTGCCAACGACAACTGGACTTTTAAATGATGTTGGCGACAACCAAACTTCAGGTACCAATTACGATTGGATTTTCAAACGGAGTGCCAGTTATGACTGGACTTTTAAATGATATTGGTGACAACCAAACATCAAGTACCAGTTACAATTGGATTTTCAAACAGAATTCCAGTTATAACTGGACTTTTAGAGAAAGCCAACAACAATTGGATTTTAAGAACAGAGTGTCAGTTACTACTGGACTTTAAATAGATACTGATGACAATGGGATTTTGAAAGACATTAGTAACAACTGGTTTTCTGATGATAATGCCAATAACAATTGAATTTTTGAGACTCCAATGATAATTGAGCTCTTGAAATAATACTAGTAACAACTAGATTTTAAGAGTGCCAAATAACAATTGGATTTCTGACGAGATATCAGTGACAGTTGAACCAGACATACAAATAACAATCAGTATTGGAAATAACACCGCTGACAACTGAATTCTTCAGGATTCCCATTAGGGTGGACTTTAGATGGAGTACTAGTGACAACTGGACTTGGGGTCAAGGGATAACAATCAACGACGAGACCAAAGGGAAACACATATGAGTATAAAGTACATTTTGGAACATGCATGATTTGATTTTGATTTTATGCATGATATATGAATGATCATGATATGCAATGCTAACGCTAGGCAAACTGGGATTTTGCAGGGATTATTTATAAAGGTCATGATTCCTCAACACCAATAACTCAACCAAACGCATGTAATAGGCGCATCCATAGGAGACTCTATCAAGAAACAAATACAACTAGACAAGGGAATCCTTTCAGAGGATTAATAGGTTGCGCTCCATGGAGATTCTTGTTGGTGATCTATAAGTGTTTCTGAAACCTTGAGACTTTTGGGAAAACAAATGATTTTATCTTGGTTTTCACATATATCAAAGTAATTATGTTTTTTTTTCACTACGTTTTAAATTCTTTTCAAGTTTCAAAATTTCATTATTTACAAATAAATGTCACTTTGCATAACAAAGAAAAATATAAAAGAACACAATTAGCAATGACAGATAGGAAAAACTTGTATTTTATTAAGAATGGTAGCACACAAATGGTGTAACTCCATGGAATGTTACAATTTTGTAAAAATGGCAATACGGAAAGGTTTACATTGAAACCAATGACTACTACCATCCCTAATAAACATGATTCCCCAAAACCTTGCTTCTAAAGGGAGTAACTGGATTGATCTTCCACCTCTAATTCTTCTGTGTCGATCTGTAACAACTGATGCAGTTTATGCCTTTTACCCCTAATTTTTTCCTGGCGTCCTCTCAGGTTTTTAATCCACCGGGATGCTCTTTTTTTTCCTAAGTCACCCTTCCGGGTTTTCAACTTAGCGAGCTATGATTTTTATTATCCCTAACTTTTTCGGGATCGCCCTTTCAGGTTTTCGATCCACCGGGATACCAATTTTTGCCTAAGTCGCCCTTTCAGGTTTTCGACTTAGCGGGGTTTTTATTAGGCATAGTATTTTTTAACTGCATCAGAGTTCACAGGGTGTGAGAACTCTTCATCATCCATAGTTGTAAGAATCAAGGCACCTCCGGATAAGGCTTTATTTACAACATATGGGCCTTCATAACTGGGAGTCCATTTCCCATGTGAGTCCTTGTGTACTAGCAAGATCTTCTTGAGCACGAGGTCTCCTTCTCTAAATTCCCGAACACATACCTTATTGTTAAAATCCCTCTTAACCCGTTTTTGATACAACTATCCATGGCATAGAGAGGTCATTCGCTTCTCATCTATGAGGTTTAGCTGGTCAAATATGTTTTGGATCCATTCAACCTCTTCTAGCTTGGTCTCCATCAATATTCACATTTAAGGTATCTTCACTTCGATTGAGAGAACAACTTTCATCCCATATACCAAAGAGAATGGGGTGAAGGTAGAGAAAAACAAGAAAGGGGGGTTTGAATTGTTTTCAAAATAGTTAAAAACTTTTGCAACACCACACACATAAAATAAATACTAACAACAGAAGGAGTTTATCCTGGTTCTCTTAAAATTCAAAGTTACTCCAGTCCACTCGGCCAAGGTGATTTCGCCTTCAATAAGGACTTAATCCACTAATCTCAACAGATTACAAAAACGTCTAAGAGTTTAACAACCTCTTAGCCCTCTCAAGTATACAGACCTAAAAAAGTCACTTAAGGAATTACAAAGAGTTTCAGGAATACAAGTGTTTGGTTAGATGCTTCTAGATAAGCAGTATAAACACACTTTAAGGAACTATGAAACACAACCACACAAAATTGAGCAACAACTCTTGTATAGAAACTATTTCTTATAACAATGATAGTGAGAATATTTGAAGTATGAGAATGTTGTTGTAGCAAAGTTGTTTCATTGTATGAAGTTGTTGTCTTTAGCAAGTTGTGAGGAGGCTTTTATATAGCACTTTGAGATGATACTGTTTGAGGGAAATCAATGGAGATTTTGTGCCAGATATACGAGTTAAAGATATTAAATTTCTTGTTCTTTCCATAGCAGTCTTGGAACATAATCAATTATTTCGTTAACAAGAATTGCATTGCAAGTTTAATACTTCCAGCGTAAGTTTCTGATCTGGTGATGTGTTAAGCATGTATTAGAGTGAGCCTGATCAGAGTCTTCAGAGTTAGAGTTCAGATATCTTGCAGTCTTTAGATATCTCTTGTAGACTTTAGATATCTCTTGTAGAGTCTTCAGATATCAGAGCTTGAGCTTCAACGTCAGACTCTTCAGGTGATTGCTCCTCATATGTGTTCTTGTTCATAGTCAAATCTGATTTCTTCGTGCTGGATCAGTTTTTCTGGACTACGTCAGATGCTAGACATTAGTTTCTTCAGAGCCATTTTAACTTAGAATCCTGCACACTTAAGAAAATTGTTAGGGTACAAAATTGTTTTATTCTATGTTATCATCAAAACTTAGAGATATATTGCGGAATCAAAATCTTGTTCTAACAATTTCCCCCTTTTTGATGATATCAAAGCTAAGATTTTTGATGAAACAATAAGTACTTTCAGAGATAAAAATGATCAGAGTCAGATAGAGAATGACTCTTTTTGAGATTAGCAATATCCCCCTAAGTTTGATACTTAAGACTTTTTAATGTTTAGTATCATATGGGTTTCTGGGGTAGAGAACTTCTTACCATATTTTCTTAGGTTGCTTGCCTTGATTTATTAGTTTCTCATATAAATATTCATTTTCCCTTTGCTCAGATAGATCCTGAAAAATGGATTAGACTACACAATGATTATGTCAGAATGTAAGCAGTGCATTTCTAAGAATTAGATAAATTATTTCATCAAAAGGACTTTTATTTCTCCCCCCTATTTGTTAGACTCAAAAAGTAAGTAATGTAACATTTCATTGATAGAGAAAAAATTTACATAAGCAGAAGGAAGATAAGGCCATAGAGGCAAAAACACTTAGAAAAAAACATAAAAAGCCTAAAGTGCCTAAGGGTTTGGAGCAGGAGGAATCCTCTGAAGAAGCCCAACTAGCAAATTGTGTATGCTGGAGTTGACTTGGTCCTGCTTGTGGATTATGACTCTGACTAGTTATTGTTCTTTCTGCAACTCTTCCAGAGTCTTGATGACTAGAGGGGTGAGGTTAGTTGTTGATGACTCACCGCGAGTCAGAGCAACCTCAGTTGTCTTCTCAGCGTCTTCAGCATCTTTCTGAGCAGCTTCAACGGCCAATGCTGCTTCAGCTTCATCTTGCTCTTTGGTTGCATCTTCTGCAATAACTTTCTCAGCTGCCTCTCTAGCAGCAGCTTCTGCAACTTCCCTTTCTGCCTTCTTAGCAACTTCCTTTGCCATATGCGCCCCCAGCTTCTCTTTAGCACTTCTGATAAAGTCATTTCTAACTTGTTCAGATAAACCCTTCAGCTTGAAGACTTTAGAGGTCACTCATCTGATGAACCCGTTCCAGTGAGTCCTTACTTTAGAAGGATTGTCACTGACACAGGATTCTTCAGAGAGCTTCTTTAGTCTTGAAGCGGAATTCTCTGAGAACTTAGAAAATGCCTCATTAAGGGTAGGAAGAGTGAGGTTAGGTTCAGAGGGTTTAGAAGTGGGTTCAGAAAGTTCATGTATGGGTTCATAAGGTTTAGAAATGGGTTCAGAGGGTTCTGGTAGGATTTCAGAAGGTTCTGATACAGACTGAGTCTTCTCAGAGTTAGTTGTGGCCTAAAGTTCTTCATGGTTTAGGGAATGAGGGTCAGGGTTATCTCAACCAAAATGTTCAGAGTTGTATGTTAGGTCATAGTAGGGAGGGGAACTGGGGTTAGAGGAGAGGGGTGATATAGGTTCATTGAGCATTATAGCTTCAGAGATGGGGATGGATGTTATGTGGAGGTTGAATTGAGGTAGTGGAGGTGAAGATGTGATAGGGTCAGATTTTGGGGGTTCTGATGGATTTGGTTCATAAAGGATGGGTGTAGAAGGTGTTGGTTCAGATACAGAAGAGAGTAAGGTTGTTTGTTGTTAAGATTTGGATTTTTCTCTGGGATCTATAGTTTGTGTGGAGGGTGAGGTGGAGGAAGTAATTACAATGGTTGAGGTAATGATGAGGTGATTTGCCTAGAACCAGAAAAAATAGGAGCTTCTGAGATGGGGGACTTACTTGGTACTTAAGAGGTCAGAGGCACAGGCTGCTTCTAAGTCGCTGAAGATTCTCCTAGCTTAAGACTCTTCTACTTATTCTTCTTAAATGGTCCCCTCTTTCTCTTCATAAAGTTGGGGGGTTGATCTGGGAGCCAGTCCAAGCTGAACCCAGAGATATCAATTCCTTGAGCTTCCAGATCTTGTAAGTAGCAAGCGATGACTTCTGGAGGATCTATCTTAGAGAAGAGATACATCTCATTTGCTCTTTCTCTGTGATCCTTCAGAGCTTCCCAAGATGTAAGTATGGTGGGTTTGGCTCTGACTCTGTCCATTAAGCCCATGTTCTTTAGATTCTTCGCATTTAGAGGCTTCCCCACGTCCACAGTGACGTCTTCCATCAGATTCAGAGAGATGAGATGGTCCACCAAACCACTCTCAATTAGAACGTCTGAAATTAGTCTTCCCAGAGGGATGTAGTTTCTGGGCTTCATGTTGTTCCTTGTGTCTCTGACAGAATCTATGAGATACTTGAAGAGGAGAGAAGGAAGATTCAGCTTCAGACCTTTATGCAGACAACAGAGAATGCACTTTTGATCCGTGTTGATGTAGTCAGAGGAGCTGGAAGAAGGAAGATGATGAATGGTTCCCAGAATGATCTTGATCCACACCCTCAGATTTTGGTGAAGCTCTTTGTTCTTAGATGATTTACCTTTTGGGTTCTAAGAGAAAATGGTGGGGATAACTTCCTGGGGCATATACTTAGCCCTAAGATTAATGTTGTAGATCCTTCTTCCCCCAACCTTTTCCATGTCCAGGAGCTTTGCTATGGATTTTTTAGTGATCACCTTCTTAATACCCAGAACGTAAGACATAATACAATGATTATCACAGTCAGCGAATCTCTAGAATTCCTTCACCAATAAAGTGTAGGTGGGACCATAGATACGATTGAAGTAGTTAGCCCACCCTTGATTCTTCAACTCTTATGTTAAATCTATGCCATTTTCCTTGAGGTTGCCGAAATCTACCAACAACTCACAAAGAACTTCAAGCTTTTCAAAAGGAGTTACAAGGATTATGTGAGGAGGACGACTACGAACATGGGGTACTTAATAGGAGGTTATTGAAGGAGAAACAATAGGGGTTGCAACTTTTTGTGAAGCTTCAACTTTTTGCTCAATAGCATTCATTTGTTGAGAGTATTCAAAAACTTGTTGTTGTTGAGGATTCATGATTTTGTTGTAGTGAAGTTGAAGAGAGGTTGCAGAAAAGTTGCAAAGAAGTTGAAGGTAAGGGTTTGTGTAAGTTGTGAGTAGTAAAAGTGTGAATGTGGGAATCATGGGAATATATATAAACAAGTTCAAAAACATGCAAAATGACATCGTTAGCTTGAGAGGGAACAAAAACAATTATTATTGCTAAAAACTGAGTTGACAAGCGTGAGGAGAATTAAATGCAGATAATAATGGGTGTCTAATCTCAATATATGTACACTGCTTAAGGGTATCTCAACAGTTTGACCCTTAAGTTCTGAGCTGGACAGGTGTCTAGAAGATTCAGAGCCACACGTTTGAGGTACCACGTGTTGATATTTATGGAGTCAGTAATACCAAAAGGTTTCTGACTAGAGAGGTTTCTGATAAAGATATCTTCTAACTTGTAGAAGTATCAGAACCAAAATCAGATAAACGCATATGCTTGAGTCAAAGTCTAATTTAACATCAGAGATAAGAAGTGTTGGTGTAAGCCCTAGAGACCAATACTTTTGGTCCTTATATCGAATTATTTATTAATAATAAAAATCTTTTTTCTTTATTATGTTTGTTTAATAAAGTCCCTAGAATAGCTAGTCTGTTTAATGTATCAAGTGTGACTTGATCATGAGATCCCATTAAACATAAGGACATTATTCTTAAAGCATCCATAGTCGAGCTTTGTTGTGAAATGGGATAACATTAAAGCATTAAGAATATTATGTATATAGACTGATGATCACATCTCATGGATCATGGATAAGGAGTTATCAAGTCTTAAACATAGGTATGAATATTAAGAGTAATATTTATACTGGATTGACCTGCCATGAGAATACTATATAGAATGTTATGCAAAGTGTCATAAGTTATTCTCATGGTGATAATGGTGTATACCACCCTTCGACCTGAAACCACTATGGACCCTAGATGTAGAGTCGAGTGCCTTATTGCTGATTAAACATTGTCCGTAACTGGATGACCATAAAGACAGTTGATGGGTACTCCACGAAGCATGCTGAGGGACATGAGTGACCTAGATGGAATTTGCCCATGTCGCGTAATAGGATAAATGTCTACGGACCCAATATTGAATTGGACAAGGATGACACAATATATGTCTTGTGTTCAATATAGACATAAGAGAAAAAGGGTAATTGTACACATAAGTATGATCACAAAAGGATTTGTCAAATCACATGACATTTTCGTGTCTTGGTTAGTAGTGATGTGTTGCTAGATATTGTTCATTGTTTATTATGTTAAATACGTGATTTAATATAATTACCAATGTCGTGAGTGTAAGACCCCAATTTTGACCCTAAGATCCCTCATGCAATTTCATCATAAGCACTAGCATTGGGATCATACCTTGGCATCCTTCTTACCCCTATCTCATTGGGTTTATTTTAGGAGAGATCACCAAGCACCATGTGATTGTATCATACTTGTATATCATCATTTTACTAACCAAAATACCAAAAATATGTCTTTGCATTTGCCTAACTCTTTTGTAGGTAGGGCATGATCACATTGATTTATCAAGTTCATATATAGGGTTTGAGGCCCTCATGACAAAGAGCATAACTATGAATTTGATCCAAGAATGGTTATAAGCATCATATATGAGTTCCATTTATTCCTACATGTTATACTGATCAAGTTTTCTTCAAGAGTTTGGAGGTGATTTGCCTTGGAAACCCTAGTTTGACTGAGTATCCTGAATAACTTCTCCAACAAGCCATCTCACCAATTGATCAAATTTATCAAGGGACACTTCAAAATTCATCATATTATGCATATATGATCTACCATGAGCCAATAAAGTCAATAGAATTGAAGGTTAGCAAGTTGGTTGATGGTGGTTGGCCAGATGAATTCATCTGATCAAAACTGGGTCTCCCTAGGCCCTATCTCCTACAATTTTCACCATATGAAAATTATTCCAAGAAAAAAGTTACTCTAAATGACATTCCGAACAACTTTCATGTTGAGACCTAGATCTAGTTTTGCTTGGAAAATCATTTTATATGTTGAAACATTATAAGTCATTTTGTCTAAACCCTAATTTGAAAGTCAACTTCCCAAGGCCATAACTTGCTCAATTTTTATGAGATGAAAGATTTCCAAGTTGCACAATCAAATTCAAGATTTATAATTCAACTTTTATATTTAGAGTGAGAGATAATTCAACTTTTATAAGCATGTGATATGAGGATACATTATAGGTCATTTTTTACCTATACCATTGAACATGTGATTTTTCCAAACTTCAAAAATGCATTACTCTATCATTCTGAAGGTCTTTTAAATAGATACAACTTTGAAATTAGTGACCATTTTGAATCCAAATGACATGAAATTAGTGACCATTTTGAAGGTCTTTTAAATAGATACAACTTTGATGAAGACACGTTTCTCATTTGAAGCTCACATAAAAAGTTAAGCAAGATGGAATATTGAGATATATGGCTTGACACTTAGAAATTTTTTCAACATGTTGAAATTTCCAAACTTCCACCTTCAAATTCACCATGATCTAAGCTCCAAATGAAAAATTGTTCAACATCAAACTTGTTCCCCTTGATCCAAGCTTTCTAAAGAACCTAAGTTCATACATTTTGGGTTCAGTTTGCTAGGGCTGCGCATGGCTTTAACAGAGATGCACCATTGGAGGAAACCAAATGTCCAAAACTCCTTTTGTCATTGCCTTGCCAATCAAGCATCATTTTAACTTCAATACAGTTGCAATTGGATCAAAATGGATTGCTTCATGGGCATGTACACGCCCATGAAAGCTTGTGCATCACATTGCCAAATTTAGCAAATTTTCAAGTGTGCAATTATCAATCCCAAATGCTATAAATACATGGCCTTTGAGCTCATTTCAAGCACACCTTGCGCGCCAACTTTTCCCCCTAATTCAAACCCTCTCATTCTAAAGGAAAACTTGATAATTTTCAATCTGAAAGTTGAGTTTGAATCTAAACTATTTGGAGATTCAAGAACTCTAGGATCCAAAGCCTTGCACCATTACTAACCACTCCCTGCAAGCTTCTCAAGTGTGATTAGATCGTGTTTGAAGCAAGCAACCTCAAGTTTTGCATAACATTGAAGGTAATTTTCAGAAAACTTCATCTCTTTGATTCTCACTCAATTCTCATAAATTCTCTTGGATCTTTGGTTGTATGAAGTCCTACCAATGTATGCAAGAAGATTGAGTTGCTTAGAGGTTAAATCGAAGCAACTCAGTTGACACACCTCAAAATTCAACTCCTCATATCTTTCTATATATGTGGAGTTAGTTAAAATTGAGGTCAGATTCGTGTTCTACATCATTTTTTTTCCAGATCATGTCCTCTTTTTTTCATTTTGGTGATGGTTGAGGGTGGACCAGTCCGGTGAGGTTCACCGTAGAAGAAGACCAGAGCTCTGGCTCCGGCGGTGCGTTGGCACGTCTCCCAGCCACAGGATCCTTTCAAAATGTTTTAATCCTGAGCGCCCATTGTGATTACCCTTGGTACAGCGCGCTGACTCATGTGTTTAGTGGAACGCGCGTTTCAGACCACTTGATCTGCAATCTCAATTAATGAGGAAGATCAAGTGGTCCACGTTTTTTTGATTTTTTGATTTTAATTTATATTCCTTTGATTTTCATTAATTCATATTAATTTTAATATTGATCCAAAAAATATGAGAGTTTCACCAAAAAATTTCAAATAATTTTCTCTTTCATATTTTGAATTAAAATTATTTTTTGGATCATTATTAATATTTTTCATGGTTTAATTGATTTTGTGAATATTTTTAATTGTTTAAAATTACTTTTAAGTCTTTAAAAATTCTGAAAAATTTTCTCCAACGTCCTTTGACCTTGTTTGACCTATGATAAATTTCATGGCCATTTCTTTGGTGTTTTGATGAGGTTTTAGGAATTTGACAAACCATATTTAATTTAAATGCCTTATTTTAGTATTTTTTAATTTGAAAAAATGCCAAATAATTGTGTTGACCTATTGTGATGATTTGTGTAAGTTTAACTCATGTTATTGGGCCTTGATCAAGGTTGATTTGACTTTGTTAAGTTAATATCACTGGATTTAGAGGATTGATGGAATATATATTCCATCTTCCAAAATGAATGAATGATATTAATTTGGTAAAAGTCCTCCTTTGACCAATTTGAGTTTTGATCCATTCCCTTCCCTCTTCATCTCATTCCCCTTCTTTATGCATTCATCTCATTTGGCCAATGATATCTCTAAGTCCTAAGGCTAGTTGGTTGCAAAATCAACATAAGTATGGATGAGATTAGGTCATCTCTTTTGCATATTCTTTTTGTGTGTGGTATGTTTCATGAGAATAGTCCATTATACTATGTCTCTAACATGTATTAACACCAAAATTATATTGTCCTACCTCAAATAGTTGTGACTTCTACATAAGTCCAATTACGATTGCTTAACATAACGCTAAATTTTTGACACAAAAGGCATATCATTCTAGTTAGTGAAATTGTAAGTCTCCCATCTTTCATGGTATTGTATGGAAACTTGGTCTTTTTTTCTTCCTTTGGAAGATGTCTTGGCTCAAGGATCCATGCTTGTGATAAATGGGTTGAGTGTTCTCCAAAGAATGACTTAAAATGAAAAAAAAAGCAAAACAATACTAACTTCTAACTCATTAACAACTAACATTTAATTTGAAGTCCTTTATTTTAATGCACTTTAACTTTTAAGTTCTATTCATTTGCCATTATTCATACCATTCTAATTGTTTACGTTAATGTCATTTTCCCTTTATCCATTTGGATCATATTGTGTGATATATCTTGCTTGTGTATATTTTGTTTTTTTTGTGTGGTCTTGGACCATTAATGTACATAATAAGAACAAAATCCCTAAAAAATGTTTGTGTGGACTGTTGACTTGATCTTGGACAAATTGGACTTAGAATTTAGGCAACCTCCCTATGCTAAAGGACTTGGCAAATGCCAACTTTTGTGAAGCCAAGTGATTGCAATTTGAAACTTCATATGATACATCATTCAAGATCCCTTTGAGTTCATCTACAACATGATCATTGTGAAGTTGTTATTTTGAACCTGTGACTTATGGAATTCATCTGTTACATGGGCTTAATCTGGAGAAGATCATGGAATGGCTAAGCTTGGATGTGGCTATCTTTATTTGATGCCTTGCTCTTCAAGTTAATATTGTATGCATTGTTTGTTGCTTGATTCTAATATCCAAGGGAATTTGGGGTTTCTATATGGCATTCTTGCATATTTGTTTGCTACCCATCAGTAAGATCTTTTCAACTCTTAACTTTTAATTTTGTGCATAAGATTGGTCTCTTCATCTCCTCCCCATTTCTTTAATTTCAAAATCTCTTCCTCCTTTCAAAAAAACTTCTTTGTTTGAACTTGTTATTTTCTAAATTTTGACCACTTTACAAGATAGAAACTTTGGTCTTATGCCATTGCATTTTCAAACTTCTTTTCTTAATCAAACTTGTAAATAGACTTAACTATACTTGACCTAAACTTTCAAAAGCAAAAAAAAGAACTAACTCATTCAAACCATTTCAGGCCTTTGTGCCTTTCAAACTTAATTTTGTTAAAAGCAATGCATCCACTTTGAAATTTGTATCACGAACTACGAGGTTTTGATCCCTCATTTTTATGTTTGTACGTAGGCACAAGTCCGAAGGTCTTGTCAAACACAAAAATATAATTAATGAATTCTTTTCTCATCCCCTCACTCTATTTGTTTGTAAACATCATTTTTGTATAAAATATATATGCACAAAAAAAAGGCTCCCTAGGAGTACATAGGACACTTTGGGTGCTAACATCTTCCCTCTGTGTAACCAACCCCCTTACCTGTAATCCCTGACATTTTATTAGTTTTGATTTGAGAACTTCTTACTTTTGGGTTTTGTTCGTACTTTTCCATTTTCCCTTGGAAACAATAAAACCGCGACGGCGACTCTTGTTATTTGATGTCTAGCTTATTCATAGCTTGATGGTCATGAATTTACCGCTACAGTGAGAACCTACAGGGTCACACACAAAAGGATGGATTGATGAGAGATAGAGTAAATAAGGAACATCGTAAGGTACAATGCACTTAAGTGAATTGTAGAACATCGTAAGGTACGGTACACTTAAGTAGAATGTGAAATATGGTTAGGTACCACGCACTTAAGTGATTTTGGTATATCATAAGATATGGGCCACATACATTTAAGTAGGGTTTTTAGCTTGCAGACCATACAAGTGGTTCTATAAATAGAACCCTTGTGCAGAAGCATTGGATTAGATGAAATTCTCTCTCTCTCTCTCTCTCTCTCTCTCTCTCTCTCTCTCTCTTTCTCAGTCAAAGGCTTCATTCATAGCAGCTAGCACTGAGATTGAAGGAATCCGTTCATGTGGACTCAGTAGAGGCGTTATCACCATTAAACGTTCGTGATCACTCCTTAGATCTGCATCAAAGGTTTCAATCACCACAAGAGGTAATGATTCTATCACTGATCATGCTCATTCGTAAGGATCACTAAAGGAGAAAAATTTTAATTCCGCTGTATTTTGGATCGCTATTCTCCTTTAGTGATATCAGGGACACTTACAAAACCATGCATCTGATAGCTGTTTATTTTCTATATTTTCTGTATTAATATGATTAAAAGACAATGAATTAAATAATAAACGAGTAATTAAATTTGGCATCATGTGTGTACGATTTGGATGATTGATGTTTACTATGCTTCAGAATCCAATGTTAGTATGGTGAAGCAGTGATACATCGATCGTTCATAGGTTACACAATTGAGATCGATCAAGTTATATATGTGATATAAGTAATTCTGATGCAAAATACAGTATATATGATATATTGTTTCTGTTTCGTTCATTCAAGCACTTAATGGTTGTTTTCCTTTTAGCGATCAATGGTCATTTGCTTCGGAATCCGATGAAAGTATGGTGAAGCAATAACGTATTGATCAATCATACTGAATTAACAATTGAGGTGTGTTTGACGGTATGAAATTGGTGCATTAGGGTTCATGACGGTACAAGGGTTGTGATGTCAAAGAGTTATGCGATTAGGATTGTGGTTGCGCAAGAGTTGTGCTTTAAAGTATCAAGTGTTGATGCAAAAATCGACGTCGATTTCAAATGAATTATTCATTAAAATTGCGTTGGGGCGCTGCCCCTAACAACCCCGCAGGGGGAGTTACCCCCTTGACCCCGTCGAGGCGTCCGCTGACCGGGCAGCAGAACCCCCGGCTAACTCTGCATAGTGTGATTAGTCTCCGAAATTTAATTTGGTTTATTTAATTAACAAAATTTAAATTAATAATAATGTGTTTATTATTATGTTCTGTGGTGATCAGTTATGGCCTTAGTTTTCCTTTATTTTGTTTTGGGATTTTAAAATACGACCTGTGTGTCGTGCCTCTCTTTTAATCTCTTAATAGTAACTTCTTTTCTCATCTCACTCCCTCGTATGTAAAACGAGTTTCTTTTATGTAATATAATGTTATGACAAAAGAGAAGAATACAATATGAAAGGAGGACAACCTTGAAGATCTTGCTTGGAGAAGCTTAGATCGTTATTAGGTTAGCTTAGCTTCTCTCGTTGGCTCGGGAGAATAATTGCGCTAGGGGCCATAACTGTTTCATTTTGTATGTATGTTGATGCATGTGAATGTATGTTGATGCATGTGAGAGACAATTTAAATGATAAATAAGCTGGTGAGATTAGAATAATTGCAAATTTCCTCAAACTAAATATTAAGTTTATGCTTTCCAAGTTTTAGCACTCATCAAGACTAGTATCGAATAATGTAGGTTTCGCCCACACGAGCTGCATGTTCTATATTAGTAAGGTGAGATGGGATAATTGTAATATCCAATTGCTAAAACAATGGGTCAAACTTAACTAAACAAATTATAATAAGATTATATATGTTTAGAAGCAAGAGTTGGAAATGATCCATATGATGGATTGGAATAAGAAGTTATTCACCCAACTAAAATATTTGAGAGTTGTATTAGATATAATTTGAAGGAGTGCCTACATAATTAACCTAGTTTTGTGTAATCCACCTACGAGGACTTAAAACAAAGTGAAATGTGGATCTCGACCCACTAGAAAATCTTCCAACGGGATTTTCCGAATCAAATGGTGAGGGTCATTTGTTTTGAGTAAAATAGTGGGAGCATATTTAATTAAAGGCCTAATTAAATATGTTATTTTAGTGATACTTATACTTTCATTATTTTTCATGTAGATTACCATGACAACAAACACCTCTAACAACATTTTGCGATTAATCCTTGATAAGGAAAAATTGTCTAGGACAAATTTTCTAGATTGACACTGAAATCTGAGGATTATCCTAAAACATGATAGAAAGTTGTATGTCTTGGAGAAAATTGTTCTTGAAGAGGAACCTCCTAGTTCTTCACCTAAGGCAGAAAGAGAGACTTATAAGAAGCATGCCGATGATGCCAATGAAACTGCTTGCCTCATGCTAGCTACCATGAACTCGGAGTTGCAAAAGCAACATGAGAACATGGCAGCGTTCGATATGATCGAACACCTGAAAATGCTCTATCAAGAGCAGGCGAGGCATGAAAGCTTTGAAGTTTAAAAAGACCTTTTTCAAGGCAAGTTAGCTGAGGAAGTCCCCGTAGGTCCCCATGTGCTCAAGATGATTGGGTATATGGAACCTTGAGAGGTTGGGTTTTCCCCTCGAAAAGGAACTTGTGACTGATTTGATCTTGTAATTGTTGCCAGATAGCTTCAGTCAATTTGTCCTTAATTTCAATATGAATGATATGGACAGATCTCTTCCTGAACAGCTAGCCATGTTAAGAATTGCTGAGCAGAATCTGAAGTCAAAAGGGAACTCCATTCTGATGATCGGAAATGGAAAGAGACAGAACAAAAGACCCACCAAGCAGGGTGGTAAAGGGAAAGGCAAGGAAGTTGCCAAACCCAAACCCACAACTCCTGCTTTGAAGCCTAGTGGAGGAATAGAAAAGGAAGGAACCTGCTTCCATTGCGCTAAGATCGGACACTGGAAGAGAAACTGCCCAAAGTACCTGGAAGATAAGAACAATGGAGTAGAGACTTCAACTTCAGGTATTTTTGTTATTAAAATTAATTTATCTACTTCTGCATCATGGGTATTAGATACTGGATGCGGTTCTCACATTTGTACCAATGAGAAAGGGCTAAAAAGGAGTAGAGATTTGGCAAAAGGTGAAATTGACCTACGAGTTGGCAATGGAGAAAAGGTTGCTGCTTTAGCTGTAGGAACTTATGTATTAACTTTACCTAGTGGTTTGATAATTCAGTTAGAGAACTGTTATTATGTACCTGCAATTAGCAGGAATATTATTTCTGTTTCTTGTTTAGACAAGTTTGGTTTTTCATTTATAATAAAGAACAATTATTGCTCCATTTATTGAATGATATATTCTATGCTACTACACAAATGAACAATGGACTATATGCCCCTGATCTTGAAATACCTATTTATAACATTAATACTAAAAGGATGAAACCTAATGAGTTAAATCCAACTTACCTTTGGCATTATCGATTAGGCCACATAAATGAGAATGGCATTTCCAAACTCCATAAAGATGGACTCTTGGACTCTTTTGATTATGAATCATATGGGACATTCAAATCTTTTTTAATTGGAAAGATGACAAAATATCCATTCATAGGAAAAGGTGAAAGAACTAATGATCTTTTGGCCCTCATACATACTGATGTATGTGGACCATTGAACATACCAGCCAGAGGAGGTTTTTAGTACTTCATCACATTTACTGATGATTTCAGTAGATATGGTTATGTGTATTTAATGAAACACAAATCAGAGTCCTTTGAAAAGTTCAAGGAATTCAAGAATGAAGTACAAAACCAAATAGGTAAGAATACTAAAAGTCTTCGATCAGATCGAGGTGGTGAATATTTAAGCCTAGAGTTTGATGACCATCTGAAAGAGTGTGGGATTCTATCCCAACTTACTCCTCCTGGAACACCCTAATGGAGCGATGTATCTAAGAGAAGAAATCGAACCTTGTCAGACATGGTTCAACCCATGATGAGCCACGCCGATCTTCCAAGCTCCTTTTGGGGACATGCACTATTGACAGCAGCTTACACACTTAATCGTGTTCCATCCAAAAAGGTTGAGAAGATACCATATGAGATATGGAGTGGTAAGAAACCACATATGTCTTACATGAAGATTTGGGGTTGTGAAGTTTATGTGAAACGACAAATTTCAACTAAGCTTGAGCCCAAATCTGAAAAATGCTTATTTGTGGGGTATCCTAAAGAAATATGAGGGTATTACCTCTACAATCCTTCCGAGGGCAAAGTGTTTGTCGCTCGAACTGGAGTTTTCCTAGGAAAGGATTTTATTTCTAAAGGAATCAGTGGGAGGAAAGTAGATCTTGAAGAAATTCAAGAATTACAAAGCATGGATACACCTATGGAGGAATTAGAACAATAAGCATAAGTAGTTGTAGAAGAGCAACCTGTTCAAGTAGAACAAGACCAGTATAGGTCAAGCAGGATATGTCACCTACCTGAGAGATATGGATATCTCATAACTGATCAAGGTGATGTATTACTCATGGATCAAGATGAGCCTGTGACCTACCAAGAGGCCATAATTTGTCCCGAGTCTGAGAAGTGGCTAGAAGCCATGAAATCTGAAATGGATTCCATGTACACAAACCAGGTTTGGACCTTGGTAGAGCCTACTGTAGGAGTTAACCCTATAGGGTACAAGTGGGTCTTCAAAAATAAGATTGGCATGGATGGTAAGGTACACACCTATAAGGCAAGACTAGTTGCAAAAGGATATAAACAAATTCATGGGGTTGACTATGATGAAACCTTTTCACCAGTTGCAATGCTTAAATCTGTTTGGATTTTACTTGTTATCGCGGCATATCATGATTATGAAATATGGCAGATGAATGTCAAAACTGCTTTCCTGAATGGGAATCTTCTTGAGGATGTGTACATGACACATCCTGAAGGATTTGACATACCAGAAGAAGCCCAAAAGATATGTAAGTTACAAAGATCAATTTATGGATTAAAGCAAGCTTCCAGAAGCTGGAATCTTCATTTTGATGAAACAGTAGAATAATATGGATTCATCAAGAATGAAGATGAGCCTTGTGTCTACAAGAAGGTTAGTGAGAGCATGATCGTCTTCCTGGTATTATATGTAGATGACATATTACTCATTGGAAACGATGTCCCTTCCCTACAACAAGTAAAGTCTTGGTTGGGGAAATGCTTTTCTATGAAAGACCTAGGTGAAGAAGCCTATATATTAGGAATCAGGATCTATAGAGCTAGATCACAAAACTGCTTGGCCTAAGTCAGAGTACATACATAGACAAAGTGTTGAGACGCTTTAATATGTATGATTCCAAGAAAGGATTCATACCTATGAAACATGGCTTGTGTTTGTCAAAAACACAATCCCCTTCAACTAAGGAAGAAAGGGATTGCATGAATAAGATTCCATATGCATTTGCAATAGGATCTATCGTGTATGCCATGTTATGTACTCGACCAGATGTCTCGTATGCTTTAAGTGCAACGAGTAGGTACCAATTTGATCTCGGTGATGCTCATTGGGTAGCTGTCAAGAATATCCTTAAGTATTTGAGAAGTACTAAGGACTCATTCTTGATATATGGAGGTTAGGAGGAGCTTGTTGTAATTGGATACACCGATGCTATCTTCCAGCCAAATAAGGATGACTTTAGATTGCAATCTGGTTATGTGTTTTGCTTAAAGATGGCACTGTGAGTTGGAAAACTTCAAAGCAAGATACAGTTGTTGATTCTACAACCAAGGCCGAGTATATTGCTGCCACAAGTGAAACAAAGGAAGCTATTTGGATCAAAAATTTCATTAGTGAACTTGGCATAGTTCCTAGCATTGTGGCTCCCGTTGATCTCTATTGTGATAACAATGGGGCTATCGCACAAGCTAAGGAACCTAGATCTCACCAACGATCCAAACACATACTTAGGCATTATCACCTCATTCGGGAGATAATAGATAGAGGAGATGTGAAAACATGTAGAGTACCCACACTTAACAATATTGCTGATTGTAAGACCTCAATTTTGACTCTAAGATCCCTCATGCAATTTCATCATATGCATTAGCATTGAGATCATACCTTGGCATCCTCCTTACCTCTCTTTCTTTGGGTTTATTTTGGGAGAGATCACCAAGCACTATGTGATTGTATCATACTTGTATTTTATCATTTCACTAACCAAAATACCAAAAATATGTCTTTGTATTTGCCTAACTCTTTTGTAGGTAGGGCATGATCATCAAAATTCATCAAGTTCATATCTAGGGTTTAAGACCCTCATGGCTACAAAAATCACAACCAAAGATTGATCCACAATTCCTCAAATCATAATATATGAGTCCCAATGATCTCTACATTGATCAAGTATTCTTCAAGAGTTTGGAGGTGATTTGCCTTGGAAACCCTAGTTTGATTGGGTATCTTGAGTAACTTCTCCAACAAGCCATCTCACCAATTGATCAAATCTCTCAAGGGACAATTCAAAATTCATCATATTATGCATATATGATTTACCATGAGCCTAAAAAGCCAAGAGAATTGAAGGTTAGCAAGTTGGTTGATGGTGGTTGGTCAGATGAATTCATCTGATCAAAACTGGGTCTTCCTAGACCCTATATCCTAAAATTTTCACCATATGTAAATAATTCCAAGATAAAAGTTACTAGAAATGACATTCTAAACAACTTTCATGTTGAGACCTAGAGCTATTTTTGCTTGGAAAATCATTTTCTATGTTGAAACATTATAGGTCATTTTGTATAAACCCTAATTTGAAAGTCAGCTTCCCAAGGCCATAACTTGCTCAATTTTTATGAGATGAAAGATTTCTAAGTTTCAAAATCAAAATCAATATGTATAATTCAACTTTTATGTTTGGAGTGAGAGCTGATTCAACTTTTATGAGCATGTGATATGAGGATACATTATAGGTCATTTTTTATCTATACCATTGAGCAAGTGATTTTTCCAAACTTCAAAAATGCATAACTCTATCATTCTAAATCCAAATGACATTAAATTGGTGACCATTGTTAAGGTATTTGAAATAGCTACAACTTTTATGAATCCACTTTTCTCATTTGAAGCTCACATAAAACGTTAAGTAAGGTGGAATATTGAGATATATGGCTTGACACTTAGAAAAAATTTCAACATGTTGAAATTTCCAAACTTCCACCTCAAAATTCATCATGATCCAAATTCCAAATGAAAAAAGTGTTCAATATCAAAGGTGTTCCCCTTGATCTAAGCTTTCCAAAGAACCCAATTTCTTGCATTTTGGATAAAGTTTGCCAGGTCTGCACATGGCTTTAACCGAGCTGCATGATTGTAAGAAATCAAATGCCAAAAATCACATTTCACATTGCCTTGATATCCAAGCATGATTTGAACTTCATAACAGATGCAAGTGGACTAAATTGGATTGCTTCATGGGCCGTACACGCCCATGCAAGCTTGTGCATCACCATGTCCAAATTTAGCAATTTTTCAAGTGTGCAAATATAAGTCCCAATTGATATAAATACAGGCCCTTGGAGCTCAATTCAAACAGACTTTGCCCGCCAACTTTGCCCCCCAATTGAAACCCTCACATTTCAAAGGAAAACCTAATAATTTTCAACTAGAAAATTGAGTTTGAATCTCACTGTTTGGAGATTCAAGAACTCCAGGATCCAAAGTTTTGTACCATTGCCAAACCTCTCCTACAAGCTTCTCAAGTGTGATCAGATCAAGGTTGAAGCAAGCAAGATCCATTTTTGCACAATATTGAAGGTAAATTTCAGAAAACTTCTTCTCTTCGATTCTCACTCAATTCTCATAAATTCTTTTGAATCTTTGGTTGTCTAAAGTCCTACCAATGTAGGCAAGAAGATTAAGTTACTTTGAGGTCAAATCGAATCAACTTAGTTGACACACCTCAAAATTCAACTTCTCATATCTCTTTATATATTTGGAGTTAGTTGAAATTGAGGTCAGATTCGTGCTCTACGACATTTTTTCTTTCAGATCATATCCTTCTTTTTTATTCTGGTGATGGTTTAGGGAGGACCAGTCCGGTGAGATCCACCGGAGAAGAAGACCGAAGCTCTGGCTCCGACTATGCGTTGGCACGTCTCCCAGCCACATTATCCATTCAAAATGTTTTAATCCTGAGCATACATGCTGATTACCACGTGTATGATTAGTTGACTCAAGTGCATGGTGGATTGCGGGCGCTCAGCCACTTGATCTGCCACCTCAATTAATGAGGGAGATCAAATGACTCACGTTTTTTTGATTTTTTTGATTTTTGTTTTAATTCATTTGATTTTCATTAATTCATATTAATTTTAATATTGATCGAAAAAATATGAGAGTTTCACCAAAAAATTTTAAATAAATTCCTCTTTCATACTTTGAATTAAAATTATTTTTTGGATCATTATTAATATTTTTTATAATTTAATTGATTTTATGGTTATTTTTAATTATTTAAAAATACTTTTAAGTCTTTAAAAATTCTGAAATTTTTTCTCCAAGGTCCTTTGACCTCGTTTGACATGTGATAAATCTCATGACCATTTCTTTGGTGTTTTGATGAGGTTTTAGGAATTTGACAAACCATATTTAATTTAATTGCATTATTTTAGTATTTTTTTAATTGAATAAATGCCAAATAATTGTGTTGACCTCTTGTGATGGTTTGTGTAAGTTTGACTTGTGTTGTTGGGCCTTGGTCAAGGTTGATTTGACTTTGCTAGGTTAATATCATTGGATGTAGGGGATTGATGAAATATACATTATGAATGAATGATATTAATTTGGTAAAAGTCCTTCTTTGATCAATTTGAGTTTTGATCCATTCCCCTCCCTCTTCATCTAATTCCCCTTCTTTATGCATCCATCTCATTTGGTCTATGATGTCTCTAAATCCTAAGGCTAGTTGATTGCAAAATTGACATAAGTATGGAAGAGATTAGGCCACCTCTTTTGCATATTCTTTTTGTGTGTGGTATGTTTCATGAGCATAATCCATTATACTATGTCTCTAACATGCATTAACACCAAAATTCTATTGCCCGACCTCAAATAGTTGTGACTTCTACATAAGTCCAATTACGATTGCTTAACATAGCGCTAAATTTTTGACACAAAAGGCATAACATTCTAGTTAGTGAGATTGTAAGTCTCCCCTCTTTCATGGTATTGTGTGGAAACTTGACATTTTTTTCCTTCCTTTGGAAGATGTCTTGGCTCAAGGACCCATGCTTGTGATAAGTGGGTTGAATGTTCTCCAAAGAATGACTTAAAAAGCAAAAGCAAAACAATACTAACTTCTAACTTATTAACAACTAACATTTAATTTCTAGTCCTTTATTTTAATGCACTTTAATTTTTTAAGTTCTATTCATTTTCCATTATTCATTCCATTATTCATTCCATTCTAATTGTTTGTGTTAATGTCAATTTCCCTTTGTCCATTTGGACCATATTGTGTGATATATCTTGATTATGTATATTTTGTTTGTTTGTGTGGTCTTTGACCATTAATGTACATAATAACAACAAAAACCCTAAAAAAAACTTTTGTGTGGACTGTTGGCTTGATCTTGAACAATTGGACTTAGAATCTAGGCAACATCCCTATGCAATAAGGACTTAGCCAATGCCAACTATCATGTAACCAAGTGCTTGCAATTTGAAACTTCGTCTGATACATCTTTGAAGATCCCTTTGAGTTCATCTGCAACATGATCATTGTGAAGCTGTTATTTTGAACCTGTGACTTGTGGAATTCATCTGCTACATAGGCTAATTTGAAAGACATCATGGAGTGGCTAAGGCTTGGATGAGGCTATCTTTATTTGATGCCTTGCTCTTTAAGATAATATTTTATGCATTATTTGTGGCTTGATTCTAATGTCCAAGGGAATTTGGGATTTCTATAAGACATTCTTGTCTATTGGATTGATACCCATTGCTCAGATCTTTTCAACTCTTAACTTTTAATTGTGTGCATAAGATTAGTCTCTTCATCTCCTCCCCACTTCGTTAATTTTTAAATCTCTCTCACCTTTTAAAAATTCTTCTTTTCTTGAACTAGTTTTGTTATAAACTTTGACCACTTTGCAAACTAGAAACTTTGGCCTTATGCCATTACATTTTCAAACTTCTTTTCTTAATTAAAATTGTAAATAAACTTAATTATGCTTGACTTAAACTTTCAAAAAGCCAAAAAGAACTAACTCATTCAAACCAATTTTTAGGCCTTTGTGCCTTTCAAACTTAATTTTTTGTTAAAAATAATGCATCCACTTTGAAATTTGTATCACGAACTACGACGTTTTGATCCCTCATTTTTATGTTGGTACGTAGGCACAAGTCCGAAGGTCTTGTCAAACACAAAAATATAATTAATGAATTCTTTTCTCATCCCCCCATTCTATTTGTTTGTAAACATCACTTTGTACAAAATACATATGCACACAAAAAAGGGCTCCCTAGGAGTACCTAAGACACTTTGGGTGCTAACACCTTCCCTCTGTGTAACCAACCCCCTTACCTGTAATCTATGACATTTTATTAGTTTTGATTTGAAAACTTCTTACTTTTTGGGTTTTGTTCGTACTTTTTCTCTTATCATGAATTTACCGCTACACTGACCCACTGACAAAACCTCTTGCACAACAGAAGCATAATGGCCATACTAGATCTATCGACATTAGGGGTATGCCTTATTGGCTCTAGTGCTAGTGGGATATTGTTGGTGTAAGCCCTAGAGGCCAATACTTTTGGTACTTGTATCGAATTATTTATTAATAATAAAAGGCTTTTTTCTTTATTATGTTTGTTTAATAAAGTCCCTAGAATAGCTAGTCCGTTTAATGTATCAAGTGTGACTTGATCATGAGATCCCATTAAACATAAGGACATTATTCTTAAACTATCTGTAGTCGAGCTTTGTTTAGAAGTGGGATAATATTAAAGATTTAAGACTATTATGTATATAGACTGATGATCACATCCCATGGATCATGGATAAGGAGTTATCAAGTCTTAAACATAGGTATGAATATTAAGAGTAATATTTCTACTGGATTGACACGTTATGAGAATAACATATAGAATGGTATGCAAAGTGTCATAAGTTATTCTCATGGTGATAATGGCGTATACCACCCTTCGACCTGAAACCACTATGGACCCTAGATGTAGAGTCGAGTGCCTTATTGTTGATCAAACCTTGTCCGTAACTGGATGACCATAAAGATATTTGATGGGTACTCCACAAAGCATGTTGAGGGACATGAGTGACCTAGATGGAATTTGCCCATCCTGCATAACAGGATTAATGTCTATGGGCCCAATATTGAACTGGACAAGGATGACACGGTTTATGCCTTGTGTTCAATATAGACAAATGGAAAAAGGGTAATTGTACACATAAGTATTATCACAAAATGATTTGTCAAATCACATGACATTTTCGTGTCTTGGGTAGCAGTGATGTGTTGCTAGATACGGCTCACTATTTATTATGTTAAATACGTGATTTAATATAATTACCAATGTTGCGAGAACCTACAGGGTCACACACAAAAGGAAGGATTGACGAGAGATAGAGTAAATAAGGAAAATCGGAATGTACGGTGCACTTAAGTGAATTGTATAACATCGTAAGGTACAGTGCACTTAAGTAGAATATGAAATATGGTAAGGTACAACACACTTAAGTGATTTTGGTATATCATAAGATATGGGCCACATACACTTAAGTGGTCTTTTTAGCTTGCAGCCCACACAAGCGGTTCTATAAATAGAACCCTTGTGTAGAAGCATTGGATTAGATGAAATTTAGTTTCTCTCTCTCTCTCTCTCTTACTCTCAGTCAAAAGCTTCATTCGTAGCAGCTAGCATTGAGATTGAAGGAATCCATTCATGTGAACTGAGTAGAGGCGTTGTCATCATTCAACATTCGTGATCACTCCTTAGATATGCATCAAAGGTTTGAATCTCCACAAGAGGTAACGATTTTGTCACTGATCATGCCCATTCGTAAGGATCACTAATGGAAAAATAAATAAATTCCGTTATGTTATGGATCGCTATTCTCCTTCAAGAAGCACATGTTCAGAGTCATTCTAGGTAATCTGCCGTATTAAAATTTTTTAGAATGAAAAGAAATCTATCTTCATCTAAGGGTTTTGTAAAGATATCAGCCCATTGATGGTTTGTATATATAAATTTTAAAATAATTGTCCCTTTCTGAACATAGTCTCTAATAAAATGGTGTTTAATTTCTATGTGCTTCCCTCTAGAATGTAAAATTGGATTCTTACTTAAGTAGATAGCAGCAGTATTATCACAGAAGATAGAGATGTTACTCTCATATATCTGAAAGTCCTCAAGCTGATTCTTCATCTAGAGCATTTGAGTGCTGGAAAGTGAAGCTGAGATGTACTCTGCTTCTGCAGTTGACAATGCAATGGTTGATTGTCTTTTGCCTGCCCATGAGATGAGGTTTCCTCCCAGAAACTGACAGTTCCCAAAGGTGCTTTTGCGTTCCAACCTATCTCCAACGTAATCTTCATCACAGTAGCCAGAAAGCCTGTAATCTTATGTTTTCTTATACATCAAGCCAAGGTTAAGTGTTCCTTTCATATACCTGAGGATTCTCTTAACAGCAGCTAAGTAAGATTCCATTGGATCTGACTGAAATCTAGCACATAGACATACACTAAATAATATATCTGGACGAGAAGCAGTCAGATAAAGGAGATAACATATCATACCACAATAAAGTTTCTGACAAACCTTTTGAATTACCTCTTACTTCTCCAGAATGCAAGTAGGATGCTCCTTCTCCAGAATGCAAGTAGGATGCATGAGAGTCTTGGCTAGCTTGCTTTCTGACATGTCAAATTTCTTCAGAAGATCTTTTATGTATTTGCTTTGATAGATATACGTCGCTTCTGATGTTTGATTGATTTGAATGCCCATAAAGAATTTTAGTTCTTGCATTAACCTCATTTCAAATTCTGCCTGCATTAACTCAGAAAATTCTTGGCAAATAAAGGGATTAGCAGAACCAAATATTATATCATCAACATAAATCTGACAAATCATAAGATCGTTTATGATGTTTTTGTAGAAGAGAGTGGAGTCCATTTTGCCTATGATAAAATCATTTTCTAGAAGAAATGAGCTAAGTCTTTCATACAAAGTTTTGGGAGATTGTTTTAGACCGTAAAGAGATTTCTTAAGTTTGAAAACATGTTCTGGCAGTTTTGAATCTTCAAAGCCAGGAGGTTGATAAACATACACTTCTTTAGAAATGTAATCGTTCAGATATTCACTTTTAACGTTCATCTGATATAATTTAATAGAATAATTTACCACAAAGGATACAAGGAGACAAATAGATTCTAACCTCACGAATGGAGCAAAGGTTTCATTATAGTCAATCCCTTCTTGTTGACTATAACCTTGTGCCACCAGCCGTGCTTTGTTTCTGACAACGTGACCCTTTTCATTTAGCTTGTTTTTGTAGACCCATTTAGTTCCAATCATATGAGTTCCCTTGGGTCTTGGTACAAGATCCCAAACATCATTTTTGGAGAACTGATCAAGTTCTTCTTTCATTTCTAGAATCCATTCTTTATCTTGAAGTGTAGCGGGGTATTCGTTACCATTAGAGATATTGACTAAATCCAAGGTAAATCATACAAGTCGAGTCTCCACCGCACTTCTATTTATCCAAAGGAATGGTTAGAAAGCGAACAAAAACCTAAAAGTTTTATCGAATCAAAAACTTAGTAAAAAAAGTCAGAGATCTGGGTAAGGGGGTTGGTTATGAGATGGGAAGGTGTTAGGCACCCAAAACATCCTAGGTACTCCTAGGGAGCCCTTTTCGTACTTGTGGTAAGGTTGTTTATTTTGTGAAAAATTTGTTTGTGCAAACATGATTAAAGAGATGAGAAGAGAATATACCAGTTTATTTACATTTGTGTTTGGATGGATAAACCAATTGCCTACGTACCATCTTTAAAAGGATTAAGATCAAAACCTCGTAGTTCGGGGTAAAAATCTCAAAAGAGTTGGTGAATTGATTGGTCCAAGAGCCTTAAGGTCTTTTGTTATCAAAGGGAGAAAACTCAACCAAACCACAAATCCACCATGTGAGGATAGCTTCAACATGCTAGTGAGGGGTTAACCCTATAATAAACATGGAAGACTCATTGTCCATCACTAAGGATATAGGTGAGTATTACATCTACCACCAAGAAAACTCAAACCTAATAGCTAAAGGTTGTAAAAAATTTGATTAAAGAAGTGGCCATTGGAACCACAAAAAACATTTGAATGGGTTATATCTACCAATTAGAAGTATACACAAAAATGGTCAAAGTTGATTTAAAGGTTCAATTCAAAATAAGTATTATGAAAAGAGAGTTTGAAAATCAAAAGCATAAGGCTTAGGTTTCTAATGTTTGGAAAGAAATGTTAAATGTTTGCACAAAAGTTTTGACTTGGGTTAGAGTGGAGGGAAGAAGAAGAAAGACTAGGTCCTAAGTAAAGCAAAAAGGTGAGGGATAAAGAAATAAAACCATAATGGAGTTCCTCTCTTGAGATCATATTGATGATCCAAGTAGCTCCCATCCTTTGGAATAAGCAATCACAATAATAGTAAGCTCAAGCAATCAAACAAGTCTCTTAGGAGATCCTCAATGTATCTTGTCTTTCACTTTGAATGAACATGGCAATGGTCCTTCAATTTGAGCTCATAGAATCCCCTAGCACAAAAGCACACACATCAAAAGTTTCATGAAGTAAACCAAGAATGGACAAGAGTGAGTTTAGAGATTTGGTCCTTCTAATCCATCTTCATCATTAAGGTCCTTTTACTCCAATTTTGCATAGGGAATATCCTAGAAACTAAGTCCATTTGTCCATTTTGCATAGGGAAAGTCCTAAGATCTAAGTCCACTTCTTTGCATTTGGCCCACAACAATCAAAACAAAAACACAAGCACAATAGTATATACACAATTATATGCTCAAGTGAGCAAAAGGCAAATGGCATTAACATAAACATGTGCTCAAGTGAGCAAAGGGAAAAGAAAATGGATAATATGTGCAAGAATAGTAAATTGCATTAAAAATAAAGAGCAAAAAGTAAATGTTAGTTGTTAGTAATTAGTGTTAGTAGTTAGTGTGCCATAAGGCGAATTTAGCGTTATGTTAAGCAATCGTAATTGGACTTATGTAGAAGTCACAACTATCTGAGGCCGGTCAATAATAATGTAGGCAACAACACAAGTTAGAAGTCTTGATTAGTGAACCAAGTTCCAACAACTTGCCATGCCAAAAAGAAAAAAAAGAGGATTGATCTTGTATTGGTTTAAGCCTTTTGCATGATTTAGAAAACAACCTATCCTTAATGCAAAGCCATTCACTTGATCAATTGATAAAGATGAATTAGATTTGAATCAAGGAAGATTAAGTCTCCCTAATCAATGCTAACTTATCAACCTTCAACTCATTGATCAAAAGGAAAAGAAAAAAAGAAGAAGAAGAAGGAGATGAATAATGGAAATAAAATGGCAAAAGTACAAATGCATTAAATGAAATAAAATGTACCAATCATCATATGTTGACCAATAACATTGAAAGTCAAAGTCAAATAAATCAAAAATAGAAGTGAGATGAAGATTGGAAGTCAAGAAATGAACAAAATATTTTTGGCATTTTTAATATTAAAAATAAACTTGAATTAAAAATAAAAGAAAGGTCAAACTTCAAAATTACTTCAAATCAACCTTGAAAGGTCCAAGTAATTTACCCCAAGTTCAACAAGGTCAAACCAAGTTTGACAAAAAAATTCAGAATTTTTAAAAGTCAGAAACTATTTTTAATCAATTAAAAATGAATAAAAATAACCTAATTGAACTAAAATCTCAAATAAATTAAAAAATTGATGAGAATATTTTTCATAGATTCATCATCATCCAAATAGGTTAGGAAAATATTTTTGTATTTTTTGAATATCAAAAACTATTTAAAATGAATTAAAAACAACCAAAAAAGAGAAAATTCATAAAAAATATCAAATGATAAAATAAAAAATATTAAAAATCAGAAATAGAAACTAGAATTTATTTGGAGACTAATGTAATTGGTCCCATAATTTTTGGATTAAAAATGAAGAAGATATGAATTTTTGAAAACAATGGAATAAAAGAAATTAAATGGAAATTAAAATCAGAAATTAAAAATGAGAAAAAGTGTGAGGCGTTGGATCAAGAGCTCATTAATTGAGCTGGCGCATCAAACGGATCATATGCGCGTGCCTACCAAACACATTAGTCAACCGTGCCACATGTAGTATTAAATAATATCATAAAAAAGAGAGGCCCTGATTAAATCTGGAAAATGAATCCAAGGGTCCAGAATTGATCTGGAAATGGGACGGTGGCCAGCACCACCGTCTTCTCCGGCCAACTCCGGCGGAGTCCAAAATTTGCAGAGATTCAAAAGGCAACCAAAATGCACGATCTATACATCTTTAGAAAGCTGGGATGATGTACATCATCCCTGTGCCACTCAATTCCACTCTAGATCTCTATATTGAGAGAAACCAGAGATGGAAGTTCTATGGTGTTCATCATGAACTCAATGGATTTCAAAAATTAAATGCACAATCATGATGCCTCTATTGAGAGGACTTCAGCCAACACAAGATCCAAGCAAATAGGTCAATATATGATGAGTTTCGAAGAAAATACCAGTTGAAGAACAAACTTGATTTCTGGAAACTTGAGCTCGATTCCTTGCTTTCTTTGCCAAAATAGAAGATCAATGAGATGCAGGGTGAAGGTTTAGAAGCTTTAGATCCAAGGATTCAACCAGATGTAGTTGAATTTTGGATCTGAAAAATTTGGAGAAAAATGAACTAGCTTCTTTAGTAATGGTTATGGATTCAATTGTGCAGCATCTTAGGCGCCATTAGGTTGAGTTTGAATGAAGCTGAGCACTTCTATTTATAGCAAAACAAGCTGCAAGCAAGGTGAATTCTCGTGTGCATGGAACTTGGACCCTTCATGCATGGGCCTGTACAGGCGCGTGCAAAGCCCAAAAGCTGATGCAAATGAATGCTGAACATAAACCAAGTTGAATTGGACGTGTAATTTGAATGGCATTTGCTTGTGTATCAAGATTTCATGTGAATTCCATATTTTGACCTAAACATTCACCTCTACGAAAGTCCCATTTGGAAAATCCAAACATAAGCATGTGGGTAATGGTTGGAAAGGTCTTGATGTAAGGAACAATTGTTATGTTGGGAAAAAATCCATTTGAGGTGTGGAAATTGGTGAAATTGGGGTTTAAAGTGCAAGGTGCAAAACATGCAAAGGCAATATTTCTAAATTTGGCCAATGTTCAAGCCCTTCTATTTTGATGATGCAAGCTTCAAATGAAAACACTTCCAACATAAAAGTTGTATATCTTCTCAAGAAAATCAAAATGGACTTAAATTTTGCATCATTTGGATTTTTTATGAAAGAGTTATGGGCACTTGAAGTTGGACTTTTTTGCCTTTTAATGCATTTGGTCCAAAAGGACCTATAATGTCTTGCATTATCACATGTATTTCCTTTGAGATTTTGGAATTTTGTTCAACATAACATTTGAAGTATACATCTTAAGATTTCCAATGCATTTGATCCCACCTCAAAATCATAAAAAATGAATGAGTTGTGTTCTTGGGAAGTTGGCCCAAAATTAGGGTTTCAGTCAAAATGATGTATAATGTCTTGGAATAGATGCTGACCTTCCAAGCTTCAAATCAAATTTTGATGAACATGAAAGTTGTTCATATTGTCCTTAAGAACATTTTTGTGTTTGGAATCATCTCCATTTGACCAACACATAAAAAGTTAGGTCTCAGTGAATTTCAAATTAGTCAGATGAATTGACTGATCAGCTTCTCAAGTCCATGACTCATATCTTGATGAATTAATGATTGAGGATACTCAAATAAGTTCAAATATTCATGAAATGATGAATTAAAGGACTTCCCTTGATTGCATTTGAACATAGCCTGAGGTTGCTTCATGAGCAAGGCATTGTGGTGCACAGATGGATTAGGGTTTCCAAGCTTCAAACCCTTTGACTTGTCTTGATCAAAATGATGAGTTGAGATGCTAGGAAGGCATATTTGATGGATGAGAGCTTTGGGAACCATTGCCATGCTTGCTATCATCTTCTCTTGGCCTTATCATTGCACAGATGATCTCCTAGAAGCTTTGACCTGGTGATTGCTTAAGCTACAAATAAAAGATGTTAGTGACATATTTTTGTGCTTTTGGTTAGTAAACAAAATAAGAAAAGCAATGATATACAATTCAAGCATGCTTGGTGATCTCAAACCACTCACGAGAGATCCCACCCAAGGACAAAGGGAACCAAGATGCTAATGATCCTTGAGGCAATGCAAATGCAATGTTATGATGCCGTGAGGGATCTTAGGGACAAAATTGGGGTCTTAGAGATGCCCCTATTTAAGATCATTCTAGCCGGAGAAGTGAAGGTTAAAATCTTCGTCTCGACGGGGTAGAATGGGCTTAAATAATAACAAAGAGACAAATTTTGGTCCCTAAGAGACCTCACGATGCAGATGTATGCATATAAAAATGGTAAAACTCTGTGGGGATATGTATCCACAAAGAGAGAAAGAGACTAGGAACAATTGAAGGTCCACTGGAGTAACACACTCATAAATGGAACAGAGACTCTGCCAGAGAGTAAAAGGATAGAAATGCGTGAGCAGGCCACGACTTGAAACTTGCTGAGAAACACAGAGAGAGTCCATGAAATAAATCAGTGGAAAGACTCGAGCTGACTCGAAGATGCATGAATTGGGGAATATGCCAATACAGCCAAAACTTATCCGCAACGGATACTTCGGATAAAAATCCGGACTCAGGTGGAGGATGTCCACTAAGGACTCAACTGAGGAAAATCCCAACAGAACTCTCCTGGGGAAGCAACGGGATGAGGTATTACCGGTTACTGGGTAATAAGCTCAAAGAGACGTGTGATTTGAACACCGGTATAAGGGTGAGAGAATCAACATGCTCGGGAAGAATTAATATCTAAGACCGGTATAAGGGTGGGTGATATCAATCAACCAAATCATCTGAGGAAGACCTAGAAAGGTACATCTCAACTCAGGAAAAATCTGACTCCACAGGGGACAAAAAGTCATAATAGGGAGTAGAAGGAAGGAACACCAGGGATGCCGGTTACTGGGCATATAATAGGTGACCAACCAAAGCGTGAATTGGGGAATATTCCCAAAACACTCATCATCCAAAAAGAGGGCAAAAAAGAAAACTCGATTATGGGATGGACATTCGATTCCAAAACAGGGATACGAATCTTACTTGACCGGGGAAGAACAAAAGGCTTCGACCAAAGAGTGCATGAGATATATTATCTATTACCGTCATAATGTAGATAATACACTCGCATGGAAGATTATCCACAACCGATTACTGGGTTAATAAAGGATAAATCGACCGACAAAGAAAGGCATCGGGATACCGAAACTAGGTATATAATGATGACCGATCAAGGGGAGCAACAAACATTACCGACAACCGGTAAATGAGAGAGGGCTTGCTGGGGATAAACTGCTTAATCAGAGCAATTATCCAAAAAGAAGGGAATATCAACACCGAATATTGGATAATGATAACCGTCAAGGAGGGGATTACATCTACCGGATACTGGGTAGAAAACCACGGAAGAGTAACCGCCATCAATTAGGATGAACAAAAAGGTTAACTCTGCAAAGGGGAGAAAATAGGGCTTACAACTACCGGTATGAGGGTAGAAAACCACAGATTCCGCCAAAGGATAAGATGAATAATTACTATTTACTAGGCAATTATTCATTTACCACGAGGAGTGCAGGAAAACAGTCACAAGAAGGCCAATTTAGGATCAAACCAAAGAGGCAAACTGAATTAAGACTCGTCCTAGTGAGGATATAGCTCAATAGGGAAACCTATCCCAATATATGTGTTGGGAATAAGCAAAAACAACCGTCGTCCATGAGGATATAACTCAGTGGGGAATATGGAAGGAAAGATAAACACTTTCTACTTAATGGGCTGACTCTATATGGGGAGATCAGACACCGACATCTGCTTGGGAAATGCATTACCAACTAGCAGGGAATAACAAACAAAGATATATGGCAAAGAATGCAATATGAATATCCGAATGTTTGAAAATTATATGCACACATGCATGGTTTATGTATGATGAATGCTGACAAACAGACATTTCTAGCACAAACATCTCCAGGGAATAAGCACTCAAACAGTCGGTCCTACATCTCAAGAGAGAAAGCCAGGTTGCAAAGATCCCTGCAGGGGACAATCATCAGTCATTCCAGCTGGGGGACAGGAGTTTATTGCACAGATAAAATACGCCATATAAGCAACTCTACTGGGGAATCTATCCAAGAGATAAAGGGATTCTGGGAATCAACCACCAAGAACCGTACCCACCAAGGAGATCACATCTGCTGAGGAGGAAAGATCACTACTCTCCTGAAGGGAAAAGTGGTGAACATCTCACCGAACAACTCCACCCAGTAGAAAAACCACAAAATGCTCCGGAGGAAGAAGATACAATCATGCCAGGAATACGAACAAATGTCTTACCCTGTTGGATCATACCATCCTTGGGAGAGCACTGAGGATCTCCTAAGTATCTTTCCGTCGTTGTGAATGTTCACTTTGTTTAAAAACAATTTATGAAAAATTCAATTATTTAAAACAATGATATTTTCTCAATTAAAGCACGCAAAACGTTTGTTGAATAGAAACAAACAAGAGTGCAAATAATTGGATAAAAGGCTCAAATTTATTTGATGGAATGGTAGTCTGCAAATGGCAAGACTCCATAGATCTTTACAAGTTTGAAATTGGTGATATATATTGGAAAAGGGCTACATTGAACATAATAACCATTTCTCCACCAATTCTGAATCCGATGTATTTGAAACTTCGGTTGATGATGACTGAGCGAAATTCTTTAACAGAAAACGGCTTGTAGAACAAAGTCTTGTCAGGATGCAGTTACTTGCCAAATCCCTAATTTTTGTCTAGATTGCCCCAGGGTGAGGTACTCAATCTAGCGGGATACATATATTTATTTTTTCATGTCTCTAACTTTTGCCTGGATCGCCCTTTCGGGTTTTCAATCCACCGAGAAGCTCTTTTTTTGCCTAAGTCGCCCTTTTGGGTTTTCAACTTAGCGAGCTATTCTATTTTTATTTTTAGGCGAAGTATTTCTTGACTGCATCTGAATTCACAGGACGAGTGAAATCCTCCCCATCCATGGTTGTTAGTATCAAAGCACCGCCTGAAAAGGCTCTTTTAACAACATATGGACCTTCATAGTTTGGAGTCCACTTGCCCCTGGAATCGGGCGCAAAAGACAAGACTTTCTTGAGCACAAGGTCTCCTTCTCGGTACACACGAGGCTTGACCTTCTTATCAAAAGCTTTCTTCATTCTCTGTTGATATAACTGACCATGGCACATGGCAGTCAATCTTTTCTCTTTAATCAAATTCAGCTGGTCATAACGACTCTGAACCCATTCAGCCTCAGTCAACTTGGCTTCCATCAAGACTCTCATTGATGGGATCTCCACCTCTACTGGGAGCACAACCTCCATGACGTAAACAAGAGAGAAAAGGGTTGCCCCTGTTGAAGTGCGGACAAACGTACGATATACATGTAAAGCAAATGGCAACATCTCATGCCAATCTTTATACGTGACAACCATCTTCTGGATAATTTTCTTGATTTCTTATTAGCAACTTCAACAACCCTATTCATCTTGGGTCTGTAAGGAGAAGAATTATGATGCGCAATCTTGAACTCGCTACACAACTCTTTCATCATCTTGTTGTTCAGGTTAGATCCATTATCAGTAATGATCTTATCTGGCACACCATAACGACATATGAGTTGATTCTTAATAAACTTCACGACCACCTGCCTCGTCACATTCGCATATGATGCCGCTTCAACCCACTTGGTGAAGTAATCAATTGCTACGAGAATGAATCTGTGACAGTTAGACGCTTTTGGTTCTATCATGCCAATCATGTCAATTCCCCACATAGAGAAAGGCCATGGTGATGAAATCACATTCAGAAGTGTAGGGGGAATATGAATCTTATCCGTATAAATCTAACACTTATGGCATTTCTTCACATACTTGCAGCAGTCAGACTCCGTTGTCAACCAATAGTAGCCTGCTCTCAACATCTTTCTAGCCATAGCATGTCCATTGGAATGAGTATCAAATGAACCCTCATGGACCTCAGTCATTAACAGGTCTGCTTCGTGTCTATCCACGCATCTGAGCAGAACCATGTCAAAATTTCTCTTGTAAAGTATATCACCGTTGAGGTACAAACTGCCGGACAATCTCCTCAAAGTCTTTCTATCTTTCACGGATGCCTCGGGCGGGTAAACCTGGTTCTGAAGGAAACACTTGATGTCGTAATACCATGGCTTATCATCTTTCACCTCTTCTACCGCAAACACATGAGCTGGTCTTTCCAAGCGCATCATAGTGATATTGGGGACTTCATTCCAAAGTCTGACTACCATCATTGAAGCAAGTGTAGCAAGGGCGTCTGCCATCCGATTCTCATCTCGAGGAATATGATGGAAGTCAACCTCAGTAAAGAATGTTGAAATTCTCCTCGCATAATCTCTATATGGAATGAGACCAGGCTGATTCGTTTCCCATTCACCCTTAATCTGATTAACGACTAGGGCCGAATCACCATAAACATCAAGATGCTTGATCCTTAGATCAATGCATTCCTCCAATCCCATAATACAAGCTTCATACTCAGCCATATTATTCGTGCATCTGAAAGTTAGCCTTGCTGTAAAAGGAATATGTGTGCCCTGAGGGGTAATAATCATTGTCCCAATACCATTTCCATACTGATTTACAGCGCCATCAAAAACCATACTCCATTTGGAGCCAGGCTCTGGCCCTTCATCGAGTGTAGGCTCATCACAATATTTCATTTTCAAATATAGAATTTCCTCATCTGGGAAGTCATACTGAACTGACTGATAATCCTCAATCGGCTGGTGTGCCAAGTGGTCAGCCAAGATACTACCTTTAATAGCCTTCTGAGCTCGATACTCAATATCATACTCAGATAACAACATCTGCCAACAGGCAATCCTCCTAGTTAAAGCAGGCTTCTCGAAGAGATACTTGATTGGATCCATTCTGGATATCAACCAAATTGTATGATTCAACATATACTGGCGTAAGCGCTTAGCAGCCCAAGCCAAAGCACAACAGGTCTTCTCAAGCATCGAGTATCGAGACTCGCAATCAGTGAACTTCTTACTCAGGTAGTAAATAGCATACTCTTTCTTCCCTGATTCGTCTTGCTGACCAAGGACACAACCCATTGAGTCCTCCAGAACAGTTAGATACATGATCAAAGGTCTTCCTTCCACGGGCGGAGATAGGATCGGAGGTTCGGACAAATACTCTTTAATTATGTCGAAGGCTTTCTGGCAATCCTTGGTCCAATCATGAGACTGATCTTTCCGGAGGAGCTTGAATATTGGCGCACATGTTGCATTCATGTGGGAGATGAATCTGGAAATATAATTCAAGCGGCCAAGAAAACCTCGGACTTGCTTCTCAGTTTTGGGCGCAGGCATCTCTTGTATTGCTTTGAACTTTGCAGGATCAACCTCAATACCTCTTTCACTGACGATAAAGCCCAATAACTTGCCGGAACGGACTCCAAATGTACACTTGTTGGGATTCAGACGAAGCTTATACTTTCTCAAACGCTGAAAAAGCTTCAACAAGTGCTCTACATGTTCAACTTCCGTTCTTGACTTAGCGATCATATCATCGACATATACCTCGATCTCTTTGTGCATCATATCATGAAACAAGGTGGTCATAGCTCGTTGATACGTGGCTCCGGCGTTCTTCAAACCGAAGGGCATCACTCGATAACAGAATGTTCCCCAAGGTGTGATGAATGTTGTCTTCTCCATATCCTCGGGTGCCATCTTGATCTGGTTATATCCGGAAAATCCGTCCATAAATGAGAAGACATTGAATTTAGCTGTATTATCTACCAACATATCAATATGCGGTAGAGGGAAATCATCTTTCGGACTAGCTTTATTCAAGTCTCTATAGTCCACACACATTCGGACTTTCCTATCTTTCTTAGGCACAGGCACAATATTGGCCACCCATTGAGGATATATAGAAGTCACCAGAAACCCTGCATCAATTTGCTTATGAACTTCCTTTTTGATCTTCACTGCCATATCAGGATGAGTTCTTCTGAGCTTCTGCTTCACCGGCACTCAATCAGGTTTCAAAGGTAGGAAATGTTGCACAATATCAGTATCTAGACCGGGCATGTCTTCATATGACCAGGAGAAGACATCAACATATTATCGTAGCAATTCAATCAACCCCTTCTTAACAGGCTCTTCAAGGAGTGCCCCAATCTTTACTTCTCGCATACAATCTTCAGACCCCACGTTGATTGTTTCCAGATTCTCAAGATGCGGCTGAATGATTTTCTCTTCATGCTCAAGTAGACGGGTAATCTCGTTAGGAATCTCCTCAACATCATCTTCTTCTGCCTCAAATACAGGGAATTCAAAGTTGGGAGATGGTGTTGGGTCATTATGTTCAATGGGTTTGATCAACCTGCATAATGATTTTGGATATGAAAAACTTTAGAATTCAAACAAGGCAAATCATTATGCAGATGAAAAGATTGATTTTATTCTATTTTTTAGGTTTTATGTGATCACCAATTTCATGCAAAAAGCGAAAAGGGAAAATAATTGGAAAAACAAACATTTAACATGAATTTATTGAATGAAAATATCATTGTATTTATGCACCAACAGTGTCACCACTCCTCCTTTTGGAATGGGAGGAGGGTTTTTAAACATGGTGAACATTACTTCGACTTATGGATAATTGTTGGAATATCCACAGCGACCCAATTATTGCAGACCCCACCAGGGATGATGAAATTGCCAGAATCCTCTGTATCTTCTTCCAAAATGGCAACAGCTTCCTCTCCTTGACTGGTGTGGATGAACCCTCCACTCTTGAACAACCCTTGTGAATTAGAAACCCTAGAAGAATAACCGATGCCAGCCCGAGACTTGTTGTCTTCTAGCTCAATCATTTTCCCTAAACCAGCAGTTGCACCACGCTCGATGGCCAACTTTGCATCTTTGTAGGAAGCAAATGAAGGAGTTCTCTTCTCAATAGGCTCAGCAATAGATAAAGCTTGGAAAGGAGTTCCAACTTCATCCTCAACATCTATATATGAGAAAGAAGACAAATGGCTAACCAGGAGAGCCTTTTCTCCCCCTACCACCACCAGTTTCTTATTCTTCACAAATTTCAGTTTTTGGTGTAGGGTGGATGTCACGGCGCCTGCTTCGTGAATCCATGGTCTGCCTAAGAGACAACTATACAATGGGTGAATGTCCATAACCTGGAAGGTGGTCTGGAAATCACTTGGTCCAATTTTGATTGGGAGATCCACTTCCCCAATCACCATTTTGCGAGACCCATCGAAAGCCTTCACAACTACTCCACTCTGCCTCATGGGAGGCCCTTGATATGACAGTTTTGAGAGAGTGGATTTTGGCAATACATTTAATGATGACCCAGTGTCCACCAGCACATTGGACATGGCGTCGTCTCTGCAACCCATAGATATATGCAGTGCCAAGTTGTGGTCTCTTCCCTCCTCGGGGAGATCAGAGTCACAAAAACTCAAATTGTTACAAGCAGTAATGTTTGCAACGATGCTATTGAATTGTTCTATCGTGACATCGTGATCCACATATGCCACATCCAAAACCTTCTGCAGAGCCTCTCGGTGTGGTTCTGAATTCAAAAGCAATGATAACACTGATATTTTGGATGGCGTTTGTAGAAGCTGGTCTACAACATTGTACTCGCTTCTCTTGATGAGCTTCAGCATCTCATCGCAATCTTCTTTCACATTTCCATTTGGACCAACAGAAGTAGGAGTTTTCAATGTAGAGGAGGGCTTAACAACAAGTGTCGGATTTGGAGTGCTCTCCGCATTCCCAATCGGGCGTTCGACAGAATCAGCATTAGCCTGGGGCTTCGAAGGTGCTGAAAACACACGACCGCTGCGGGTCAAACCACTAACACCCGCAATGTTAACAACAGAGGAAGATGGCAAGGACACCTCTTTCCCATTTTCTACCGCAACAGTATTATAGCGATAGGGAATTGCTTTTTCGGAAGAGTATGGTACTGGTCCGACTGGCTTAATGATCAGAGCAGGAGAGGCCTTCTGCTTGCTACCATCATACTTAATGATAACAGGCTCGGGTATCCGGAACACTGGAGAAATCACATTGACTTCGGGCTCATCTTCATCAACATTTCTGTTTTGAAGGATCTCAATAACTCCTTCATCCAGCATTTCTTGAACATCTTTGCGTACCTGGCGACAACCTCTTTGATTAACAGAACAGACTCGACATCTATCGTGGTCGTGTTCATAATGACTATAATCACATAACAAACGATGCATCTCGACCAGAGATTGTCGAATATGACTGACATATTTGACTTTGTACTTGCCAGGGCAACCCTGGACCATGTTAACAGACTTCCCATGCTCGGGCAATGGGTTCTTTTTCACGTTAGGACCTACGTCCTCAAAACACAGAATGACACACCTCACAAGGTCTTGAACCTTGGTCTTCAAAGGGTAACAATTCTCCACGTCGTGGCCGGGAGCACCAGAATGATAAACACAGTGTAATTTGGGCTTATACCACCACTGGGGGTTAGCAGGTATAGCCGGTGGGTCTCGCAGAGTAATCAACTTCCTCTCTATCAAAGAGGGATATAACTCTGCATACGTCATCGGAATAGGATCGAAGGTGACCCTTTTCCTCTCGTAACTCGTGCTGGTTTGATTACTGTTTCGAGGTTGGTAGGCCTGCTGTTGCGGTCGGTGTTGTTGTTGTTGTTGATATTGCGGATGTGGTTGCTGATTGTTGTTGTGTTGCTGGTACTGCTGATTATCTCTGAAGACAGGTGCTATATGAGCCACCTGGTGCTGGTTCCCGGCGGGACGCACGGTCTTCCTCCTCACAGAGGGTCTTCTTGGTTTCACATGGGAGGTCACAGCATGTGCCTCTCCATCTTTCTTCTTTGCAAACACCCCATAACGTTTGGCAGAAGAGCCTTCTTCTCTGGTCAGACGTCCTTCTCTAACCCCTTCTTCAAGACGCATCCCCATATTCACCATTTCGGTGAAGTCAGAAGGAGCACTAACAATCATCCGCTCATAATAAAAAGAACTTAAGGTCTTCAAAAAGATCTTAGTCATCTCTTTCTCTTCTAGCGGAGGCACGATCTGTGCTGCTAACTCTCGCCACCTCTAGGCGTATTCTTTGAATGTTTCCTTGTCCTTCTAGGACATGGCTCTCAATTGATCCCTATCAGGAGCCATATCCATATTGTACTTGTACTGCTTGACGAAGGCCTCGCCAAGATCGTTGAAGGATCGGATGTTTGCGCTGTCTAAACCCATGTACCAACGCAGAGCGGCACCGGACAGACTGTCCTGAAAGTAGTGGATGAGCAATTGGTCATTGTCAGTCTGAGTCGACATTTTCCTGGCATACATGACCAGGTTACTGAGAGGACAAGTATTTCCCTTGTACTTTTCAAAGTCAGGGACCTTGAATTTCACAGGGATCTTCATATTGGGAACCAAGCAGAGCTCGGCAGCAGACTTGCCGAAAAGATCCTTTCCTCTGAGAAATTTCAATTCCTTGCGAAGCTCAAGAAATTGATCATTCATAGCGTCCATCTTCTCATAGACATCTGGGCCTTCAGACGACTCAGAATGATAAATGGTGTCGTCTACTCGGGGCATAGTATGCACGACAGAAGGAGGAACAGAAAGGACCGGGCTAGATGCCGACATAGAAGCAAAGGTGGGAGCAAGACCCTCGGGCATGAAATTGGGAGGCATCCCCCACAGGAATCCGGCTGGCATGGCCGTTGGAGCAAAATATGCACTGGCTGCAGGCACAGTCGAGGAGTCAATCTCAGAGATGACTATCCTCTGGGGAGGAGTTGAAGGTGTCGGAGAAGACTGGCTCTAAGTAGCCATGAATGATTCCATCAAGGCACTTAATCTGGCCACTTCCTCTTTCAGCTCGCGGTTCTCTTGTTCCAGATGATCCATCAGTCTTGAAATGTTGGCTCTAGTGTAGTACCGGTGAGTCAGCTTGTCTTCAAAATAAATGAAGAACACAGAGTTAGACCACAGGACAAGAATCCGGGAACAAAACCTGCTTATGCACATGATGCATGTAATGCTCGTGCATATGATATTTTCTTTTATTTCAAAGTAACTTTAGGGTTCTATTTGCAAATTTTGGAAATATTAAACATTTTTATATGAAACATAATATCTGGGAAATATTTTATACCAAAGAAATACAACATTGTTAACCATATACAAGAGAAAAGGAAAATAATCATCCTATGGATCCTTAGAAACAATCATCTAAAGCTCGGGACACAGGAAGATATGATGCATGAAGTCTCTTCACTTCCCTCTCGTAGGTTGCCTCCATATCCGCCTTCTCCTTGGCGAGTCGATCATACTTCCTCTTCCAAAACCTAGAAGACTGAGGAAGTAGAGAAGTCTATGCATCATCAGTATCATCAATAACCTGATGCTCGAGAAACTCTATCAAAGCATCATTCTCCTTAATCTGCTGAAGTAACTCTTCTCGTTCACGGATCCAGGCACGTGAACGGTCTTCATCTCTCAACTCCTCTACTCCTTGATTAGGGAGGGTTGAAGGCCCAACCATAATCATAGGTGCAGGTCTTGTATATTTGTAAGGCATGAGATACGCAGACGCTCTCTTCCTAACCCAAGCAATGTAAGGTTCCATAGCAACACAATTCTTAGGACCCAACTCTTTCCTTCCTTTCCTATGAATCTTGCGCCAAGCGCGAACCATTCTGCCCTTCAAGCCTTGGGGATCTTTACCCTCTTGGAAGAACACACCCTCTAACAAAATGTTATTGGGTTTATCTTTTAGGGGGAACCCAAGCTGACGACGTGCCAAAACGGGGTTGTAGTTAATCCCACCATATATACCAAGAAGAGGTACATTGGAGAATTCACCACAAGATTCGATAATCTGCACACCATCATACACACGGTTGTACCAAGAGATATCATCATTAGTGAGAGACATAAGTCTCGTGGACCACCGTAGACATCCTTTATTCTCCTTGAAAGCGACCGTCTGTGGTAAGTGAGAAATAAACCACTTATACAACAGAGGCAAACAGCACACAATGGCACCACTACCCTTTGCATTTCTCATATGCAAAGAGAAATAGGTATCACCCAACAGAGTCGGAACGGGATTAAGAGTAGAGAAAATCCTAATAGCGTTCATATCCACAAACTTGTCGATGTTGGGGAACAATACTAACCCATAAATGAGAAGTACAAATATGGCCTCAAAGGCATCCTGACTCATGGCCTTCCCATACACAAAAGCTTCAACAATGAGGAACTCAGAAGGGAGACCTTGAATTCCACCTTTGGTAGTCATATGAGCACCAACCAGAGATTCATCTATATGCAACATGTCTGCTATCTCTCGAGAAGTAGGAATACTCTCCAAGCCACTGAACGGAAACCGGTCTAGAATAGGTATACCCACAAGGTAGGCATACTCCTCAAGTGTAGGCAAAAGCTGGAAATCCGGAAACGTGAAGCAACGGTACAGAGGGTCATAAAACTGCACCAATACACTCATCAATCCTTCGTCCACCCGAGTAGTCAGAAGAGGAAGAAGCTTCTCAAAACGAGTCTTGAAACCCAAGGGATCAAATACATAGGATGTCAAATTCCTTAGCTCTTTCAAGTCTAGTTGTCTGAAGCTGTACTTCTTTGTATTCCTTCTTTGTCTTTCCATGCCTGAAGATTTGCAAAACAGACCCCTTAAGTTCCTTGAAAAATATCTTATTATTTTGATGATATGGATGCAAATGAGTGCATGAATGCATGATGTAGCGGTGTACTCGTCACTTTATGATTTATTGACTAAATCAAAAGCAAAGCATACAAAGAATCGAGTCGCCACCGCACTTTTATTTATCCAAAGGAATGGCTAAAAAACGAACAAAAGCCTAAGAAGTTTTACACATAGAAAACTAATGAAAAGATCAGAGATCTGGGTAAGGGGTTAATTACGCAATGGGAAGGTGTTAGGCACCCAAAACGTCCTAGGTACTCCTAGGGAGCCCTTTTCACAACTTGTTGTATGAAATGTTACTTGTTTATGAAATATTTATTGTGCAAACATGATTGAAGGGATGGGAGAAAGAATATACAATTTATCATTTTTGTGTTTGAACGGAAGAACCCGTTGCCTACGTACCTTTCCATGGAAGGTAAGGATCAAAACGCCGTAGTTCGGCTAAAAGATTTCCAAAATATGGGTGAATTGATTTTAAAAACACAAGCCCTAAGGTCTTTCGTTATCCACGGGAGAAAACTCAACCTTATACAAACAACAAGTCCACCATGTGAGAAAAGCTTCAACTTGCTAGTGAGGGGTTAACCCTATAATAAGCAAGGAAGTCTTACAATTCAATCACTAAGGACAAAAGGTGAGATTAACATCAACCAACTAGGATAAATCAAACCTATGGCTAATGTATGAAAACTTATCAAGAATGGACAAAGCCACAAAACAATTGAATGAGTGAAATTAACCAATTAGGATTATCCACAAAAAGATGGTCAAAGTATGATTAGAATTCAATTCAAAAGAAGTATTATGAAAATGAAGTTGGAAAATCAAAGGCCTAAAGCCTAGGTTTCTAATTTGAAAACAAATGAAAATGTTTGCACAATAGTTTCCAAGTTTTTGGGTTAACATGCAAATGGAGGTTTAAAGAAACAAAAGGTGGGAGGGTGAGGAAGTAAAACTTCTTAGATGTTCACCTCTTGAGATCATATGTAGATGATTCAAGTGATTCCTTTGGAATAGGAAACAATGCAAATAACAGATGAACAAAGTAAATGGATACCGGATGCCAATCAATGGACTTATTCCAATCTCCTAAAACAAAACATGGATACCAGAAGCCAATCAATGGACTTACACTAGTCTCCTAAAACAAAGAAAACATGATACCAGATGCCAATCAATGGACTTATACTAGTCTCAAAACAAAACATGGATACCAGATGCCAATCAATGGACTTATACTAGTCTCCTACCATATCATAGGAGCAACTGCCAAGTAATGGACTTATGCTTGCTTCCTCCATGGACAAAACAAGATGCTACAAAGCAAAGTAATGAACAATGTTTATGAAATGATACAAGTAATGATGATAAATGCACAAAGGCACACTCAAGCAAATATGCACAGATGAATTAAGTAAGCAACAAACAAGTCAATTAGCACACACTATATACAATCAATTAGGCTCAAGCAAGGTTAGGCTTCACAGCCAACTGGAATGGGGTATTTTGAGCTCTTAACCCTAACATTGAGAGTTAGGGTGAAGCAGATGAAATGGAGATGAGGGGTGTGCCTCATAGCTCTTATCCCTGGTCAGGGAGAGCTTTACAATAGAAAGTGTGGGAGTTCAGAAAGTTGGAACTCTTCTCCACAAATGGACTCTATAAGATCTTGGATTATTATTCACCATGCATCAACACATGGTGTGAGCAAGGTGAATGACACACTGAGTAGCAGGAGATGGATTACACATCTCTTTTATCTGCCAATTGCCTCATAAGAGGACTTTTCCTGCTTGGCACAAAAATTAAACAATCACAAGCATTGCCTCTTAAGGAGGACTTCAGACAGGTGCCTACCAGTAACAGTAGGTCTTCCAGACTACATGAAGATGAGAGATCATACCTAAGTGGTTAACAAACCAAGCAAAAGCAAAGTTCAAATGAACTTAAAGCAACTTAGGTACCTGTGGAAACAACTAAGCAAATCAGCACAATACTCAGACAAACAGATAACAATCAATAAGCAACAAATGATCTCAATGTGCAATGCGTGTAAACCAAAAGCAAAACTCAAATGAGTGAGCATCAACCTACAAAACACACAATGTTAGTAATCACAAAGCAAACATCAATATTCACATCATGAAGCATCACCAATTATGGAACTTGAATGCTTAACCTGAAATCAAAGCTCAAACATAAGCAACAAACCACTAGGTCAAAGCCTAGGGTCAAAGATGGAGAAAAAATTTAAAACATGAGCTGAAATTTAACATGAATCAACTTCAATCACATCTTGACACATTCCAAAAGGTCTCATATCAAAATCAATTACCAAAAGCATTTCATGATCAATTGAAGTTCAAGGCACTTTTAAAGCTCATATGTGATCATTATGAATGAAAAATGCAAATCAAATCAGAAATAATTCAAATAATTCTGAGAAAATTCATGATCAATCAAGACATTCATAATATGCATCCCACAAAAAATCAGAAGCATTGGACATCATTTGGCATGGCAAACTCATCATACAAGTTCAACATCAAAAGGTGTGACACAAATTGTCACACCAAGTTAGCACAATCATAAAACAGAAATGGATCACAGGAAAAATACCAAATCAACACCAAAATGTCAAGCAATGTGTCTAGTTATAGCATGCAAAATTTCACATTCATTGGATAAGAAACAAGCATTTCACAACATGATAACCAAGGCAAGGTCAAATAAGGACACATGTTCAATCATTCTAGCACAAAAAATTATCCAGCCAAGCACAACTTGTAAAATTATGATCATAAAATAGTAGACAAGATAAGGATCACAGTGCAAAAAATTGGAGTCAATTTGGTTGAGTTTTCAATTTTATATGATTTTTTGAAGTTAAGGAAAAAATTGAAAATCAAAGATGAGCATAGCATGGTCAAAGGAGGGAAAATGAGTAAAATAGTGAAGCATTTGAATATTTTGCATTGGCCAGGAATCGAAGTCAGGCAACATTCAAAAATGCGTGCCTCAAACAAAACGACGTCGCTCCAATCCTAAAACCCTAGCGCGCTCAAAATCGTAGCTAATTTAAATTTTCGTAGCTAAATGGTAGCAGTTTCGTGGCTGGTTCTGGAAATGAAGAACATTCAAGGTTGAAGATGAAGATCATCATGATCTTCATCTGGATTTTCCAGATTTTTCAAAACACGTCCAAAAATCAAAATCAAGCACAGCATCATGTAGTGCATTCAACATACATCAAAGATCCACAATTATTTCATGCAAAAACATCCAAACACGCACGGATCGAAGAAAATAAGATTCAACATCAAAACTTCAATTAATCATAGCTAGCTCAAAACAGCATCAATTTGCACGATTCAAAGCTCAGAATTATCAGCATACTTAGATCTACAATAATATGGCCATGGATTTCACAAATAAGAGGTTCGAATTGTAACCTCTTGAAGTGCAGAAGTTGGAATTCACGCGATCTGCAGCTTGTAATGCTTCAATTCTACTTTCCAATGCTTATGGAGTTGATTGAGGGAGAGAATGAAGTTCAAACACACTTGCATTCAACAAAATTTGAAATCACCATGGATGCTTCCATCTTCGAGTATGCTTCAATGTGGCTCCAATTGCTTCAATTCCACGTGCAAACTTGTTCAACAGAGGTTCAGGATCATGAATCTAGCACTGGACAAGGCTTGGATGTGAAGAATTTGGAAGAAATTTTTGAGAGAAAAATTTGGAGATTTTGATCTAGATCTGAAAAATGAATGTTAATCCCTGAAAACAGTTATGCTTATGCTTAAATACCTCATGCTAATCATTCTGTAATCAAGCTTAAACCAAATGCTAATGAGATTAATCAAGTTTTGGAGTGTATGCACAAATTGGGTTTTCACCCCCATGCATGAAGTAGCACGTGAACAGTGCTCAAATCTGATCCCAATCCACTCAAATAAGGCCCATGCAAGCTTTTGAGATGGTTTTGTATGCATTCAATCATTAAAAATGATTTTATGAAATTTCTCTTCAAAAACTTCATGAATGAGCACATGATAATGCAAATAGAATTCAAGCCATGTAATGAATGTTTTGGAAACTACAAGTCATGAGGAGAAAATTGCAAAAAGAACCACCCATTTTGGAGCTTTGGTTGAAAAGTTATGTCCATTTGAAGTTCCATGCATACTTTGCCATGTTTTGATCATATCTCCTTAACCACACATGAGAAATTCATGATCTTGGACATTTTGGAAATGGGAGAGAAAGATCTATAACTTTCATGTTCAACAAAATTTCATTTGAAGCTTTATTGATGAAGTAATATTGAGTTGAAGTTGGTTCAAAATCTTTCCATTTTCGGAAAGTTCAAATTATAGGTCACTTGCTATTTTTGGAAATTCTTGACCTGACTTCAAATTCTTCAATGTGAGTGTTTGAAATGTCAAATGAGACTTGTTTGAACATGAATGAAGTATTTCTAATCACTTCCCACCTCCAAATCCACAGTTGACTTTGCAGTTGACTTTCTAAGTCTTCAGTTGACTGGGAAATGTTCTGATGAAATTCAAGCCTCTACCACTTGGGATTTTGCTTCGAAATGACATCACAGCTCATATGAACTCTTGATAATGATTGTGGGGTCCAAATCTCAAGAATGACCACCATCTATTGCTCAATGAATGCCTTTGATTGCTCTGACCTGTTAATGTTTCATCTGTAAGACAAAGGTTAGATGACATATTTTTGTACTTTTGGTTAGTGATAAAAAGAAAGCAATGATATACAAATGCAATGAATGCTTGGTGATCAAGAACCACTCTAAAAAAGATGACCCACCCACAGGGAAGGAAGCAAGGTGTCCAAGGATCCTTGAGGCAATGCAATGATATGACATGATGCCATGAGGGATCTTAGGGACAAAATTGGGGTCTTACACATGAATGCAATAATCACAGTCAAGGATCAAGCAAAGCACACCAATCAAAGGTCATGGGATGGATCATATTATCCTTAATATCAATCATCCATTTTGGTGGATTATGGTTTACACCTTATCAACACCCAAGTTCCATTGATATTAAGGATACATGAACGGATCAACTATGAATCAAGGGTTTGTTGCAAGTCACGAGCATGGAGTCTTGGTTAAGAACCACCCAAAGGGAGTGTACTAGGGTTTAAACCTGCCAAACATGTTCTACAAGAGGTTCCCATAGTCATCATCCCATCTTTCGGATATTATCGGATAAATGACTACTCGTATTCCAAAAATATTCTCAAGAGAGACTCTTATGAGTGTAGTATCGCGTAACAATCGTATCAAATCTTACACTTGCACGACTTCCGCACTACATCCTAAGAATAGGCCAAGATGGGCTTGGTAAACTAAGGTCCTTGGCTTCTAAGGTCTATATTGGAAAGAGTAATGTCTAACCACAACTTACTTGTGTGACATTATTGATCCCAACATGACCTCCACCAAGTGAATGGACTTGCAAGTCAACTTGCTAAGGAATAACTCCACACAAGTCAGCAAGACTATGCCATTCTCCTATCCTAAGTGCACTCGAGTTCGGGTATAGAACTCATCTCATAAAGATCACCAAGCATACAAGGAATTAATATCAAGCAAATCAATCATTACATACAATACAGTAATCCCAAATTGCACAAAAATATGTCACAAAACAATACAACACAACAAAATATGAAAAGTAGGCAAAACCCACTAGGCAAATTGTCCCAAGCAAAGTCGCCACTTTTCTGTAGCGGGGTATTCGTTACCATTAGAGATATTGACTAAATCCAAGGTAAATCATACAAGTCGAGTCGCCACCGCACTTCTATTTATCCAAAGGAATGGTTAGAAAGCGAACAAAAACCTAAAAGTTTTATCGAATCAAAAACTTAGTAAAAAAAGTCAGAGATCTGGGTAAGGGGGTTGGTTATGTGATGGGAAGGTGTTAGGCACCCAAAACATCCTAGGTACTCCTAGGGAGCCCTTTTCATACTTGCGGTAAGGTTGTTTGTTTTGTGAAAAATTTGTTTGTGCAAACATGATTGAAGAGATGAGAAGAGAATATACCAGTTTATTTACATTTGTGTTTGGATGGATAAACCCATTGCCTACGTACCATCTTTAAAAGGATTAGGATCAAAACCTCGTAGTTCGGGGTAAAAATCTCAAAAGAGTTGGTGAATTGATTGGTCCAAGAGCCTTAAGGTCTTTTGTTATCAAAGGGAGAAAACTCAACCAAACCACAAATCCACCATGTGAGGATAGCTTCAACATGCTAGTGAGGGGTTAACCCTATAATAAACATGGAAGACTCATTGTCCATCACTAAGGATATAGGTGAGTATTACATCTACCACCAAGATAACTCAAACCTAATAGCTAAAGGTTGTAAATAAATTGATTAAAGAAGTGGCCATTGGAACCACAAAAAACATTTGAATGGGTTATATCTACCAATTAGAAGTATACACAAAAATGGTCAAAGTTGATTTAAAGGTTCAATTCAAAATAAGTATTATGAAAAGAGAGTTTGAAAATCAAAAGCATAAGGCTTAGGTTTCTAATGTTTGGAAAGAAATGTTAAATGTTTGCACAAAAGTTTTGGCTTGGGTTAGAGTGGAGGGAAGAAGAAGAAAGACTAGGTCCTAAGTAAAGAAAAAAGGTGAGGGATAAAGAAATAAAACCACAATGGAGTTTCTCTCTTGAGATCATATTGATGATCCAAGTAGCTCCCATCCTTTGGAATAAGCAATCACAATAATAGTAAGCTCAAGCAATCAAACAAGTCTCTTAGGAGATCCTCAATGTATCTTGTCTTTCACTTTGAATGAACATGGCAATGGTCCTTCAATTTGAGCTCATAGAATCCCCTAGCACAAAAGCACACACATCAAAAGTTTCATGAAGTAAACCAAGAATGGACAAGAGTGAGTTTAGAGATTTGGTCCTTCTAATCCATCTTCATCATTAAGGTCCTTTTACTCCAATTTTGCATAGGGAATATCCTAGAAACTAAGTCCATTTGTCCATTTTGCATAGGGAAAGTCCTAAGATCTAAGTCAACTTCTTTGCATTTGGTCCACAACAATCAAAACAAAAACACAAGCACAATAGTATATACACAATTATGTGCTCAAGTGAGCAAAAGGCAAATGGCATTAACATAAACATGTGCTCAAGTGAGCAAAGGGAAAAGCAAATGGATAATATGTGCAAGAATAGTAAATTGTATTAAAAATAAAGAGCAAAAAGTAAATGTTAGTTGTTAGTAATTATTGTTAGTAATTAGTGTGCCATAAGGCGAATTTAGCGTTATGTTAAGCAATCGTAATTGGACTTACGTAGAAGTCACAACTATCTGAGGTTGGTCAATAATAATGTAGGCAACAACACAAGTTAGAAGTCTTGATTAGTGAACCAAGTTCCAACAACTTGTCATGCCTAAAAGAAAAAAAAGAGGATTGATCTTGTATTGGTTTAAGCCTTTTGCATTATTTAGAAAACAACCTATCCTTAATGCAAAGCCATTCACTTGATCAATTGATCAAGATGAATTAGATTTGAATCAAGGAAGATTAAGTCTCCCTAATCAATGCTAACTTATCAACCTTCAACTCATTGATCAAAAGGAAAAAAAAGAAGAAGAAGGAGATGAATAATGGAAATAAATGGGCAAAAGTACAAATGCATTAAATGAAATAAAATGTACCAATCATCATATGTTGACCAATAATATTGAAAGTCAAAGTCAAACAAATCAAAAATAGAAGTGAGATGAAGATTGGAAGTAAAGAAATGAACAAAATATTTTTGGCATTTTTATTATTAAAAATAAACTTGAATTAAAAATAAAAGAAAGGTCAAACTTCAAAATCACTTCAAATCAACCTTGAAAGGTCCAAGTAATTTATCCCAAGTTCAACAAGGTCAAACCAAGTTTGACAAAAACTTTCAGAATTTTTAAAAGTCAGAAACTATTTTTAATAAATTAAAAATGAATAAAAATAACCTAATTGAACTAAAATCTCAAATAAATCTCAAATCAATTAAAAAATTGATGAGAATATTTTTCATAGATTCATCATCATCCAAATAGGTTAGGAAAATATTTTTGTATTTTTTGAATATCAAAAACTATTTAAAATGAATTAAAAACAACCAGAAAAGAGAAAATTCATAAAAAATATCAAATGATAAAATAAAAATTATTAAAAATCATAAATAGAAACTAGAATTTATTTGGAGACTAATGCAATTGGTCCCATAATTTTTGGATTAAAAATGAAGAAGATATGAATTTTTGAAAACAATGGAATAAAAGAAATTAAATGGAAATTAAAATCAGAAATTAAAAATGAGAAAAAGTGTGAGGCGTTGGATCAAGAGCTCATTAATTGAGTTGGCGCATCAAACGGATCATATGCGCGTGCCTACCAAACACACTAGTCAACCGTGCCACATGTAGTATTAAATAAAGTCATAAAAAAGAGAGGCCCTTATTAAATCTGGAAAACGAATCCAAGGGTCCAGAATTGACCTGGAAATAGGACGGTGGCCAGCACCACCGTCTTCTCCGGCCAGCTCCGGCGGAGTCCAAAATTTGCAGAGATTCAAAAGGCAACCAAATGCACGATCTATACATCTTTAGAAAGCTGTGATGATGTACATCATCCCTGTGCCACTCAATTCCACTCTAGATCTTTATATTGAGAGAAATCAGAGATGGAAGTTCTGTGGTGTTCATCATGAACTCAATGGATTTCAAAAATTAAATGCACAATCATGATGCCTCTATTGAGAGGACTTCAGCCAACACAAGATCCAAGCAAATAGGTCAATATATGATGAGTTTCGAAGAAAATACCAGTTGAAGAACAAACTTGATTTATGGAAACTTGAGCTCGATTCCTTGCTCTCTTTGCCAAAATAGAAGATCAATGAGATGCAGGATGAAGGTTTAGAAGCTTTAGATCCAAGGATTCAACCAGATGTAGTTGAATTTTGGATCTGAAAAATTTGGAGAAAAATGAACTAGCTTCTTTAGTAATGGTTATGGATTCAATTGCGCAGGATCTTAGGCGCCATTAGGTTGAGTTTGAATGAAGCCGAGCACTTCTATTTATAGCAAAACAAGCTGCAAGCAAGGTGAATTCTCGTGTGCATGGAACTTGGACCCTTCATGCATGGGCCTGTACAGGCGCGTGCAAAGCCCAAAAGCTGATGCAAATGAATGCTGAACACAAACCAAGTTGAATTGGACGTGTAATTTGAATGGCATTTGCTTGTGTATCAAGATTTCATGTGAATTCCATATTTTGACCTAAACATTCACCTCTACGAAAGTCCCATTTGGAAAATCCAAACATAAGCATGTGGGTAATGGTTGGAAAGGTCTTGATGTAAGGAACAATTGTCATGTTGGGAAAAAATCCATTTGAGGTGTGTAAATTGGTGAAATTGGGGTTTAAAGTGCAAGGTGCAAAACATGCAAAGGCAATATTTCTAAATTTGGCCAATGTTCAAGCCCTTCTGTTTTGATGATGAAAGCTTCAAATGAAACAACTTCCAACATAAAAGTTGTATATCTTCTCAAGAAAATCAAAATGGACTTAAATTTTGCATCATTTGGAATTTGTATGAAAGAGTTATGGGCACTTGAAGTTGGACTTTTTTGCCTTTTAATGCATTTGGTCCAAAAGAACCTATAATGTCTTGCATTATCACATGTATTTCCTTTGATATTTTGGAATTTTGTTCAACATAAAATTTGAAGTATACATCTTAATATTTCCAATTCATTTGATCCCACCTCAAAATCATAAAAAATGAATGAGTTGTGTCCTTGGGAAGTTAACCCAAAATTAGGGTTTCAGTCAAAATGACCTATAATGTCTTAGAATGGATGTTGGCCTTCCAAGCTTCAAATCAAATTTTGATGAACATGAAAGTTGTTCATATTGTCCTTAAGAACATTTTTGAGTTTGGAATCATCTCCATTTGACCAACACATAAAAAGTTAGGTCTCAGTGAATTTCAAATTAGTCAGATGAATTGACTAATCAACTTCTCAAGTCCATGACTCATATCTTGATGAATTGATGATTGAGGATACTCAAATAAGTTCAAATATTCATGAAATGATGAATTAAAGGACTTCCCTTGATTGCATTTGAACATAGGCTGAGGTTGCTTCATGAGCAAGGCATTGTGGTGCACAGATGGATTAGGGTTTCCAAGCTTCAAACCCTTTGACTTGTCTTTATCAAAATGATGAATTGAGATGCTAGGAAGACATATTTGATGGATTAGAGCTTTGGGAACCATTTCCATGCTTGCTATCATCTCCTCTTGGCCTTATCATTGCACAGATGATCTCCTAGAAGCTTTGACCTGGTGATTGCTTAAGCTACAAACAAAAGATGTTAGTGACATATTTTTGTGCTTTTGGTTAGTAAACAAAATAAGAAAAGAAATGATATACAATTCAAGCATGCTTGGTGATCTCAAACCACTCACGAGAGATCCCACCCAAGGACAAAGGGAACCAAGATGCCAATGATCCATCGAGGCAATGCAAATGCAATGTTATGATGCCATGAGGGATCTTAGGGACAAAATTGGGGTTTTACATGAAGAGATTCTTCACATGATGTTGGCTCTATCATAGATACTAGTCCCAAAAGTGTTTCTTCAGAAACTTTGAATGTTGATCTTGTTCTGACATATTCATCCTTGTCTCCCAGAATTAGTTCTTCAAAAAGATTCTGCCTAATTCTTTGTCTTTTCTGATTGATTATGCTTTCAGGTGCTTCTGAAGTTCCTCTTTCAGCTTCTTCAGAACATTTGTCTTTTCATCAGAACCTGCAGGTGTGATCTCCAGTTCTGCAAATTTCTCAACTAACTTTGACTTATCAGAGTCAAACTTGTCATCAAATCTGAAATGAATTGATTCTTCCATAATTTGTGTTTTTGTATTGTATACTCGATATTCTTTAGAACATTTTGAGTATCCCAACAGAATACACTTTTGTGCCTTAGAGTCAACTTTGTTCAATTTGTCTTTAGTGTTCAAAGTAAAACAAGAACATCCAAAAGGATGAAAAGAAGCAATGTTAGGTTTTCTTTCCTTGCACAGTTCATTAAGAGTCTTCTCCATAATAGGTCTGATAGAGATTCTATTATGAATGTAACAAGCTATATTCACAGATTCTGCCTAGAAGTGCTTAGCCACATTTGTCTAATTGGTCATGGTTCTGGCCATTTCTTGGAGAGTCTTATTCTTCCTTTCTATAACTCCATTTTTGTTGTGGAGTTCTATGACAAGAGAACTCATGGGATATTCCATTAGAGTCAAAACGTTCTTCAAAAAGTTTGTTTTTAAATTCGCCACCATGATCACTTCTGACTCTGATAATCTTAGAGTCAAATTCATTTTGCACTTTTGAATAGAAACTGTGAACACAGAATGTGACTCATTCTTGTGCCTTAAGAATTTTACTCATGTCCAACGACTATAATCATCAAAATGACAAGTCCATACTTCTTACCATTGATTGACGTTGTCTTAATAGGTCCAGAAAGATCAATGTGTAGAAGTTCCAGAGGTTTAGATGTGGAAACAACATTTTTGGTTTTGAAAGTGGTTTTAGAAATTTTCCCTTTCTGACATGCATCATAAAGAGCATCTGAAGAAAACTTCAGCTTAGGTAGGCCTCTGACTAACTCAAGTTCATTTAGCTGAGAAATCCTCCTCAAGTTAATATGACCCAAACGCATATGCCATACCCATTTGTCTTCATTAACAGACATTAAACATTTTACGTTTTGGTTTTTCAAATCTCAAAGTTTTATTTTATAAATGTTGTTTTCCTCTTTCCAGTGCAAAGGACTGTGCCATTTTTCTGATTAACAACTTTGCATGTTTTTTATTAAAGATAATATCATAACCGTTATCACTTAATTGACTTATGGATAAAAAATTATTCAATAATCCCTCAACATAAAGGACATCAGAAATAGAGGGAAGAGATTTGTTACCAACTATTCAAGATCCTCTGATTCTTCCTTTCTGATTTCCTCCAAAGCTTATGAAGCCAACATCTTTAAGTTCTAGGTCTTGGAACATATGCTTTCTTCCCGTCATGTATCGCGAGCATCCATAGTCCAGATACCATGACTTGTGTTTTAACTCTGTTACATAGGATATTTGCAACATACACTATTTTATCTTTTGGTACCCATAATCTTTTGGGTCCTTTATGATTAGTTCTCCTAGAGTTTCTGAAAACTTTGGGTTTTCTAGGGTTACATAACTTCTGTGTCTGTGCAGGCGTATAATGGTAAGAGAAAGAAGATTTTGGTTTATTTTCTATAGTAAGTTTCTGATCATCGTCATTAGAATCATAACCAATTCCTCTTTTTCTATTATGACTTACACCATTGATCATAGAAGCCATTTTGCTTCTTTCTAGGTTGTTGTTCAGAAATTTCTGAAAGGCCTTTTCATATTTGTATATGATAATGTCAAAAATAGGTGGAGCTTTAGAAAGAGTTTCTTTAAGTTTCGAACATTTCTTGGTTGAAAATTCTTTTTCTCTTTCAATAATAAAATTATTTTCTTTAAGTTCAGAAACTTCTTTCTGAAGCTTATCACACTCTTCAATAGTTTCTTCATGAACCTTTTTCAGGCTCTTAAATTTCTGTTGAAGCTTCTGATACAAGCTTAGAGATTCTGACAAGCAGGCTTCCAGATCAGAACGAGAACAATCAGAAAATACCTCTTCAGAGTCAGACTCTGATTCAGATGAACTTCTAGAGGTATTGGCCATGAATGCTACATTTTCCTGCTCCTCTTTAGAATCAGATTCTGGAGCTTCAGATTCTGAATCATCTCATGTTGCCATGAGTCATTTCTTCTTTGCTTTGAAAGAATTCTTCTTGAAGCTTTCTTTTCTGGAGTTATCCTTCTTTAGCTTTAGACATTCATTTTTGTAGTGTCTAGGCTCTTTGCATTCATAACATGTTACTTCCTTGTTGGGTCTGCCTCTAGAGGTTGAATCTAGACGGTCTCCCTTCTGTCTGGGCTTTCTGAAGTTGTTTTGTCTTTTTCTCCAAAGTTGTTTGATTCTTATGGAAAGAAGGGATAATTCTACTTCATCATCAAAATTTTCATTCTCAGAGTCATCAACTTCTTCCTCTTCAGCTTGAAAGGCCTTGTTTCTTTCTGGATTTTTTCTTTCTGATCTAGACTTTAGAGCAACATATTTGCTTTTCTTCTTAGGTTCATCTTCTTCAAGCTCTATTTTATGACTTCCGAGGGAGATGATAATTTCTTCGAGACTTATGTTGTTCAGATTCTTGGATAATTTCATAGCAGTAACCATAAGTCTCCACTTCTTGGGAAGACTTCTGATTATCTTCTTGACATGATCTGTTGTAGTATATCTTTTGTACAAAACCTTGAGTCCTACAACCAAGGTTTGGAACCTTGAGAACATCACTTCAACAACTTCATAATCTTCCCTTCTGAAGGCTTCATACTTCTGGATTAAGGCCAAAGCCTTAGTCTCTTTGACTTGATTGTTTCCTTCGTGCGTCATTTTCAAGGAGTAAAATATTTCTTTGGTTGTTTCCCTGTTGGTTATCTTCTCGTACTCATTGTAGGAAATAATATTTAATATAATGGTTCTTGCTTTATGGTGATTCTTGAAATCACACTTCTGATCATCACTTATTCTGCTTCTTGGAATAGAAATACCAATTGCAAAAATGGGTGGTTCATAACCAATTGTAACAATATCCCAAAGATCAGCATCATAGCCTAGGAAGAGACTTTCAATTCTATCCTTCCAGTAGTAAAAAAAATTCTCCATCAAAAACTGGAGGTTTTGTGTTGTAGCTATCTCTTTCATTTGTGTTAGCCATGAAGTTTTTCTCACCCTGGGTTTGTCTACACGGTTAAGTGTTTGATTAAAAAATCAATAACAGATCCGGAGCTCTGATACCAATTGAAGGTAGAGAAATACAAGAAAGGGGGTTTGAATTGTTTTCACAATAGTTAAAAATGTTTACAACACCCCCCCCCCCCCCCCCCACACACAAAATAAATGCTAACAACACAGGGAGTTTATCCTGGTTCACTTGAAATTCAAAGCTATTCTAGTCCACCCCGCCAAGGTGATTTCGCCTTCAATAAGGACTTAATCCACTAATCTTAATAAATTACAAAAACATCTAAGAGTTTAATAACCTCTTATCCCTCTCAAGTCTACATACCTAAACAAGTCACTTAAGGAATTACAAAGAGTTTCAGGAATACAAGTGTTTGACTAGATGCTTCTAGATAAGCAGTATAAACACACTCTAAGGAATTATGAAACAAAAGCACACAAAATTGAGAAACAAATCTTGTATTGAAACTATTTCTTACAACAATGATAGTGAGAATATTTGAAGTATGAGAATGTTATTGTAGCAAAGTTTTTTCGTTGTATGAAGTTGTTGTCTTCAGTAAGTTGTGAGGAAGCTTTTATATAGCACTTTGAGATGATACTGTTGAAGGGAAATCAATGGATATTTTGTGCCAACTATGGGAGTTAAAGGTATTACATTTCTTGTTCTTTCCATATAAATCTTGGAACATAATCAATTGTTTCCTTAACAAGAATTGCATTGCAAGCTGAACACTTCCAACATAAGCTTGTGATCTGGTGATGTGTTAAGCATGTATCAAAATGAGCGTGATCAGAGTCTTCAGAGTTAGAGTTCATATATTGCAGTCTTTAGATATCTCTTAAAGACTTCAGATATCTCTTGCAGATTCTTCAAATATCAGAGCTTGAGCTTCAGCGTCAGATTCTTCAAGTGATTGCTCCTCTGATGTGTTCTTGTTCAGAGTTAGATCTGATTTCTTCGTGTTGGATCAGCTTTTCTAGACTACGTCAGATGCCAGATATTAGTTTCCTCAGAGTAATTTTAACTTAGAATCCTTCACACTTAAGAAAATTGTTAGGGTACAAAATTGTTTCATTCTTTGTTATCATCAAAACTTAGAGATATACTGCATAACCAAAATCTTGTTCTAACATGGGGTTGCCCCTGTTAAAGTGCAGACAGAAGTCTGGTATCCGTGCAGTGCAAAGGGTAGCATTTCGTGCCAAGCCTTATATGTCTTCACCATTTTCTACAGTATTTTCTTGATGTTTTTATTGGCGACTTCAACAGCGCCCTTCATCTTTGGACGATATGGTCAAGAGTTATGGTGTTCAATCTTGAAGTTTTCACATAATTATTTCATTATCTTATTGTTCAAATTCGACCCATTGTCTGTAATGATCCGACTTGGAACTCCATAGCGGCAGAGGAACCGTGCGACCACTTGTTTTGTCATATTAGCATAAGAGGAGACTTCTACCCATTTGGTAAAGTAATCAATGGCAACCAGGAAGAATTGGTGACCATTGGAATCTTTAGGCTCGATGACTCCAATCATGTTGATGCCCCACATTGATAACGATCATGGTGATGTCAAAACATTTAGTAGGGTCGGAGGCACGTGTACCTTGTCAGCATAGATTTGGAATTTATGACATTACATGGCATAATTGAAGCAATCAGATTCCATGGTCAACCAGTAGTAACCATCTCTCAATATCTTCTTGGCATGGCATGCCCATTGGCATGAGTTCTAAAGGATCTTTCATGAATATCCTTGATCACTAGGTCCACTTCGTGTCCATCCACGCATCTAAGCAGAATCATGTTGTGGTTTCTCTTGTATAACACATCATTTCTTAAGAAGAATTTGGATGATAACTTCTTCAATATTTTCTTATCAAGGGTTATTGCATCTGTTGAATATTCTTGGTTTTGCAAAAAGCATTTGATGTCGTGAAACCAAGGTTTACCATCGACTTCCTCTTGAACCAACTAATGGTAGGCAGGCTTAACTTTTCGCTCTATCTGAATGAGAGACGTTTCATTATGGAATCTAACTTGGTACATTGAAGCCAACGTAGCCAAAGCATCAGCTATTTGATTCTCAGTTCTAGGGATATGATGAAAAGTGATTTTTTCAAAGTATTTTATCACCTCCATGACATAGGCACGATATGGGATCAACTTGGTATCACGGGTTCCCGTTTTCCTTTGACTTGGTATATCACCAAGGTTGAGTCTCCACATACTTCGAGGATTTTTATTCGGGGGTCAATTGCTGCTTCAATTCCTAGGATGCACGCCTCATATTCTGCTATATTGTTTGTGCACTTAAAACACAACCTTGTTATGAAAGGAGTGTGTCCACCATTTGGATTTAAAATAACAGCTCCCACACCATGCCCCGTGTAATTGGAGGAACCATCGAACATGAGCTTCCACCAAGATCCCCCGATTCAGGTCCTTCATCAGGTCCTGGGATTTCACAATCTTTTACTACCTTAATGTCTTCATCAGGAAAGTTGAATTTCAATGGATTGTAGTCTTCAACAGGCTGGTGTGCCAGGTAGTCAGACAACACGATTACTTTAATGGCTTTCTGGGATACATACAGGTGTCATACTTAGACAGTAACATCTACCAACGGGAGAGTCTTCCAATTAAAGTAGGATTTTCAAAGATATACTTTATTGGATCCATTTTTGATATTAACAAAGTAGTGTGAAAAATCATGTACTTCCTTATACGGTGAGAAACTCATGCTAAAACATAAAAAAAATTCTCTAAGAGTGAATACCGATTTTCACAATCAGTAAACTTCTTGCTCAGATAGTATATGGCATGTTCTTTTCAGCTAGTTTCATCATGTTGTCCCAGCATGCATCCCATTGACTTTTCAAGCATAGTCAAATACATAAAGAGTGGTTTCCTTTGAACAGGTGGACTTAGAATAGAGGGCTCTTACAGGTATTGTCCGATCTTCTCAAAAGCTCTTTGACAGTCAGAGTTCCATTCAATTGATTGATCTTTTCGAAGCAAGTTGAATATGGGCTCACACGTAGCAGTCATATGAGATATAAACCTTGAGATATAATTTAATTGTCCAAGGAATCCTCTAACTTCTTTCTCAGTACATGGAACATGAATTTCTTGTATTGCTCTAACCTTATCTGGATCTACCCCAATTCCTTGTTGACTAACAATGAGACCAAGCAGCTTTCCAAATTGAACACCAAAGGTGCATTTAAAAGGATTGAGTCATAGTCAGAATTTTCGAAGAAACTCAAATAGCTTCTGCAAATATATGATCCTCTTTACTTTGGGATTTTACGATCATAACATTGACATAAACCTCAATTTCCTTATGCATCATATCATGGAAAAGAGTGACCATTTATCTTTGGTAAGTTGCCCCGACATTTTGGAGACCGAATGGCATTACCTTGTAGCAAAATGTTCCCCAATGGGTGATGAATGTGGTCTTTTCCATGTCTTATGGAGCCATCTTAATTTTATTATAACCCGAGAATCCATCCATGAAGGAGAAGACTGTGAACTTAGTAGTGTTGTCTACCAGAGTGTCAATATGTGGCAGGGGGAAATCTTCCTTTGGACTAGCTTTGTTTAGATCCCTGTAACCAACACACATCATAACTTTTCCATCCTTTTTGGGCATTGGTACGATATTAGCTACCCATTGAGGGTACTTCGTAACTGATAGAAAACCGGCATCAAATTGGCATTTCACCTCGTCACAAATCTTTAGAGCCATGTCAGGTCTTGCTCTTCGGAGCTTCTGCTTCATCGACGGGAAATCTGGTTGCAGTGGTAGCTTTTGGACAACAATATTAGTATCTAAACCCGACATATCTTGATACGACCATGCAAATATATCTACATATTCTTGTAGCAACTTGATTAATCTTTCTTTGATGCTTTCCCCAAGTGTAGTCCCAACTTTGACCTCTTTCTTCTCTTCCTCGGTGCCAAGGTTGATTATCTCCATCGGTTCTTAATGCAGCTGAAGGGCCTTGGACTCGTGCTCGAGCAACCTTGCCATTTCTTTTGGAAAACAATATTCCTCACTATCCTCTTCCGCTTTGTAGATGGGGAATTCAAAGTTATAGGAAGTAGTAGGCTCACTAAATTCAACTAGTTTATTGATTATTCTGCATATTTTTTAAATGATGTTTTTTTTAGAAAAGTGTAAATAAAATGCAAAAGAAATAAAAATATTTTTGTAGTTTTTGAAAAGATTGTCATTTTAAGGAAAGAAAAACAAATAAATGAACGATAAGCATTTGAACAAAATGCTATTTATTTGTCACAATGATTTTGAAATTTAAAGTGGTCTTACAAATGATCCGTTAGCCTTGGGCAGAGCTAAGGATTTTGAAAAACAAGAAGAAAACACAATTACTTTGACACGGGAAAAACTTCTGGAATCTCAACTGCCTCCCAATTTTTTAAGACTGTTTCACAATGGTATATCAGATTTAATGCTTCTCCAACTTCAGTGCCATCTTCAACTGCATTGACTTGATCCCCATGGATAAAACCTGTGCTTAAGAAGACTTCTTGAATGCTCCGTATACGGTCCTTTGCAGGTACCAGAGCTTCTTCCTTAGCAGAAGGCTTGTACCCGAACTCAAAACTATCCTTTTTCTTACTGACATTGATGACTTTCCCCTAACCTGTAGGGCCTCCACTTTCAACTACTGACTTCACGCTTTTCAAAGAGGCGAACGATAAACTGGCTTTTTCAACAGGATCCTTTACTTTCGCAAGTGTGGCATTGGTTATTTCAAGTGCTTGGAAAGAAGTCTCAAGGCATCTTCATCAGCCTCGATATAACGGAAAGAGGAGAGTTGACTAATGATTGAATCTTCTTCATCTAAGATAATGACAAGATTGATGTTGATGATAAACTTCATTTTCTGATGCAAAGTAGAAGTCACTGCCCCAGCACCATGTATCCACGGACGTCCCAAAAGGAAGCTATAAGCGGGATCGATGTCCATGACTTGGAAAGTGATGGGGAATACATGTGGTCCAATTTGGATTGGTAGCTCTACCTCTCCAACTGCTGTCCTTCGGGAACCGTCAAATGCTTTTACCACAAGCGCACTAGGTTTCATCTCCGACCCTTGGTAAGATAATTTAGCAAGCGCCTTTTTTGGAAAGACATTGAGGGACGATCCAGTGTCAACTAAGACCTTGGCCAGAGCATCTTCTTGGCACTTTATGGATACATGCAAGGCATGGTTGTGATTCTGTCCTTCCTTGGCCAACTCTTCAATGCTGAAACTTAGAGTGTTGTAAGCTGTGATATTGGCGACCACCCCATCAAATTGGCCAACCGTTATATCCTGAGTAACATGAGCTTGAGCAAGCACTTTCAGTAGAGCCTCCCTATGAGCTTGGGAGTTTAGGAGCAAGGATAGGATATATATTTCTTATGGTGTTTGACGAAGCTGATCGACTATCTTGTAGTCGCTTTTCTTTATCATTTTTAGAAATTCAATTGCTTCACCAGATTGCACCGCTAACTGTACTTCTCCAGATTCTGGGATAGGAACTGTAGTTGTAGCTTCCTTTGTCGATTCTTGAGGAACTATATTAAAATCAGGGGTATAAATCCGACCACTGCGGGTCATTCTGCTCGTCCCTGCGATGTTCGTGATATTGGCATCAACATCCTCCAAGCTCTTCTCACATTCAACATCTTTGGGTTCTTTATCCACCATTCCATCTACCACAGTTATGTCATATTTCTAAGGCACGACCTTGGTGCTTTCGAAGGGAAAAGGGATAGGCATACAGACTACCACGGGTGATGGATGAACAACATCTCTTTTTTGATAGGTTATCTCAACAGGTTCTGGTAGATTCAAAAAAGGGTTCAATTATTGAAATTTCCTAATTTGTTGTAGGACTACAAACTTGTAAAACACCTTGATCCATTAAATTTTGAATATCGGCTCGTACCAATTTACACCCTCTTGGATAAATGGCACATTTTTCACAGTTATCGTGATAGGTATCTATCAAACTAACTACTACCAATCTTGCATGGAGTGCTAGAAATATGGTTTTAACATATTCAACATTTTTTATTATGCAAACGTCAGATACATCTTCAATGGCATTAACAACACCATGTGCCGATAGAGGGTTACTCTTTATGTTGGGTCCAACATCTCGGAATGAAAGGATCTTCTTCTTAACTAACTCTCGCACTATATGTTTCAAAGCATATCATCCTTCCAAATCATGCCCAGGGGCGCCCTCATGGAAAGGACAATGGGCATTTTGGTTGTACCACGGAGGCAAAGGATCTGGTGGAGGACCCAAAAGTCTGGGAGGCACCGATCCTTTTTGCAGCAATGATGGGTACAACTTAGTGTACGTCATATGGATCAGAGCAAAAAGAGGTCTACCTCTTTGTACCCTATTTTGATTTGGAAGATTTTACGGATGAGGGGCTTGTGGCCTTGGTTATTAATACACGGGTGTCGTAGGTGTTCATTGGTATACTGGTGCTTGTTGAACACGTTAATAGATAGGAGATTATGATTGGTTGAAATCCGGTGTGACTGCTGCCATATACGGTTGTTATATATATTGCACTGGATAAGTTGGTTGTTGTTGTTAAGAAACTTATTATTGTTGCTTCCTCTACGAGTGACTCCTTCTTTGACTGGTTGACATTATGTTTGTTTCACCCTCTTTCTTTCTTTGAAAACCTCCGGAAAACCTTTTGACATTGTTACCGGAAGTTTCAGTGGTGGTTATCATTTTTTCATTCTTCAATCCAAGCTCGGCTTTTATGCCTACGATAACCAAGTCAGAGAAACTTGTCGATACGCTACTCACCATCCTTTCATAGAACACAGGCTTTACCGTATCCATGAACCAATTTGCTAACTTCTACTTAACAAGGGCTGGTTTAACTTACGAGGCCACTTCCCTCCATCGTTTTGCATATTCCTTAAAAGACTCGTTATCTTTCTGGGACATGCTGAGCAATTGCCTTTTATCTGGGGCCATATCCATGTTATACTTACAATGTTGGATGAAAGCATCAGATAAGTCTTGGAAACAACGAATTCTACTTTGATTAAGGCTTAAGTACCACTTAGAGGGAGCACCTCTCAAGCTGTCTTGGAAGCAATGTATCATAAGTTTATCGTCATCAACGTGTGCAGCCATTTTACGATAGTACATAATGAGGTGACTTTTAGGGAATGAGTGGCCCTCGTACTTATCAACAGGAATCACAAGACCAAACACTAAGCGCATCTCCCTAGCAGCAACATCAAAGACTTAGTCACCTTCCATAGCCCTTAACCTTTTCTCAAGAATATGGAAATTCTCTTTCAATCCTCTTATGTCTTCATGCCTTTCATCATCTTCGTCAGAAAAATCTGGAGCATGTTGTTGATCTTCAAAATAAGGTTGCACATGTGCATGGACAAGGGGTGGTGCAAATATGTTGACCACAAGATGGGCTTCATTGATAGTTGTTATAGGAACTGTTTGTTAAGTGGATTGTACAACACCAGGGGCGTCTTCAATTGGAGGTGTGAAGCCGGGAGGTAAACCGAAGACTGGCCTAATAGTAGGCATTGTCCTTGTAGGTTGGGGGTCAATCGTAGGACCGATGACTTCTGAAACAACCGTTGTTTGGGTGTCCAACTTAGCCTTAATGACTTGTAGTATCTCTATGACTTAACTCATGTTTCCTCGTAGGTCCTCAAGTTATGAGCTTACTCTATCCAATTCTTGCTCTTGATCTACCATTCTTTGACGGGCGCTGGCTCTGGTGTCGTAGTGGTGTTAGGGACTCAGTGTGGAACTGGAAGAAGACACAAAATTAGTTTTTGTTTGAAGAATGACATGGATGCATGTATGGGCGCATAGATGGATGAATTTTATGCAAAGATCTTAGTTATCTTTGTTATTTATTTCAGCAATATCAGAACATATTGTTTGAAATATTTTGAATAAGAATAAAAGCATAATAATTGAGACCCAAAATGATAACTTCCATTAATTTAAAATAAAATTCGAATACAAGTGATCTAACTTCAAGTACAAATGATTTAGATTCAAAATATAAATGATTCAAATACAAGTAATTGAAATTCAAGTACAAGTAAACTTAAGCTCCATCCCAGCCCTTTTGATTGTAGCAAGATCTGTGGTGAGTTCCTTAACCATTTTCTTGCAAAACTTGACAAAATTGAAAACTTGGGGAGGTGTGTTCTCTGGACACATACACCAATCATCTTCTTGGAGTTTTTTTGGGAGTTCCAACATGTTGAGGTTAGCAAATCTAGCCAAGTTGAGGAACTTGCCATTCCATTCAACATAGAGGTCTTGGAGTTTCTTGATGACGTGTTGATCTTCATCTAAGGCTGCTTTAGCCTCTCTATACAACCTCATCCAATACACATAGTCATTCTTTAAGAGCAAGTAGGATGCATCACCTTTTTGGCTCTCCAGAATTGTAAACCTCCTATTAGCTTCTTCCAACTGGTACTCGAGGCGGTAACAGTTTCTTTCAGCTTCTTCTTTCTGGAGTATCTCGCGAGACAACTTATCTTTGTACTTATTAAGGGTGTCCTTAAGTTCACGGATTTGTGCTTCAAAGTCGGTCTTAATTTCCTTCTTTTCCATAAGAGACCTATCCAACATCCTTCCTAACTCATAAATTCTATATTCAACTTTCTTGAGCTCTTCCTTTATGGTCTGGATCACCGACGTGGAACCTATAAGGATATGATCAAGACCATCCTTCTGTTCTTTTAATAACCTGAATCTCTTGTTACTATCCTCAAGCTCCTGGGCTTTCCCCTTACGTTCATCCTTCAAATTTTGATTTTCCAAGACAGCTCGATTTATCTTAATCCAAAACTCAGTATTCTCCAATTCGAGCTCTTTAACCTTAGCATTGAGTTTCATCATGTCCTCAGGAAGTATAGGTTTTGGCCTTAGGAACCTTAGGAAAAGCTGAAACATCAAAGATAAATGGCAAATGGATTACTTCGACTCTCTCTTTCACCCATCGAGTGTAAGGTTCTTTGACAAGAGTGTTCCTTTCCCCGAACTCTTTACCCTTTCTAACAATATTTAACCAAGCCTTTCAGATCGTTTTTACATCAGTACTACTTGCTTGGATGTCAAAGAGCGCAAATGGCTGTAAGTCTTTTGCTTCAAGAAGACATCCATGGAGTAGATGTGTTGCATTTGATATAACATAGGGTTATAATTGATGCAGCCCTTAGTTCCTAACTACGGAACATTAGGAAATTCCACACAGTTGACAATGATGTATGGGGTTTCCTATTCTCTAACATACCATCTGGTGGAACTTGCAGCGAGAGAAGCTAGTCTTTGAGGATATTTAAGCTCTTCGCCATAAATAGGCCTTTTTCGGGCATATGTTGCATGCACCAAGTATAAAGCAAAGGAGCACAACATAACAAAGTTCCACCCCTCTTTTCATGTCGAGCGTCAAGGGCATGCTAAATGTCAACTAAGAGAAATGGTACATGATTTTCGGAGAGAAATACTTCTATGGCTACATGATCCACAAACTTTTCAATGTTTGGGAAGAGCACAATCCCATGGATCAACAGAGCCAACACAACATAGAATTCCTTCCAAATTCCTTCTTTCTTTAACTTCATAGTTAAATCTTCCAAGAACCTCATAGCAAAACCTTTGAAACCTTTTTTCTCGACCCAATTGGCTAGAACATTTGGGACATTGATAATTAGGGCTAAGGCTATCTTATTTGGGACCACTTCCTCTTCAATCTTTGGAAATGGATTGAAATCTTTCAACTTTAGACCCACAATTCTCTCAACTTCTTCCAAAGTAGGAGCTAGTTGGACATCAGCAAATGTGAAACAACATAGAGGCGGATCATAATATTTTTCCAAAGAGCTGATAATCCCATAGTCAACTTTCTTAGTCAGAAGGCTCAAAATTTTCCCATAGTCTTTTCCGAAGTTATCACACTTATGGAGAGTCAAATCAGAGATCAATCCTTTCAGACTTTCAAGCTTAGGTTCCTTTCACTTAAGTGAGAAAGTGTTTCTTCTTGGAGTTGTCATTTTCATGTTCTCAATTCCTGAAACAAATAAGAGACAACTAAGAATTTGCTTTTTATGATGTTGATGCAATCTATATGGATGAATGTGATGCATTTTTTTTGTATAAGTTCAATAAGCTCGAGGTAAGGATAAATCTGATTGCTTTGTATGGAATAGGGTTATCACCAGGTATGGTCTAGGGTTTCAAAAAAAGTTCCTATAGTCATGGATCCATTAGACTGTTTACTGCCTGTGGAAACTTACTTGCCGGACATTAACTCCATCCAAAGAATCTACTCTAAGTGAGGTTCTCGCATCGTTCCAACGAGAAATTCATCTCGCAGACCCACACTACGCAACCATCATTCCTAATTGGCCAAAGGATTTAAGGTTCTACAAATGGTCCTCAGAGTCATGGATCCTAATGTAAACATCGAAGCTTACAACAATTTACTTGTCGGGCGACAACATCCTCCCAAGGATCTACTCTAAGTAAGGTTCTCGCACTGACCCAACGAGAAATTCATCTCCCAGACCTGCACTACTCAACCTCTTCCTATCTTATGTTTTTACTCGAGACTCGGGTAAAAAGTATTTCCCACAAGGTTTGTAATCAGAGCATCCGAGTACCAAAGCATAATAGAACTAATACAACATATTATATCAATATGATAATAAAGATAACAAAATCAATAAAGAAAATCCACACAAGTAAATAGACAAAGGCACACAAAACGACCTAAATAGGATTGACTCACTTAGGGAAATTAGGATTCCCCAGTAGAGTCGTCATCTGTGGCACCTCAAAAAAATGAGAACACGGCCTAGCGAAGCGCAATTGCACACTCACAATGATGGACTGAATAGAGTCTCCACCGAACTTTATTTATTCCTAAAAAGGAAAGGGGGAATATCGATAAAACCCAAGAAAGAATGAAAATGATTATGGTCGTCACAACCAAATCAGGGTTCGGGAGTCGATTATGCAAGGAGAAGGTATTAACACCCCTCACGTCCGTTGTACTCAACGGGAACCATTAGGTTAATTGTGCACGTTATTGTTAGCTTGAAATGTTAGGATTTCTCGAGTTATTATGAGGGAAAGAAAAATAGGATCACAAGAAAAGAGAAGATGTTTTTGGATTTTTTGCAACGAAGGAGACTAAACCTAAGTTTTTAATTAATGGGTCTGACAAGATTTCACAATCCTGCTCCTACATATCTCAATAGAGAACTCAAGGCTTACGCAGTTCTGGATGGAACATGTTTTTTTGTTGGTCGATTTTAGCGAAAACTATATTGTATTAATAGATGAAAAATATTATTTTACCTAAAACAAATGAGGAACGGACGTATACCACACATCAAATGGATTTACAAATCAACATTCGGAAAAACATCACTTATATCAACTCAACAATTATGGACTAAGCATTGCTTTACATCATCTTAAGACAAGATGTCTTTGTTTATAAAAAGGGTTTTGGTTAATCGCGCAGCGATAAAAAAGAGTTTGATTGGTTGAACATATTTTTTGGCTTGAAAGACGAGTATTTATGACTTGCAAGCTCTTACAACTTGGGCCTAATACTCGAAAATACGTCTGGACCTTTCACCCATGTAATCTTTTTATTTCAATTTTATTAAGAAAAGGGTTTGATTATTTACAAGTGTTTTGAAGAGAACACGAACACTTCTGGTTTGCAAGCTCTTACAACTTGGTCCTAGTATTCAGGATTACGACTGGACCTTTCCCCCAGGTAGTCTTTGTTGGTGTAAGCCCTAGAGGCCAATACTTTTGGTACTTGTATCGAATTGTTTATTAATAATACAAGGCTTTTTTCTTTATTATGTTTGTTTAATAAAGTTCCTAGAATAGCTAGCCCGTTTAATGTATCAAGTGTGGCTTAATCATGAGATTCCATTATACATAAGGACACTATTCTTAAAGTATTTGTAGTCAAGCTTTATTGTGAAGATGGATAACATTAAAGCATTAACACTATTATGTATATAGATTGATGATCACATCTCATGGATCATGGATAAGGAGTTATCAAGTCTTAAACATAAGTATGAATATTATGAGTAATATTTATATTGGATTGACCCGCTATGAGAATACTATATATAACGTTATATAAAACTTCATAAGTTATTCTCATGGTGATAGTGGTGTATACCACCCTTCGACCTGAAACCACTATGGACACTAGATGTAGAGTCGAGTGCCTTATTACTAATCAAACATTGCCCGTAACTGGATGACCATAAAGACAGTTGATGGGTACTCCATGAAGCATGTTGAGGGACATGAACCTAGATGGATTTTGCACATCCTGCATAACAGGAGAAATGTCTAAGGTCATAATATTGAATTAGACAAGGATGATACAGCCCTATGCCTTGTGTTCAATATAGACATAAGGGCAAAAGGGTAATTGTACATACAAGTATTATCACAAAAGGATTTGTCAGATCACATAACATTTTCGTGTCTTGGGTAACAGTGATGTGTTGCTAGATACCGCTCACTGTTTATCATGTTAAATACGTTATTTAATATAATTACCAATGTCACGAAAACCTACAGGGTCACACACAAAAGGACGAATTGATGAGAGATAGAGTAAATAAGGAACATCGTAAGGTACAATTCACTTAAGTGAATTGTATAACATCGTAAGGTACGGTGCACTTAAGTAAAATACGAAATATAGTAAGGTACCACGCGCTTAAGTGATTTTGGTATATCATAAGATATGTGCCACATACACTTAAGTGAGCTTTTTAGCTTACAACCCACACAAGTGGTTCTATAAATAGAACCCTTGTGCAGAAGCATTTGTTTAGATGAAATTTCGTTTCTCTCTGCCTCTCTACTCAAAGCCTTCATTCATAGCAGCTAGCACTGAGATTGAAGGAATCCGTTCGTATGGACTGAGTAGAGGCGTTGTCACCATTCAACGTTCGTGATCACTCCTTAGATCTGCATCAAAGGTTTCCATTGCCACAAGAGGTAACAATTTCTATCACTGATCATGCCCATTTGTAAGCATCACTAAAGGAAAAAAAAATTACATTGCGTTTTGGATCGCTATTCTCCTTCAGTCTTTTTCTTCCGATTTTAGTTAAGAAAATAAATTAAGAAAAGAGATTAATGCAAGGGTTTGAAATTAAGTTAAAATGATCAATGCGCGGATGTTTGAAATCAATGAAAATTGAATGGATATGCTTAAAAAAACTCGATGTAAAAAGACCCCAAAATAAGTCGAGTAAAAATAAATAAATAAGAAAAGTTATTTACAACACACTTAAAAATTAACACGAAAAAAATAAAATCAACAAGTATTTAAAAATGTGACTAGATAAAAGGATACAAAAAACCGGTAAAATAAATCGTAAGAGGTTATAAAAATTTCAACAAAAATGGCAATTATAAAATGAATTAAAAAACAAGTGAAATAACATTGTTGTCACCAGGGATCGAATCCATGGCCTAATGGGAAGCAGCAAATGCCTCAACTACCAGGCCATGGGTCGCCAGTTGGAAATTAAACACACTCATTATTACATGAAAATAAGCAAAAGTTAAAAAAAAAGTAATATGGCCATGGTGCATTTCAGCAAAGAGGGGTGCGGCCCACGAGGGAATTCAACTAATGGGCGCTGGGCCCGACCGGTTGGGTCAGATCTGAACCGGTTCGGCTTAACTATAGGAGAGGGAAGCCAAAACCCTAATATTTTACACCGCTTCCTCCTTCGTGTTAGAGAAAAAAACGTGAAGAAAAAACTCGCCACAAATCGGGCGAAATTGGCCCCTCTCCCATCCTTTCCTCCGAATCAAAAATGTTACGCCTTAGAAAGCTCAATCTCTTGTTGCACCTAGGTTTCAAGGAGAGGTGGTTGGCCGGCCAGAGCGGCAACGTCATTTTGGATGATGGCCATAACTCAGAGTGGGAATCGAGTGAAACGACAAGGATGTTTCGGTTTCACTCTAATTCCGATGAGAATCTCGCATCTCTAAGGCATGGTTCAAAAATTTGATTCAAAATTTCAATGGTTAAAAAGAAATACATCAATAAACAGGTTCTCTATAACACTTCAAGGGTCAAAAGGGAGCGAAAATGAAAATCCAAGTGTGATACAACTCAGACCGAACTAGCTAGTACATATCATTACAAGTCAGCAAAATCACGAACCTACCAAAAAGCGACGATTTCTTGGTTTTGAACTTGGTTTGGACACAGGTATGAATAGATTTAATATGATCTCTTGATTTTTTTTGCAAGTTGCTGTTGTAGTGCAGGATTCAACTCTACATCAATATTGTTAATCGGTAGTGTATACAATATCAACTTTATGGTGTGTTTGTTCTGCTCAGATTATGATGACTTTAGTGGTGAAGCTCTTTGTGTTTTTTTTAAATCTCCCTCTCCATGAAGTTCTGCTTATTGTTATATATTATGAACCTTAAGGTTTGATTGTTATGTGTTTGATATACAAATGGATGCATCTTAACAACCTTTCTAAGAAACATGTTTTTTTTTGTTATTTTGATATAAGTCTTGCTACTTATGATATTTGTTAATAACTTGTACTTTATACTTTTGAAATTGACCTTTTTTTAGTGTTTGTTTCCTGTAAATATGTTAAACTGCTACTCTGAAATTTGCAGGACAAAAGGACAAGGTTGGTGGAAAGGAACCCATCAAAGGACAAGATAAAACTCTTTTTTCTTGTAATTGATTTTTTTATATTAAATTAATGGAGCTCAATGCAAATGTTCATTTAAGTGTAACATTTTTTGTAATTTTTCAATACTTTGTAACATAAAACGAAAATTTAATATAAAACTAAAACAACTATTACATTATTATTTTTTTTAAAAGTATCAAGAAAGTAAAATCTCTTTTTTTTTTTAAATAAAAAATTATAATGTCAATTCTTATGAAAATGCTACAAAAACTAGATTTATTTAATTTAAAGAAAAAACTATAATTACTTCTTGATCCATGGTTTAATTTGAACTTAAAAAGAAATAGAAACTACTAATACCACTTCTAATTAGCACACAAGAAACTTGTTTGAATTTTTTAAAAAAAGTGACACAATTAAGGACCTAAAACAAATCATGGCACCACTATTAGAAATTTTCTAAAAAAAGTAAAGGCAAAGCTCTAAACATATAATGCCAAACTTGATGAAATTCCAAACTAATTCTAAACATCCATGCTAACAAGCACTTCATGTGAAACAAGTCTAATAAACACATGTGGACATGTAATAAAAAAGATATGGAAGCACAAATTTACGAATGAACATAGTGTATGAATGTATATGCATGAATGCATAATGATGTGGTTCTAATAGGAAATCTAATGGGAAATCATGAGTATGGATATGTAACGAATAATAATAATAAAAATGCAAGATTGATCAAAATAAATAAATCAACCAAATTGACTATTAATCCTGAATTATGTACGGAACACGAAACTCTCGTGACTAAATGACCATCAATTCAGACAATGAGATGTAGATGAATAAATGTTTACAGATGAATGGCTTTAGGTGGGGCAAAATTTAGGATACGACACATATCAAGCATGTTGAAAATCGAATGGATTATTATCACGTTGAATAACCTCTAAAGTTCAAACTCTTCAGATTAACCCTCACATGAGCTGCGAGGAAATGGTACAAGTCTCTTTCAGACGTGAGTATAAACTCGTGGGGGGACCTTTGCAAGGTATTCACCTTTAAATTTATTGCCCAGAAGAAGCAGTCGACCACGATGGCGATACTTAGTGGATTTTCATAAGGCAAGAAAGAGACCTTACAAGAATATATTGACAGGTTCTCCAAAATGTTTGTGGCGGTAGAAGGTGGGGAAAATGGTTTGAAGTGTTAGATTTTTAAGATAGGCTTGAGAGCAAACTGTATATTTTGGGAGAAGTTTGGGCTAGAAGGAGCGGACAACATGAGAAAATTTCTAAACAAGGGACATCCATACATAAACTTGAAGGATGGGCTTCTAGTTGATCAGAGGATCTCTAGGAAAAATCATGTGTATGATAAAATTTCAATAAAGATGTTAACCGTTAGAGAGACTATAGGGAGTGAGAGTCCAAAAGGTTTCTCTTATACCCCTTTGAACACTTTTAGAGAAAAGATTTGGCATAAGTGCGCCAATGCCGAATTCAAAGAGGTTGGATCAAGCTTTCCGATCCACTTAAGTCCAATAAAATAGACAAATTAAAATACTTCCATTACTAGAAAAGTCACGATCACAACACTAATGATTGCATCGAGCTGAATGATTCCATTGAATAATTCATAAAAAGGGGACATCTGGCCAAATACACTCGGAATAATAGCAGGAAAGATAACTAGGGAGGGATGGGGAACCCCCGAAATCGAAAAGATTTGCCTAAAATAAAGTAGTCTCCCCAAAAGGACGACACATCATCGAGAAAGGTCATTGAAGTTGTGGCCGATGTAGAAGAAAGAAACTGAAGGGGATGCATGTGTACATTGCTTATGTAATGGGCATTGTCCCGCGGCCGAACAACCCCTAGAAAGGCAATGTCAAAAGACAGATACTCGAGATGACAACCATCAATAAAAATCAAAGAGAAACCTCAACCAAGAAGCTTGAGAGGCCCATCCTTAGATTCATAGATAGCGAAAATATGGGGGCATTCCAAATGATATCTTCCCTCTAGTCATAATAGACATTATAACCAACGCTGATACCTCTATAATTCTCATCGATGGTGGATTTTCCTGCGATATCATGTATGTTGAACTCTTCAAAAAACTGGTAATGTATAAGGAAACACTTTGGTCGTATGAGGGCTCTGATTTATAGCCTTTCAATGGAACTATGACTCGCCCATATGGGTACATTAAGCTAATGGTCACCCTAGAAGAAGGAAGGTATATGATAATCATCGATCTATAATTCCTAGTGGTCTCATGCACGAGTTTCTACAATTACATCTCAGATAAGCCTTTTGCAGCCACATTGGACGCGGTAGCTTCCATAGTGCATCTCAAGTTCAAGTATCATAATGGACAAAATGAGTCGGTGGTTATCAGTACTGATCTAGCCGGGGAAAAAAATAATCCATAAAGCTTTACAATGTGTCCACATTGAAAAATGAAAATAATAATCAATGGAGATCAATTTGTCATCCCTCATAGAAAGACTACAGAAAATGGCCATTTGATCCTCTAAGAAAAGAAGCGCAACTTCTGAAAGATATATTGATTACCATGATAATGTACGATTTGTTGGAGTTAACTCCAAAGAAAAATAATTATTTTTATTTCTTATTCTAATAAGTGGTGATAATCGCACATGGTTATTTTTTCTTCTGTTATTATTTGGTTCCCATACTGCAAATTTAATACGAAAGTTTTTTCCAACTAGTATATAAAATTCTTTTTTGCTAATATTTTTACTTGTGATGGCAAATAAAGTCAATCAGAATATGTGAGTAAAGACCCCAGAGTGTTGTCATAAACTTCTAGCATGCATGACCAAAGAAATTTAAACCAAGGAGCGAAAAGCTTCGGGGTGTTGTCATAAATGCTTAAAAGCATAAACCCAAAGCAATCAAAGCCCCATAAAGTTGAGGTGTTTCCTCAAATGCTTCAAAGTGTATGGCCAAAGCAATAAAACCCCTATAAAGATAACATGTTACAAAATGGAGATAAATGAGTTCATCCCCTTCTCGGTAGCTAGTCACTCCAAAGGCCCAGATGAGTCATTATCATGTCAACCTCGAACTAGGTTTTCAACGTGGGCAGGGAAGGGGTGTCGATCCTTAGCCGAGAACGACCCCTGAGACGTTTAATAAATATTTTATCTCAACCTCATGAGTTAAAGTTATCTCCCATAATAATTTACTTGTGATCTAGCATGAATACCAACTACGGTAAAAATATATATTCAACTAACAAGTTTACATATATAAATTTTTATACAAAGATCATGGAGTACAAATACACCGAGCAAAAACCCAAAAAAAGACATGCACAAGCCTACTGATCTTTGAGGGAAACCACATTTTTGTCCTCTATTTCTTGATTTAGGCGGACTCGCTCCCTTGAAATATGAAAAGGATGATAGATATGTTCCACTTGCTGGAGAGCATTCTCAAAAGAATCATACACAAAGGCAAGAACCTCATCCACGACTTTATCAAACTCCTTAGTCATAGTAAGATTCTCAAGGCACACGTTCCAAACACTTTCTTGAGCATCCTTCAAAGATGTCTTAAGTTCTGCTACCCTATTATGAGAATGATATTTCACCCTATCATCCCCATCAAGAAAAACCTCAACTACAACTAATGATACTTGAATAGAGATAAGAGCTTTGATCTTCTTTCATAGCCACCCACAAGCATCTTTACCTTATCAACCAACGGACCATGAGACTCAAAAGCACTAACGACAACTTATATCTAAAAAGGAAATGGAATCCCTTATAAGCTCCTCAAGTTACCGGTCACACTAATTGGTAAGAGCTTGGACACGGTACTAGAGCACTTCTTTCTCTTTCCAGAGTCAATTAGATACAAAGACTTTTTCCACAACTGGCCCCTCCAAAAGCCAAAATGGCATATGCTTTGAGGGTATAGTAAGTTAGGTTCAATAACTACTTCTCGCGAGAGACCTCAATCAAACTGGAAAAATAGGAATAATCTCCCACTGAAATAGAAGCCCAAATTTCTCTTGTAGTAAGCAGGCTCGGGAAACCTTGGAAGACGAGAGGCAGGGTCCCTGAGGTAGAAGCTAGACCTTTTAAGACACGTGATCCCCTTCAATTTATCCTAGAAACTAGAGAGAATATAGTTGACAGTCAACTATTGATTTGTAGTATTACTATCAAGGATAGGTATTTGTTTTGTCATATCCACAGAGACTAGTGTGATATCAATGTCGTTCAACGATTACTATGATTTTAAGCGGAATTTTGCAAGATGTTTGATGCTTTAAAGCTACAAAATGTAAAACGGAGGAATAATAAAGTTTTAGAGAGATGAGAGGTTGTCAGGATTGAATTTTATCCACCGTTAGAATATGTAATTTACCAATCAATTATACACAATCTAAACATTTATCATCATGTATTGCTCGCCGATAGTGTTTATGTCTAAACTCCTGATGAGAGTTCAATCGTATTGTTGAATCTATGATCTCTTAGCCTATTAAACAATAGGGTAGCATTAAGACTCGATACTCAAGTGAATGTTAAACCTAAATCTATATCTAAAAGTTAGAATCTAACAGATGTTCATCTTAGATCAAGATTCGAACCGTATTTCTCAATATCAATTTAAATCATAAGAATAACATGAAAACAAAGATAAAAACGATATAGATTCATAAAGAGATTGTATACAACACCATGATCACTAAAAATATATATTGTTACGATGAACCTACATCCAATCCCAACAAGAAAGATATTTATCTAGTCATGGTAGCTAGATACAAAGAGAAGAATGAAGATGAACATGCATCAATCGTGATTTCCCACCAATTGATGTGAACCTAACTTCTAATTTTCAAGAAGCACCCTCTCTTGCTGTTTTATAAGTTTCTCTTTCTCCAAAATCTAATATATTTTACAAAGTAAATACTGAAAGCTATTTATAGAAAACAAAAAGTCGCAGGCCGCATTAAGCCCCAAATTTTCCGCTCGGTGCCAAATCTAGAAAAACACATTAAACCGCTTTAAATGGAACTTAGTGCAGGAAAAGAGCGCTTAGCACGCTAGACCCTGCCTCAACAACTCCAAGTGTGCTTTGAGCGAGCTAAGCCTTACCTCAAGCTTTGATTTCTTCCAAAAATTGCATGTTGAGGCTACTTCTTCCGCTTTTGATGTCCAAAGCTCCTCTAATGCAAACATATCTACAAAATGAGTTGCAAATGATCAATCTACACAACATTTACACATAAGTTGAGATTTTGACTCGTGAATCCAAAGAATTAAGCTAATAAATGTCTTTTTTTTTCATGCATAAATTCACCACAATTTGGCACTTATCAACTCTCCCCAACTTAGAACTTTGGTTGTCCTCAAACAAGAATCTTACAAACCTACAGAAACAAGAGCAACCACCAAGAAACAAGAGCACTTATCAACTCTCCCCAACTTAGAGCTTTCTTGATCAAATTCTTTTTCAATTTCTTAGCAACCTATCATTTATCTTTCTCTTTTCTCCCCAACTTGAATACAACCAACATTATAATATGAATGCTCCCCTATTTTCTAAGGCTAGGGAAAAAATTTCAACCACAAATGAAGGTTGATGGTTTAAGTGCTTCAAGAAAAAAATTAAGAATCCTTTCAAAAATCAATGATGAACTAATATTTATGTAGAATTTCACAGTTCAACATCAAATGGAAATCAAACGGATCCTGTCATTAAGTCTCAAAGGGGTTAAAAAATTCTCGCTCACTCACAAGGAAAGTTACTTTTGGTCAAATGGTTATGCTCAAAATCAAAAATTGCCTTGATCATTTTCATGATTTCATAAATTCAAACATAAATGCAAGATTAAACAGAAATCAACCGAGTTAAAACAATAGATTATTGGTTTCATGTGCTTATAGTAAATAATGGAAGTTTTCTCCCATTTAGGCTTTAATCTAAACTGATTCAATCATGAACAAGCATTGCAAAAGAATGTATGATAAGTTATTTGTACAAATTACAAGTTTCATATTCATGATATGGTTTAAAAAGAAATAAACATGTACCTTGACATTGTACATTCCTTCAAGCTTTTATCATTACCAAAGCATTTGTTACTTGAAATATTCAAACTTGGAGTAATCACTCAATACTTTTTCAAGTCATCCTAAAAAAAACTTTGAGAACAAACACAATTTTTTTCTAAAACTCTTGAAATTAAACTAAACTACTATACTATCTACTTGAAACAATTTAAATAAAACATGACTTAATTAAAAAAATCACCATAAAGATGGGGCAAATGGGCATCGGTGAAAGTGGATAAGTGGGCTAAGTAAAAAGAATTTTTACTGGTATAGTAGGGCACGCACATCACCATCAGACTGCACTTAAAGGGTCTATGATGCTTCTAGGTTCTCAAAGTTTTCCAGGGCGCTCTTAGTGCCCTCTGCTGCCCATAATTTTTAAAATGCAAATTTTTTCAAGCTTTCTATCCACTTTCATTCTTTAAGGCTTAAACTACTTAATATAAAGCTATTAAATACTTATAAAGTTGGTTTGCCTCCCAAAAAGCGCTTGTTTAACGTTGTTAGCTCGACGCCTTTTTCAATTAGACCTTCTCTCTTGTTGCTTCTTTTGCTTGGCTAGTTGTTTGCTCTTCCTAGTTTTTTTTTTTGTTCCTTCACCAATAGTTACCCCTAACCAACACTTGAGTAAACGAGATGGGTAACAAGTATATATACAATATAGACAAATGCACAAAGCTTAAGAAGATAGAAACTATTGCTATGCTTTTAATATCTAAACGCCAGTCCTCAACAACAACGTTATTTTGTTGATTTGCAATATTTCTATCAAGGGTAACTATTTATTTTATCGTATCCATAGGGGCTGGTGTGATATCAATGTCGTTGAAAAGTTACTATATTTTAAGCGGAATTTTGCAAGATGTTTGATGGTTTAAAACTACAAAATGTAAAATAGATAATGATAAATAGAGTTTCAGAGAGATGAGAGCTTGTCAGGATTGAATTTCATCAACCGATAGAATATGAAATTTACCAATCAATTAAACACAATCTAAACATTTAACAATATCATCATGTATCACTCACCGACATTGTGTATGTCTAAACTCCTGACGAGAGTTCAACAATATTGTTGAATCGATGATCTCTTAGACTATTAAACAATACGGTAGCATTAAGACTCGATACTCAAGTGAATGTTAAGCCTAAATCTATGTCTAGAGTTTATAATCTAACATATGTTCATCTTATATCAAGATTCCAACCGTATTTCTCAATATAAGTTCAAATCATAAGAATAATATGAAAACAAAGATAACATCGATATAGATTCATAAGGAGATTGAATAGAACACCATGATCAATAAAAATACATATTTGTGACGATGAACTTACATCTAATTTGGACAAGAAAGGGATTTAGCTACTCATGATAGCTAGATACAAAGTGAAGAATGAAGATGAACATGCATCAATCCTGATTTCCCAATGATTGATGTGAACCTAGTTTCTGATCTTCAAGAAGCACCATCTCCTGTTGTTTTCAAAGTTTCTCTCTCACCAAAATGAAATATATCTTACAAAGTAACAACTGAAAGCTATTTATAGAAAATAAAAAGCTGCAGACCACGCTAATCCCCAAATTTGCCGCTCAGTGCAAAATCTAGAAAAACACATTAAATTGCCTTAAATGGCGCTTAGCGCGGGAAAAGGGCGCTTAGCACGCTAGCCCTACCTCAACAACTTCAAGCATGCTTTAAGCGGGCTAAGCCCCATCTGAAGGTTTGATTTCTTCCAAAAATTGCATGTCGAAGCTATTTCTTCCGCTTTTGATGTCCAAAGCTCCTCCAATGCAAACATACCTATAAAATGGGTTGCAAATGATTAATTTACACAATATTTACACATAAGTTGAGTTTTTGACTCGTGAATTCAAAGAATCAAGATAATATGTGCCATTTTTTAATGCATAAATTCACCACAATTTGGCACTAATCAACTCTTCCCAACTTAGATTTGTGTTTGTCCTAAAACAAGAATCTTACAAACCTAAAGAAACAAGAGCAAACACCAAGATTTCACATGATCAAACAAGTTTTGAGAAAATAAGATAAATGCATGGTTCAAAATTTCAAAAGCATAAGCAAAGTGATGCTTACCACTGTACTACAACCAAACCATGATCATGAAACAAATTTTAAACACAAAACTCATGTCATAAATTCTAAAACAACATATGCTCAATTATGAATCACACCTAGCACACATCTTAAATTTGTGATAAAGAACAAAAATGAGGGACTTGACTCACACCAAACAATCTTGCTAACATCTTGATTAACTTACGCATTCATCTAAGCAAAGCATATTGAAAGTGTAAAAACATAAATCACAAAGGAATTTCAAGGATTGTAATGAGGCTTGGTTAACAAAGAAGAGTCTTATCTAAAGGTATTTGAAACAAAGTTGCTAAACTCTAGAAGAGCATTCACTTTTCAATTTCTTTATAATTAACAACTTCATTCACCACTTTTCTTTGTTCATATGATACACCCTTGATCACACTTTCTAGCATAATTATTTTCCACTTTTTTTCAAATAAGTTCATTTCTTTTTCACCATTCTCTTTCTTGTTCAAATTATTTTTCAATTTCTTGGCAACCTACCATTTTTTTTCTCTTTTCTCCCCAACTTGAATACAACCAACATTATAATATGAATGCTCCCCTATTTTCTAAGGCAATGGAAAAAAATTCAACCACAAATGAAGATTGATGGTTCAAGTGTTTCAAGAAAAAAAATCGGAATATATTCAAACATCAATGATGAAGTAATATTTATATTTAGTTTCACAATTCAACATCAAACGGATCCTGACATTAAGGCTCAAATGGGTTAACTAATTCTCGCTTACTCACCAGGTAAGTTACTTTTGGTCAAGTGGTTGTGCTCAAAATAAAAAAATTCCTTGATCATTTTCATGCTTTCATAGATTCAAACATAAATGCAAGATTTAGCATAAATTAATCGAGTTAAAACAACAAATGATTGGTCTCTTGTGCATATAGTTAGAGATGTCAAAATGGGCTACCCGACCTTAAACGAACTGGCCCTGGCGGGCCTCGTTTTTTTTTCAGGTCGGGCCCAAAAATCCCATATTGAATATAGGGTCTAATTTTACTACCCAAACCCAACCCTGACTGGGTTGCGAGCTATCCGACCCTAAATGGGCCCATTTCCAAAAAAAAAATCTCCTTATTTTGTAAATAACCATATTATCCTTTTTTAAAATTATTTTTATGGTACTACTAAAATCATTTGGCCCTCAATGCCAAATCTAGAAAAACATATTAAACCGCCTTAAATGGTGCTTAGCGCACTAGCTCCTGCCTCAGCAACTCCAAGCGCGCTTTGAGCGCGCTAAGCCCCACCTGAAGCTTTGATTTCTTCCAAAAATTGCATGTTGAAGTTATTTCTTCTGATTTTTATGTCCAAAGCTCCTCCAATTCAAAGATACCTACAAAATGAGTTATAAATTATCAATATACACAATATTTACACATAAATTAAGGTTCTGACTCGTGAATAAAAAGAATCAAGCTAATATCTGCCATTTTTTTCATGCAAAAATTCACCATTATTTGGCACTTATCATCTACCTTCCTCGGTAAATTTGACATTGGAATAAGAGGTAGAACCTCTCCCCTATACTGGGGTGAACCCAAGTTATCATCTACCACATACCAAATACTTAATCTTCGGACTTTTACAGGCGACAAAGTTGAATTAAATCGCATTAATAATCAGGAAGTGTCCCCCAAATATACGTTACCCCAAAGAATTAAGTAAGTGAGTTGTCTATCATAGTCGAAATGAATTGGGAGGTTCTCTCTATATTTTAAATTATATCTTCACAGTTCGTAGAATCTACATGATCCATAGAAGAATCGTCAAAAAATAAAATGTTCCAGAAAAAAGTTTATGAGGTTTAGAAAACCTATAAAACTCATCGAAAATAAATTTTCTCTCCACTTCAGTGTTGGCATCTACTAACAAACGAGTCTCAGTGACTAATTCCAGCCATTTATTTGATGCCGCATTTGGGGGAGTTGCATCACCGATGTAACCCAATTTCTTGAAGAAGGCCAACTATTGATTCTCCAAGTAAAATTATTCCTTAGACATGTTATCTTCCATGTAAACATAAGACCCTTCCCCGTCAGAAAGTGACCCTGGCACCAAAACTTGAGAAACAAATTTGTACATCTATAGTCCAAATATGTTTCTATGGCACAAACCTTTGCATGGGATCTTTCTTTGAGGTGAATCACTAGAAAGAATTGATCTTTAAAGTTGCTTCACGTTATCAGAATAAACATCAAAAAAATGGGTAACTTGTCTCAAAGAAATCAAACCCTGGCCACATGTGTGGTTTGTCATGCTATGTTGATCCTTGAAAAAGTGAAAGAAAATTGGCAAGGTCGATACACCCCCTTTTATATTTGCACCAATATTGGAAAGCCTTGATAAACACTCATCTTGTCGGGTGCAACTGTGAGGGAGAAATCATCAAATGATTCAATACACCAACCTCAAATTGATTGAATTAAAGGTGGAAACCAAAGATGGAAAATAAACACTCATTACGAGGGATGACACATCCATTATATTCATTACATGTCCTATAATCCTTGTTCAGAGTCAACACCCCCAGTCGGAGGAAGGTATCGTGTCACCAAAGGCACAATCAAGTTTGCCTTCCGAAGCAAAATTACAAGTAGTCTCCAAAATCTTTAGGTCCACCAGAACCAATGAGATATCCTTTCTTCGTTTTCCAATGCAAGACGAGTGCAACCTCTATAATAAGAAATCCTACATAGAAGACAATAGTAGGGGAGAAGAAGGATAAGAAACCTCAACTAAGGAAGAAGAAGAAAAAGAAATGAGTGTTACCTTTAGGACATTGAAACTAAGGGTAAATCTCAAAGGAAACTGCAAGAATTTATAAATAAAGCGAAGAAAAAAATGAATGATTTAGAACTACAAACGAAAAAAGAGTAGAGAAAATAAGCAAAGAGGATTTTATACGTACGTCCAACATAGGGCAACATGATCTCTTACAACCAAGAGAGAAAAAAACAATACCAACAAACAAAATCTCCTCAAAAGTCTGTGTATTTCTGTGCTTGCACGTATAAAGTTGATAATTTCACAAAATATCATCTTTGAACTTTTGATGATGACAATGTCAACATTTGTGATTTTTGAAGTCGGTGGAATTTATGCATAATTAATTCCCATGGGAGTGTTCCAATATGACAAGAAGTGTGAAGTTGAATTAATGACAATAAATGCATTGTCAATAGTCCCACATAGAAAGTGGTGTTCACTTTAAAAGCAATTATAAAGACTTAAAAACATTAAACTCAACAAAGGAGTTAAAGATGATAAAGTGTCACATGGACAAATATGGTGGCCTCAAATATTACGCCACATGTCCCATACAAACAAATCATCAACGGTATTTCCATCGATGACACTGGCTCCGATTCCAGGACCGGGTCCGAAGGAATGGACGTCGAGGCACTAGTGACGGCTTGTATGGGGAACTTGAGAACTTAGTTTTGGTCATTTCTTATAGCCCTAATTTATAATTTAAAACATGCAACACTTCATGAAGTGGTGCATAATGTATCCATAGGCGAACCATTGTAAACCTATGCTGAAAAGGTGTTGTTTCATCAAGAGTTGCAACCTTGTGAAACAGGACATGCATGGATTATAAATACATTATTCAGTATTCAAAAATCAACATATCAAAATCATGCATCCTCTTCTCATAAATTCCATACACACTTCCATGTATTCGAATCTTCACCAATCTTGTGCATATTCGATTACGAGGCTGATTTATCCTGGATATTATTGTTGGTGTAAGCCCTAGAGGCCAATACTTTTGGTACTTGTATCGAATTATTTATTAATAATAAAAGGCATTTTCTTTATTATGGTTGATTAATAAAGTCCCTAGAATAGATAGTCCATTTAATGTATTAAGTGTAACTTAATCATGAGAACACATTAAACATAAGGACACTATTCTTAAAGTATCAGTAGTCGAGCTTTAATGTGAAGTGGGATAACATTAAAGCATTAAGACTATTATGTTTGTAGACTGATGATCACATCTCATGGATCATGGATAAAGAGTTATCAAGTCTTAAACATAGGTATGAATATTAGGAGTAATATTTATACCGGATTGACCCGCTATGAGAATACTATATAGAAAGTTATGCAAAGTGTCATAAGTTATTCTCATGGTGATAATAGTGTATACCACTCTTCGACCTGAAACCACTATGGATCCTAGATGTAGAGTCGAGTACTTTATTACTGATCCAACGTTATCCGTAACTGGATGACCATAAAGACAGTTGATGAGTACTCCACAAAGCATGTTGAGGGACATGAGTGTCCTAGATGGAATTTGCCAATCCTGCGTAACAGGATAAATGTCTATGGGCCCAATATTGAACTGGACAAGGGTGACACGGTCTATACCTTGTGTTCAATATAGACATAAGGGCAAAGGGGTAATTATACACATAATTATTATCACAGGAGGTTTTGTCAGATCACATGACATTTTCGTGACTTGGGTAGTAGTGATGTGTTGCTAGATACCGCTCACTGTTTATTATGTTAAATGCGTGATTTAATATAATTGCCAACGTCGCGAAAACCTATAGGGTCACACACAAAGGACAGATTGATGAGAGATAGAATAATTAAGGAACATCGTAAGGTACGGTGTACTTAAGCAGAATACGAAATATGGTAAGGTACCAAATACTTAAGTGATTTTGGCATATTATGAGATATAGGCCAAAATGCACTTAAGTGGGCTTTTTGGCTTGAAGCCCACACAAGTGGTTCTATAAATAGAGCTCTTGTGCAGAAGCTTTGTATGGGAATACAACACAACTGAAGAGTTGGAATTTCGTATCTCTCTCTCACTCAAAGCCTTCATTCATAACAGCTAGCACTGCGATTGAAGGAATCCGTTCGTGTGGACCGAGTAGAGACGTTGTCATCGTTCAACGTTCGTGATCGCCCCGTGGGTCTGTATCAAAGGTTTTGATCATTATCAGAGATCTGCACCAAAGGTTTGAATTACCACAAGAGGTAACGATTCTATCACTGATCATGCCCATTCGTAAGGATCACTAAATGGAGAAAAAATTTAAATTCCACTGCGCCTTGGATGCCTATTCTCCAACAGTGGTATCAGAGCCACTTACGAAACCATGAATCTGATAACTGTTTTTGTTCTGTAATAATATGATTAAAGACAGAATGAATCAAAGGTTAAATTGAGATCGATCAAGTTACATATATGTGATATATGTAACCCTGATGCAAAATACATTATATATGATATAGTGTTCTTGTTTCGTTCATTCAAACCCTCGATGATTGTTTTCCTTTAAGCGATCAATGGTCATTTGCTTCTTGATCCAACATTAGTATGGTGAAGCAATGACGTGTTGATCAATCATACTGAATTAACAATCGAGACGTGTTTGACGGTCTGAAATTGGTGCATCAGGGTTAGTGACGGCACAAGGGTTGTGTTGTCAGAGAGTTATGCGATTGGGGTTTGAACGCACAAGAGTTGTGCTTCCTAAACACTTTTTGGAACAGTGTTAACCGGTTAACGCGTATGGTTATCCGGTTAACGCAATGCGAAATAAAATTTTTTGAGTTTTCAAACAGTGTTAACCGGTTAACTTTTTGGTTAACCGGTTAACGCAAGACGAAATTCAGTTTTCTGAGTTTTTCAAACAGTGTTAACCGGTTAACGCATATGGTTAACCGATTAACGCAAGGCAGAAAAGAATTTTCTAAAAGTTTTCAAACAGTGTTAACCGGTTAACGCATATGGTTAACCGGTTAACGCAAGGAAAAATTCACCGGTTCGGCTAGAAAAAGTGCTTTGAAGTATCAAGTGTTGATACGAAAGACGACGTCAATTTTAAATGAATTGTTCATTAAAATTTTAAATGAACCACCGTCCGCTGACCGGGCAGCGGGCAGCGGAACCACCGTCCGCTGACCGGGCAGCGGAACACCCGTCCGCTGACCGGGCAGCGGAACACCCGTTCCCGCTGTCCGGGCAGCGGACCCCCGGCTAACTCTGCATAGTGTGATCGGTCGTCGAAATTTAATTTGATTTTAATTAATTAAAGGAATTAATAATAATAATAATAATAAAGTGTTTATTATTGTCTTGTGGTGATCGGTTATGGCCTTAGTTTTCCTTTATTTTGTTTTGGGTTTTTAAAATACGACCTGCGTGTCGTGCCTCTCTCTTAATCTCCCAAATGTAACTTCTTTTCTCATCTCACTCCCTCGTATGTAAAACGAGTTTCTTTCATGTAATGTAATGATATGAAGAAAGCAAAGAAGTCAGTGCCAAAGGAGGACAACCTTGAAGATCTTGCTTGGAGAAGCTTAGATCGTTGTAGGTTAGCTTAGGTTCTCTCATTGGCTTGGGAGAACAATTGCGTTAGGGGCCATAACTGTTTCATTTTGTATGTATGTATGTTGATGCATGTGAATGTATGTTGATGCATGTGAGAGACGGTTTATATGATAAACAAGCCGGTGAGATCAGAAAATTGCAATTCCCTCAAAATTAAATATTAAGTTTATGCTTTCCAAGTTTTAACACTCATCAAGACTAGTAATGGATAATGTAGGTTTCGCCTACGCGAGGTGCATGATCTATATATTGGTAAGGTGCGATGGGATAATTGTAATATCCAACTGTTAAAACAATGGGTCAAACTTAACTAAACAAATTATAATAATATTATATGTGTTTGCTTTCCAAGTTTTAGCACTCATCAAGACTGGTATCGGATATGTAGGTTTCGCCTACGCGAGGTGCATGTTCTGTATTAGTAGGGTGCGATGGGATAAATGTAATATCCAACTGCTAAGACAATGGGTCAAACTTAATTATAATAATATTATATATGTTTAGAAGCAAGAGTTGGGAATAATCCATATGATGGATTGGAATAAGGAGTTATTCACCCAACTGAAATTTTCGAGAGTTGTATGAGATACAATTGGAAGGAGTTCCTACCTAAATAACCTAGTTTTGTGTAATCCGCATACGCGGACTTAGAACGAAGTGAAATATGGATCTCGACCCACTAGAAAATCTTCCAACGGGATTTTCCGAATCAGATGATGAGGGTCATTTGTTTTGAGTAAAATAGTGGGAGCATGTTTAATTAAAGGCCTAATTAAATATGTCAATGATACTTATATTTTCATAAATCCTTGTGTAGATTACCATGACAGCAAACACCTCTAACAACATCTTGCGATCAATCCTTGATAAGGAAAAATTGTCTGGGACAAATTTTCTGGATTGGTACCGAGACATGAGGATTGTCCTCAAACATGATAAAGGGAAAGGCAAGGAAGTTGCCAAACCCAAACCCACTAGTGCTGCTTTGAACCCTAGTGGAAGCATAGAAAAGGAAGGTACATGCATCCATTGCGGTAAGACCGCACACTGGAAGAGGAACTGCCCAAAGTACCTGGAAGATAGGAAGAATGGAGTAGAGACTCCAACTTCAGGCATTTTTGTTATTAAAATTAATTTATCTACTTCTGCATCATGGGTATTAGATACTGGATGCGGTTCTCACATTTGTACAAATGTGCAAGAACTAAAAAGGAGTAGAAAATTGGCAAAAGGTGAAGTCGACCTACGAGTTGGTAATGGAGCAAAGGTTGCTGCCTTAGCCGTAGGAACTTATGAATTGACTTTACCTAGTGGTTTGATAATTCAGTTAGAGAACTGTTATTATGTACCAGCAATTAGCAGGAATATTATTTCCGTTTCTTGTTTGGACAAGTTCGGTTTTTTCATTCATAATAAAGAACAATTGTTGTTCAATTTATTTGAATGATATATTCTATGCAACTGCACAAATGAACAATGGACTATATGTCATTGATCTTGAAATGCCTATTTATAACATTAATACTAAAAGGATGAAACCTAATGAGTTAAATCCAACTTACCTTTGGCATTGTCGATTAGGCCACATAAATGAGAAACGCATTTCCAAACTCCATAAAGATGGACTGTTGGACTCTTTTGATTATGAATCATATGAGACATGCAGATCTTGTTTAATTGGAAAGATGACAAAGTCTCCATTCACAGGAAAAGGTGAAAGAGATAATGATGTTTTGGCCCTCATACATACTGATGTATGTGGACCACTGAACATGCCGGCCAGAGGAGGTTTTCAGTACTTCATCACATTTACTGATGATTTCAGTAGATATGGTTATGTGTGTTTAATGAAACACAAATCATAGTCCTTTGAAAAGTTCAAGGAATTCAAGAATGAAGTACAAAACCAACTAGGTAAGAATATTAAAACTCTTCGATCAGATCGAGGCGGTGAGTATTTAAGCCTAGAGTTTGATGACCATCTGAAAGAGTGTGGGATCCTATCCCAACTCACTCCTCCTGGAACACCCTTATGGAATGGTGTATCTGAGAGAAGAAATCAAACCCTGTTAGACATGGTCCGATCCATGATGAGTCAAGCCGATCTTCCAAACTCCTTTTGGGGACATGCGCTGTTGACCGTAGCTTACACACTTAACCGTGTTCCATCCAAAAAGGTTGATAAGACACCATATGAGATATGGAGTGGTAAGTGACCAAATATGTCTTACATGAAGATTTGGGGTTGCGAAGTTTATATGAAACGAAAAATTTCAACTAAGCTTGAGCCCAAATCTGACAAATGCTTATTTGTGAGGTATCCTAAAGAAACAAGAGGGTATTACTTCTACAATCCTTCAGAGGGCAAAGTGTTTGTCGCTCGAACTGGAGTTTTCCTGGAAAGGGATCTTATTTCCAAAGGAATCAGTGGGAGGAAAGTAGAGCTTGAAGAAATTCAAGAATCACAAAGTATCGATATACCTATGGAGGAATTAGAGCAGGAAACACAAGTAGTTGTGTAAGAGCAACCTGCTCAAGTAGAACAAGACCAGCGTAGGTCAGGCAGAACACGTCACCTACCTGAGATATATGGATATCTAATCTAGGTGATGTATTACTCATGGATCAAGATGAGCCTGTGACCTACTCATGGAATCTTCGCTTTGATGAAACAGTAAAACTGTATGGATTCATCAAGAACGAAGATGAGCCTTGTGTCTACAAGAAGGTTAGTGGGAGCATGATCGTATTCCTGGTACTATATGTAGATGACATATTACTCATTGGAAACGATGTCCCTACCCTACAACAAGTAAAGACTTGGTTGGGGAAATGCTTTTCTATGAAGGACCTAGGTGAAGCAGACTATATATTAGGAATCAGAATCTATAGAGATAGATCACAAAACTGCTTGGCCTAAGTCAGAGTACATACATAGACAAAGTGCTGAGACACTTTAATATGAATGATTCTAATCTGGTTATGTGTTTTGCTTAAATGGTGGCACTGTGAGCTTGAAAAGTTCAACGCAAGATGCAGTTGCTGATTCTACAACTGAGGCCGAGTATATTGCTGCCTTAAGTGCAGCAAAGGAAGCTGTTTGGATCAATAAACTGGCATAGTCCCTAGCATTGTGGATCCCATTGGTCTCTATTATGATAAAAATGGTGTTATCGCACAAGCTAAGGAGCCTAGATCTCACCAACGATCCAAACACATACTTAGGCGTTGTGCGAAAATATGTAAAGTACCTACACTTGACAATGTTGCTGACCCACTGACAAAGCCTCTTGCGCAGCAGAAGCATGATGGCCATACTAGATCAATGGGCATACGGGGTATGCCTGATTGGCTCTAGTGCTAGTGGGAGATTGTTGGTGTAAGCCCTAGAGGCCAATACTTTTGGTACTTGTATCGAATTATTTATTAATAATAAAAGGCATTTTCTTTATTATGGTTGATTAATAAAGTCCCTAGAATAGATAGTCCGTTTAATGTATTAAGTGTGACTTAATCATGAGAACACATTAAACATAAGGACACTATTCTTAAAGTATCCGTAGTCGAGCTTTAATGTGAAGTGGGATAACATTAAAGCATTAAGACTATTATGTTTGTAGACTGATGATCACATCTCATGGATCATGGATAAAGAGTTATCAAGTCTTAAACATAGGTATGAATATTAGGAGTAATATTTATACCGGATTGACCCGCTATGAGAATACTATATAGAAAGTTATGCAAAGTGTCATAAGTTATTCTCATGGTGATAATAGTGTATACCACTCTTCGACCTGAAACCACTATGGATCCTAGATGTAGAGTCGAGTGCTTTATTACTGATCCAACGTTATCCGTAACTAGATGACCATAAAGACAGTTGATGAGTACTCCACAAAGCATGCTGAGGAACATGAGTGTCCTAGATGGAATTTGCCAATCCTGCGTAACAGGATAAATGTCTATGGGCCCAATATTGAACTGGACAAGGGGTGACAAGGTCTATACCTTGTGTTCAATATAGACATAAGGGCAAAGGGGTAATTATACACATAATTATTATCACAGGAGGTTTTGTCAGATCACATGACATTTTCGTGACTTGGGTAGCAGTGATGTGTTGCTAGATACCGCTCACTGTTTATTATGTTAAATGCGTGATTTAATATAATTGCCAACGTCACGAAAACCTATAGGGTCACACACAAAGGACGGATTGATGAGAGATAGAATAATTAAGGAACATCGTAAGGTACGGTGTACTTAAGCAGAATACGAAATATGGTAAGGTACCAAATACTTAAGTGATTTTGGCATATTATGAGATATAGGCCAAAATGCACTTAAGTGGGCTTTTTGGCTTGAAGCCCACACAAGTGGTTCTATAAATAGAGCTCTTGTGCAGAAGCTTTGTATGGGAATACAACACAACTGAAGAGTTGGAATTTCGTATCTCTCTCTCACTCAAAGCCTTCATTCATAACAGCTAGCACTGCGATTGAAGGAATCTGTTCGTGTGGACCGAGTAGAGACGTTGTCATCGTTCAACGTTCGTGATCGCCCCGTGGATCTGTATCAAAGGTTTTGATCATTATCAGAGATCTGCACCAAAGGTTTGAATCGCCACAAGAGGTAACGATTCTATCACTGATCATGCCCATTCGTAAGGATCACTAAATGGAGAAAATTTTTAAATTCTGCTGCGCCTTGGATGTCTATTCTCCAACAATTATTGCGTTCAACTCTAAGACAATAAAGAGATTGCTTGAAATAATTTTAAGGAAAGTTACATTAATCATGGTTCATACCAGGATCCATTCAACTTTACCGATTTATCTGAAAATCTTAAAAAGTATTCAAATAATGGCTTTATACACTACAGTTTCAAGCATCAAAGTTATGAACCAGGACCTTGTCAAGTTGGATTGCTTTGATGGAACCAATTTCACCATATGGCAAGACAAGATTACATTCCTACTGACCGCTCTGAAGGTTCAATATGTCTTAGATCCTGACTTGGCACCAATTCCTAAACCAACCAAGGATGACTCTGATGAACTCAAGAAGGAGCCCAAGAAACATAAAGAGGACGAATTGTTATGCTATGAACATATCTTGAATATGCTATTTGATTGTCTCTACGACCTATATACAGACACTCAGTACACAACAGAAATATGGAAAGCACTTGAATTCAAATTCAAGATTGAAGAGGAAGGTACGAAAAAGTTCTTAATATATAAATACTTTGATTTTAAAATGATAGTCTCCAAGCCTATTGTTGCACAAGTACACGAGTTACAGGTTCACGTGAATAAAATAAAAGTTATAAAAATAGACATTCCAAAAGCTTTCCAAGTTGGTGAAATAATTGCAAAGTTGCCACCTTTGTGGAAATGATACATGAAGAAATTGATGCATAGTTCTGAGGATTTCTTGTTAGAAAAACTTCATAAACACCTTAGAATCGATGAGGAGATGAAGCATAGAGAAAAGTCAGAGTCCGCTGAATACTCTAAAGCAAATTCTATAATTGGAAAAGAAAATAGGAAACATGATGGCATGAAGAACCATTTTGTCCCTAAGAAAGAACATAACAAGTTCAAGAACTCTGGCGAACTAAAAGGACCAAAAGGTTGTTGTTATGTGTGCGGAAAACCAGGTCACTATGCTCGAGATTGCAGGCATAACAAGTCCAAAAACTAAGTTAATGTTGTTCATGCAAATGATGACATAACTGCTACGGTGAGAGAGATTATGACAATTAAAGGCAAAATGCAAGGATGGTGGTATGATACATGTGCTACCGTGCATGTTTCTTATGAAAAAGCAACATTTAGAAACTATTATGAAGTAAATGATGGACAAGAGGTGCATATGGGAAGTGAAGTATGATCTAGAGTCGTTGGAAAAGGATCATTCAAACTGAATTTCACTTCCGGAAAGAAAGTAAATCTTGTCAATGTACTACATGTCCCCAACATGAATAGGAACCTAGTTAGGGGGGACTTGTTGGGAAAACCTGATATTAAGTGTGTATATGAATCGGGAAAACTAATATTGACTCGTAATGATGTATTTGTAGGAAAAGGATACTCAGTTGAAGGAATGATCAAACTTTATACTACCGATAATATTATTAATGAAATTCCTAATTGTGCTTATATGCTTGAATATACTTCTTTATGGAAATCTAGATTAGAACATATTGATATCAGTACTATGAATAGACTAATCAAATATGATTTGATCTCATGCAATATTTATGATTTTGAAAAATGTGAAAAATGTGTCAAATCAAAAATGATCAAGAAACCTTTCAAAAGTGTTGAAAGAAAATCAAATTTGCTTGATTTAGTGCACTCTAATTTATGTGAATTTAATGCCATGCTAACCCGTGGGGGTAACCGATATTTCATAATCTTTATTGATGATTTCTCTAGGTTCACACATGTATATCTTCTAAAGCATAAAGATGATGATTTTAATGCCTTTAAAATCTATAAAGCGGAAGTAGAAAATCAATTAAGTAGAAGTATCAAAGTCCTTAGAAGTGATAAGGGCGGTGAATATTTTTCTACATTGATGTATATTATGAAGAATATGACATTATACATGAAAGTTTCGCGCCTCGACACCACAACAAAATGGTTTAGCCGAGAGAAAGAATCAAACATATCAAGAAATGATAAATGCTATGTTAATGCATTCTGAATTACCATTTAATTTGTGGGGTGAAGCATTATTATCCGCATGTCATATAATGAATAGGATTCCTTTAAAGTTAATTGGTATCTCTCCATATAAGATATGGAAAGGTAGATCACCAAATATCAGTTATTTTAGAGTGTGGGTGTATGTGGCATATTACAAGAATATGGATCTTAAAGGAACTAAATTGGGTCCTCGAGGGATCAAATGTGCTTTCATAGGATATGCATCCAACAACAAGGCATATAGACTTTTAAATCTGGAGTCTAACGTAATTGTTGAATCCCGAGATGTAGAGTTTTTTGAAAAACTTATCACGAAGGATAAGGAATCTGAGATTCCCACAAATGAAGAATCCTATGATGAAGACTCTCCACGAATTGTTGAAGAATAACCCGAAAGTATCCCGCGGATTGTTGAAACACAACCTGAGCCTAGGATAAGCAAAAGAACCCGAAAAGCTAAAGTTCTAGGACCAAATGAAATTGATTCTCAACTCATTTCCTTTTATCTAGTTGAAGGAAATTGTAAGAATGATATTCATAAGACCCCTACTATTCTCCAATTAGAAGATAACCCTAAAACCTATAAAGAAGCAGTGGATTCAAGGGACTCTTCTTTTTAGAGAGATGTTATCCAAGACGAAATGGATTCGATCATCTCAAACCAAACTTGAGAACTTTTCGATCTTCCAAAGGGTTTAAGGCCTATTGGATGTAAATGGGTGTTTAAAAAAAAGTATCATAGTGATGGTACATTAAATGCCTACAAGGCTAGATTAGTAGCAAAAGGGTTCAGAAAAAGGAAAGTGTTGATTATTTCGACACATATGCACTAGTAGCAAGGACAATGACAATAAGAGTATTGTTTGCATTAGTTTCTCTGAATGACCTTATTGTTCATCAAACAGATGTTAAAACAACAGTCTTAAATGGAGATCTCGATGAAGAAATCTACATGGAACAACCAGAAGGTTATGTGTTTCCTGGAAATGAATAAAATGTATGCAAACTTGTCAAATCCTTATATGGTTTAAAACAGGCACCAAAACAATGGCATCAAAACTTTGACCCTGTCATACTTTTAAATGGATTTACTCCAAATTCTTGTGACAAATGTTTGTACATAAAGGTGCGTGGAAACATTGTAATATTTTTGTGTCTATATGTTGATCATTGGTAATGAGATAATAGAATTTTAGAAACAAAGAGATTTCTAACTTCCACATTCAAGATGAAAGATCTTGGATTAGTTGACACTATTTTAGGGATCAAAGTAAAACAAATAGTGGGGGTTATGAACTTAGTCAAACACGTTATATTGAGAAAATGTTGGATAAGTTCAAACACCTACACTTTAAGGAAGTAAGCACTCCATTTAATTCTAGTGTCGAACTTCAAAAGAACAATGAAAGAATTGTGGCCCAATTGGAATGTGTAAGTGAAATTGGATATCTAATGTATTTAATGCAATGTATCAGACCTGACATAACATTTGAAGTTAGTAAGATGAGTAGATTTACTAGCAATCCAAATGGTGAACATTGGAAGGCCATAACTAGGATTTTCGGTTACCTTTTAAAAACTAAAATTTTTGGCATTCATTATGGTAGGTTTCCTGCCATACTAGAAGGATATATCGATGGGAGTTGGATATCAAGTGTTGGAGATCATAAATCTACAACATGATGGATATTTACATTGGCTGGAGGTGCGCTTTCTTGGAAGAGCAAGAAATAAACATGTATTACTCTTTTGACCATGGAATCAGAGTTTATGGCTCTTGCTTCCACTGGTCAAGAAGATAAACGGTTAAGGGACCTTTTGTTGGAAGTTCCCTTGGCTAAAGAAAATGTTTCAAAAGTGTTGATACATTGTGATAGCCAAGCCACCCTAGCAAGAACACTCAGTGAAGTATATAATGGAAAGTCTAGGCATATAGGTTTTAGACATTCTTTCGTGAGAAAATTGATTAAGGATGAAATCATTTCACTAACATGTATAAGAACAAGCTATAATTTAGCTGACCCGTTTACTAAACCGCTAGCCAGAGACTTAGTAAAGACTACCTCGAGAGGTATGGGATTAAAACTCCTAGAATAAGGGTTCCGATAATGGTAGCAACCTAATCTGAAGTTAATAAAACTTAACATAAGATTCAATGAATAACAACAAGTCATTGAGTTGGATGATTGTGCAACATCTTGTGACAATGTTGACTATTACATATTAAGGGTTGAGTTTTTCAAACTCTTAATGAAGTTCTTTATCGAGGACATGTATCTTAAGAAATAGATACAAAATGAACTTCACCTTTATTAATTTTGAGATGGTGTCATCTCAAAGTGAGAGTTGGAGTTTCTCTCATGAAAAATTCACAAAAACAGGAAAAGCACATTCCCATAAATAGTGTTAGGCGAGAGATGCAAGCGAAGAACCATTAAATAGTGTGTTTAAGGTAATGTCAGTATAATCACAAGGGATAACAGTTTAAAGCATTGCTACCTAACATTCTGATTAGACTTTGCGTTATACATACTAAGGTTAAGTTCAAATCAAAAGATACTTAACTGTATTAATATTTTTTGTTTATATTTTTTGAAATTGATCTTGTCATCATTAGAACAAATGAGGGATTGTTTGAAATTATGGATAATTAATTCCCATGGGAGTGTTCCAATATGACAAGAAGTGTGAAGTTGAGTTAATGATAATAAATGCATTGCCAATAGTCCCACGTAGAAAGTGGTGCTCACTTTAAAAACATTTATAAAGACTTAAAAATATTAAACTCAACAAAGGAGATAAAGAGGATAAAGTGTCACATGGACAAATATGATGGTCCCAAACATTATGCCACATGTCTCATCCAAACAACTCTTCGTCGGTGTTGCCGCCTACGACACAGGCTCTGGGTCCGAGGGTGTGGGTGTAGAGGCGCTAGTGACGGCTTGTAGGGGACATTTGAGCACTAGGCATGACGCATCGAAGCAGTCGGGCTACTCGAAGTGTTATACGATGACGTTGGTGGCGTTCCGGCGAACGACGGCTTGCGGGAGCCATGCAACGACTTAATTTTAATCACTGCTCCTTGTTTTGGTTGTTGCTTAGAGTCTGAATTTCGAATTCGAAACGTGCAACACTTCATGAAATGGTGCATAATGTATCCATAGGTGAATCATTGCAAACCTATGCTAAAAAGGTGTTGTTTCATCAATAGTTGCAACCTTGTGAAATAACACATGCATGACCTATAAATACATTGCTCATTATTCGAAAATCAACACATCAAAATTGTGCATCCTCTTCTCATAAATTCCAGACACACTTTCCTGCATTTAAATCTGCACCTATTTTGTGCAGATTCGGTAAATACATTGTTCATTATTCGAAAATCAACACATCAAAATTGTGCATCCTCTCATAAATTCCACACACTTCCCTACTTTTAGTACATCATGTGCATGCATGCGCCGTTAGGGTTGACGCCTTAGTACAAAAAAAACATGTATGCGCCATATACAATGATGCTTGCTCTATCGTGTAATTTTTCATTTGAAAAATGATTAATTTGATAAATAATTAAAAATATAATTATTTTAATATTTAATTTAAAAATAATGATTATTTAAAAAAAAAGCACAGTTTCAACTTGAGTTAGAAAACTTTTCATTAATAATACAAAATATTTTAGTATAAACAAACTTATAAATTATTTGAAAGAGAACTTCAAATACTTATATAATAATACTATACTAGTACATTAGTTAAACATTTTTCCTATTCTTTTTTAGCATTAAACTGAAATTATCCATTATTATTTCTATTCTATGTTTAACAAACTGCACCGTTTACATAAACCGTCTTCTAAACAATAAGAAAAGTTTTTTTTAATCTCCTCCATGAAGTTCAAAACTAAGCCTAAGAAATAGAAATGAAGGAGAAAAAAAAGGGTGGAAAACAAAGGCACGTGGACCCGGCTGCGCACAATATCTAATGTTTCTTCGAGTAGTGGATTCACACGTGCCAATCGTAATCTAAGAAAAGCGATTCTCACGCTTTTCACGTTTTGGATTTTATGCGTTGGACCAGTTTCTTTGGTGTCACCGACTGTCATTTATGACAAGCTCATTTTGCGTTTTCTTCACGGTAACAACCTCGTTTATTGGTCTGTCGTCTTAGTAGAGTGAACTCTAGATTGGAAAGCCATTACTTGTTCACGGTAACAACCTCGTTTATTGCTCTGTCGTCTTGGTAGAGTGAAGTAACATGTGCCACAACTAAGAATCTCAGTCCATACAACAAATATGCAACTCTCACAACCATTAACTAAAAATCTTAGGCCATACAACTTAATATACGGTACTATAAAGTAAGATAACTTTTAGAATACTCAAATTGAAAGAGACAAGCTAACATAATAGCCTAGTTTGTTTTGTTTTTTTTTAAAAATGATTTTTATAGTATATAATATTTTTGATTTTTTTTTTTCAAAAACTTTTTAAAAGTTTTAATTAAAAATTTGATTTTAATAATTATTTTTAAAATGTTATTTTAGAATTTTTATTATTTTATTAAAAAAAATTATATCAAAATTTTAAAAAATTAATTAATTTTAAAGCTATTTAAAATATTTTTTTATAAAAATTATTTTTAAAATACAATATTTTTTTTAAAAATTACGATTTTGTTTATATTTTAATATTTAATAATATATAATAATATATAGTCTTTTAATGTAGAAAAAATAAATGTAAAAAAATTGTGATATTTTTTAAAACGGTTTTATAAAATTCATTTTTAAAAATAAAAGAAAAAAATCTATTTTTTAAAGTTGAAATAAACCGACCCTAATAGTATTAAATGCAATCAAAACTATATTAGACGGATGTGTCCTATGAAGTAGGGGGACATGTCGCAATGTTTTACATGCGTCGGTATTTAAAACTTTTATGATATTCGTATAACATGTGTTTGAAAAGTCAAATAAGTGTTGGAAAAATTAAACAAGTGTCCCTAAATAAATGTTTTTTTTGCTTCGACACTCTTTTATATCGATGTTTGACACTTAAATGATACTCATATAACATATTTCATTATGGAATCAGAGTTGGTCAGAGATTGAAGGTTGTGTGGTGGAACGATAAACTTGAGCTTTTGATTCGGTGAGGAGGAGGAGTTGTCCTATAAGATTATCACTGCAACACTTAGGTCAATATCTAAGTAAGATAAGGGAGTGAAGTTTGAATTTTAAAATTGTGTACTTAGTGAATGGTGTACTTTCCCTTTTATATAGTGAGACAATTTAACAACCAGTTATTCTTCAAGTGTAAGACGCGGAGAGTCGTTGGATGTATCTTAGACTTAGATCTCCTACGTTCTTCCCTAAGGTAATAGTCCTACATTACGATCAAATTGGCGAATTATTACCTTCTGTAGGACGCAGACGTTTGCTCTTTTGGCCGATCTATAACAGTTGCCTTTGAAGCCCTTATCTCTGCTTGACAGTGCAAGGGCTTTTGTCGTATTCTCCTTTTCATGTCGGTCACATCCCGACTTGAATGGATAGGAAAGAGATGGCATTGATGTCCTTGAGAATTCACGCCTTAAATAGGTTATATGCTACATATGTCTTTTTGTAGGTTCTATTATAATGATATTTGGAAACTGAAATATTTTGGTGCCTTCCTGAGGCAATCTAAGCTGATCTGGAACGTTGGTAGTGCTTATCATTTTTTGGTAAGTCATGACGCGATCCCTAAAGAGTCAGTTTTAAAGTTTTTTTATACATTTCCTTTGCTTTTTTGTCATTTGTATTTCTGTAACACCAATTTTCTAATGGGGACACAAAATTCATGATACCTAAAAACAAAAGAAAAATGCATATTACATGTTAAGAAAAATGGAACACGAAAGTCAATGTTTTTTAAGAATAAAATAGTGAAATGAAATGAATAGGAGTGAAAAGTTGAAGCTAACCATAGTGAAGAGAACGAGTGGAAGAGGCGAACTTAAGAAACTTTAAGCTATCTACGTACACTATATCAATACCATAATAAGAAATCACGATTTTGTGGTGGTCTTTATTCTTCAGCTGAATTCTTATCTCGACCTGCTTATTCTTGCCCCTAGCAGCAAGGGTGATTGTAATTTGATTTTTTTTACTCTGTCTTTTGCCTCCGACAGAAGTGAATGGCCGCATCAAGGAGCTAGGCAGAGACTCGGCGGTGGTAGATGGCTGACTAACAATAATGGTTACAAAAGGTTGGTCATTTTCGCCTCCACTTTTGCGGGGATCAAGAGAGGAAAATAGGTCTTAAGAGGAACATGTTAAAACAAGATTTGTTTATGCTCTTAAAAGGTTTTGATGATAACAAAGTATTTAAAGAACAATAGGGTTTGATAATATTTTGTTTAAGTGTGAAGGATCATAAGCATAAAACTAATCCTGATTGTTAGCATATATGGATAACTAATTTAAAGTCCGATTCCGATTGGTCAGAATCTGAACTAGTTCATCGCCTCTGAAGGCATCAGACTCAGGCCCCATGACCCAGCTTATGATGACAGATCAGACTATGAAGGCGTGGAGAGTAGTTGATTCGTACACTTAATCAAAGCAATATTATCTAATCAAAGCCCCATATTTTTGGACAAAGTCAACTAGAGTTTTCGCAAGGCTTAAGAAAAAAGATGTGACATCTTCAGTATGTTCTATCTTTTGGTAGATACCTAGTACGATGAAAGATACTTAGAGCAATTCTATTATTTAGTGGATAAAGCTTCAAACAAGATGCAATTCTCCATCGTCTCTCTTGACATATTTCTTCACTAAGTTTGCACGTTATGTTCAAACCCTCCAACGACTCTTTTTCAGTCTCTATAAAAGGAAGTTGAAGACTTAAAGGAAGGTTACAATATCACAATACATAACAAGATCTTTGGTATAACTCTGAGCTATTATTTTTGTAATTGTTATAGCTTAAAGATCATAATATTTCTTATCTTTGATTATCTTATAAATCTTAGAAAGGTTGAAAACCTTTATAATTGTTGTAAAACTTTATACCTGTGATTGTGTATCAAATTATAGTAGTTATCTTGTCTACTAAACTTTTGTTTAAAGTAGAGGAAGTCTCTTGCCTACGTGCTTGAGAAAGGAAGTCTCTTTCTAGGTTGATTGAGCAAGGAAGTATCTTTCTAGGTTGATTGAGCAAGGAATTCTCTTGTCTGAGGACTTGAGTATAAGTATATTTCTAGGATGATTGAGCATTGAGGTCTCTTGCAAGTGTGCTTGAGCAATTTGTAACTTGTTTGGCTATAGTGAAAATCTCTTGTTGAGGCAAGAGGACTGGACTTTTCTCAGTTGAGGAGAAGAACCAGTATAATCTTTGTGTGTTTCTTGCATTTACTTTTGATATTTATATTTCCATTGTTGTGTTTTCTTCTAATATCAGAGTCTGAACCTTGTTCAAAATCTGAACATGTTGATTCATAAGTGAAATCAATTTTTAGGCATACAAAATTGACCCCCCCCCCCCTCTTTTGTATTTTTCTCACCTTCAGTTGGCATCAGAGTCTGGTTTGTGTTTATACTTAACAGTGGTGCAGTAATCGGTCCTGAGATAAATACACTTTCTTTATCATGTATGGAGTTCTTGTTTATTATGACTATAGTGCTCCTGAAAAAAACTGAATATTTTGATAAACCACCTCCATTCAGTGGTGATTCCACCCAGTTTGAATGGTGGAAGAGAAAAGTGTACACTTACATCATTAGCCTTGATGGTGAGTTATGATACATACTTGAAGATGGAATTGACTTAGATGTCGATGGTGTTAGGATAGTTAAAGATAGAAAAGTTCTTACACCATCTCAAAAGAAAGTATATAGAAAACATCACAGAGTAAGAGGTATTCTGATTGAGGCTTTACCTCACTCAGAATACATAAAAATCATTGATAAATCTACTACCAAGACTATATTTCAATCGTTGTGTTCCACATATGAAGGGAACCAACAAGTGAAAGAGGCCAAAACAAATCTTCTTGTTCAATATTATGAGTTTTTCAAGATGAAGGATGATAAATACATTGAAACCATGTTCTCCAGGTTTCAAACTCTTGTATCATGCCTATAGATCATGAGCAAAAGCTACATTATTTTTGATCATGTAAAGAAGATTATGAGAAGTCTTCCAGCTAAATTCATACCTAAGGTCACAATTATTTCAGAAGCTAAAGATATGAATAAGCTGAGTCTGGAAAGTCTGATAAGCATCCTTCAGAGCCATTAAATGGAATTGAATGGAGACGAGCCAGTTGTAAAACCCAAAACACTGCCGTTGAAATTTGTGACGGGGAGATCTGGTAGTAAAACTGTCAGAACCTCTAAAGTCTGGAAATCAAAATAAGTTTCTGATGAAGAAGCTTCTACTGGTGACTCTGATGAAGAGGAAATGGCTTTTATCATCATAATATTTCAACAAATGTCTAGAAATAACAAAAGGTTCTCTGGTAAAAGTAATGGCTTCAGATGATCTAGTTCTAAAGACAATACTAATGACCAGAACAACTGCTTAAACTGTAAGAAGCATGGTCACTTCATATCTGTTTGTCCTAATCTTCTAAAAGAAAGATCAAGAAAGGAGGCCTTAAAAACGATAGCTTCAGGAACAAACTCAAGAAAAGTCTCATGGAAACATGGGATAAAATTGATAATGAGGATGAATCTGACAAAGATGAGGAATAAGCTAACCTAGTTCTTATGGCTATGACACCTTCAAATATAGAATATGAATCAACCTCAGGTTCAAATTCAGATGAAGAATACGAGGTATTCTCTAACTTATCTCATTCTGATTTAATATATTTTATTTAATAGCTCATGAGTCACTGTCAAGATAAATCAAGACTCATGAAGACATTGAAAAAGTAATGTGATCTTTTGAAAGAAGAACTGAAAATTTATCAAAATAAAGTTGAAACTTTGGAGAAATATCACATTATTCTAGTAAATAAATTATGTGATAAAAACTTGAAAGAGAATGAGATAGCTCTTCAAGACTTTATCCTCACATGTATGGAAAGAACCAAGCTTGCCTCCATAATATATGGAGTAAGCAAGAGCAAATGAAAAGGGTTTGGGTTATAATGAGAATAAGGCTAAAGCTCAACTCATAAAAACCTCAGATGCTTCTCCTTCAAGCAATGCTCAAACAGGTCTAAAAGTTTGTTTTGTGCCTGCCTCTGGCAAAGACAAAATATGAACACATCAAAACCCAAGATGATTGAACCAAAGGTTCTTAAAAATCCAGAACCTAACAATTCTAAGTCTAAGGTTCTAAAGAAAGTAGAACCTAAGACCTATGGACCTAAGGTTCTAAAGAGTCTAGGTGTCAAGAATCATTCTAGATAAAACTTTTATAAAAAAAAAAGAATTGTCTAGGGGGAGAAACCAAGCATCAATATTGGTACCTGGACAGTAGCTGCTCATGACATATGACAAAAGAAAAACTTATGTTCCAAACCCTGACTCTAAAGAAGAAAGGTAATGTGAAATTTGGAGGAGGACAAAAAATGAAGATTATTAGAACTGGTACTATTGGTAACTCTCTTATCTCTGTAAATAATGTTTGGCTGGTGAGTGGACTCAAACATAACCTCCTGAGCATAAATCAATTTTGTGACAATGGTTATGATGTTTTGTTTGGTAAGAATGTATGTTTTATCATCAATAAGTCTTAAAAATCCATTATGTTCAAGGGAAAGAGGAAATGAAACGTGTATGTAATTAATCTCTATGAATTGACTGACCAAAAGGTTGTTTGGCATATGTCAGTGAGTGATGAAAAATGGGTATGGCACAAAAGATTAAGTCATGTTAACTGGAGGTTGATCTCCGAACATAGCAAGCTAAAACTTGTCAAGGGACTTCCAAATCTTGATTATCACTCAGATTCTCTTTGTGGAGCATGTAAAATATGAAAGATTAACAAAACCTCTTTGAAATCTAAAAGCTTTGTCTCAACCTCTAGACCCTTAGAACTACTTCATGTTGATTTATTTATTCATGTTGGGACTGCTTCAACCAATGGGAAGAAGTATGGATTGGTCATTGTTGATGACTACAACATATGGACTTGGGTTGAACTCCTTAGATCCAAAGATGAATCAAATAAAGTATTCAGCATCTTCTGCACACAAGTACAATCTGAAAAGCAACTAAAAATTCTAAAAGTCAGAAGTGATCATGGTGGTGAATTTGAAAACGAGCCTTTTGAGAAATTTTATGATAAACTTGGAATTATCCATGAGTTCTCGTATCCTAGAACTCCACGGTAAAATGGGGCTATAGAAAGAAAAAACAGATCACTACAAGAAATGGCTAGAACCATGATCAATGAGAATCATCCTCCGAAATACTTATGGGCAGAAGTTGTCAATACTTCTTGTTATGTTCAGAATATGATCTTTATTAGATCAATTCTAAACAAAACATCATATGAATTGTTCAAAGGAAGAAATCCAAACATATCTTACTTTCGTCAGTTTGGATGTACTTGCTACATTCTAAACAGTAAAGTGCATTTAAAGAAATTTGATGCTAAGGCTCAAAAGGGTATCTTTCTTAGGTACTTTGATCGCTCTAAAGCATACAAAGGGCCTATACATGTATAACTCTAAAACCAAGATGGTTGAAGAGTCTATACATGTAAAATTTGATGACAAAGGGCCTGACCATGACACGTCAGAGCTTATTGAAAGTGTTGCAGATTTACAGGTTTCTGAAGATAATTCATATGTTGGATCTTCAGAAGTTAGTATCATAGAAGTCATAGAGTCAGAAGTTATTATACGGGAAGCTGATCATGTTTATGAAACTCTTCCAAAAATGGAGGATTTAGAAGAAGCTCAAGATGATTCCGAAATTTTCGCACAACCCAATAAGTCCTTCAAATATAAATATTTTCATCCAGAAGATCTAATAATTGGAAATAAGAACGATCCCTTAAAAACTAGATCATCTTTAGGAAATGATAATTGCATGATAGGGTTTATTTCTTTAATTGAGCCAACTTCTATGGATGAGGCTTTATCAGATGATGGATGAATTATGGCCATGTAAGAAGAACTGAATCAATTCTACAGGAATGATGTTTGGGATCTGGTTCCTAAACCAAGTCAGAAAAACATCATTGAAACTAAATGGGTTTTCAGAAACAAGCGAAACAAACAAGGAGAAATGGTAAGGAGTAAGGCTCGACTGGTAGCTCAAGGCTACAGTCGGCTGAAAGGTATATATTTCTATGAAACCTTTGCTCCAGTAGCAAGGTTAGAGGCAATCATACTTATTCTCTCTTATGTTGTCAATTATAATATCATTCTTTATCAAATGGATGTTAAAAGGGCCTTTCTAAATAAATTCATCTCTGAAGAAGTGTGTGCCAAACAACCACCTGGGTTTGAGGATTCAGTTCACCTAGATTATGTGCTTAAACTAAAGAAATCACTTTATGGATTCAAACAAGCTCCTAGAGCTTGGTATGAGAGACTAAGTAAGTTCTTACTAGAGAATGGTTTTGAAAAGGGGCAAGTTGACACTACACTGTTCAGAAGGACTTTGAACAAGTAAAACTTAATTGTTCAAGTTTTTGTTGATGACATAATTTTTTCTTCCCCTAATGCCTCTTTGTGTCAAGAATTCTCTAAGGCTATACATGTTGAATTCAAGAAGAACATGATGGGAGAACTGGAATTGTTTCTGGGAATCCAAATCAATCAAGGCAAGGATGACACTTATGTTCACCAGTACAAATATACAAAGGAGTTTCTAAAGAAGTTTAATCTTGAATATTTCAAGATTATGGCAACTCTTATGCATCCTACCTGTAACATGAACAAGGAGGAAAGCAACTCTAAAGTTGATCAAAAGCTTTTCAGAGGTATGATTGGTTATTTGCTTTACTTAACTACTTCTAAGCATGATATTTTATGCAACGTCTGCTTGTGTGCAAGATTCCAATATGATCCTAGAGAAACTCATTTAACTGTTGTTAATAGAATCTTTTGGCATCTGAAAGGAACATCAAATTGGGACTTATCTATAAAAAAATCCCTAGATTATAAGCTGATTGGATTCTATGATGTTGGTTATGTTGGGGATAGAATTGAAATAAAGTCCACTAGTGGAAACTGTCAATTCATAGGTGAAAACCTAATATCTTGGGCCAGCAAGAGACATGCAACTATTTCTCTCTCTACAGCAGAAGCAGAATATATCTCTGCTACTAAGTCTTGCACACAACTACTCTGGATGAAATACAAGTTAGAGGATTATCAGATTTTTGAAAACAATATTCCTATCTTCTGTAATAATATTGCTGATATCTATTTGACAAAGAATTTAGTTCAACACTCCAGAACCAAGTTAAGATTAAACATCACTTCATAAGAGACTATGTTTAGAAGAGAGTTATAGATATTAAGTTCATTGATATTGATCATTAATTGGATGGCATGTTTACAAAACCCTTAGCTATTGAAAGATTTGACTTCATCAAAAAGAAATTGAACATGGTCTATATTGAGGAATAATGCTTGTATCTGATCAGAGTATCAAAGTCTGATGTTGCTCAGAAGTAGCTTAAATTAGAGTCTAGGAAATTTCCTCTGATGAAAAGTGGCTTCTGAAAATCATCAAACACTAAGACTCTGGAGGTGGATTAATTGATTCAGATTGCACTCACATGTGTGAAAATTATCGTGCACAATAGTTGTTTGAGTAAAGACTGTTGGGTAATGATGTGCACCTTCTTGATTTTTGTGAAAATTACCCCTCTGTTATCAACTCATGTTTGCTTACCTATTTTCTTCTGATTATTGTTTTTATTTTTAGAAAATATATTTCTTGAGTGGTCTTAAAGTAAAGACAGACGTCTTGAATATTTTCAACAAATCATTTTCTATATCTTTAGAAACATATTTATGTCTATTTGCAACGTTCTTCTCTTTATTGTATCCTTCCCTACCTAAGATGGTATCTAGATCTAACTCTGGAATGGAAAACCAATTGGCTGTCATCATTGAAGGACAAGTTGATTTTGAAGAAATGGTGGATCTTGGCTTTGATCTTCAAAGCACTGTCTCCCAAAATGGTTGGATAATTTCTTTGATATGATTTATGGACCTACTTACCCTAACCTAATCAATAATTTTCGGGTAAATTCTTCCATACATAATTTTAATATAGAATCTACTATTCTTTCTATTATATCTGTTGTTCCTATCACCATCACCCCCACAACTATTGCTAGCAATAAATTGTGAGGAAGATGGTGCAATTCTGGATATGCTTGTTTGGAAATTGTATATTTGTCCTCATCTTATCTTTAAAGATCTCTCTAACCTATCCCGGGTTTCTAATCTCAATTCCAAGGCATTAGTCTGGTATCATATTCTAATCGTAAGCTTCATGCCAAAGAACAAGGATCTGACTTCTTTGGATATTAATGAACAAGCTTTTATGTTACTTCTAAACTCGGATATGAAGATCAACCTCCCTCATGTTATGTTTGAATATCTGAAAATGACTCTCTCTTCCTTTCAAAAGGGAAATTCATGTTACATTCCTTATGGAAAGGTTCTTTCTGAACTCTTCATTCAACAAGGAGTTGAGATAACTATGACTGAGGTTAAATCAAAGGTATGGGGAGATAAGCTGAAGCTTACAAAAGCTTTTAAAATTGTTGACCCGTTTAAGGTCAAGCTAGTCTCTATTGATGGATTTTCTTCTTCTTTTGTTTAAATGGTTTACTTGTTTTATGTCTGTAAGTTTTTTTTATGAAAAAATTCTTAGTTGTTCTTTCTGATTTAATCTTTCTTGGCTTTATACATGACTAACTTTTAAGCATAAATCTTATTTTGAAAGAAAACAAAGGTTGTGGATGACAATTGGAAAATAAATAGAAACTTCATTCATAAGACATTACAAGAACAGTTCCTAAACACTATCTTATTGGTCTTTTATTCCCTTATAAGTCTCTAGAACAGTCCTATAGTCTTTATCCCATTCCTCATCTGCTGCTAGAATCATGCTCTTCTCGGTCACTTCACCAGATGTGCTTTCCTCATCAACTGGTGTGGTTATTTGAGTTCTTGCTAGTTCCCATTGCGGATCTCTTTTTCAAAATATCGCTTATTTGCTTTGAATGTCTTCTTTTTACCCATTCTTATGAGCTGTGTGATTTGGTGTTAGCTTTGCATATGTTTTTATAAGGATTTTTAATTACCATCACCTCTATCTTGAAGACTGTGTCTTTGAGTCTTGTGCATCTGAACTTATTATTTCTTAGAATTTATGCTATCACAGCCTACCTTTGACCATCTTGAAATATGTGTTTCGAATACTTATCACTCATCAATATCTCTGTTTATAATTTTTTATTGATGAATAAAAGGGGGAGAAATCATGGGAATATTTAAGAAGGTTAAAAGTATTTTTTATGCTTTTAATTAATCCTGAACCCTAATCTCTCAATTAATTTGATATTAATTTCTTCTTAATGAATTTAATATCACTGATCTTAAATGACTAATTTTGATTAACAAAAACAGAACGTAAGGAAAGCTTACAAACCTTACCTTAATGAACTGTCAGACTAAAGGAAAAGCTTAGAAACCTCAACCTAAGGTCTATCAAACTCAGGGGGAGCTTACAAACCTCAGACCCTGAAGTTAGAATTTGTTGGTTAAAATCACAGGATTCAATTAACATAGATAAGTAGTTAATGAGAGCTTACAAACCTCATCTTAATGGATTATCAGACGTAGGGGAAGCTTATCAACCTCACCTTAATGAACTGTCTAACTTAGAGGGATCGTACAAACCTCAGACTCTGATGTTAGACTATGTTAATTAAATTATAAACTATTATTCTTAAATACATTTGTTTGTCATCATAAAAAAGGGAGATTGTTAAAACAAGATTTGTTTATGCCCTTAAAAGGTTTTGATGATAACAAAGTATTTAAAGAACAATAGGATTTGCTAACATTTTGTTTAAGTGTGCAGGATCACAAGCATAAAACTAATCCTGCTTGTTATCATATGTGAAGAAGTAATTTAAATTCTGATTCTGATTGGTCATATCTAAACTAGTTCATCGCCTTTGAAGGCATCATACTCTGGCCTCATGATCCATCTTCTGATGATAGCTCATACACTAAAGGCGTGGAGAGCAGTTGATCCATACACTAAATCAAAGCAATCTTGTATAATCAAAGGCCCATATTTCTGGAGAACGTCAACTAGGGTTTTTGTTTTGTAAGGCTTAAGAAAAATATAAGTGACATCTTTAGTCTGTTCTACCTTTTGGCAGATACCTAGTATGATGAGAGAGACTGAGAGCAATGATATTATTCAGTGGATAAAGCTTCAGACCAGATGCAAGTCTTCAACGTCTCTCTTGACATACTTATTCACTAAGTTTGCACGTTATGTTCAAACCCTCCAACTACTCTTTTTTAGTCTCTATAAAAGGAAGCTGAAGACTCAAAGGAAGATTACAACATCACATGCATTACAAGATATTTGGCATAACTCTGAGTTGTTATTTATGTAACTGTTATAGCTTAAAGATCATAAAATTTATTATCTTTGATTATCTTAGAAATATTAAAAAGGTTAAAAACCATTGTGATTGTTGTACAACTGTTATACTTGTGATTGTGTATCAAAGTATAATAGTTATCTTGTCTACTAAACTTTTTTTAAAGTAGAGGAAGTCTCTTATCTGCGTGCTTGATCAAGGAAGTATCTTTCTAGGTTGATTAAGAAAGGAAGTCTCTTTATAGGTGGATTGAGCAAGAGCCTCTCTTGTCTGAGGACTTGAGTGAAAGTGTATTTCTAGGGTGATTGAGTGAAGTATCCTACAATTGTGCTTTATCAATTTATAACTTGTTTGGTTATAGTGAAAAGTTGTTGTTGAGGGAAGGAAACTGGACTACTCTCAGTTGGGAAGAGGAACCAGGATATCCTTTGTGTGTTGCTTGCATTTACTTTTGATCTTTATATTTTTGTTGTTGTGTTTTCTTCTGATATCAGAGTCTGAACCTTGGTCAGAATCTGAACATGATGATTCAGAAGTGAAAACAATTTTTGGGCATACACAATTCAACCCGCCCTTCTTGTGTATTTTTCTCACCTTTACAACAATGCCCACCATGGTCTTCTTCTTCTAATATAGACTCCTTGAATTTCTCAAAAAGGTAACAAGCTAGGCAATCATTAATGACTATCTAAAGAATACCAAAGCAAGTAAAAAAGAAAAGAAAATCTCATTTCCTCTCTTAAACGTCGACAATATTCAAGATGGTCCGAGAGTTGATGACCCGTACTTATCTAGAGCCCTTATCATCCTCGAAACCTAGGTTTTTCCAGAAGGTTTCCAAGTCACCTTTATTGATACCTCTTATGGGGTCAGTCTCTAATAAGGGACGACATAGTTTAGAGAGAGAGAGAGTCTTACTTTCAATGCTCAAACATACCAGAAAGAGACTTACTTTCCTAAGTCAACTTCTCAAGACTTCCTGCTTAAACCCTCGGTTCAAGACTTCTTTGCTCAAGCACTCAACAAGAGACTTTAACGCTCAATCATCAGAAAGAGACTTACTCTGAGCACAAAGGCTAGAATCTCCAGATTCTTTTAACAAAAGAGTACGGTATTAACCTCTTGTTTATACGTGTGCTTCTTAAATATGCAGATACACAAAGGTTTTAGACTCCTAAGCACAATACTAATTGATTGCTCTTAAATGTAGAAGAATGAAGTCTTCATTCTTTTTCTCTTCTTGCACATATTTTCTTCTTTGTTGTGCTTTTCTGTTTGATCTTCTTGATGACGTTCACATATTCTTTCTTCAAGTCATATGTGAATATGTCTCACTCTACTCTCACACACTTAACCCTTCTGGTTATATTTCCCATTTTGTGTGTGTTTCTTTCACCTGTATTTTATGTGTAACACAATCTCCCTCTCTTAACCCATTTTGTGAACCGGTATCACAACTTTGTGAACATAGTCACGTATTCTTCAACCCTCATTCATTATGTATGTTTTTTTAGAATGTCTTCAATCTTCTTCTTATATAGATGATGAGAGTAGATCCATTAAAGATTGAAACTACCCATGGTACAAGTAGCTGTTGAAGGTCTTTAGCTAGGGTACGTAAAGTGAACTATAAACACAAATAGCATAAAGACGTCGAGAAGAGCAAAGTAGGGTTCAAAATAGTTGGAGATATAAGATCCTGACAACGTTACTTTTTACTTGATTAGACATAAAGTAGTGTACCTTTGTCACATGATCTTATTTAGATAACTTCTGACCAAAGACTTATTATAGATGTTTGTTGAATCTTGATCTAAGTCATTGTTATCTTTATACTTAACTTCATGAATCAGATGCTTTTTATAGAATTAGTTAAAGCATGATTAGAAGTTAAAGTAGGTCTTCAAAACCTGGTTAGAATGAGACTTCAGAGTCTTTAGTTCATATGTTCTGAATCTTACCGTTATCAGAGCCTTGATCAGAACTAATATGGATGAACACTTTCAAAGTTGTTGACTTGATATAAACAATATTCCTTTGAAGCATAATATTCAGAACTACTGATGAAGCTTGTTCAGAAGTTGCAGAGTCATTCCTTATAACAGTGTCTTCTTGCTTCAAACGACTTCAATCTTCAGAACCTTTCTGATCTTAGGATTTCAAGTAAGCTTAGGTTTATTATCTAAAAGACTTGAGTTGACTCTTCAGTGTCTGAAGGCTTGGTTATGATCCTTCAGATTCATAATAGATTTGATTTTCTTTAATGATTCTTCTAAGTTATCAACTTTATTTATATAAACGTTAATGTCTTTTAATCCTACACACATGAACAACCATTAGTAAACCCTATTTTTCTTTAAATACTTTGTTATCATCAAAACATTTTAAGGGTATGAACAAATCTTGTTCCAACAATGTCCCCCTTTTTTATGATGACAAACAAATGTATTTGAGAACAATGGTTGATGATTTAATTAACACAATCTAACATCAGAGTCTGAGGTTTGTAAGCTCCCCCTAAGTTTGACAATTCATTAAGGTGAGGTTTGTAAGCCCCCCTAAGTCCGATAGTTAATTAAGACGAGGTTTGTAAGCTCCCATTAACTCCTTATAAATGTTAATTGAATCTTATAATTCTAATAAACAAATTCTAACATCATGGTCTGAGGTTTGAATGCTCTCTCTGAGTTTGATAAACCTTACGTTAAGGTTTGTAAGCTCCTCCTTTAGTCTGACAATTCATTAAGGTAAGCTTTGTAAGATTTTCCTAAGTCTTGTCTTTGTTAATTAAATTTATCATTTAAGTCCAGTAAGATAAATTACTCAAAAATATAAATAACTTAGAGCTTATAACTCAAAAGTTGTTTTGACTTAAATTACTTTGTTCAGGTTCTGATGCTTTTAGAAATGCATCAATCTCTTCTTAAGTACTCCATGCATTTTATTCCCCATTGTCATTATCAAAAATATTTTAAAAGAAAGAGAAAAACAATAAAATTGAGAAAAATTTAATGAAATTTAAAACAGTTTAAATGCACATAATTTTGAAAGAGTTTAAAACATTGAAAAATTCGAAACAATGAACTTTTTTTAAAAAAAGAAGATAATTTAAATAAATTTAAATCCTTTTTTAAAGAATTTGAATGAAAAGATAGTTAACTCAAGAAATTGTTTACTTCTTATGGTAAATCACTACCGTTTCAGTTCTCAAGAAATAATTATGATCCAATATGGCATGCTTAATTAGTGATTGACTATGAGAATTTCAAAGATCAAAAACTTAAACCACACAAGGATGATTGATCTTCGATACATCTATTATAAAAGAAAATAATAATTTCAATTTATAACTCAAATCACATTATAAATCTTACTCATTCTAACTCAAAATGAATTCACCAACAGAGAAATCTTCTACCTCCCATGTCTCAAAAGAAACCCAGGTTCAAGAGGAAGAGACCTCTAAGAAGACACCCGAATAAAAGAAAAAATATTCTGAGGCGAATTCTTCCAACAATCTTCTTCAAATTTTGAATCGAAAGATCACCATAAAAAAGAAGAGAAAACCTACGAGGAAGAGAAGTTCTTCCAAAATAGTCTATTTTGATTCAGATGCTGAAGATGACTAGATTGTGAGATGGATTAACTTTCATCAAGCTCGGGGTTTTAAAGATGATTACAAAAATTGTTGATTCCTTAGGATTGTCATTAATTTTAGAAAACAAATAATGTAATCATCTCTGTTGTTTTAATATGTTGGGTTGAAGAAATTCAACATCTGGACCAACATGTCATGTACGATGTCACGACATCAGGTCTGTGACATCGCACATGTGTAGAAAACTGAATTAATTAATTCAGTATATATTCTGGGATCAGTAAGGATATCTGGTGAATATCCTAACTCCCATGTGGAGGTCTTGAAGACTCAATTAGAAGATATATAGGCTCAAAATATGGAGATATATATGGAGAGATTCTAGGATTGAAGACCTTGTTCGTAGCAGAATTTTTCTGCTGAAGTTGTAACAGCAAAGAACAAGTCTGCTGCGATTTCTGAAGGCCCAAATCCAGTTGGGTGATTAGGTTATAAATAGCTGATTGTAACCTAGTATTTGTAAGCCTCCTAGAATGAAAATTTAGGGGTGTATGTGAGGTAAACCTCCCAATCTGTGGGAAGGTTACCATATGTTTCTCAGTGGTAAAAGCTGAGAGTTTTGTAACTCAAAGCCTGTAGGCAAGAGTGATTTTGTTCTTGAATGAAGTTGTGAAGCAAGTTCAAGGTGTGTTAACATTACATTGTACTTGTAGTGATAGGAATGGAAACTGGAGGTTTCTATCTAGGAGTTCCTAGGTATAGATTGCATTGGGTAGGGATTAAGTGAAGAGTTGTAAACGGGTGAGTTTAACTCTGAATTAATACTGCTAATAGTGGATCTTCTTCCTGGCTTGGTAGCCCCCAGATGTAGGTCATGTTGGACTGAACTGGGTTAACAATTTCCTGTGTTTGTTTTCCTTCTGCATGTGTTTATTACTGCCATAACTCAGCAGGTATTCCAGTCAGCTTATCAAGATGATAACTGACCTGGCATATAGCCTTCTGTTTGAATGTCAATCAGAAAGCTGTAACATTCATCAGGGACAGTGCATACTGAATGATAAGTAAGTTAACTTTAGTTCAGTATTTATTTAAGTCTGTTCTCTTTAAGGATAACAGACCTGGCTGAAGGATCCTAGTGAAACTGTCAAACTGGATGTTCTGACAGTTGATACTGAAGGCTGATACTGAAGTAGAGACTAGTTGGTCTTTTACAGTATTGCAAACTTAGCACAGCACGTGTCCAGGAACATAATAGACTCAGCATATGTTCTGGATGTCGAACTGAATGTTGTGACATTCACTCCCAACAGCAGGTGCTAAAGTGTAGGATGATTGGTTTTTCTGGTTCAGTATTTTTCTCAGGCTATTCTTCAGGGATTCAATAGCTTAGAGAAAAACCAGGAAACCAACTACCAACCTACAATTAATGGACCTAACAAATAGCCTAGTTATTAGCAATCTAATAAGTGGAAATTAGATTGACGTGTTCAACCTTTAATTCAGGAAATACAAGTAAAAGATATACACACTGGAACAATGTAACAGATGATGTCCTCAAACAACAGTAAGACATCATGCTGATAACTGTGGAAGAAAACAACAGAAGTGAGTGCTAGGTTTGATTTCTGTTGAGTCTTACTTCCTGATGCACAGAACCAGGTGTTCATACATTCTAGGGTGACATAGAATGAGATTCCGTGACATCTGTGAACTTGTGCATATTAGTACAGTGGTTAATAACTATCTTGCTGTATTAGTTACAATGTTAGATCAGATGTCATGACGTGGAGTAGAACATCTGAATTCTGACTACACCAGAATTTCAATTGGTATCAGAGCAGGCATCCTGTTCTGCATCTGGATGAGATCCATGGGTGATACTTTCTGGTATCTTGCAAGAAGTTATGTTGGAACCAGTGGAAGGTTCTGTAATTTCCCTGAATGGTCCCTTGAAGTAGGTGTATGGACTGTTCATGACAGGAATAATGTGTACCTGTATCTGGAGGTTGGCAATTGGCCTGTGTGTGGGACAGCTGTGCCAGTATTGAATCACATTCAAACTTGGTATGGTCTTTGAGGCTGATCTGGTGAAAAGTGTGTTCTTAGGTTGAGTTGTATTATGATTTCCGTTGCATAATACCTGGCAAAACTCAAACTCTGATGTAGTTTCCCCTCATGTGGATGAAAGGCTGCTGTGTTCAAGATTTCATCAGAACCTCTGAAGATGTCATAACTACTTGAGTCCCCTCAAGTCCACTCATCATGATGTACTCACGTCAGGATGGTAAGAATCACCTGATCACTGATTCTTTTACACTCTTGGGTAGTGTATATGAAGACCTTGAAGTCTTTCAAGGAGGGTGTGTTCCAAGGAGGTGGAACCAATGTTCTATGTGATGTTAGAACATGTTGTTCAACAAGTATGCAGCTGCTGGTTGAAGAACAGATGTTTTTAGGTGTCAAACAAAGGGATACTCTTGTTTGGAACCTACTCCTGACCGGGAAGAGGAGACACCTGTGTGGGCTAAGTTGACAAGGGTAGGGTCAACTGTGTGTATGCTCAAGAAGGTCACATGTAGAGGTCTGGTCTCTAGAAGTGGAGCTGGGTGAGATGTGACATTGAGCAATTTCCTGCTGCTTGTCCTACTCCTGTAGATTGATCAGGGATGGATGGCTGTTCTCTGGAGTACTATGGAGTGTTAGAAGATAAGTCCTCTGGATGTTAGCAGTCAACAATGGGGTAACCTGACTGCTGCTTCAACTCAGAGGATTGGGACCATGAATCTTGTTATTCAAGCACCACGATCAGAAGTGGCAGTTCTCTCAAGGAGTGAGAATATGAAGATTCATAGGTTGGTTGATGAAGTATGCTCTGGCAATGCATATCTGCTATTGACTGGTGTTTCTCTAGTACTTATGGTCAGCTAAAGTCTGATTGGTGTGGTAGGAGTATGCGTAGGTATAACTCATAGAGTTAGTTACCACTGGTATGGATGGAGTATGTCTGTACAATGCATGGATATTAGTGTGAAGTTTCCATGATTGTTAATTTGAGGGGGAGTTTTGGTTAACCTCCTCACATTTGGTCAGCCTAGGATCTGGTTGGCTGTTGACCTGTGTCACATGGGTTCTGGTAGTTGTGTGACACAATTTGCAAGGAAGAATTCATCTCTCTCATTCCTAAGGGTGAATTTAATCTGGGAAGACTTTCAAAATTGTCTAGGTGCTTGCAAGCAGAAGATGTTGACACAAGAAGAGTACTTTCAAAGTATTCTTATGGTGGAAGTATCTGAAAGGAAAATTGGGAAAGGATTTAAGATCAATGTCTACTTGTGTCAAGTACAAGTGTTTAATTGATTATCCTTGGAGCTCAAGATAACGGATGTTCTTAAAGATGTTGGAACATCACTTCTTCAAGACCCTGTGCAGAATCACAGGAAGGATAGTACATTGGCTTATGATCTATATCTTTGGTGGCAGCAAAAGCATATGATCTCTGAAAAGGTTTCCTGGCAAGAAACATGACTCAGCCTTGGTATGTACAAGAAGAAGAAGACATCATAGTCTTGATGGTGGTTGCTTGGATCAGTTTATTTCTGATCTAGGTAAGGAAGTGCATTAGCTTATGCACACTGTGGAGTCAAGAACTAGTGGCAGCAGTCTTGACATCATGGAAACAACCTTGCCTTAGGATATGGAATCCTTGGTAGAGCTGAAGGGTTGGTTTCTAACTGGTCCTTCTGAAGACTCATACATCAGAGTGTCTGATGTCTTTGGAGAAGAAGCAGGGATTCATCAAGGTGTGAGCTTGGATGACTTAACTGCAAACCTGCAGGATGGAGGTTGTTTACTCAAACTTGGTGTCGCACCTCGAAAAATGCGATTCCTCGCGATGGTCGCGGAAAAAATTTATGTTCGAACAGAGTCGCCACCGAACTTTATTTATCCCAATGAAGGAATAGGGAAATATCGATAAAACCTTTTAGAAAATACAGAATAATGGTCGTCGCAACCATATTCGGGTTCGGGAGTCGGTTACGCAAGGGGAAGGTATTAGCACCCGTCACGTCCGTTGTACTCAACGGGAACCTTTTAGTCTAATTTGCTATTTGAATGTTAGTTAAATGTTATTTGCTTTCTTCGAGTAATTAGATATTGAATAGAGATGGATGAAGACCTCAAAAGGGGAAAGGGGAGGTTTTTTATTAGTGTGCTCGCCAAGATCTCGCAATCTCGTGCCTACGTATTCCTTATGGTGCAATAAGGAAATCAGAGCATTCGTAGTTCGGGCAACTACGGTTTTTGTTGGTGTCTTTTAATGAACGACTGTGTAGATCGCGTTCTAAAGGCTAAACGCTGGCTTGTCTACTCTCGGCGGAGGCTTAAGCGTTGATTTGTTGTGCGCATTAGAAAGGATTGACAGTGTTCTTTTGAAAGAGTTTTGGTCACGCGGGGGTGACAAGTTGAATTGATGTGTTTGGGTTTTGATTGGTTTCGATCGCTCGGGGGCGAGAAGTTAGATTGATTTGTTTGAGATGTTTTGAAGAACGACGAAAGGTTGAGCAATGTGGTGTTCACCAATTGTTCAATTCTTTCGAGGAATAATAAGGCGTCCGCCTTTTATTCCTTTTTCATTCAGATTATTTTGAAAGTTTGTTTGTGGATGTTGAATATGCACGGTAGTGAGGCGTACGCCCCCTACTTGCTTATTCAAGGAATAATGAGGCGTACGCCACCTATTCTCTTATCCAAGTTTATTTAGCGTGTTTTAGTCGGAAGTCGATAATTTGTGCAATATGGCGTTCGCCAATTATTCAAATAATCGAGAGATGGCGAGGCGTACGCCTCTCATCTTTTATCATCCGAAGTTTAAGTTGTAAAAGATATGTTTTAGATATCATATTTGTATTTTGGATTGGTAGGTTTGGAGTTATTTGATTGTGGATTTGATTTGATGACGAAGATTCGAGCAATATGGCGTACGCCAATTATTCGAATAATCGAGAGATAATGAAGCGGATGCTCACTATTCTCCTTTTCATTCAAAGATTAATTATTAAAAGGTTTTGAGGAGTGTATTGATTGAAACATTATGATTTGAAGTCGTATGATTATTAGGGTTTTAATTGAATGACGAAAATCCGAGCAATATGGCGTTCGCCAATTATTCGAATAGTCGAGAGATAGTGAAGCGGAAGCTTACTATTCTCCTTTTCATCCAAAATATGTAATTAAAAGGATTTGGAATTTGTAGAAATGATTTGAAATATTATGATTTCGGTTTAGTCGGGTGACAAGAACTCGCGCAATATGGCGTACGCCAATTATTCAAGTGCTTGAGAAATAGTGAAGCGTACGCTTACTATCTCCTTTTCATCCCAAGTTTATATTTAAAAGAGAAAATTCTTTTGAAGTTGAATGGTTTGAAAAATGATTTGAATTTGGAAATTATATTTGATTTTGAAGTGTTATTTGAAATTGTGTGATTTAAGATTTAATCGGGTGACAAGAACTCGCGCAATATAGCGTACGCCAATTATTCGAGTAATTGAGAAATAGTAAGGCGTACGCCTCCTATCTCCTTTTCATCCCAAGTTTATGTTAAGAGAGAAAATCCTTTCGAAATTGAGTTGGTTTAGAACTATGATTTGGATTTGGAAATTATATTTGATTTTGAAGTGTTATTTGAAATTGTGTGATTTAAGATTTAATCGGGTGACAAGAACTCGCGCAATATGGCGTACGCCAATTATTCGAGTAATTGAGAAATAGTAAGGCGTACGCCTCCTATCTCCTTTTCATCCCAAGTTTATGTTAAGAGAGAAAATCCTTTCGAAATTGAGTTGGTTTGGAACTATGATTTGGATTTGTGTTTTAAATGAAATGAAGTTATTTGTGTATTATTTCATCTACTCGATTAATCAATAATCAAGTAGGTTTCATTGTAAGAAAGCCCAAGAGTAAGCTATGTGAGGTTGATGGCGATGCTTAGGAGCGATCGACTTACAAGGGGTTTATTTTGAAATGGGCTCGATATTAATCGAGAATCGTATGATGTGCTTTTTGAAATTGGTTTGTGTTGGATAATGAATTGAAATAAAATTGAAATTGAAAATGATTTATGAAAAGATGATTCGTGAAGTTATTTAGTTTGAAATAATGTGAAGTTTGTGATTGGAAGAAGTTAATCAAAGTTCTTTTTAACAAAATTAATTTATTAAAATTTGATTAAATTGATTAATTAAATTAATTAAAATTAATTATCAAAACTATTTAATTAAATCAAATAATTAAGTTAATTACAATTAATTAATAGAAATTAAACTAATTAAATATTTTAATCAATTAATTAAATCAAAAGAGAAAGAAAGTGGGTATTGACATTGATTTAATCGGTATGTGTATATGAATATGTACTCGGAACCGATTTGAGCGTAATAACAATGATGGATATTATCCGCAAATTCGAAACTCGGTGAAAATGTAAAATTGATGTATTCGGAATTTTGGCGGTATATCGGCATGAATTTACCGGATCCGCGAATGGAAATTTTGACTTTATTGATAAAGCAATAGAAACCAATTATATTTACAAAATTCATATTTCAACATTTATATATGCTTTATCGTTACAGCTTTTAACATTCATTTATCAATATAAACACCATTCTAATCCATAAATTGACAGTTTAACTACAGCGCCAATAATAATCACAAAATTAGGACAACCAAAAAAAATGGGAATAAGCTTTAAGATTTATCCTGTAGAAACTACTTTTAAACTCAAAACAGTTTAAGAAACAACATGACAGAATGATGAAATCATTTGCTACAGCTCAAAATCAGGTTGAAGATCTTAACCGTTATCACCAATAGCACACAGTTTCACACATAAATCGCTTATACGACCCGAAACAGAATAGAAGAAAATCTACATGATCAAAATCCATCTCTACAACAATTACCCTTCTGACTTGATCATTATCGAAACAAAGCAGAATAGCCACAACTTAGAAATAAAAACTACTGATATATCCCAAAGATGTATCAATCAATCCACTTATTCAAGAACAAATTTTACTTAATATTTTTTTAAAACAGAACAATGTAAAAACCAAACAAAGTTTTAGGACACACACTAAAGCAACAAGCAGCAGATGATTTGGACTCGAAAACTCATAACAGGACGGACTTGAAATCTCATAACAGGACTGAATCGAAAAACTCATAACAGGATGTAACATGAAGTCGTTAGATCGAAAATATTACCAAAATGAAACACAATTATTGCCGGAAGTTTGTGGTACTTGAATGATGTTGAAACCAAGTTGTCCGTTGATGTTGCATATTTTCCGGCAAAGAAAACTGTTGGCGAAACGGATGGTGCGGTTTGACGATGGGATCTCTGTCCGTAAGCCTCCAAAAAACGATATCCAACCTACTCACAAGGCCCAGTTTCACAATTAGGGTAGGCTCTTTGCTGTAGATTCGTTGTAAACACCTTAAACTCCCTGTTCACCAGAGCGTGCGGATCTGGATCTTCGGAAACAGCGTCGTTTGAGACAGCGGAAACGAGGATGATTCGCAATCCAACTAAATGCAAAGTGTCATGGAGGGTTTTTGGTGGTGATAGAAAGGGAGGATTCGCCGGCGGATTTGTGTGAAGATGATGGGAACGGCGGCGAGGGTTTTGAAGAGAGATTTGGGGTTTTGACGGAAGAAGAGATGAAGGGTTGCGGAGGAGTGTGGTGCGGAGACGGATTTGGGGTTTCACCGGTGGTTTTGCATGGCATTGATGATGTTGAAACCGGAATGGGTTGAAGGTGAATGGGTCGCGATGAAGACGGATGGAGCGATTTAGGTTAGGGTGATGTTGAAGGTGGTGGCGGCGCACGGTGAAGGTTTTGGGAGTGTGAGAGATGTGTGGAAGAAGGTTTGTGAGTGATGAGTGAGATGGAGTGAGCTGTTATGATGAGAGTGAGGTAATGAGAGACTGAAGAGGGATACGAGAGAGTGTGTGAGGTTGTTAGTTGGAGGCGGAGGCGATTTTGGGGAGATGATGAATAGTGAAGGTGAATGAAGGAGAGTGAGGTCTCTTCTCTGAGTGTGTGAGAATGTGAAGGATTTTTGTGGTGATGAGTAAACAGTGGGCTGAGTGTGTGTGAGGAAGTTTCTTTCTGAGAGATTTCTTCAGATTTGAGAGAGAGAGTGAATGATGAAACGTGTGTGGAAGGGAGTGTGTAATTATGAGAGTGGTTGAGACCGAATGGAAGAGAGGAATGAGGTACGTGTAGGCGGTGAGTGATGTACCAGCTGGCACTGAGTGAATTTTTTTGTTTTTAGTGGATTGGAGGATCCAATGTAAAAAATGTATTATTTTTTATAAACTTATTCACAACAAATCATAAAAAAAAACTAACTAATATTTAGTTTAAACTACCTAATATTTAATTTAATCACATTCTAATTATTTTAATTAAATATCTAAATAATGACCAATTAAAAATAGAAATCGAGTACAAATTTATTCGAAAAAATTGAACCGGTCACACTAAAATTGTCAGGACAAAATATACTTATTAAAAGAATACAGTCTTTCCTCAAATTTTAACGATTCAACCGATTTTTTCTGTATTCTTAAATAAATTCATTCTGACTGACATTTTAGGTATTATTAATGATGAAATGCATGTCACGCTATGCATATAATGTAAACTGAAAAATGAAATCGAAATTATGAAAATTTAAAATGCCCGGACAAAATTGGGGTATGACAGCTGCCCCTATTTAATTACCTTGAACCAGAAAGTATAAATGACAATAGTCTTTGTACATTCATGGTGGAAGATAATTAAATACGAAAAGACCCGAATTTTGTCCTTCGAAATGCAATGGGGAAATGCAGAAAGAAAAATGCAGTGAGAAATACAGTAAGAAAAGTTATTAGAAGGTAAAATGAAACAGTCAAGACTCTCTGGGAATTGTCAGAACAGTATCTTGGATGTCATAATCGAGATATTCCAATAATGGAATGATACCTCAACTGTATCTAAGACTTTCTGATAATTAGCAGATCAGTGTCTCGATTTGAACGCACGAGATTCTCTGAGGATCGACGAAGTAGTACCTTATATGATATAATTGAGATATTCCGACAAGGAATGAGACTCTTCATATTGATGAAGCAGCATCTCAAACAGCAGAAATGAGATTCTCTGTATCGAGTCGAAGCAGCATCTTACATGGTAGAATTAAGATATTCCGAATAAGGGAATGATATCTTAATTAAATCTAAGACTCTTCGAGGATACTAGAGCAGTATCTCTAAAAACTGAATGAGACTCTTCATATTGATGAAGCAGCATCTCAAACAGACAACTGAGATTCTCCATATAAATGAAGCAGTATCTCAGATGTTTATCTGTTGGGGGAAATATTTTAGACAAGACTCTTTTTGGAGGAGATTTACTATAAATGCTCTGCAATGGAAAAGCTCATGAGAGACTTTTTAAGGTAACCTATGCTTGGGGAGCAATGATAGCAAAGATGTTGGGGAATATCATTATTAATCACAAATTTGAAGAATGACTGGCTGGGAAATAATTCCACAAGCACATGCAAGATAATAACTTTATTGAATTAAATGAGGAAAGTCCGGGATACATATGGACGACCCTGGATCTTGATATTTTATGTTTGTATGATGTTTCACTTTGGGTGGCAATGCCATGCATGGGATGATGCATTAGATGCATGAAGGGATGCAATTGTTGGGGATATTTAGGATGTGTATGTATGAATGCGAGTAATTTTATTTATTTTTTATGAAATTTCCGTTTTGACGGGAGTGCTTATGCATGGGTATGCTGATGATTGATAGGATTGGGTTTGATGAATCTTCCTAATTGGCAGGAAAATTATGCATGGAATGATGCATGTGATGCATGTGGGAATGCAATTGGGTAATTGGATGTTTTTGTAGGGTTTTATTTTTTGAGATTATTGGGGAATATCATCACCAAAGAGTTGATGGAAAGGCAACTGTCATCGTCAAAGGGTTGACGGAAAGGTAACCGTCATCATCAGAGGGCTGATGGAAACAAAACTTCACTATGGAGTGACATCATCAAAGAGTTGATGGAAAAAACTTCACTATGGAGTGGCATCATCAAAGGGTTGATGGAAGTAATTAAAAGAAGTCATCACCAAAGGGTTGGTGGAAAATAATTCGTCATCGTCAAAGGGTTGACGGAAAAGATTGTCATCATCAGAGGGCTGATGGAAAGGTAGTTGTCATCGTCAATGGGTTGACGGAAAGAAACTTCACTATAGAGTGGCATCACCAAAGGGTTGGTGGAAAAGATTGTGTATGTAGTATCATCGGCAAAGGGTTGACGGAAAGAAACTTCACTATGGAGTGGCATCACCAAAGGGTTGGTGGAAAAGTATGGTCATCGTCAAAGGGTTGACAGAAAAGAGACTTCACTATGGAGTGGCATCACCAAAGGGTTGGTGGAAAGAAATTAAAGGATGTCGTCACCAAAGGGTTGGTGGAAAAGAAACCTCACTATGGAGTGGCATCATCAAAGGGTTAATGGAAGTAATTAAAAGAAGTCATCACCAAAGGGTTGGTGGAAAATAATTCGTCATCGTCAAAGGGTTGACGGAAAAGATTGTCATCATCAGAGGGTTGATGGAAAAAAACTTCACTATGGAGTGGCATCATCAACGGGTTGATGGAAGTAATTAAAAGAAGTCATCACCAAAGGGTTGGTGGAAAATAATTATCATCATCAGAGGGCTGATGGAAAGGAAACTTCACTATGGAGTGGCATCACCAAAGGATTGGTGGAAAAGTATTATCATCATCAGAGGGCTGATGGAAAGGAGACTTCACTATGGAGTGGCATCACCAAAGGGTTGGTGGAAAAATTTGTTGTGAAATGTCATCATCAGAGGGCTGATGGAAAAGAGGGATCAGGTTATGTCCTCATCAAAGGGTTGATGGGAAGGAATTATGATGTTATGTATGCATATGATGCATGTTAATGAAAATTTCTCATTTTTGTGTAGGAGATTTTTGATATGCAACTTCCTTATTTGGAAGGAAAGTCATGTGTGTTTATTGTATGCAGTGCATGTGGTAATGCAATATGAATATTGGTTATTTCTGGATTGATCTCCCTTTTGAAGGTAAGACTTTCTGGGTACCAATGTTGATTGGATTTGAGTTTATGAAGATGCCAGCAAAGTGGACTTTCAGTGGTTGCCAACATGGATTGGACTTTGGTTTAGGAGATGCCAATAGGGCTTGGACTTTGGTTTTGGAGATGCCAACAAAGTGGACTTTTATTTTTGGTAGTTGCCAATATGGATTGGACTTTGGTTTTATGAGGATGCCAACAAAGTGGACTTTTATTTTTGGTAGCTGCCAATATGGATTGGACTTTGTTTTTTTGGTAATTGCCAATTTGGATTGGACTTTGTTTTTCGGAGATGCCAATAGGGATTGGACTTTTGGTTGGTGAAGGGTTTTGACTTCCCGACACTCGGTATTTTGACGATGCGATGATCGAAGATAGATGTGGATGCTTTTGGTGCCCCAAGTATGATCATTTGTTGATAGATTTTATGTTTGTTCTTGAGAGAACCTCAACTTCTTTGACTGGTATGCCATGACGGCTTGCAAATGATTTAATGAGCATAGCGACATAATTAATGCATAATGATTGTGCTCTTGCTCTGCCCTAAGGCTCTTTGCGACTTGTCTGCCCCAGCCTGTAGGGTCTTTGAAGGAATTCTCCTTTGAAAGGAAACCCTGTGAATGATTATACCATGGCCTGAACCAAATTTGCCCAAGTGTATGGGTCTTTCAGTAGTTTTCCCCTGGTTGAGCTTTTGAATGGCTTGCCCCAGATGGACTGAAAATTTTGAAATTATTTGCCTCCTTGATCAATTGATGCTTGGAGTTTGTATTTTGACTGACCAATTCATATTCATTGGATACCATGCCCCTAATCCATAGGGTTAGGAAGTAGTCTTGATTCAGGTCAGCACCGACGAATGATCAAGTTCTTCTCTGATTTCTTCTTTGAAGTTCCTTGATGTCAAGTGCTTACTTGCAGTTAAAATTGTTTATTCAATAAGTGGTAATTTTAATGCGATATTCATGCAGGTTTGAAAAATCATGTATTGAAGTGATAGTGATAGTGTGTGACGAATGAACCATTAGATCAAACACATTGCTGATTTAGCTAGTGTGTGAAAGATACAGCGAGAATATGATATCAATACAGGTGATTTAGAAAATAGTTAGGAGTCAGTTTACGCAACCTTGCTGTAGTACGCTTTCAGAATAAACCCTACCTCAATTAGGTCTTTTAGGGGTTGTAACATGGCTTGGTTCATGGTTATTGAAACAAAGGATGTAAGGCTCAAATTTTGTTTTAACCCACCCCTTCTTCATGATGATCTCCAACCCTACGCTCAGTTAATTCAACATACACATTTGTCTTTTTGAAGGTGTAAGGATAAAGATGGTAATCCAAGGTCTCCTGAAGTGGCAGCCACCTTATTTCGCTTTTCATGAATGTTGGTGACCCTTTGATTCTTGACATGGTGGTCACTGAATCTTGTTTTATTTTGTTAAGGTTTTTCATGACTTCTTTTGATTTTTGCTTTGATCGCTAACTTTTGCCTAGACCGTTTTTTGAAGCTTTTTAGTCCACCGGGATCGCCCTAATTTTTGCCTAAGTCTCCTTTTTGGGTTTTCGACTTAGCGGGCTCTTTCATTGATTTTTTTTATCACTGCCAAATCATTGGTCATTGAAGAACGACCGACATCAATCTTGGGATATTTCAAGGTTCCTTTGACACTTCAGGAAGTGTGCGAAGAATGGCATGTAGTTGATCCACATACGGGATATCTCATCTTGTAATTTGAATGCGTAGTCAAATTAACTGAACACTACCTTGCCCCAGGTTAGATGTAAGGGTTTGTAAATCCGAAAGAAACTCCTACTTCTAGGCTCGAAGTGGTTGACTAGGGATTAACTCCTTATCTCTCCAGTGTTTGGGGATTTGAAACAATGCCTGTACATCATCAGCAAGGTTTTATCCGAAAGCATACAATCAACAATTATGGGTATTGTGTTTTCGTCATCCTCCCTTCAATCTTTGCTAAAACAACAGTTTGATAAGTGAATGGGAGAAATATTTTTTTTATATCAATGGAAAAAATGAGTGAATACGAAAGGATTCGTTCAAAACATGCATAATCATTTCATTAATATTACCATTAAAGGAAATCAACAATACTTGGAAGCAGATAAGTACTTAACATGCAAAGAAAAATACAAATGAAATGCGAGGAGTAGCCAAATGGTTGCCAGTGCAGAGGAATCTCTCTCGTGCCTGGCTCACTGCTGGGCTAGCCTTCTTCAGAGTAATGGTATTTCTCCTCATCGAGACTAGTATGATAATCATCTTCAGACCTATTCTCGGAAATCTCCTCCACCGTTTGGACTGATGGACCCGCACAACTAGGCGAAGCAGTATTACTGATTTGCAAGCTTCGAGGCGCAAATGAGAACATCTTGGAATCAAGCAGGGTTTGTACTTTACTCTTAAGCACTTTGCAGCCTTCAGTTTGAATGCCCCTGTGCCCCAGCATGGAAGTCACACCGGGCGTTGGCGTCATAGCCTGGTGGATATGGAGGACTTACTGGTTTTAGCTCCTTTGGCACTATCAATCCCCTCTTAATCAAATATGGAAGTACTTGACTGTATGGCATTGGAAGTGGATCAATATGTCTCTCTGGCTTCCTTGGCCTCTGTTGAGCATGTTGGCGCTGCTGATGTAAAGTGTTATGTCGTTTGTATGGCTGTTGAGGTGGAATCCATCGTTGATATTGAGGAGGTCCTTGACTTGTAGGATACTGACCATGTGGAGAGAATGGTGTCTGGTGTGAAGCTTGTGGAGCTTCCCAGACTGCGTTAATTTCAGCTTCTTCTTCCTTTTGGGAACTAGGAATAGATTCACTCTCCATGCTCTGGCTATTTGAGGCGCATTGGATTTTTCCACTTTTGAGGCCATTCTTGATGCGTTCTCCAATTGACACCAAGTGAGCGAAGTCTGATGTTGCACTGCTGATCATCCTTTCGAAGTAAGGACTTTGCAAGGTATCCCTGAATAATTCCATCACTTCTTTGTCTAAGAGTGGTGGTTCAACACGAGCTGCAAACTCTTTCCATCTTTGGGCATACCCTCTGAAGGATTCGTTGCTTTCCTGAGACAAGGTTCTCAACTGCATGCGATCGGGAGCCATGTCCAAATTGTATTTGTACTGCTTCAAAAAGGCATTAGCTAGGTCTATCCATGACTGAACATGGTTCCTTTCTAACTTCATATACCAACTCAATGATGCCCTAGTCAAACTGTCCTGAAAACAGTGAATCATTAGCTTATCATCGTGGGCATGAGAGATCATTTTTCGACAAAACATCACCAAATGGTGCTTTGGACAGCTATCCCCTTTGTACTTCTCAAATTCTGGTACTTTAAATTTTGGGGGTATAACTAGGCCAGGTACCAAACACATGTCTAAGGCACTCTGTTCAACAGTATCTTGTCCTTCTATGGCCTTGAGTTTTTTCTCTAGCACATGGCATCTTTCAGCAATCTCATCATCTTGTGGCTGTTCAATATTAACCACCAGGCTTGTCCCATTGGAATCCGGCACTGAGAATGCAAAGCTATGATATTCAACATCATCATGGCAAGAGGAATCTCGAATGATATGACGTTCTTGTACAATAGAGTTATCAACCGGGGTTCTCGCAAGCTGAGGTTGGGTAGGACTATTTACTGGAGCTAGAATAACATTTTCGATAACTGCAGTTTGTTGAATGTTGTCCTCCTTATTTGCTAAAGCTATCATAGCCTCTACAAGTTGGTCTATCTGGTTTTTCATTGAGTCCACATCTCCTCTCAATGCAATGTGGTTTTGCTCCAACAGATCCATAATCTTTTTAGAGCCACTTCAAGTCTGATACGAATGTCGGGAATTCAACTGCGGGTTATGGACAAAGGATGAGATGAGTTTTTTTGTTTATGAAAATGATATGCAATTTATGCTGATGAGATGAGAATGCATGAAATTTTGTATTTAGGTATGCAAAGGAAATGTAATTTAGGTATAGTTAGGATCCAGGATATCATGAGTATCATATGCTACACCCTATACGGAGGTTCTATGTTCTCTACCTCACACACAAAGGATGGCTCCTAAGGTTGTTCCTTTTCAAGACAGAACTTAGAGTCATGGATTGTGTTCAGCATCCCATCGCAATAATGGGCTAGCCACATCGTGATGAGAGTTCTGAAACAATCTATTCTAAGTGGGATCCTCGTATTGTTCGAACAGGGTGTAGACCCTTCGGTTCAATACTACACGATCGCCAATCATGAAGACGGACTTCAGTTTAAGACGAGGTTCCTAGAGTCATGGACCATGTTCAACGTTTCCTCGTAATAATGGGCTAGCCATATTATGATGGAAATTTTGAACAGATCTACTCTAGGTGGAGTTCTCGTATTGTCCCAATGAGGTGTACACCCCTCGGTTCAATACTACACAACTCCGGGTTCTAAGTTCTTCTCAAAGCTCGGGTACGGAGCTTATCTCACAACATGTGTCAGAAACCATAGATCACCCAACATAATAGCAGAATAAATCACATAGCATAAATAATACAGCAAGATATAAAGAAGTAATAAGGAAGAAAACAATATTTTAACATTCATAGCAATTTGGACTAAATTAGGCTTGACTCTCTCTAGCATGGAGCAATGTCCCCAGCAGAGTCGCCATCTGTCGCACCTCGAAAAATGCGATTCCTCGCGATGGTCGCGGAAAAAATTTATGTTCGAACAGAGTCGCCACCGAACTTTATTTATCCCAATGAAGGAATAGGGAAATATCGATAAAACCTTTTAGAAAATATAGAATAATGGTCGTCGCAACCATATTCGGGTTCGGGAGTCGGTTACGCAAGGGGAAGGTATTAGCACCCCTCACGTCCGTTGTACTCAACGGGAACCTTTTAGTCTAATTTGCTATTTGAATGTTAGTTAAATGTTATTTGCTTTCTTCGAGTAATTAGATATTGAATAGAGATGGATGAAGACCTCAAAAGGGGAAAGGGGAGGTTTTTTATTAGTGTGCTCGCCAAGATCTCGCAATCTCGTGCCTACGTGTTCCTTATGATGCAATAAGGAAATCAGAGCATTCGTAGTTCGGGCAACTACGGTTTTTGTTGGTGTCTTTTAATGAACGACTGTGTAGATCGCGTTCTAAAGGCTAAACGTTGGCTTGTCTACTCTCGGCGGAGGCTTAAGCGTTGATTTGTTGTGCGCATTAGAAAGGATTGACAGTGTTCTTTTGAAAGAGTTTTGGTCACGCGGGGGTGACAAGTTGAATTGATGTGTTTGGGTTTTGATTGGTTTCGATCGCTCGGGGGCGAGAAGTTAAATTGATTTGTTTGAGATGTTTTGAAGAACGACGAAAGGTTGAGCAATGTGGTGTTCACCAATTGTTCAATTCTTTCGAGGAATAATAAGGCGTCCGCCTTTTATTCCTTTTTCATTCAGATTATTTTGAAAGTTTGTTTGTGGATGTTGAATATGCACGGTAGTGAGGCGTACGCCCCCTACTTGCTTATTCAAGGAATAATGAGGCGTACGCCACCTATTCTCTTATCCAAGTTTATTTAGCGTGTTTTAGTCGGAAGTCGATAATTTGTGCAATATGGCGTTCGCCAATTATTCAAATAATCGAGAGATGGCGAGGCGTACGCCTCTCATCTTTTATCATCCGAAGTTTAAGTTGTAAAAGATATGTTTTAGATATCATATTTGTATTTTGGATTGGTAGGTTTGGAGTTATTTGATTGTGGATTTGATTTGATGACGAAGATTCGAGCAATACGGCGTACGCCAATTATTCGAATAATCGAGAGATAATGAAGCGGATGCTCACTATTCTCCTTTTCATTCAAAGATTAATTATTAAAAGGTTTTGAGGAGTGTATTGATTGAAACATTATGATTTGAAGTCGTATGATTATTAGGGTTTTAATTGAATGACGAAAATCCGAGCAATATGGCGTTCGCCAATTATTCGAATAGTCGAGAGATAGTGAAGCGGAAGCTTACTATTCTCCTTTTCATCCAAAATATGTAATTAAAAGGATTTGGAATTTGTAGAAATGATTTGAAATATTATGATTTCGGTTTAGTCGGGTGACAAGAACTCGCGCAATATGGCGTACGCCAATTATTCAAGTGCTTGAGAAATAGTGAAGCGTACGCTTACTATCTCCTTTTCATCCCAAGTTTATATTTAAAAGAGAAAATTCTTTTGAAGTTGAATGGTTTGAAAAATGATTTGAATTTGGAAATTATATTTGATTTTGAAGTGTTATTTGAAATTGTGTGATTTAAGATTTAATCGGGTGACAAGAACTCGCGCAATATAGCGTACGCCAATTATTCGAGTAATTGAGAAATAGTAAGGCGTACGCCTCCTATCTCCTTTTCATCCCAAGTTTATGTTAAGAGAGAAAATCCTTTCGAAATTGAGTTGGTTTAGAACTATGATTTGGATTTGGAAATTATATTTGATTTTGAAGTGTTATTTGAAATTGTGTGATTTAAGATTTAATCGGGTGACAAGAACTCGCGCAATATGGCGTACGCCAATTATTCGAGTAATTGAGAAATAGTAAGGCGTACGCCTCCTATCTCCTTTTCATCCCAAGTTTATGTTAAGAGAGAAAATCCTTTCGAAATTGAGTTGGTTTGGAACTATGATTTGGATTTGTGTTTTAAATGAAATGAAGTTATTTGTGTATTATTTCATCTACTCGATTAATCAATAATCAAGTAGGTTTCATTGTAAGAAAGCCCAAGAGTAAGCTATGTGAGGTTGATGGCGATGCTTAGGAGCGATCGACTTACAAGGGGTTTATTTTGAAATGGGCTCGATATTAATCGAGAATCGTATGATGTGCTTTTTGAAATTGGTTTGTGTTGGATAATGAATTGAAATAAAATTGAAATTGAAAATGATTTATGAAAAGATGATTCGTGAAGTTATTTAGTTTGAAATAATGTGAAGTTTGTGATTGGAAGAAGTTAATCAAAGTTCTTTTTAACAAAATTAATTTATTAAAATTTGATTAAATTGATTAATTAAATTAATTAAAATTAATTATCAAAACTATTTAATTAAATCAAATAATTAAGTTAATTACAATTAATTAATAGAAATTAAACTAATTAAATATTTTAATCAATTAATGAAATCAAAAGAGAAAGAAAGTGGGTATTGACATTGATTTAATCGGTATGTGTATATGAATATGTACTCGGAACCGATTTGAGCGTAATAACAATGATGGATATTATCCGCAAATTCGAAACTCGGTGAAAATGTAAAATTGATGTATTCGGAATTTTGGCGGTATATCGGCATGAATTTACCGGATCCGCGAATGGAAATTTTGACTTTATTGATAAAGCAATAGAAACCAATTATATTTACAAAATTCATATTTCAACATTTATATATGCTTTATCGTTACAGCTTTTAACATTCATTTATCAATATAAACACCATTCTAATCCATAAATTGACAGTTTAACTACAGCGCCAATAATAATCACAAAATTAGGACAACCAAAAAAAATGGGAATAAGCTTTAAGATTTATCCTGTAGAAACTACTTTTAAACTCAAAACAGTTTAAGAAACAACATGACAGAATGATGAAATCATTTGCTACAGCTCAAAATCAGGTTGAAGATCTTAACCGTTATCACCAATAGCACACAGTTTCACACATAAATCGCTTATACGACCCGAAACAGAATAGAAGAAAATCTACATGATCAAAATCCATCTCTACAACAATTACCCTTCTGACTTGATCATTATCGAAACAAAGCAGAATAGCCACAACTTAGAAATAAAAACTACTGATATATCCCAAAGATGTATCAATCAATCCACTTATTCAAGAACAAATTTTACTTAATATTTTTTTAAAACAGAACAATGTAAAAACCAAACAAAGTTTTAGGACACACACTAAAGCAACAAGCAGCAGATGATTTGGACTCGAAAACTCATAACAGGACGGACTTGAAATCTCATAACAGGACTGAATCGAAAAACTCATAACAGGATGTAACATGAAGTCGTTAGATCGAAAATATTACCAAAACGAAACACAATTATTGCCGGAAGTTTGTGGTACTTGAATGATGTTGAAACCAAGTTGTCCGTTGATGTTGCATATTTTCCGGCAAAGAAAACTGTTGGCGAAACGGATGGTGCGGTTTGACGATGGGATCTCTGTCCGTAAGCCTCCAAAAAACGATATCCAACTTACTCACAAGGCCCAGTTTCACAATTAGGGTAGGCTCTTTGCTGTAGATTCGTTGTAAACACCTTAAACTCCCTGTTCACCAGAGCGTGCGGATCTGGATCTTCGGAAACAGCGTCGTTTGAGACAGCGGAAACGAGGATGATTCGCAATCCAACTAAATGCAAAGTGTCATGGAGGGTTTTCGGTGGTGATAGAAAGGGAGGATTCGCCGGCGGATTTGTGTGAAGATGATGGGAACGGCGGCGAGGGTTTTGAAGAGAGATTTGGGGTTTTGACGGAAGAAGAGATGAAGGGTTGCGGAGGAGTGTGGTGCGGAGACGGATTTGGGGTTTCACCGGTGGTTTTGCATGGCATTGATGATGTTGAAACCGGAATGGGTTGAAGGTGAATGGGTCGCGATGAAGACGGATGGAGCGATTTAGGTTAGGGTGATGTTGAAGGTGGTGGCGGCGCACGGTGAAGGTTTTGGGAGTGTGAGAGATGTGTGGAAGAAGGTTTGTGAGTGATGAGTGAGATGGAGTGAGCTGTTATGATGAGAGTGAGGTAATGAGAGACTGAAGAGGGATACGAGAGAGTGTGTGAGGTTGTTAGTTGGAGGCGGAGGCGATTTTGGGGAGATGATGAATAGTGAAGGTGAATGAAGGAGAGTGAGGTCTCTTCTCTGAGTGTGTGAGAATGTGAAGGATTTTTGTGGTGATGAGTAAACAGTGGGCTGAGTGTGTGTGAGGAAGTTTCTTTCTGAGAGATTTCTTCAGATTTGAGAGAGAGAGTGAATGATGAAACGTGTGTGGAAGGGAGTGTGTAATTATGAGAGTGGTTGAGACCGAATGGAAGAGAGGAATGAGGTACGTGTAGGCGGTGAGTGATGTACCAGCTGGCACTGAGTGAATTTTTTTGTTTTTAGTGGATTGGAGGATCCAATGTAAAAAATGTATTATTTTTTATAAACTTATTCACAACAAATCATAAAAAAAAACTAACTAATATTTAGTTTAAACTACCTAATATTTAATTTAATTACATTCTAATTATTTTAATTAAATATCTAAATAATGACCAATTAAAAATAGAAATCGAGTACAAATTTATTCGAAAAAATTGAACCGGTCACACTAAAATTGTCAGGACAAAATATACTTATTAAAAGAATACAGTCTTTCCTCAAATTTTAACGATTCAACCGATTTTTTCTGTATTCTTAAATAAATTCATTCTGACTGACATTTTAGATATTATTAATGATGAAATGCATGTCACGCTATGCGTATAATGTAAACTGAAAAATGAAATCGAAATTATGAAAATTTAAAATGCCCGGACAAAATTGGGGTATGACACTTGGTTCCACAATCAAGTCTATGAGAACATTGAACTTAGTTCTGTGAAGGGAGGAAGTTCCTTCAAGTGGCAGAAGAAGGAGCTGAATTCAACAGCTAGATGTCAAAACACAATGTTGTGACATTTGGTTCAACATCAGATTCTTAGTTGGTGAGGTGGCACATCAACTTGAGATAGAAAGGTCTACAGGGTTGTAGATTGGATACTTCAAAAAGCTTGAAGTTCTAGTCTCACTTGGAAGGTCAGAATATCTTTGGGAGAAGTCTGATCAACTTGGGGAGGTCAAAAAGGCAGCATTTGACCTTTTCATATGAGGATTCATGAAGGAGGTAATCAACCAGTGGCAATTGGTCTACCTCAGAAGTGAGTTCGAAGAATCAAGATAATCAACATATGGCAGCTGATTATGCTTGAGGAAAGTCTGAGACAAATTACTCTTGAGTAGAAAAGTAGTAAGTTGAAGACTAAAGGAGGTGTTTTCTATTCATCCCTTGGAGCTTGTGGTAGGAGTTCTGAGCTGTCTATGGAAGATTATCTCGTGTAATGGGATGAAAATGTATATTTCCCAATGAATGGCTGGGTTCTTCTTGATCAACCCGATGACTCAGTGATATCTGAAGACTATCAGATGGTGTGCCTTGTCTTGTTGTGAAGGATGTCCCAGCTGATGTTAGAACATCCAGTGAAGTGGTCGTCTATTCTGGTTAGAAGAAAGATTGACACAGAGTATGAATGTGTTCAGCTAAGAGGGTTGAATAGAGGGTGTGCTCTTGAAGACATGAAGATGCGTCTTGTGTTTTCCATTCATCAAGTGGTCTGGATTCTCTATGAATCAGGAAGTATGTGAAGGTCCAACTTTGGGATGTTGGATATGCCCATGTGTGATCTCCAATCTTCAAGAGGAGAGTGGGGTGTCCATGACAGGGGGAGTTCTGGCCTTGAAGCTGCAAGTAATCATCAAGCTTGTGGTCTATGTGTACTCAGATAACCAGGTATGGCACCTTGTCAGCTATCAGGATGCTGTGTCAAGGCTGAGTGAGCTGAAGAATGTCTGACCGAATGTCATGACATTGCCCTGGACAATGCTGCTAATTCCTTCTAAAACTTAAAGTCAGTAGGAATTATGAAGGTGATGTGTCAAATTCTGGTAAATCAGAATAAGCCAGATGGCCACAGCTGTGTGGTACAGGGGGAGTAACCATCTGCTGAAGTGTGGGAATTTGACTGTATCAGTGCCAGATGTCAAGTCCCTACTGGAGGTATGACAGGAACCTTAGAAAATGGTGAATACTAGCAGAATGCAGGAAAAAGCCGCGTGAAATGTTAAGACATCGCGTGCAACGTGTCTGACTGCATATATGGAATAGTCTCCATGCACTGGAACGGCTGTTTTGGAAAAGAAACAGTCAAGAGCTATAAAAGGTATTCAAAGATAATCTGAGATTTTGTTGGTGATTCTTTGACTGTTTCTCAGCAAAAATAAATGCATCTTGACCAAGCATTTATTTCTACCGGAAATTCCTAAGCACGGGCTGGACTATTTAAAGGATGCAATAGCCCTCTTCCTCTCACAAGAAAAACACTCCATTCTCAGAATCATGGGGTATGTTAAGGTTTGGGCAAGCTGCGCCTGGATCTGGTTTTGTGAAGGGTACCTTTACAAATGTTTAGCTAAAAAGGGGGAGAGAAATATAGTCCTGGGGTTGAGAATGTACCAGAAGCAAGCCAACTGTGGATGTGGCAGCAAACAGAAGTTGGCATCAGGCACAAAATCCACCAACTGGGTTTATTACTTGTGTCTTGTGATCTGAGTTAAGAAGACAGTTGTGCCTTGTGATCTGAGTTACATTGACTATGTACTCAGTATTACATATTCTTTAGGAAGCTCTCCGGTTGAGGGGAAGGGTTCTGGTACAACTGAGTCTTGTCCCTCTTCTTCCCCATGTACACCAACTTTGGTGTTTGTGGTGGTGGAGCCAATGACGGAGATGAAGAGCATTCCCAAATTGGGATGTTTTGTCCAGTGTATTGTTTATTTGTTTTAGCTAAAATTTGCCAAAGGGGGAGATTGTTGATTCCTTAGGATTGGCATTAATTTTAGAAAACAAATAATGTAATCATCTCTGTTGTTTTAATATGTTGGGTTGAAGAAATTCAACATCTGGACCAACATGTCATGTACGATGTCACAACATCAGGTCTGTGACATCGCACATGTGTAGAAAACTGAATTAATTAATTCAGTATATATTCTGGGATCAGCAAGGATATCTGGTGAATATCCTAACTCCCATGTGGAGGTCTTGAAGACTCAATCAGAAGATATATAGGCTTAAAATATGGAGATATATATGGAGAGATTCTAGGATTGAAGACCTTGTTTGTAGCAGAATTTTTCTGCTAAAGTTGTAACAGCAAAGAACAAGTCTGCTGCGATTTCTGAAGGCCCAAATCCAGTTGGGTGATTAGGTTATAAATAGCTGATTGTAACCTAGTATTTGTAAGCCTCCTAGAATGAAAATTTAGGGGTGTGTGTGAGGTAAACCTCCCAATCTGTGGGAAGGTTACCATATGTTTCTCAGTGGTAAAAGCTGAGAGTTTTGTAACTCAAAGCCTGTAGGCAAGAGTGATTTTGTTCTTGAATGAAGCTGTGAAGCAAGTTCAAGGTGTGTTAACATTACATTGTACTTGTAGTGATAGGAATGGAAACTGGAGGTTTCTATCTAGGAGTTCCTAGGTATAGATTGCATTGGGTAGGGATTAAGTGAAGAGTTGTAAACGAGTGAGTTTAACTCTGAATTAATACTGCTAATAGTGGATCTTCTTCCTGGCTTGGTAGCCCCCAGATGTAGGTCATGTTGGACTGAACTGGGTTAACAATTTCCTGTGTTTGTTTTCCTTCTGCATGTGTTTATTACTGCCATAACTCAGCAGGTATTCCAGTCAGCTTATCAAGATGATAACTGACCTGGCATATAGCCTTCTATTTGAATGTCAATCAGAAAGCTGTAACATTCATCAGGGACAGTGCATACTGAATGATAAGTAAGTTAACTTTAGTTCAGTATTTATTTAAGTCTGTTCTCTTTAAGGATAACAGACCTGGCTGAAGGATCCTAGTGAAACTGTCAAACTGGATGTTCTGACAGTTGATACTGAAGGCTGATACTGAAGTAGAGACTAGTTGGTCTTTTACAGTATTGCAAACTTAGCACAGCACGTGTCCAGGAACATAACAGACTCAGCATATGTTCTGGATGTCGAACTGAATGTTGTGACACTCACTCCCAACAGCAGGTGCTAAAGTGTAGGATGATTGGTTTTTCTGGTTCAGTATTTTTCTCAGGCTATTCTTCAGGGATTCAATAGCTTAGAGAAAAACCAGGAAACCAACTACCAACCTACAATTAATGGACCTAACAAATAGCCTAGTTGTTAGCAATCTAATAAGTGGAAATTAGATTGACGTGTTCAACCTTTAATTCAGGAAATACAAGTAAAAGATATACACACTGGAACAATGTAACAGATGATGTCCTCAAACAACAGTAAGACATCATGCTGATAACTGTGGAAGAAAACAACAGAAGTGAGTGCTAGGTTTGATTTCTGTTGAGTCTTACTTCCTGATGCACAGAACCAGGTGTTCATACATTCTAAGGTGACATAGAATGAGATGTCGTGACATCTGTGAACTTGTGCATATTAGTACAATGGTTAATAACTATCTTGTTGTATTAGTTACAATGTTAGATCAGATGTCATGACGTGGAGTAGAACATCTGAATTCTGACTACACCAGAATTTCAAAAATCTTGTAATTAAGTATTGTAATCAATCTATTTTACCAATGAATTTTTAACCAATTTCTTTAGAATATCAATATTTTGTCATAATTATTTCTTACAGAAGAAGTTGATAAATAAGTATCAGAGTCAAAACAAAAAGGAGAAGACTACACAAACAAATTCTTTTGACATAATGACTTTCAATATATTCATGGAGATGCTTTACAAATCATACAAACAAAATTTAAGAATAATATCATAAACATTACATCTAAAGAATCTAAACAAAAAGAAAATAAATGCACAAAAGAGAAACTTAAGGACACACTGCCTGCCGAAGTGAAGCAGAAGGAAAATCCTGAAGTTGGACATTAGAAGAATTTGAATTATCCCGATGTCATATATCAACTTCTTTCCTATATATTGAATGAAATTTCATTCACATTTAAAACATTAAGAGGATAAATCTTCAATATTTTCATTGAGAAGAAGCGTGAGATCTATTTCATCAAATTCCATTAAATCTAAGTTCTCAAGTGGTTTGACATTGGAAGATGATTCCAAACTACCCTTTTTCGAGAACAAAGATTTGATATCTTTGATAGATCAAAGATATCTTTAAGAATACACTCAATTTGTTTCGAAACATGAGTATTTGGGGTAATTCCATCAACTTCACAGTCAATTGCATAAGCAGAATGTACATCAGAAGCTTCAGAGAGGATTGCAAGCTTATCATCAGAAGCTGTAATCCATAATTCTTTGATCAAACCTGATCATGTATGACCAAAGATCCTTTTGGATAGCTATCCCAACCTTTTTTAAAAACACAACTTTGAAGATCATTTCCTTAGGCACTCATATCTTCAAGGTTGACAACCCTTTCATTGATGACAGCCAGTTGATTTCGCATGTCAATGTTAGATCTAAAAGTCATCTTAGGTTGAGACAAAGGATTCAGGAGGAAGGTTTTGAAAAACACAAACATGAGTTTTTGAGATGATATACAAAACGAGAAGAAGAAGGAAAATTTAAATAGAAAAAGGCTAACAAAAATCCAAGAGATAAAAACCAAAGGATAAAAGAAAAGCAAAAGAAAATCTTTTGTAAAGACAAAAGCTGAAGATCTTTTGCAAAGAACAACAAGCAACTAAAGTAAGTTCCAAGGAGAAAAGGACATGAGTTGACAAGGGAGAGGTTGCAAACAATTTTAAAGAGATACATATCATTACTCCTTTGCTGAGTCTCAAAGTCCGAGACTCTTCAGAAGCCACACGTCATCAGAGACCGTTCCAGTTTTTTTGACGAGGCTACTTCTGATCAGCATCATTCTTTGATACTTTTTATTCAGAAGCAAGTCTTTTAAAAGATCATAACTACCTTTTAAGAAAGGTTTAAGTCTTTAAAGAGCTAGGGGTATCAACAAATAAATTACTTAAAAGATTTCCCCCTCTTGATCAACTCTTTTAAAACTAATCAATGCTTGGTTCTGAATAGAGATTAGGATTAAATATATACTCACATAGCCATAATATTTATCCAAAGGGTATAAATATTCTTCTCATAGATTTGAAAATCCTTACATGAGTAAGTTGTCAAAATTGGTTATGCACAAATATATCATATACATTGACCAATTACAGATAACCTATCATGCACAGAAGTTGTCTAAAGAATGAAGAGGATTGACATACCTTTGTGCATATTCTGAACATTCTTTGCAGATTCTGAACACCCTTTATAGATTCTTTCCGAAGACTGGAGACAATAGCCCTCTTTTCCTTCTTCTCCCTTGAGTCAGGATCTGGAATATATGTTTTCCTCTTGTTGTAGGTTGTAGATGTTCATCATCCATTCTCCAGAACAAATGCTTCACCTTCTACCTTAGTTTCTAAATTATTTTTTAGAAATTTGGAGGTCTTAGCTTCTAAAAGCATTTCACCTTTTGACCTAAAGATCATAGTGTCTTGAATACACCAGAAACTACTGAATTTGAAGTTTTAGGTTTTGTTCCAATCAAAACCATTGACTTTTTTGGCATTGATTCTGGTGTATTCATAATCTTGCCACACTAAGCTGCATATACATCAAGGTCTTTAATTCTTTTATCATCATAGCTTGAATACGAGGATTCTTTTCATTTTGAGCAACATGACTATATTCTCACATTCATCAGATTTTGAGCCAGACTCTGATCCAATTTCAGAATCAGAGAGTGTATGAGCTATTAGTGCAAGAATGAATTTTTTAGCTTCTCTTTCTGAATCTTCCTTTTAAACAAGAGAAATTATTTGCAAGATATTTTGTTGTTGCCTTTGAGTTAAGCTGCAAAAGTTCTTAATCTTGTTCTTCCTTAACAAGCATATCAAGATTAAACCTTGATTCCTGCAATAAGCACATCTGTCCCACGAGTCATTCTTAAAGATTAAAGAATTCTTTCATACTCACAAAAAAAATGACTTAAAGAATAAAAAGGTTTGTCGATATCTTTAATGAGTACACTTGTCCCACGAGTCATTCTTAAAGATTAAAAATTATTTCATACTCACAAAATAAATGACTTAGAGTAGAAATAAGTTTCTTGATCTCTTCAACTCATCTTTCTTTATCTTCTGTAGTTTCCATTCTTTGACTAAGGAAGGAAACTTCATTAAAAGCTGAAGCACTGATTGAATAGTTTTTCTCACATTTATCAGAGTCTTGATCATAACTAATATGTGTAAGACCCCAATTTTGACCCCTAAGATCCCTCATGCTATCTCATCATATGCATTGGCATTGGGATCATACCTTGGCATCCTCCCTACCCCTCATTCATTGGGTTTGTATTGGGAGAGATCACCAACCACCATGTGATTGTATCATAATTTGTATTTTATCATTTTACTAGCCCAAAAACCAAAAATATGTCTTTGCATTTGTCTAACTCTTTTGTAGGTAGGGCACATGATCACCTTTGATCTATCAATTTCACATCTAGGGTTTAAGACCCTCATTGCTAAGAGCTTAACCAAGGAATGATCCAAAAAGGATATAGCCATCATATATGAGTACCCATGATCTTCACATGTTATTTTGATCAAGAATTCTTCAAGAGTTTGGAATTGGTTTGCCTTGGAAACCCTAGTTCATCTGGGTATCTTGTGTAACGTCTTCACCAAGCTTCTTCACCAATTGATCAAATATTTCAAGGGACACTTAAAATTTCATCATCTTATGCATATGTGATATCCCATAAGTCCAAAAAGTCAAGAGAATTGCAAGTTAGCAAGGTGGTTGATGGTTGTTGACCAGAGGAATTCATCTGATCAAAACTGGGGTCCCCTAGACCATATCTCCTACACTTTTTATCATATGAAAATGATTCCAAGATAAAAGTTACTCTAAATTACATTCCAAAAAACTTTCATGTTGAGCTCTAGATCTAGTTTTACTTGGAAAGTCATTTTTTATGTTGAAAGATTATAGGTCATTTTGTCTAAACCCTAATTTGAAGGTCAACTTCCCAAAGCCATAACTTGCTCAATTTTTATGAGATGAAATATCTCCAAGTTTAACAATCAAATTCAAGGTGTCTACTCCAACTTTGATGTTTGTAGGAATAGATAATTCAACTTTTATGAGCATGTGATATGAGGATACATTATAGGTCATTTTGGACCAATACCATTGAACAAGTGATTTTCCTCAACTTCAAAAATGCATAACTCATTCATTCGAAATCCAAATAAGGTCAAATTTGTGACCATTTTTAATTTCTTTGAAAGAGCTACAACTTTGATGAAGACACATTTCTCATTTGAAGCTCACCTAAAATGTTAGCCAAGGTGGAATAATTGAACATATGGCTTGACACTTAGAAACATTTTTGACATGTTGAAATTTCCAAACTTCCACCTCGAAATTCATCATGATACAAGTTTCAAATGGAAAAGTGTTCAACATAAGAGTTGTTCCCCTTTATCTAAACTTTCCAAAGAGTCCAAATTCATTCATTTTGGACAAGGTTTGAGAGGCCTGCGCATGGTCTGAACATGGCTGCATCATTTAGCAAGGATCAATCTTCAAACATCTACACACTTTTTACTTGCACCTCAATTCACATTCAGACTCAATTTCATGTAATCGTGGACTTAATTGAGTAGCTTCATGGGTATGTACACACCCATGCAAGCATGCATCATGTAATTGCCAAAATTGGAAACATTTTGAAAGGTGCAAATAACACTTGCTTGAGCTATAAATAAGAGGCTCTTGCATCAGATTTGAGGACTCTTACGCACCAGTTTTGCCTCCCACACTTGAAACCCTCACATTTGAAAGGAAAACCTAAGAATTTTCATTTGAAAATTTTGTTTGAATCTCACTGTTTGGATATTCAAAAACTCCGGGATCCAAAGCTTTGTACCAATCCGAAGCCACTCCTGCAAGCTTCCTAAGCAAGATCAAACACAAATTGAAGCAAGAGAGATCAAGTTCTGCACAACATTGAAGGTATTTTCCAGATTTTTTCTTCTATTAGATTCTCTCTCAATTCTCATCAATTCTCTTTGATCCTTGGTTGTCTAGAGTCCTACCAATGTAAGCAAGAAGATTGAGTTGCTTTGAGGTCAAATCGAATCAACTCAGTTTATGTACCTCAAATTTCGACTCCATGTATCTCTCAATATACTTGGAGTTAGGTTGAATTGAGGTCAGATTCGTGATCATGTCCTTCTTTTTCATTTTTGTGATGGTGATGATAGAACCAGTCCGACCAAGGTTTCCTGTTGAATGTAATTTTAAGTGTCGGGTTTTTGTTATCGTCTCCACAGGGATTGTGAGATATCACCGCCTTTTGACAGTTGTTTTAATTCTTAGCTTAAGGTAACAATGGGGTTTTGGTGTTTGTCACGGTATCTTGCATAAAAGTGTAATAAAATGCGGTAAAAGTTTTGGTTTTAATATTTGAGAAATATTGCCAAAGTTAGGGTTCGACGATCACTTTGCATGTATATGTTCGATCAACAAAACTTATAAACTCCTTTAGATGATAAACTATTTCACAAAGTCCTTCCAATGTGTTTATCTCTAACACACATTGTGAGTTTTCCCATTTTGATCCATTGTTTATCTCTAACACAATCTATCAAAATGACAACTTTTTGGTTCAACCTTATGGTGAACAAAATCATTCATTACTATCTCTAGCTAACAAACAAGATTGGATGAAAACCTAGGTTAAGAGTTGGTAAACATCTCTCGATCATAAACCAACACAAAGAGTTTTGAATAAGAACAAAGTTTTCACCATATATTCACCATTAAAGAGTTTACAAATGAAGATCATCCCATTTACACACAAAGCTAATGATCATCTACATCTAACCTTGACAAAATGAAGGAGTTAGCTACTCATTTTCATGGTAGCTTGGTCAACAAGTTTCGGAAGAAGGTTGATCAACATCCGAGTCGAATAATCGAGATTGGATGGGAATCCACCTTCTTTTTGTGAAAGATTGTTAAGAGATGAAGAGAAATGATTTCTAGGTCACAAAAGATCCCTAGAGCAATGCTGGAAAAAATCTTAAAAGTACAAAAGTATGGAGGTGTAAAAGTATGGCTCTAAAAAGTAGCCCTTGCTACTTATAGAGCTGCTACTGAGTTGTCATGCTCGCTAGGCGAGCAGAATGGCTCGCCTAGCGAGCCCCTAAATGAGGCACCTGAGGCACCTGCGCCCAGAGAAATAACCTTTGCCAGACTGGCATGTTCGCTAGGCGAACAAAACCTTCGCTAGGCGAACAAAACCTTCGCTAGGCGAAGCCCACGCTTCAACCTTCGCTCCAGCGAGCTTGAGAGGTTTTGCTACTGGAATGCTCGCTGGGAGCTCGCTAATGGCTCGCCTAACGAGTGAGTGCTGGATGCGCTTTTCACCAAGTCTGGACGTGTTCGCTACACACCTCGCTGGCAGCTCGCCTAGCGAGTTTGTTGATGTTTGCCACTGTAAAATACTGGAGCTTTTCGCTGGGTTCTCGCTGGGCGCTCGCCTAGTGAGCCCTTCGCCATTGCCCTCGCCTAGCGAGCAAGCTGATGAATGCATCTTTTCTTTGGTCCCTTTGCCAACTTTCTTGTGGCTTCATTTTCTATTATTTCATGCCTAATTCCTGCATAATAACACACAAATCAAAGGTACCAAGATCGTTTATCATTGTATTGCAATTCATCAAAAACAAAGGTGGTTTCGAACACTTTAGCAAGGAAAAGGAGTGAAAGATGCCCATATTTGATAGCTCAAATAAGCACTTTTGGGTATCTAACAACTCTCCCCAACTAGATTCTTGCTTGTCCTCAAGCAAAGTATGCCTCTTGAAGGACAAGAGGATTTGCATTAAGAAAAAGGTTTCTCCGAAATCGGATAAAATGGCTCAAACACAAGCGAATCAGCAGATACAAATTTCCAACGGTTAGAATGAAATAATACACAAGAACTAAGACTTAGTAGCAATGTGAAATATGTATCTATCTACAACAATATTATCTTGAATGAATCACCCTATCTCTCCTCTTCGAATAAGGATTGAAGAAATTACGCGTTTGCAACCGCGGGAATAATCTCACTCTCTAACAAACAATGAAGAAATCAATTCAATTCATACAATGTCTAACAATTATAAATGGTAATGTGGAAGCACGAAGATCACTAAGGGCTTTTCGGTTGAAGCTTGGTTAGGTTAACAAACAAGGGTCATTTCTAAGGCATTGAAAACGAAATTGCCGATGCAAAAGAGACATTCACTGTACATTATTCACACATCTCAACTTCGTTCCATTTATTTCTCATTTGAAACCTTCACAACTCTTATTTCACAACTCAATTTTTGTTTTTTCACTATTTTTCTTCCAAGCAAGCATTCATTTTTATTTTCTCTATTTTTTTTCTTTCACATCATATTTACAAAACAGATGTTTCTCTTTTCTATGTTATATATATATATATATATATATATATATATATATATATATATATATATATATATATATATATTATATATATATATATATATATATATATATATATATATATATATATATATATATATATATATATATATATATATATATATATATATATATATATATATATATATATATATATATATATATATATATATATATATATATATATATATATGTATGTATATCTTTTTTTTATGTTTGCTCGATTTTTCAAGAGTTGTGGCACTTACCGATTCTCATTTTCGTTCTCCCCAACTTATTTCTTACTCACCCTAAGTGAATGCTCTTGACTTTTTTACGGCAAAAGAACAATTATCAAAATTTTCCGAGTTTCAAGAAAAAGATTTTTGAAATCTCGCTTTATTTCAAGCTGAGATTCAACTGTTTAAGCTCAAAGGGGTTAACGAATACTCTCTCTGCTCACAGGTAAGTTGTATTTGGAACTGGTTGTGCTCGATAGAAAACAAGTGCCTTGATCATTTCTAATTGCTTCCACATATTCACAATAATAAAAGACAAAGCATGAATCAAATGAATCAACAAAGCTTATTAGAATCCAGCATTTAAGTGTAAAATGGAGGTTTCCTCACAATTTGTGGTTTTAAGTCCTAGATGAAACATTCATTCAATTATGTTGCAAAAAGACAATACTCAATTACAAAAAAGAGTAAAGTTCTTAGTGCATTCTAAAATTCTAGCCGGAGGTAACCATGTACCTTAGCATTGTTCACTTGTTTATTTTTATCATTGCCATCCACGCTCGGATGCACCTTCATTGGATACTTCTTTGAGGAGCAACCAATCTAGAAGGTTTAACACTCAACCAACCAAAAATTTATTAAAACAGAAGAAATTTAAAACATAAATAATAACATTACTTCAAAATTTAAATTTGTTCATGGGGGACAAAATACCCCAAAAGTACATAGCCAAAATCAAAATACACAATTCTGAAAATACAATAGAAATAAAACATAATATGAAAAATAAAATAACTTAGCCCTCCAAGGACTTAGAACCCTCATCACTACCGGCTTCAGAACCGGTAGCCTCATCATCATCATCATCATCTCCATCAGCAGCACCAGAAGAAGCACCAGCACCCGCCCCCTCTCCAAACACAGGCCTGTCCACAGGCCAGCTAGCGTTTTACAGAAACTGCTCACGCGTCATCAATGAGTGATCACCGGAGGGGTCACGTGCCTGCAGTTGTAACAGCTGCATAGAATCGTGCATATCGAGCATGGCGCGCTGAGTTGCCGCCATCCAATCCTAGTTGTAGTTGCAGACAGCCTGCTGGAAAGGATCGGATCCTAGAGTAGAAGTACCAGGACCATCAGAAGCCCCGGTAACCTCAGCAGCTAAACTACCTCGTACATTCTTCGGTTTGCAATACTTGGCCACGTAACGGTCATCAATGGGTGGCGGGATCCTTACTTGACCCATAGAGGGTAGCCTCACCCTCGCTTGCAGGCACAAACTCATGATTAGGCAAGGGAAAGCCAGGGGACAATTCACTCGTGCCCCCGACTTTAGCCCGCTTTCAATCACGGACTTCAGCTCATAAGCAATAATCCTCGCCACATCAATTTGGACGTTAGTGAGGATGCTGTGTACCAAGTGTGCCACTGGGATCGGCACTGTAGAAGTATGAGACTTGGGTGCGATGTTTGTAAGAACCAACAAAAGGATCAGTTGAGCCAAGGGAGTTATGTCCTCCCTATGGTATCTCATGGGAACCCCAGATGGGTTCAGCTCAACTGATTTCCCTCTCAAAAGCAGGGCAGCAGAAATTACATCAGTATCCCGGTGAAGCCTTAATTCTTGGTGGTAGGTGTCTCTCTCCTCGGCTCCCAGTTGGAGCGGTTCACCCAGGACACGGTTAATTGCATCCCGATCGAACGCAACAGGACGGCCGAACACTCTAGATGTCCATGTGAATGGCTCGTCATCATCCGGCAGTGCGTTCGCATAGAACTCACGCACTGTTGCAATATCATAATGCTCCAGGGGGGATATTAACCGATCCCACTTTTTGCTGTTGATCAACCCGGCGAATGTTCGGTTCGTGCCTTCAGGGTTGATTAAGAATCTCTTTTCCGGTAAAATCTTTCATTTTTCCAAAGCAATATATCTTGCGGCTTGCTTTGGCCCGACAAATTTGTCGGTGTCGAATTGTATTGGTACGGGACGGGAAGTGTTCCCGCCCTTTCTCTTTTTCGAAGCTCCGGATCTGGATTCCATCTGCAAAACATAGAGAGGAGGCAACACAAACACAAAACAGATTAGCAAGCAAAACCAGAATTCCAACTACTGTCATGCTCGCTGCTGCTTCGCCTAGCGAAGTGGCAGCGAATGCTCGCCACTGGTTCGCCTAGCGAGTTGCTAGCAAACTTTACGGGTTTTTGGGTTCTGCAATATTTATAGTGAAATTTTGGCAAAACCCAAGTTCTCATGGTATCTATTTCAGAACAAAAAGATCTATCAAGAAAAGAATCGTTCTAGGATACATGTAATTCTAAACCCACATGCAAAACCTAAAATACCCATTCCCCCAAATTCACCCTAAATGACATGCAAATCAGAAATTTACAAAGTTCAAACATAAAGAAATGGAATTAGGGCAAACTTTAGTAAAATAGATTGATTGAATTTGAAGTGCAGTGAAGTTTGCAATGCTTCAGTTTAGGGTTTGAGTGTTTGTGAGAGAGATGAAAAGTGAGAGAGTGCTTGTGAGTGTTCGGTTCAGAGTTATGAAAAGGAAAATTGCTTTTGGGCCCAAAATGAGTGGCCTGCTGAGAATTAAATTAGTGCTGCCACGCAGCGCTCGCTGCTGCTTCGCCTAGCGAGCAGCTAGCGAATCTGCTCGCTACTGCCTCGCCTAGCGAGGATCTAGCGAGCATGACAGCATTTGCTTTTTCAAAAATAGCATTCCTGGTACATTCGGCAAGTTTTAACAATTGGAATCCCAATACGTCACAACAGAAAAACTGTAAATACTTACAATGTTGGGGTGCCTCCCAACAAGCGCTTGTTTAACGTCGGATAAGCTCGACGGTGCGATGCTCACAGAGGAGCATCCAAAGGAATAGCACAGCTCTCGCGATCCACATGACCGCCAAGATAAACCTTCAAACGTTGGCCATTAACGGTCCAACTGTCCTTCTTTTCCATGTCCTCAATGACAATAGCTCCGTACTCCTTAACTTCTTTGACCCGAAATGGCCCGGACCATTTTGATTTCAACTTTCCGGGGAATAACTTCAACCTGGAATTGAACAGTAGGACCAACTGTCCGGGTACAAATTCTTTCTTTAGAAGCTTTTTGTCATGATATTTTTTTACCTTTTCTTTGTACAACCAACTTGAGTGATATGCGGCATTGCGCATCTCTTCCAACTCAAGCAGTTGCACCTTCCTTTTCTCACCGGCCAAATCCTTTTCAAAATTAAAAAATTTCAGAGCCCACAAGGCTTTGTGCTCCAACTCGACCGGCAAATGGCAAGTTTTACCAAACACCAATTGAAAAGGAGTTAGGCCAATTGGAGCTTTAAAGGCGGTACGGTATGCCCATAACGCTTCATCCAATTTTTGTGACCACTCTTTTTTCGAATTTGACATAGTTTTTTCGAGGATTCTCTTAATCTCACGATTAGAGACCTCGGCTTGCCCATTAGCCTGTGGGTGATACGGAGTTGCCACTTTGTGTGATACACCGTAATGTTTTAAAATGCTTTCCAACGGTGCATTACAAAAGTGTGACCCTCCGTCACTTATCAACACTCGAGGGGTTCTGAAACGGGAAAATATGTTTTTCTTCAAAAAAATTATTACCGTTTTCGCATCCGCCCGAGGTGAGGCAATCGCCTCAACCCATTTAGAAACGTAATCAACTGCGACAAGCATATACTCGTTACCATAAGAGGGTGGGAATGGTCCTACAAAATCGATGCCCCAACAATCAAATACTTCGATCTCTTGGATGTTTTGGAGAGGCATCTCGTCTCTCTTACCAATCCCACCGCTTCTCTGGCAACTATCACAACTTTGCGCATGGGTATGTGCATCTTTGAAAATAGTGGGCCAATAAAATCCTGACTGAAGGATTTTAGTGGCCGTTCTCACCCCATTATAGTGTTCGCCGTAAGGCGAGTTGTGACAATGCCAAAGGATGCTCTGCACTTCATCGCTAGTAACGCATCTCCTTAAAAGGTTATCACTACCCAACTTAAACAAGTACGGGTCATCCCATACGTAATACTTGGCATCCGAAAGAAACTTCCTTTTTTGGTTCGAAGTTAGGTCGGGAGGCACAAAACCACTAGCCTTGTGGTTCGCAAAGTCTGCAAACCACGGCCTAACTTGAACTTTGAACAGTTTTTCATCAGGAAATTCTTCCCGGATTTCCTTCTCTGACGCGGTAACCTCCACATTAACTAAGCGGGATAAATGATTCGCCACCAAATTTTTCGATCCTTTCTTGTCTTTGATTTCAACATCAAATTCTTGCAACAAGAGGATCCAACGGATGAGCCTTTGCTTCGAATCCGGTTTGGTGAGCAAATATTTAATCGCCGAGTGGTCGGTATACACTACGACTTTAGACCCTATAAGATAAGACCTAAACTTTTCAAGCACATACACTATCGCGAGTAATTCTTTTTCAGTGGTGGCATAGTTAATTTGAGCCTCATTAAGAACTTTACTTGCATAATGTATCGCATGAATTTTTTTTTCTTTTCTTTGGCCTAATACCGCTCCGATTGCATAATTGCTCGCATCACACATTAACTCAAAATTTAAATTCCAATTTGGAGCGACTATAATTGGAGCGGTAACCAATTTTTCTTTCAAAGTTTCAAAAGCTTGCAAACATTCATCGGTTAAGAGAAATACCTGGTCCTTAGCTAGCAAATTACTCAAAGGCTTAGCCACCTTTGAGAAGTCTTTGATAAAGCGCCGATAGAACCCGGCGTGCCCCAAAAAGCTTCGGATTCCCTTCACATTCACCGGAGGAGGTAACTTTTCAATCACTTCAACCTTAGCTCGATCAACTTCAAGCCCTCTTGAAGAGACTTTATGGCCAAGCACTATCCCCTCGATCAGCATGAAGTGACACTTCTCCCAATTAAGCACAAGATTGGTCTTCACACATCTTTCAAGCACTGTTTTCAAGTTTGCCAAGCATAGACTAAAGGAACCACCAAATACCGAGAAGTCATCCATGAAGACTTCCATTGTTTTCTCAATAAGGTCGCCAAAAATGGCTTGCACACATCGTTGGAAAGTCGCCGGTGCATTGCACAACCCAAAGGGCATTTTTCGGTATGCGAAAACTCCAAACGGACATGTGAAAGCCGTCTTTTCATGATCGGCCAGGTCAACCGCAATTTGGTTATACCCGGAATAGCCATCCAAGAAACAATAGTATTGTTGCCCCGAGAGTCTTTCGAGCATTTGATCCATGAACGGGAGTGGAAAATGATCTTTTCGAGTTGCGGTATTCAACCGCCTATAATCAATACACATTCGCCACCCCGTTGCAACTTTAGTAGGGATCAACTCATCCTTGTCATTGCGGATCACGGTAATTCCACCTTTCTCCAAAACCACATGCACAGGACTAACCCATGGACTATCCGAAATCGGGTAAATCATTCCCGCATCCAACAACTTTACAACTTCTTTTCTAACAACCTCCTTCATAGTAGGATTTAAGCGGCGTTGTGGTTGAGCTACCGGCTTAAAATCCTCTTCCATCAAGATCTTGTGCATGCAATAGGAAGGACTAATTCCTTTAAGATCGGAAAGAGTCCAACCCATGGCTTCTTGATTTTTTTTCAGCACATTGATCAAACGGGCTTCTTCATCATTTGACAAAAGGTTGCTTGTGATGACCGGCTTTGCTTCGGTCTCATCTAGGAATACATACTTCAAAGTAGAAGGTAATATTTTCAATTCAATAGGCGCTTTTTCGTCATTAACCTCCTTCTTCAAGTCTTCCTCCTCAACTTCCCACGGTTGTAGTTCGTTTAAACCATCAAGTTCCTTTAAGCATTCATCAAGAGCTTGCTCTTCTTCAGCTGTGAAAACTTCAAATGAGTCGTCAAGAGCTAACTCCATAGGAGATATCTCATGAATATGCTTAGAAACCTCCAAAAGTGCCTCTTCGATCACATCGATGCGAAAGCTATCATTTCTATCTTTTGAATGCTTCATTGCTTCGAATAGATCGAATGTAACTTCCTCATTTTGGACTCTCACCTTCATCAAACCGTCATCAACGTCTATCATCATGCATGCGGTTTTCATGAACGGTCGGCCCAGGATGAGCGGAGCATCATCATCTTCTTCCATATCAATAACAATAAAATCGACCGGGAAAAAGAATTTGTCGACTTTAACCAAAACATCTTGGGCTACGCCATGAGGATGGGTAGTCGACTTATCTGCCAATTGCAACGTCATTCGGATGGACTTAATTTCAATGTTGCCAAGTCTCTTTATAATAGACAAAGGTATAAGATTAATGCTTGACCCCAAGTCAATTAGTCCTTTCCCGACATAGATATCACCAATTTTAACCAGCAAAGTAACTCTTCCAGGATCAACCTCTTTTTTCGGAAGCGTCCTTTGAATAATTGCACTACAGCTCGCATCTAGGACAATGGTCTCCAGTTCCGTATACCTCCGCTTTTTTGTAAGTATGTCCTTCATGAATTTGGCATACTTGGGCATTTTCTCCAAGGCTTCGGCAAACGGAATGTTGATTTGCAGTTGTTTAAAAATATCCATGAACCGGGCGTAATGCCGTTCATTCTCCCTTTTGGACGGAGCATGAGGATAAGGAAGGTTTTGGATTGGAGTAGCGCTCACTACCTCCTTTCCCTTAACAACTCGAGAACTTCTCGCTCTTTTCTTTTTCACTTCCTCCCCCATTACTTCACCACTCGTATTTTTCTCAATTTCCACACTTTCTTTCTTTTCAACTTCACCATTCTTTTCGTTCTTTTCAACTTTTTCCTCCTCACTCCACTCCCCCACTTCACCATCAATATTTTCCTCCAATATTTCCTCCTCATTTTCTTCCTTTTCCTCTCTTTGTTCTCTCTCATCTCTCTTTTTTTATTCTCACTGATCAACTCCCTCCCACTTCTCGTCATGATCGCTTTACAATGTTCCTTAGGATTTGTTTGCGTGTTTGCCGAAAAGGAAGGACCGGGTTGTTGTTCCGCGAGTTGCTTAGCAAGTTTCCCAACTTGAGTCTCGAGATTTTTTATAGCCGTGTCGTTGCTCTTTTGGTTAGCCATTGACATTTGCATAAATTGTGTCAATGTCTCTTCCAACTTAGAAGTTACGACCGGCGGTTGTTGAGGTTGATAAGGATTTTGGGGAGGGTTTTGACGGTTAGAAGAACCACCCCCATAACCTTGATTATGGTAATAGTTACTCCTAGGTTGGAACCCTTGATTCCCTTGGAAATGTTGTTGTTGATTTTGAGGTTGTGGTTGATAAGGTTGTTGTTGTTGTTGTCTCGGTTGGTAGTCCCGTTGGTTTGCCATGTAGTTTACTTCTTCGAACCTGGGAGGTGGACAAAATCCGGTGTCATGCTCACCTTTGCAAAGCTCACAACAAGCTATTTGTTTAGATTTTGAAGGTTCTCTCAACTCTTTTATTTGCTGCGTTAAGAGTTCCACTTGTTGTGAGATGAGTTTGTTTTGGGCAAGGATGGCATCGTTTGTCCCAAGTTCAAGCACTCCCGGCTTCTTCAAAGAGTTGCCTCTACTTTGACTCTGAAGATCATTTAGAGCCATTCGATTTATGATATTTGTAGCTTCTTCGGCGCTTTTAGACAATAAAGAGCCACCCGAGGTAGCATCCAACAACGTCTTGCAATTTGGTTGAAGTCCATTTTTGAAAATATGGATTTGAGTCAATTCATCAAATCCATGCCCTTTACACTTCCGAAGCATGGATTTGAATCTTTCCCACGCCTCATTTAATGATTCATTGATTCCTTGTGAAAACACTGAGATGGCCGTCTTGGATTCCATGAACCGGTTATGGGAGAAGAATCTTTCGATGAACTTCTCTTCCAACACGTTCCAGTCTGTCATGACGGCTGGTGTTTGATCTAAGTACCAATCTTTTGCTTTGCCGAGCAAAGCGTGGGGAAATAATCTTCTGAACAACGGTAGCTCTTGAGCCTGATCCACTCCGGCCGCCAATGCTATCTCATAAAATTTTGTGAGAAAAGCAAAGGGATCTTCATGGTCCATTCCGGTGAATGGACTTCCATATAATAAATTGAGAGCTCCCGTTTTCATCTCCGCTTGCCTTCCCGTGTGGTTGGCAAACTGAGCAGTGTTCCTTGGACTGTTTACACATGGAGTGGAAATGGGCGGTGGTGGTGGTTCCATGATTGGTATGAACGGTGGTGGATGTATGGTAGAAGAACTTTCTCCTTGTTCTTGTCGTTGTCTAGCCTGTTGCCTCCTTCGTCTCGTTTTGCTATTAAGCCTCCTTGTGGTTCTCTCGATCTCGGGATCAAAAAGAAGTTCGTCCACAGGGATCTGCCCTCGCATAAAACGAAAGCTGCACACTAAACCAAACAAATTACAAGCACAAGTCAAAAATTCGAGAGCTAAAAATTAAGCAACCATTGCGATGCTCGCAATATCAATTCACAATCCCCGGCAACGGCGCCATTTTGTTGAATGTAATTTTATGTGTCGGGTTTTTGTTATCGTCTCCACAGGGATTGTGAGATATCACCGCCTTTCGACAGTTGTTTTAATTCTTAGCTTAAGGTAACAATGGGGTTTTGGTGTTTGTCACGGTATCTTGCATAAAAGTGTAATAAAATGTGGTAAAAGTTTTGGTTTTAATATTTGAGAAATATTGCCAAAGTTAGGGTTCGACGATCACTTTGCATGTATATGTTCGATCAACAAAACTTATAAACTCCTTTAGATGATAAACTATTTCACAAATTCCTCCCAATGTGTTTATCTCTAACACACATTGTGAGTTTTCCCATTTTGATCCATTGTTTATCTCTAACACAATCTATCAAAATGACAACTTTTTGGTTCAACCTTATGGTGAACAAAATCATTCATTACTATCTCTAGCTAACAAACAAGATTGGATGAAAACCTAGGTTAAGAGTTGGTAAACATCTCTCGATCATAAACCAACACAAAGAGTTTTGAATAAGAACAAAGTTTTCACCATATATTCACAATTAAAGAGTTTACAAATGAAGATCATCCCATTTACACACAAAGCTAATGATCATCTACATCTAACCTTGATAAAATGAAGGACTTAGCTACTCATTTTCATGGTAGCTTGGTCAACAAGTTTCGGAAGAAGGTTGATCAACATCCGAGTCGAATAATCGAGATTGGATGGGAATCCACCTTCATTTTGTGAAAGATTGTTAAGAGATGAAGAGAAATGATTTCTAGGTCACAAAAGATCCCTAGAGCAATGCTGGAAAAAATCTTAAAAGTACAAAAGTATGGAGGTGTAAAAGTATGGCTCTAAAAAGTAGCCCTTGCTACTTATAGAGCTGCTACTGAGCTGTCATGCTCGCTAGGCGAGCAGAATGGCTCGCCTAGCGAGCCCCTAAATGAGGCACCTGCGCCCAGAGAAATAACCTTTGCCAGACTGGCATGTTCGCTAGGTGAACAAAACCTTCGCTAGGCGAAGCCCACGCTTCAACCTTCGCTCCAGCGAGCTTGAGAGATTTTGCTACTGGAATGCTCGCTGGGAGCTCGCTAATGGCTTGCCTAGCGAGTGAGTGCTGGCTGCGCTTTTCACCAAGTCTGGACGTGTTCGCTACACACCTCGCTGGCAGCTCGCCTAGCGAGTTTGTTGATGTTTGCCACTGTAAAATACTGGAGTTTTCGCTGGGCGCTCGCCTAGCGAGCCCTTCGCCACAGCCCTCGCCTAGCGAGCAAGCTGATGAATGCATCTTTTCTTTGGTCCCTTTGCCAACTTTCTTGTGGCTTCATTTTCTATTATTTCATGCCTAATTCCTGCATAATAACACACAAATCAAAGGTACCAAGATCGTTTATCATTTTATTGCAATTCATCAAAAACAAAGGTGGTTTCGAACACTTTAGCAAGGAAAAGGAGTGAAAGATGCCCATATTTGATAGCTCAAATAAGCACTTTTTTGACGAGGCTACTTCTGATCAGCATCATTCTTTGATACTTTTTATTCAGAAGCAAGTCTTTTAAAAGATCAGAACTACCTTTTAAGAAAGGTTTAAGTCTTTAAAGAGCTAGGGGTATCAACAAATAAATTACTTAAAAGATTTCCCCCTCTTGATCAACTCTTTTAAAACTAATCAATGCTTGGTTCTGAATAGAGATCAGGATTAAATATATACTCACATAGCCATAATATTTATCCAAAGGGTATAAATATTCTTCTCATAGATTTGAAAATCCTTACATGAGTAAGTTGTCAAAATTGGTTATGCACAAATATATCATATACATTGACCAATTACAGATAACCTATCATGCACAGAAGTTGTCTAAAGAATGAAGAGGATTGACATACCTTTGTGCATATTCTGAACATTCTTTGCAGATTCTGAACACCCTTTATAGATTCTTTCCGAAGACTGGAGACAATAGCCCTCTTTTCCTTCTTCTCCCTTGAGTCAGGATCTGGAATATATGTTTTCCTCTTGTTGTAGGTTGTAGATGTTCATCATCCATTCTCCAGAACAAATGCTTCACCTTCTACCTTAGTTTCTAAATTATTTTTTAGAAATTTGGAGGTCTTAGCTTCTAAAAGCATTTCACCTTTTGACCTAAAGATCATAGTGTCTTGAATACACCAGAAACTACTGAATTTGAAGTTTTAGGTTTTGTTCCAATCAAAACCTTTGACTTTTTTGGCATTGATTCTGGTGTATTCATAATCTTGCTACACTAAGCTGCATATACATCAAGGTCTTTAATTCTTTTATCATCATAGCTTGAATAAGAGGATTCTTTTCATTTTGAGCAACATGACTATATTCTCACATTCATCAGATTTTGAGCCAGACTCTGATCCAATTTCAGAATCAGAGAGTGTATGAGCTATTAGTGCAAGAATGAATTTTTTAGCTTCTCTTTCTGAATCTTCCTTTTAAACAAGAGAAATTGTTTGCAAGATATTTTGTTGTTGCCTTTGAGTTAAGCTGCAAAAGTTCTTAATCTTGTTCTTCCTTAACAAGCATATCAAGATTAAACCTTGATTCCTGCAATAAGCACATCTGTCCCACGAGTCATTCTTAAAGATTAAAGAATTCTTTCATACTCACAAAGAAAATGACTTAAAGAAGAAAAAGGTTTGTCGATATCTTTAATGAGTACACTTGTCCCACGAGTCATTCTTAAAGATTAAAAATTATTTCATACTCACAAAATAAATGACTTAGAGTAGAAATAAGTTTCTTGATCTCTTCAGCTCATCTTTCTTTATCTTATGTAGTTTCCATTCTTTGACTAAGGAAGGAAACTTCATTAAAAGCTGAAGCACTGATTGAATAGTTTTTCTCACATTTATCAGAGTCTTGATCATAACTAATATGTGTAAGACCCCAATTTTGACCCTAAGATCCCTCATGCTATCTCATCATATGCATTGGAATTGGGATCATACCTTGGCATCCTCCCTACCCCTCATTCATTGGGTTTGTATTGGGAGAGATCACCAACCACCATGTGATTGTATCATAATTTGTATTTTATCATTTTACTAGCCCAAAAACCAAAAATATGTCTTTGCATTTGTCTAACTCTTTTGTAGGTAGGGCACATGATCACCTTTGATCTATCAATTTCACATCTAGGGTTTAAGACCCTCATTTCTAAGAGCTTAACCAAGGAATGATCCAAAAAGGATATAGCCATCATATATGAGTACCCATGATCTTCACATGTTATTTTGATCAAGAATTCTTCAAGAGTTTGGAATTGGTTTGCCTTGGAAACCCTAGTTCATCTGGGTATCTTGTGTAACGTCTTCACCAAGCTTCTTCACCAATTGATCAAATATTTCAAGGGACACTTAAAATTTCATCATCTTATGCATATATGATATCCCATAAGTCCAAAAAGTCAAGAGAATTACAAGTTAGCAAGGTGGTTGATGGTGGTTGACCAGAGGAATTCATCTGATCAAAACTGGGGTCCCCTAGACCATATCTCCTACACTTTTTATCATATGAAAATGATTCCAAGATAAAAGTTACTCTAAATTACATTCCAAAAAACTTTCATGTTGAGTTCTAGATCTAGTTTTACTTGGAAAGTCATTTTTTATGTTGAAAGATTATAGGTCATTTTGTCTAAACCCTAATTTGAAGGTCAACTTCCCAAAGCCATAACTTGCTCAATTTTTATGAGATGAAATATCTCCAAGTTTAACAATCAAATTCAAGGTGTCTACTCCAACTTTGATGTTTGTAGGAATAGATAATTCAACTTTTATGAGCATGTGATATGAGGATACATTATAGGTCATTTTGGACCAATACCATTGAACAAGTGATTTTCCTCAACTTCAAAAATGCATTACTCATTCATTCCAAATCCAAATAAGGTCAAATTTGTGACCATTTTTAATTTCTTTGAAAGAGCTACAACTTTGATGAAGACACGTTTCTCATTTGAAGCTCACCTAAAATGTTAGCCAAGGTGGAATAATTGAACATATGGCTTGACACTTAGAAACATTTTTGACATGTTGAAATTTCCAAACTTCCATCTCGAAATTCATCATGATACAAGTTTCAAATGGAAAAGTGTTCAACATAAGAGTTGTTCCCCTTTATCTAAACTTTCCAAAGAGTCCAAATTCATCAATTTTGGACAAGGTTTGAGGGGCTTGCGCATGGTCTGAACATGGCTGCATCATTTAGCAAGGATCAATCTTCAAACATCTACACACTTTTTACTTGCACCTCAATTCACATTCAGACTCAATTTCATGTAATCGTGGACTTAATTGAGTAGCTTCATGGGTATGTACACACCCATGCAAGCATGCATCATGTAATTGCCAAAATTGGAAACATTTTGAAAGGTGCAAATAACACTTGCTTGAGCTATAAATAAGAGGCTCTTGCATCAGATTTGAGGACTCTTACGCACCAGTTTTGCCTCCCACACTTGAAACCCTCACATTTGAAAGGAAAACCTAAGAATTTTCATTTGAAAATTTTGTTTGAATCTCACTGTTTGGATATTCAAAAACTCCGGGATCCAAAGCTTTGTACCAATCCTAAGCCACTTCTGCAAGCTTCCTAAGCAAGATCAAACACAAATTGAAGCAAGAGAGATCAAGTTCTGCACAACATTGAAGGTATTTTCCAGATTTTTTCTTCTATTAGATTCTCTCTCAATTCTCATCAATTCTCTTTGATCCTTGGTTGTCTGAAGTCCTACCAATGTAAGCAAGAAGATTGAGTTGCTTTGAGGTCAAATCGAAGCAACTCAGTTTATGTACCTCAAATTTCGACTCCATGTATCTCTCAATATACTTGGAGTTAGGTTGAATTGAGGTCAGATTCGTGATCATGTCCTTCTTTTTCATTTTTGTGATGGTGATGATAGAACCAGTCCGACCAAGGTTTCCTGTTGAATGTAATTTTAAGTGTCGGGTTTTTGTTATCGTCTCCACAGGGATTGTGAGATATCACCGCCTTTCGACAGTTGTTTTAATTCTTAGCTTAAGGTAACAATGGAGTTTTGGTGTTTGTCATGGTATCTTGCATAAAAGTGTAATAAAATGCGGTAAAAGTTTTGGTTTTAATATTTGAGAAATATTGCCAAAGTTAGGGTTCGACGATCACTTTGCATGTATATGTTCGATCAACAAAACTTATAAACTCCTTTAGATGATAAACTATTTCACAAAGTCCTCCCAATGTGTTTATCTCTAACACACATTGTGAGTTTTCCCATTTTGATCCATTGTTTATCTCTAACACAATCTATCAAAATGACAACTTTTTGGTTCAACCTTATGGTGAACAAAATCATTCATTACTATCTCTAGCTAACAAACAAGATTGGATGAAAACCTAGGTTAAGAGTTGGTAAACATCTCTCGATCATAAACCAACACAAAGAGTTTTGAATAAGAACAAAGTTTTCACCATATATTCACAATTAAAGAGTTTACAAATGAAGATCATCCCATTTACACACAAAGCTAATGATCATCTACATCTAACCTTGATAAAATGAAGGACTTAGCTACTCATTTTCATGGTAGCTTGGTCAACAAGTTTCGGAAGAAGGTTGATCAACATCCGAGTCGAATAATCGAGATTGGATGGGAATCCACCTTCTTTTTGTGAAAGATTATTAAGAGATGAAGAGAAATGATTTCTAGGTCACAAAAGATCCCTAGAGCAATGCTGGAAAAAATCTTAAAAGTACAAAAGTATGGAGGTGTAAAAGTATGGCTCTAAAAAGTAGCCCTTGCTACTTATAGAGCTGCTACTGAGCTGTCATGCTCGCTAGGCGAGCAGAATGGCTCGCCTAGCGAGCCCCTAAATGAGGCACCTGAGGCACCTGCGCCCAGAGAAATAACTTTTGCCAGACTGGCATGTTCGCTGGGCGAACAAAACCTTCGCTAGGCGAAGCCCACGCTTCAACCTTCGCTCCAGCGAGCTTGAGAGGTTTTGCTACTGGAATGCTCGCTGGGAGCTCGCTAATGGCTTGCCTAGCGAGTGAGTGCTGGCTGCACTTTTCACCAAGTCTGGACGTGTTCGCTACACACCTCGCTGGCAGCTCGCCTAGCGAGTTTGTTGATGTTTGCCACTGTAAAATACTGGAGCTTTTCGCTGGGTTCTCGCTGGGCGCTCGCCTAGCGAGCCCTTCGCCACAGCCCTCGCCTAGCGAGCAAGCTGATGAATGCATCTTTTCTTTGGTCCCTTTGCCAACTTTCTTGTGGCTTCATTTTCTATTATTTCATGCCTAATTCCTGCATAATAACACACAAATCAAAGGTACCAAGATCGTTTATCATTGTATTGCAATTCATCAAAAACAAAGGTGGTTTCGAACACTTTAGCAAGGAAAAGGAGTGAAAGATGCCCATATTTGATAGCTCAAATAAGCACTTTTTTGACGAGGCTACTTCTGATCAGCATCATTCTTTGATACTTTTTATTCAGAAGAAGCAAGTCTTTTAAAAGATCAGAACTACCTTTTAAGAAAGGTTTAAGTCTTTAAAGAGCTAGGGGTATCAACAAATAAATTACTTAAAAGATTTCCCCCTCTTGATCAACTCTTTTAAAACTAATCAATGCTTGGTTCTGAATAGAGATCAGGATTAAATATATACTCACATAGCCATAATATTTATCCAAAGGGTATAAATATTCTTCTCATAGATTTGAAAATCCTTACATGAGTAAGTTGTCAAAATTGGTTATGCACAAATATATCATATACATTGACCAATTACAGATAACCTATCATGCACAGAAGTTGTCTAAAGAATGAAGAGGATTGACATACCTTTGTGCATATTCTGAACATTCTTTGCAGATTCTGAACACCCTTTATAGATTCTTTCCGAAGACTGGAGACAATAGCCCTCTTTTCATTCTTCTCCCTTGAGTCAGGATCTGGAATATATGTTTTCCTCTTGTTGTAGGTTGTAGATGTTCATCATCCATTCTCCAGAACAAATGCTTCACCTTCTACCTTAGTTTCTAAATTATTTTTTAGAAATTTGGAGGTCTTAGCTTCTAAAAGCATTTCACCTTTTGACCTAAAGATCATAGTGTCTTGAATACACCAGAAACTACTGAATTTGAAGTTTTAGGTTTTGTTCCAATCAAAGCCATAACTTGCTCAATTTTTATGAGATGAAATATCTCCAAGTTTAACAATCAAATTCAAGGTGTCTACTCCAACTTTGATGTTTGTAGGAATAGATAATTCAACTTTTATGAGCATGTGATATGAGGATACATTATAGGTCATTTTGGACCAATACCATTGAACAAGTGATTTTCCTCAACTTCAAAAATGCATTACTCATTCATTCCAAATCCAAATAAGGTCAAATTTGTGACCATTTTTAATTTCTTTGAAAGAGCTACAACTTTGATGAAGACACGTTTCTCATTTGAAGCTCACCTAAAATGTTAGCCAAGGTGGAATAATTGAACATATGGCTTGACACTTAGAAACATTTTTGACATGTTGAAATTTCCAAACTTCCATCTCAAAATTCATCATGATACAAGTTTCAAATGGAAAAGTGTTCAACATAAGAGTTGTTCCCCTTTATCTAAACTTTCCAAAGAGTCCAAATTCATTCATTTTGGACAAGGTTTGAGGGGCCTGCGCATGGTCTGAACATGGCTGCATCATTTAGCAAGGATCAATCTTCAAACATCTACACACTTTTTACTTGCACCTCAATTCACATTCAGACTCAATTTCATGTAATCGTGGACTTAATTGAGTAGCTTCATGGGTATGTACACACCCATGCAAGCATGCATCATGTAATTGCCAAAATTGGAAACATTTTGAAAGGTGCAAATAACACTTGCTTGAGCTATAAATAAGAGGCTCTTGCATCAGATTTGAGGACTCTTACGCACCAGTTTTGCCTCCCACACTTGAAACCCTCACATTTGAAAGGAAAACCTAAGAATTTTCATTTGAAAATTTTGTTTGAATCTCACTGTTTGGATATTCAAAAACTCCGGGATCCAAAGCTTTGTACCAATCCTAAGCCACTTCTGCAAGCTTCCTAAGCAAGATCAAACACAAATTGAAGCAAGAGAGATCAAGTTCTGCACAACATTGAAGGTATTTTCCAGATTTTTTCTTCTATTAGATTCTCTCTCAATTCTCATCAATTCTCTTTGATCCTTGGTTGTCTGAAGTCCTACCAATGTAAGCAAGAAGATTGAGTTGCTTTGAGGTCAAATCGAAGCAACTCAGTTTATGTACCTCAAATTTCGACTCCATGTATCTCTCAATATACTTGGAGTTAGGTTGAATTGAGGTCAGATTCGTGATCATGTCCTTCTTTTTCATTTTTGTGATGGTGATGATAGAACCAGTCCGACCAAGGTTTCCTGTTGAATGTAATTTTAAGTGTCGGGTTTTTGTTATCGTCTCCACAGGGATTGTGAGATATCACCGCCTTTCGACAGTTGTTTTAATTCTTAGATTAAGGTAACAATGGGGTTTTGGTGTTTGTCACGGTATCTTGCATAAAAGTGTAATAAAATGCGGTAAATGTTTTGGTTTTAATATTTGAGAAATATTGCCAAAGTTAGGGTTCGACGATCACTTTGCATGTATATGTTCGATCAACAAAACTTATAAACTCCTTTAGATGATAAACTATTTCACAAAGTCCTCCCAATGTGTTTATCTCTAACACACATTGTGAGTTTTCCCATTTTGATCCATTGTTTATCTCTAACACAATCTATCAAAATGACAACTTTTTGGTTCAACCTTATGGTGAACAAAACCATTCATTACTATCTCTAGCTAACAAACAAGATTGGATGAAAACCTAGGTTAAGAGTTGGTAAACATCTCTCGATCATAAACCAACACAAAGAGTTTTGAATAAGAACAAAGTTTTCACCATATATTCACCATTAAAGAGTTTACAAATGAAGATCATCCCATTTACACACAAAGCTAATGATCATCTACATCTAACCTTGACAAAATGAAGGACTTAGCTACTCATTTTCATGGTAGCTTGGTCAACAAGTTTCGGAAGAAGGTTGATCAACATCCGAGTCGAATAATCGAGATTGGATGGGAATCCACCTTCTTTTTGTGAAAGATTGTTAAGAGATGAAGAGAAATGATTTCTAGGTCACAAAAGATCCCTAGAGCAATGCTGGAAAAAATCTTAAAAGTACAAAAGTATGGAGGTGTAAAAGTATGGCTCTAAAAAGTAGCCCTTGCTACTTATAGAGCTGCTACTGAGCTGTCATGCTCGCTAGGCGAGCAGAATGGCTCGCCTAGCGAGCCCCTAAATGAGGCACCTGAGGCACCTGCGCCCAGAGAAATAACCTTTGCCAGACTGGCATGTTCGTTGGGCGAACAAAACCTTCGCTAGGCGAAGCCCACGCTTCAACCTTCGCTCCAGCGAGCTTGAGAGGTTTTGCTACTGGAATGCTCGCTGGGAGCTCGCTAATGGCTTGCCTAGCGAGTGAGTGCTGGCTGCGCTTTTCACCAAGTCTGGACGTGTTCGCTACACACCTCGCTGGCAGCTCGCCTAGCGAGTTTGTTGATGTTTGCCACTGTAAAATACTGGAGCTTTTCGCTGGGTTCTCGCTGGGCGCTCGCCTAGCGAGCCCTTCGCCACAGCCCTCGCCTAGTGAGCAAGCTGATGAATGCATCTTTTCTTTGGTCCCTTTGCCAACTTTCTTGTGGCTTCATTTTCTATTATTTCATGCCTAATTCCTGCATAATAACACACAAATCAAAGGTACCAAGATCGTTTATCATTGTATTGCAATTCATCAAAAACAAAGGTGGTTTCGAACACTTTAGCAAGGAAAAGGAGTGAAAGATGCCCATATTTGATAGCTCAAATAAGCACTTTTTTGACGAGGCTACTTCTGATCAGCATCATTCTTTGATACTTTTTATTCAGAAGCAAGTCTTTTAAAAGATCAGAACTACCTTTTAAGAAAGGTTTAAGTCTTTAAAGAGCTAGGGGTATCAACAAATAAATTACTTAAAAGATTTCCCCCTCTTGATCAACTCTTTTAAAACTAATCAATGCTTGGTTCTGAATAGAGATCAGGATTAAATATATACTCACATAGCCATAATATTTATCCAAAGGGTATAAATATTCTTCTCATAGATTTGAAAATCCTTACATGAGTAAGTTGTCAAAATTGGTTATGCACAAATATATCATATACATTGACCAATTACAGATAACCTATCATGCACAGAAGTTGTCTAAAGAATGAAGAGGATTGACATACCTTTGTGCATATTCTGAACATTCTTTGCAGATTCTGAACACCCTTTATAGATTCTTTCCGAAGACTGTAGACAATAGCCCTCTTTTCCTTCTTCTCCCTTGAGTCAGGATCTGGAATATATGTTTTCCTCTTGTTGTAGGTTGTAGATGTTCATCATCCATTCTCCAGAACAAATGCTTCACCTTCTACCTTAGTTTCTAAATTATTTTTTAGAAATTTGGAGGTCTTAGCTTCTAAAAGCATTTCACCTTTTGACCTAAAGATCATAGTGTCTTGAATACACCAGAAACTACTGAATTTGAAGTTTTAGGTTTTGTTCCAATCAAAACCTTTGACTTTTTTGGCATTGATTCTGGTGTATTCATAATCTTGCTACACTAAGGTGCATATACATCAAGGTCTTTAATTCTTTTATCATTATAGCTTGAATAAGAGGATTCTTTTCATTTTGAGCAACATGACTATATTCTCACATTCATCAGATTTTGAGCCAGACTCTGATCCAATTTCAGAATCAGAGAGTGTATGAGCTATTAGTGCAAGAATGAATTTTTTAGTTTCTCTTTCTGAATCTTCCTTTTAAACAAGAGAAATTGTTTGCAAGATATTTTGTTGTTGCCTTTGAGTTAAGCTGCAAAAGTTCTTAATCTTGTTCTTCCTTAACAAGCATATCAAGATTAAACCTTGATTCCTGCAATAAGCACATCTGTCCCACGAGTCATTCTTAAAGATTAAAGAATTCTTTCATACTCACAAAGAAAATGACTTAAAGAAGAAAAAGGTTTGTCGAAATCTTTAATGAGTACACTTGTCCCACGAGTCATTCTTAAAGATTAAAAATTATTTCATACTCACAAAATAAATGACTTAGAGTAGAAATAAGTTTCTTGATCTCTTCAGCTCATCTTTCTTTATCTTATGTAGTTTCCATTCTTTGACTAAGGAAGGAAACTTCATTAAAAGCTGAAGCACTGATTGAATAGTTTTTCTCACATTTATCAGAGTCTTGATCATAACTAATATGTGTAAGACCCCAATTTTGACCCTAAGATCCCTCATGCTATCTCATCATATGCATTGGCATTGGGATCATACCTTGGCATCCTCCCTACCCCTCATTCATTGGGTTTGTATTGGGAGAGATCACCAACCACCATGTGATTGTATCATAATTTGTATTTTATCATTTTACTAGCCCAAAAACCAAAAATATGTCTTTGCATTTGTCTAACTCTTTTGTAGGTAGGGCACATGATCACCTTTGATCTATCAATTTCACATCTAGGGTTTAAGACCCTCATTTCTAAGAGCTTAACCAAGGAATGATCCAAAAAGGATATAGCCATCATATATGAGTACCCATGATCTTCACATGTTATTTTGATCAAGAATTCTTCAAGAGTTTGGAATTGGTTTGCCTTGGAAACCCTAGTTCATCTGGGTATCTTGTGTAACGTCTTCACCAAGCTTCTTCACCAATTGATCAAATATTTCAAGGGACACTTAAAATTTCATCATCTTATGTATATATGATATCCCATAAGTCCAAAAAGTCAAGAGAATTACAAGTTAGCAAGGTGGTTGATGGTGGTTGACCAGAGGAATTCATCTGATCAAAACTGGGGTCCCCTAGACCATATCTCCTACACTTTTTATCATATGAAAATGATTCCAAGATAAACGTTACTCTAAATTACATTCCAAAAAACTTTCATGTTGAGTTCTAGATCTAGTTTTACTTGGAAAGTCATTTTTTATGTTGAAAGATTATAGGTCATTTTGTCTAAACCCTAATTTGAAGGTCAACTTCCCAAAGCCATAACTTGCTCAATTTTTATGAGATGAAATATCTCCAAGTTTAACAATCAAATTCAAGGTGTCTACTCCAACTTTGATGTTTGTAGGAATAGATAATTCAACTTTTATGAGCTTGTGATATGAGGATACATTATAGGACATTTTGGACCAATACCATTGAACAAGTGATTTTCCTCAACTCCAAAAATGCATTACTCATTCATTCCAAATCCAAATAAGGTCAAATTTGTGACCATTTTTAATTTCTTTGAAAGAGCTACAACTTTGATGAAGACACGTTTCTCATTTGAAGCTCACCTAAAATGTTAGCCAAGGTGGAATAATTGAACATATGGCTTGACACTTAGAAACATTTTTGACATGTTGAAATTTCCAAACTTCCATCTCGAAATTCATCATGATAAAAGTTTCAAATGGAAAAGTGTTCAACATAAGAGTTGTTCCCCTTTATCTAAACTTTCCAAAGAGTCCAAATTCATTCATTTTGGACAAGGTTTGAGGGGCCTGCGCATGGTCTGAACATGGCTGCATCATTTAGCAAGGATCAATCTTCAAACATCTACACACTTTTTACTTGCACCTCAATTCACATTCAGACTCAATTTCATGTAATCGTGGACTTAATTGAGTAGCTTCATGGGTATGTACACACCCATGCAAGCATGCATCATGTAATTGCCAAAATTGGAAACATTTTGAAAGGTGCAAATAACACTTGCTTGAGCTATAAATAAGAGGCTCTTGCATCAGATTTGAGGACTCTTACGCACCAGTTTTGCCTCCCACACTTGAAACCCTCACATTTGAAAGGAAAACCTAAGAATTTTCATTTGAAAATTTTGTTTGAATCTCACTGTTTGGATATTCAAAAACTCCGGGATCCAAAGCTTTGTACCAATCCTAAGCCACTTCTGCAAGCTTCCTAAGCAAGATCAAACACAAATTGAAGCAAGAGAGATCAAGTTCTGCACAACATTGAAGGTATTTTCCAGATTTTTTCTTCTATTAGATTCTCTCTCAATTCTCATCAATTCTCTTTGATCCTTGGTTGTCTGAAGTCCTACCAATGTAAGCAAGAAGATTGAGTTGCTTTGAGGTCAAATCGAAGCAACTCAGTTTATGTACCTCAAATTTCGACTCCATGTATCTCTCAATATACTTGGAGTTAGGTTGAATTGAGGTCAGATTCGTGATCATGTCCTTCTTTTTCATTTTTGTGATGGTGATGATAGAACCAGTCCGACCAAGGTTTCCTGTTGAATGTAATTTTAAGTGTCGGGTTTTTGTTATCGTCTCCACAGGGATTGTGAGATATCACCGCCTTTCGACAGTTGTTTTAATTCTTAGATTAAGGTAACAATGGGGTTTTGGTGTTTGTCACGGTATCTTGCATAAAAGTGTAATAAAATGCGGTAAATGTTTTGGTTTTAATATTTGAGAAATATTGCCAAAGTTAGGGTTCGACGATCACTTTGCATGTATATGTTCGATCAACAAAACTTATAAACTCCTTTAGATGATAAACTATTTCACAAAGTCCTCCCAATGTGTTTATCTCTAACACACATTGTGAGTTTTCCCATTTTGATCCATTGTTTATCTCTAACACAATCTATCAAAATGACAACTTTTTGGTTCAACCTTATGGTGAACAAAACCATTCATTACTATCTCTAGCTAACAAACAAGATTGGATGAAAACCTAGGTTAAGAGTTGGTAAACATCTCTCGATCATAAACCAACACAAAGAGTTTTGAATAAGAACAAAGTTTTCACCATATATTCACCATTAAAGAGTTTACAAATGAAGATCATCCCATTTACACACAAAGCTAATGATCATCTACATCTAACCTTGACAAAATGAAGGACTTAGCTACTCATTTTCATGGTAGCTTGGTCAACAAGTTTCGGAAGAAGGTTGATCAACATCCGAGTCGAATAATCGAAATTGGATGGGAATCCACCTTCTTTTTGTGAAAGATTGTTAAGAGATGAAGAGAAATGTGAGAGTTTCACCAATATTTTTAAATAAAATCGTCTTTCATTTTCTGAATTAAAATTATATTTTGGATCATTATTAATATTTTTCAGGATTTAATTGATTTTGTGAATACTTATAATTGTTTAAAAATACTTTTAAGTTTCCAAAAATTCTGAAATTTTTTCTCCAAGGTCCTTTGACCTTGTTTGACCTATGATAAATCCCATGGCCATTTCTTTGGTGTTTTGATGAGGTTTAAGGAAATTGACCAACCATAATTTAATTTAATGCATATTTTTATTTTTTAATTGATTAAATTCCAAATAAATTGTGTAGAGCCATTTTAATTGACTTTGTGAGTTTGACTTGTGTTGTTGAGCCTTGGTCAAGGTTGATTTGACTTTGCTAGGTTAAGATCATTTGATTTAGGGGATTAATGGAATGTACATTCCATCTCCCAAAATGAATGAATGATCTTAATTTGGTAAAAGTCCTCCTTTGACTAATTTGTATTGAATCCATTCCCTCTCCCTCTTCATCTCATTCCTCTTCTTTATGCATTCATGTCATTGGACCTATGATATCTCTATATCCTAAGACTAGTTGATTGCAAAATCAACATATGTATGGATGAAATTAGATCCCCCCACTTTGCATATTCTTTTTGTGTGTGGTATGTTTCATGAGCATAGTCCATTATACTATGTCTCTAACATGCATTAACACCAAAAATTTATTGCCCAACCTCAAATAGTTGTGACTTCTACATAAGTCCAATTACGATTTCTTAACATAGTGCTAAATTTTGACACAAAAAGGCATAGAATTCTAGTTAGTGAGATTGTAAGTCTCCCCTCTTTCATGGTATTGTGTGGAAACTTGGCATTTTTTCCTTCCTTTGGAAGATGTCTTGGTTCAAGGATCCATGCTTGTGATAAGTGGGTTTAGTGTTCTCCAAAGAATGACTTACAAAAAAGCAAAGTAAAAGCAATACTAACTACTAATCCACTAACAACTAACCTTTAATTTCAAGTCATTTACTTTTAATGCATTTTAATTTTTAAGCCTTATTCATTTGCCATTATTCATACCATTCAAGTAGTTTACTTTAATATCATTTTCACTTTGTCCACTTTGACCATAATTTATGATATCTTGTGTTTGTATATACTTGTTTGTTTGTGTGGTCTTTTGACCTTAATGTCCATAATAAGAACAAAAACCCTAACAAACATCTTGTGTGGACTGTTGGTTTGATCTGAGACTATTGGAATTAGAATTTAGGCAACACTCCCTATGCAAAGGACTTGGCCAATGCCAACTTCGATGAAACTAAATGCTTGTGAAGTGAACATTCATCTGATACAACTTTGAAGATCCATTTGAGTTCATCTGCAACATGATCATTGTGGAGCTGTTATTTTGAACCTGTGACTTATGCCATCTTTGAAGTCATCTGATACATGGGCAAATTTTGAAGAAGATCATGGAGTTGCTAATCTTGGATGTGGCTATATTTATTTGACGCCTTGCTCTTCAACTTGCTATTTGTGTATTGATTGTTGCTTGATTCTAAAGTCCAAGGGAAAATTTGGGTTTCTATATGACATTCTTGTCTATTGGATTGCAGCTCATTGGTCAGATCTTTTCGACTCTCAACTTTTGAATTTATGCTTAGGATTAGTCTCTTCATCTCCTCCCCATTTCTTTAATTTCAAAATCTATATCTCCTTTTAAAAATCTTCTTTGATTATATCTGTTTTCTAAACTTTGACCATATTGCAAATTAGAAACTTTGGCCTTATGCCATTACATTTTCAAACTTTTTCTTAATCAAACTTGTAAATAAACTTAATTATACTTAACTTAAAATTTCAAAAACCAAAAAGAACCAACACTCTTTCGGACCATTTTTAGGCCCATGTTCCTTTGTAAAAAACTTAATTTTTTTTTAAAAGCAATATACTCACTTTGAAATTAATACCACGAACTACGAGGTTTTGATCCCTCATTTTTATGTTGGTACGTAGGCACAAGTTCAAAGGTCTTGTCAAACACAAAAACATAATTAAAGAATTCTTCTCTCATCCCCCATTCTATTTATTGCAAACATCATTTGTACAAAAACACATATGCAATACCTTCCCTCTCTGTAACCAACCCCCTTACCTGTAATCTCTGGCATTTTATTAGTTTTGATTTGAAAACTTCTTATCTTTTGGGTTTTGTTCGTACTTTTCCCTTTTCCCTTGGAAACAATAAAAGCATGGTGGCGACTCTGGTTTTATTGATGTCTAGCTTATCCATAGCTTGATGGTCATGAATTTACCGCTACATAAATTAAGTGGAGACTCTGTTGAGGAGTAGTCTCCAGTGGGTTTAGCCTAATTTTTTGTGTGTATATAATTGTATATTTGATGTATGCATATTTGTTTTGTGTGATATAATCTGCTTATTATGCTTGGTGATCTCTGAGTGGTGAGATAAGTTCTAACCCGAATTTAAGTGAAATTAAGATAGGAAGATGGTATAGTCATGTTCGACTTGTGTGGAGTAGTCCTTAACAAGTTGGATTGAGACCCATCTACTCAGTGGAGACCCTTTTGGAGTTGGGAATGTCACACAAGTTATTTGTGGTTAGGCATTACTAATTCTGATTTGGGGTCCGAGAAGCTGAGGACCGTAGAAATTTAACCCCTCTTGGCCTATTTAGGACGTAGTGCGGAGACTGTTCAAGTGTAGACTTGATAATAGTTGTTACGCAATACTATACTCAGACGAGTTTCTCTTGAGAATATTATGGGTTGATGAGTCAGTCATCCTAACCTGTAATATTCGACACATGGAATTAAGACTCTAGGAACTTCTTAGGACATGATCTACATACTTTATCCTTAGTTCACTCCTTTGGGATGGTTCTTACCCAGACTCCATGCTTGTGACTTACGACAAACCCTTGATTCTTGGTTAATCCAATCAAGTCTTGTCAATATCAATGGAACTTGGGTGTTGATAAGGTGAAAACCATAATCCACCAAAATGGATGATTGATCTTGACAATGACTCGATTCATCCCTTGACCTTTGTTTGTTTGCCTTCTGTGTGATCCCTTATTTGTGATTGTTGCATTCATGTATACATGTGCATCATAAAATTCATCACACGAAAATTTCAAGGAACTGAGGTGTTATTTGCAAATATTTTCAGACCATGGATTGTGGACGAAGGAACACTAGGAAGTACAGTTTCATATGTCCAGACTTGAAAGAGTTAAGGAAGCTAGCATCTTTTATATTAGATCCGTTGGAATTCAAACAACGCCATGGAAAGCTTCTATCTATCATGTTTGCTGATGTGGTTGAAGGACTCTTAAGTGTGTTGGTTTAGTTTTATGACCCTCTCTACCGTTGCTTCACTTTTCCTGATTTTCAGCTTGTGCCTACGTTGGAGGAGTATGCCCATCTCTTGGGAATACCTATTTCTAACAAAGTTCTTTTTAGTGGATTGGAGGAGATTCCTAGATCTCATCTTATTGTTGAAGCTCTTCACTTGAAGAAGTCTGAGATAGAGGCTCATTGGGTGAAGAAAGGAGGATCTTTTGGTTTGACTTATGAGTTCCTCATCAAGTAAGCTAATGCATTTTCTCAAGTCGGTAGTGTGGTTGATTTCGAAGCTATCTTTGTGTTGCTCATCTATGGTTTAGCTTTGTTCCCTGACATTGACGGTTTTGTTGATGTTAATGCTATTAGAATTTTCTTGATTAGGAACCATGTGCCTACTCTGTTAGGTGATATGTACTTCTCTTTGCATATAAGGAATTCTAAGGATGGTGGAACTATTGTCTGTTGCATTCCTCTTCTGTACAAGTGGTTTATTTTGCACTTACCTCAAACACATGCTTTTGTGGAGAACAAACAATGTCTACGATGGTCTCAGAGACTTATGTCTCTCACTAATGATGATATAGTTTGGTATGATTCTTCATTGAGTAGTTTGGAGATTATTGATAGTTGTGGTGAGTTCTCTAATGTACCTCTCATTGGTACACAAGGAGGAATTAACTACAACCCTCATTTGGCTCGTCGTCAACTTGGGTTACCCAATAACACTTTGTTAGAAGGTCATTTCTATCAAGAGGGTAAAGATCCCCAACATTTGAAGCAGAAGATTATGCATGCTTGGCATAATGTGCATAGGAAAGGAAGATACGAGCTTGGTTCGCGCAATTGTGTAGCTTTGGGAGCTTACACTCTTTGGGTGAAGAAGAGAGCTATGGAGTTGAAGATGCCTTATGCTTGTGAAAGACCTATGTCTGTGTTTGTGGTTGAGCCATAAACTCTCCCTAACCAAGATGTAGAGGAGTTGGAAGACGCACTCGCCAAGATGAAGCGAGAGAAGGATATGTGGGAAGAGCATTTCCATGTTTTAAGCCGAAAGCATGAGGAGTTGCAGCTTGAGTCTAAGGACAAAGATGCACTTATTGAGCTACTTGAAGACCGAGTGACAAAGAGACAAAGAGAGCCAGAGGTTTCATCTTCCTCTAGTATGCCTCAGCCTTCCGTCTCTTGGAGGAAGATTGTTGATCAACTTGTCCTCGAGAAGACTCAGATGAAGGCTTCTTTTGAGACCGAGATCCGACGCATTCGAAGGAATTATGCGCCTACAACCAGATCTTCTAACATTGTTGTTAGGGATCCTTAGGATGACTAGTCTCCTTTGCTCTTGTATTTTCATTTGGTTTCTGAAATTGTACTCAGTGTAATCCTTCCAATTATATAAATAAAAGAGATTTTTATGGTCATATCAAATGGTTGCAATTGTTGTTATATATATATATATATATATATATATATATATATATATATATATATATATATATATATATTTGCAAATAAAATAGTAAGTTCCTTGAAAAATTAAAACAATCAAGCATTGCATTTCATGCATCATTTGCATAAGCAGGTTTCTCTTTCGCCAGATGTCTTATTGGTGTTTCTTATGTACTTCAGCCAAGTTGACCCATCGATACAATACCCGCGCCAATCACTCAAAGATCATGGAACATCTAGAGTAAGAGAACAGAGACTTGAAGGACGAGATTGCTCATCTGACTGCCATGATGGAGCCAGTCTTAGCTGCTCAGAGCGAGTCTTCTCCAACACCTGCAACTCCTCCTCCTCAGAGGAATGTCATTTCAGAGGTGGATACCTCTACCATTCTTGCAACTGCTGCTCACTTTACACCTAACATGTCTGCCGGATTCCGGTGGGGAATGCCTCCGAACTTCGTGCCTGAAGGTTTTGCACCTACATTTGCTTCCATGCCGGCATCTAGCCCGGTCATGTCTGTGCCACGACCTGTTGTGCATACTTTACCTCGTGTAGAAGACACCATCTATCATTCTGAGCCGTTTGAGGGGCCTGATGTGTATGAGAAATGGACGAAATGAAGGACCAATTCCTTGAGCTGCGTAACGAATTGAAAACTTTGAGGGTTAAAGATCTGTTTGGGAAGAGTGTTGCGGAACTTTGTTTGGTTCAAAATGTGAAGGTCCCAATGAAATTCAAAGTGCTTGAATTTGAAAAGCACAAGGGGAATACATGTCCACTCAGTCATTTGGTGATGTACGCCAGAAAGATGTCTACTCAAACCGATAATGATCAGTTGTTGATCCATCATTTTCAAGACAACTTGACTGGTGTCGCTCTGAGGTGGTACATGGGATTGGATAGTGCGAGCATCCGCACATTCAATGATTTGGGCGAAGCATTCGTAAAGCAGTATAAGTATAATGTTGATATGGCTCCAGATAGGGACCAATTGAGGTCATTGTCTCAGAAGGACAAGGAGACATTTAAGGAGTATGCGCAAAGATGGAGAGAGCTTTCCGCTCAGATTACCCCTCCTTTGGAAGAAAAGGAGATGATCAAAAAATTTCTCAAGACCCTGAGCTCATTTTACTATGAGCAGATGATTGCTAGTTCCCCTAGTGATTTTACCGAGATGGTAAACATGGGGATGAGGCTTGAAGAAGGTGCCCGAGAAGGATGGTTATCTAGAGAGGATACGTCGTCCAGCAAGAGGTATGGTAATAATTTCAGTAAGAAGAAAGAGATTAAAGCTAATGCAGTTTCTATGGGGAGGCAAATGACGCCTCATGTAAGAAGAAATCAACGACCCCGTCAACATCATCATCAAGTATCATCAGTGATCCCAGTATTTTCAAACAATTAGTCAGCACCAATTCAACAACAACAACGTCCACAACAACAACCACAACAACGAACAAACACCTGCAACAACAATAATACCAACAATCATCAGCAATCAAATTTTGAGAGGAAGAAGTTTTCCTTTGACCCGATTCCTATGACATACACAAAATTGTATCCCTCTTTGGTTCTCAAGAACCTATTGCAACCAAGAAATCCTCCGCAAATCCCCGAACCATTTCCACGGTGGTACAAACCGGAACTCCGATGTGCTTTTCATCAAGAAGCTCCCGGACACGATATTGAGAATTTCTACCCCCTTAAGTTTGAAGTCCAGAAGTTGGTCAAAAGTGGAATGGTGTCCTATGAGGACCGTGTGCCGAACGTCAAAGTTAACCCACTACCTTCCCATGGAAATTCATTTGTTAATATGGTGGACGGTTGTCCCGGGGAATTCAAAGTATATGATGTACGCTTCATAAGAAGGTCCTTGGTGAGGATGCACAAAGATACTTGCTTGGTGAGTGATTGTGAGCATGACCATGATGGTTGTGTAATCTGCAGTGTCAGTCCTAGAGGTTGTGTGGTTGTGAAAAGGGACATCCAGCGGTTGATGGATGAAGGCATGATTCAAATCTTCCAATCCCGTCACTTAGGTGACGATGTGAATGTCATAGTCCCTATGTTCAAGACTCACGAGAGAGTGGTTATTCAGTATGATAGCAGCAACAGTAACAATGTTAGCAATAGATCGGTATCGTCGTTGGTTATACGGTTAGCGGGTCCAGTCTCGTATGCATCCGATAAAGTTGTTCCGTATCAGTACAATGCTACCATGTTGGAGAATGGTCAAGAGGTTCCTTTGCCTACGACCAGTTCTGTTGTAAGCATAATTGATGTTACCAAGGTGACCCGCAGTGGTCGTGTGTTTGGGTTGGTGTTCCCAAAGAATGTGGAATATTTATCTGTTAATAAGAAAGTTGATGTACCAGTGGTAGAGTCTGTTAGCACTCCAAGGTGTCAGCCTGGTGAGTCCAGCGGCTTGAAGCCTAGCGATGACGATGAGGGACTCAGACTGATCAAGAAGAGTGAATTCAATGTGGTGGAGCAGCTGCTCCAAACTCCCTCCAAGATCTCAATAATGTCTATGTTGATGAACTCAGAAGCACACAGAGAAGCGTTGTAGAAAGTCCTAGAGCAAGCTTATATGGAACATGATGTTATGGTGGATCAGTTTGATCATATTATAGCTAACATCACGTCCTGCAAGAATCTCAGTTTCTATGATGAAGAACTCCCCGAGGAGGGTAGGAATCATAACTTGGCTTTACATATCTCAATGAATTGTAAGGAGGACGCTCTATCAAATGTGTTGGTTGACACCGGTTCTTCATCGAATGTACTTCCTAAGTCAACGTTGTCAAAGTTGTCATACCATGGTCTATGAGATATAGTGGCATGATCATCAAAGCTTTTAATGGTTCTCGCAAAAATGTGATTGGCGAAGTGGACCTTCCGGTGAAGATAGGTCTGAGTGACTTCCAAATTTCAAGTAATGGATATCCACCCGACCTATAGCTGTTTGTTGGGAAGGCCATGGATTCATGAGGCAGGATCCGTTACTTCAACGTTGCATCAGAAGCTGAAATTTGTTAAGAATGGGAAGCTTGTTATTGTTGGCGGGGAGAAGGCGTTATTGGTTAGCCACCTGTCATCTTTCTCTTATGTAGAAGCTGAGGATGAGATTGGAACTTCGTTCCAAGCCTTATTTATTGCCGAGGAAAAGAGAGTTGGGGCACCCATGTGTAATACCCCAAAATTTACCCTTCATTTTTCCTGAAAAAAAATAAAAATAAAAAAAATAAAAAAAATAAAAATAAAAAAACAAAAAAAAAACGAAAAAAAAAATTTAATTAATTAATTAATTAATTAATTAATTAATTAAATAAAATAAATAAATAAATAAAATATAACAAATTATTTTGGACTTGGGTCTCCCTCATTTGAGCCCATTACCCACGAAAATCAGTCTATAAATACTGAAGTTTCAGTAGAGGAAAACACACTTGGAGTTACACTTGGAGTTACACTGGGAGATTCACTGGAGAAAGAAGGAAGAGAAGCAAAACCCTGAGGAAAAGATAGTGAGAGAAAAGCCAACAGAGTTCAGAGAAACCTCCAAACCCTGAAAGGAACTCAACTTGTAAACCTCACGGGCGCAACTCAATCAAGCTCTCCAATCAGGTTTGCCCTATATCCATCATCTTTATGCCTTTTATTTGAATGCTCTAAATGTATGAGGTATTATGGGTGAATTTGATACCTTTTGTGAGCCTTTTGTGAATTTTGATGGAATTATTCATGTGGTTACATTTTGATTTAGGGGCAACTCTGGGTTACCCTATTTTGTTTATTCTAACCTGTCTTGTGTTTCCATGGCATTGTTTTCTCTTGATTTCATCCTGCTGCTCTAACCCTTTGTCGAGTTTTGTGAGGGCTCACATGGCTTTCGCAGAGACACTCGCGTGGTTTCCCACTTTATTTGTGGGATACCCCCTGGAGTTTTATTCTGATTATTCGTGTTGACTGATTTCCTTTGACGGTCCAGCTGGAGACATTTCAGGGTTTCTTGCCCCTTTAACTGCTATAGCTTCGGATCTTTATCCGTGTGGTAATTTTTTCCCTTTCTCATACTTTATCGCTTTCTTAGCTGGAAGACCTCGATAGGAGGCAATGTTTGAGCCCCTTGGTGGCATTTTACTTTGAGATACATGTTTTGTGTTTTGTATTCATATCCCTGCAGGTAGCGCGGTTCCTTCGTCAAGGACTGCCTTTTTGCCCTCGAGCATCCCAAACCCTAAAACCCAAAGCAACACGTTTACTCCTTCTACTACAGGCGAGTAAGTCTCCAAAGGTCGAGCATCCGGTAGATTGCGTAGTAACGTTGTTCGTCCAAAACCCAATCCATAACCCCGTAGTTGGCCGAACTACGGCTTGCTCTGATTCTCATTCCAGATGAGATACGTAGGCATAAGACGCGATGTCTTAGCGAGCACACATCCCCCCAACTCATAGGTCAGCCGAGCTACGAAGACTCTGATTCTCATATTCAGATGAGATACGTATGTAGTGGATGCGACATCCGCGCGAGTCATTTTCATTTAACCCCTTTTTTTTGGCAAACAGCACAAGATAAACCCACACCCTTTAGACAAAAACTACAAAAGTGGATCCCGTAGAGTACTATGGATGCGTAGGGGTGCTAATACCTTCCCTTCGCATAACCGACTCCCGAACCCAAGATTTGGTTGCGAGACCCCGTCTTGTCCTTTCCTTTTTTCAGGTTTACTTCGAGTGTTTCCTTTCCCTCCTTTGGGATGAATAACGCACGGTGGCGACTCTTCTGTCTTTTTCTTTCGCCGGTTGTTTTTTTCGCACACTGTATTTTTCAGGTTGCGACACCATGTCCTCATTCAAAGATGCGCTGAAGATTGTTGAAGATGGTCAGTCTGATTAGTGGGGGCAGATGGTAGAGGTCTCCGATAACAAGAGCAGAGCCGGATTGGGTTTCCAACGAGGTTCATCAGTGGTTAGATCTGAAGATGTGCAACCCAGTTTCCATAGCGGAAGGTTTATTCATGGTAATGAACAACACTTAGTTGGTGTGCTAGATGGTGACGAAGATGAAGACTGCACCAATTTTATGACGTGTGGAAAAGCTTGCAACAATTGGACTGCTGTTGATATTCCTATTATTGTGCATCGGTCTAAGTAATTGCTTTTATTTGTTTTGGAAATCCTTCTCCTATGCCTAAGGGAGAAGTGAACATTGTTTGGGCATTTTCAAATTTGATCATCAATAAAATATAATTATATTCATCCACATCTATGATGTTTTTATTTTTACCTTTTGTTTTATTTTGAAAATAGTAATCACAAAAAAACATAAATAAATAATATAATTGTCCATCTGCATAATATTTGGTCATAAATTCACTTCTCTAAAATCAAAATATCAAATCATTATGCAGGTTGGTTTCTAACCCCATTAAATACAATGATCCTTCTCCTTCTCCAAATTTTGAATTCCTTGTGTTTGAGACTGAGGAGGAAAGTGATGAAGAAGTAAGTGATGAATTGTCTCGTCTTCTTGAGCATGAAGGAAAAGCCATTCAGCCATTCGAAGAGCAGATTGAGTTAGTCAACTTGGGTTTCGAGGATGATGTGAAGGAAGTCAAGATTGGGCCTTGACTATGTCCTGATGTTAAGAAGGGGTTGATTGATCTTCTCCGAAAATATTCAGATATGTTTGCTTAGTCCTATCAAGACATGCCTGGTTTGGATTCTGAGATTGTGGAGCAAAGATTGCCGTTGAAGCCAGAATGCCCACCAGTCAAGCAGAAGTTGAGAAGAACTCATCCTGATATGGCAGTGAAGATCAAAGAAGAAGTGAAAAAGCATATTGATGCCAGTTTTCTTGTGACCGCTGAGTATCCGCAGTGGATGGCCAACATTGTGCCATTGCCAAAGAAGGATGAAAAAGTCCGTATGTGTGTTGATTACAGAGATTTGAATAAAGCCAATCTAAAAGATGATTTCCCTCTACCACACATTGATATGTTGGTAGACAATAAAACTAAATTCAAAGTCTTTTCGTTTATGGACAGATTTCCCGGATATAATCAGATCAAGATGGAACCCAAAGATATGGAGAAGACTATATTCATTACACCTTGGGGAACATTCTCTTATAGAGTGATGCCTTTCGGTTTAAATAATGCTGGTGCAACTTACCAAAGAGAAATGACTACTCTTTTTCATGATATGATGCATAAAGAGATTGAGGTCTATGTTGATGACATGATTGCTAAATCTATTGATGAAGAGGAACATGTTGAGCATTTATTGAAGCTATTCCAACGTTTGAGGAAATATAAACTCCGCTTGAATCCCAATAAGTGTACTTTTGGTGTTCGTTCTGGTAAGTTGTTGGGCTTTATTGTCAGCGAGAAGGGTATTGAGGTTGATCATGCCAAGGTCAAAGCAATACAAGAGATGCTTGCGCTAAAAACTGAAAAGCAAGTCAGATGTTTTCTCGACCGCTTGAATGGTATCTCAAGATTCATTTCACACATGACTGCCATATGTGTGCCTATATTCAAGCTTCTTCGGAAAGATCAGTCTTGTGATTAGACCGAAGATTGCCAGAAAGCTTTTGATATCATCAAAGAATATTTACTTGAACCTCCGACTCTGTCTCCGCCTATTGAAGGAAGATTGTTGATCATGTATTTGACTGTGCTTGAAGAGAGTATGGGTTGTGTTCTTGGTCAGCAAGATGAAACTGGAAAGAAAGAGTTTTCCATTTACTACCTCAGTAAAAAGTTCACCGATTGTGAGACTCAGTATTCTATGCTAGAGAAGACTTGTTGCGCATTGGCTTAGGCTGCTAAGCGTATGCGTCAATATATGTTGAATCATACCACTTGGTTGATATCCAAAATGGATCCAATCAAGTATATTTTTGAGAAGTCTGCTTTAACTGGGAGAATCGTCCGTTGGTAGATGTTGTTATCAGAGTATGATATTGAATACCGATCTCAGAAAGCGATCAAAGGTAGTGTCTTGGCTGACCATTTGGCTCACCAACCGATTGAAGATTACCAGTCAGTACAATATGATTATCCTGATGAAGAGATCTTGTACTTGAAATGAAAGATTGTGATGAACCATTGCTTGAAGAAGGGCCAGAACCTGATTCCCGTTGGGGCATGGTATTTGATGGAGCTGTTAATCAGTATGGGAATGGCATTGGGGCAGTGATTATTACTCCTTAAGGAACGCATTTTTCATTTACAGCTAGATTAACTTTCAAGTGTAAAAATAATATGGCTGAGTATGAAGCTTGCTTAATGGGGCTTGAAGAGGCCGTTGATCTTAGAATCAAGTATTTAGACGTCTATGGAGATTCATCTTTGGTTGTGAATCAAAACAAAGGTGAATGGGAGACGAACCAACCCGGTTTGATACCATATAGAGATTATGCGACGAGGATTTCAACTTTCTTTACAAAGGTTGAGTTTCATCATATCCCTCGAGATAAAAACTGAATGGCAAATGCTCTTGCAACATTGGCTTCAATGATGGTAGTAAAGTATTGGAATGAGGTTCCCAATTTGACCGTGATGCGTCTCGATAGGCCAGCTCATGTGTTTGTTGTTGAAGAGATCAAAGATGAGAAGTCTTGGTATTACGACATCAAATGTTTCCTCCAAAGTCAAATTTACCCGCCTGGGGCATCTTTGAAAGATAAGAAGACTTTGAGAAGATTATCCAGAAATTTCTACCTAAATGATGATGTGCTTTATAAGAGAAACTTCGATATGGTTCTGCTCAGATGCATGGATAGACACGAAGCAGACCTGTTGATGACTGAAGTCCATGAAGGTTCCTTTGGTACTCATTCCAATGGACATGCAATGGCAAAGAAGATGTTGCGAGCAGGTTACTATTGGCTGACAATGGAATCTGATTGTTGCAAGTTTGTGAAGAAGTGCCATAAGTGTCAAATATATGCAGATAAGATTCATGTTCCTCCAACACTGTTGAACGTCATTTCCTCCCCATGGCCCTTCTCCATGTTGCAAGTTTGTGAAGAAGTTCCATAAGTGTCAAATATATGCAGATAAGATTCATGTTCCTCTGACACTGTTGAACGTCACTTCCTCCCCATGGCCCTTCTCCATGTGGGGAATTGACATGCTTGGCATGATTGATCCCAAAGCTTAGAACGAACATCGTTTTATTTTGGTGGCTATTGATTACTTCACAAAGTGGGTTGAAGCGGCATCATATGAAAATGTAACCAAGCAAGTTGTTGTGAGGTTTATCAAGAATCAGATCATATGCCGCTATGGTGTGCCAAGTAAGATCATTACTGATAATGGATCAAACTTGAACAATAATATGGTGGAAGCTGTAACACCCTTCTAAAATACCCCAAATATTTAATTAAAACAACAAACATATATATATATATATATATATCAGAGTAGATATGCAATTAAGGGTGTCACACAATCACTTCACACCATTCACCAAAATAACTGTCATGCTCTTTATTTAATCAAAATAAACATTGCATAATTCGCAGCGGATAGAAATCAAATCAATCATGCAAAACATGTAACACATTACATGTAAACTGGTTCAACAACCAACAATAAAACAATTAAAACATCCCATCCCGATGTTACATCTACCAGAGCATGACCCACTAAGGAACTACACTAGACTCCAAGCACTAGCTCCTACTCAATCACTGCTCGTTACCTGAAAAATGGTTGTAAGGGTGAGTTCCTCAATCGATATAATAAGCATTATAAAATATCATGCAATGTTAAGTAATTTAACACATTTTATCACCCTAATCATAACACACATTCAGTAACGGCACATCAACTCAAACATCATACTCAACACCAACATAAAGCATACGTATAATCTCAATTCATACTCAACACCAACACAACACACGTATAATATTGGAATACATCCATTCATATCATACGCCATACATACATTATGCAATGAGACTCCATGCATGCGGTACCGACTATTCGTGAACATATAGTTCAACCTCACCGATCAAATCCAGATACGGCTACCAAGCTCACTAGTCCCACTCATTTGAGACCTAGTGACTCACTCACTAATTCCTCACCATGGGAATTAGCTACCACCCCAAGGGCTATGCTATGCACGCTAATCACCTAGCATGCAAACATCAACAACAATCCAAAATAATTCACTCACTAATTCCTCACCATGGGAATTAGCTACCACCATAAAGGCCACAATATGCAAGCTAAATCACTTAGTCATGCAACATCAACAACAATCCAAAGTGGACATATGCTCACACTCTAAGCCATAAAACAGTCCATTCCACATAATACATACATTCACAGCATTATGCATACAATCATACATCATCAGCATTTTATCACAAAATCATATCATGTCATGCCAATTAATAATCACAGTATTAGCACACTCTACTAATACCTATACTGCTCAAAACAACGGGAAATGATCCCTACTATATCATACATCAGCCAAATTACATTACTCAGCTGAACAACCAAAAACTGCATAACAACAGCCCAGAAAAATCACAAATCTGCCCATACGCGTATTGCATAGTCCCGTACACGTATGGCCCATCTCCTGACCAAATCCCATACGCGTATACTACGCGTACCACTTCCCCATACGCGTACCAACAGAGACCAAACCACGTTCAAAACATCATCTTCCTTATCCATACGCGTATTGCCTAGTGCCATACGCGTACCAGACCATCTCATACGCGTATTGCCTAGTGCCATACGCGTATGACCAGAAACCAGAATTTCCAGATCTGCTATGGTTTTCTCTGCTACGAATTTTCTCAGATCTACCCTTCCACAGTCCAATTTTTCACAGTATTCGTTCATATCATCTAACACAATTCATACCCTATTCAATTTCACAAATTCTACATTATTCCATCTAATCCTTACGAATTTTCCTTCAACCATAATCCAATTTTCGTTCATCCAATACTTCACAAATTTCAGCATACATCATTCTAATCAGAGTCAAATCAATGGTTTATCACTACCCATTACAGGTTATTCCATAATACCCATTAAACGATGATAAAACCCCCCTTACCTGAGTTAATCCGGTAATCCTTTAGCTTCGAGCTCTTCCTCTCTTCAACCCTTGTTCTCTGGCTCTTTGCCCTTTTTCCTTTTCCACTTTTGAGTCGTTTTTCTGTATTTCACGTGAAAACCTCTTTTTACCAAATGGGACCTTTTCTAATTCCAACTTTTATTCCAATAATAATAATAATAATAATAATAATAATCCAATTATTTAATTAAATTAATAAATATACTATTAACTTAATTTGAATAATTATCTTATTTTTATCGGGGTGTTACAACTCTCCCCCCCTAAAAGAGTTTTCGTCCTCGAAAACATACCTCAAGTGAATAACTCCGGATAAGACTCCTTCATCTGACTCTCAAGTTCCCAAGTCACATTGCCACCTGCTGGTCCTCCCCAAGCTACCTTTACCAAAGCAATCTCTTTACCCCGCAACTGCTTCAACTCTCGATCCTCGATCCTCATAGGTGATGCTTCAACAGTCAGGTTATCTCTCACCTGTACATCATCTATTTGGACTACATGCGACGGATCAGGAATATACCTCCTCAACTGAGACACATGAAAAACCTCATGCAAATTCGCAAGTGACGGCGGTAAAGCGATACGATAGGCTACCTCCCCTATCCTCTCCAAAATCTGATAAGGACCAATAAATTGAGGTGTCAACTTCTTCGACTTCAAAGCTCGACCAACCCCAGTTATCGGAGTAACACGAAGGAACACATGATCTCCCTCTTGAAACTCAAGTGACTTCCTCCTCTTGTCGTGATAACTCTTCTGACGACTCTGAGCAATTCTCATCTTCTCCTGAATCATCTTAATCTTTTCCGTAGTTTGTTGAACAATCTCCGGTCCAACCACAACACTCTCACCGGACTCATACCAACATAAAGGTGTCCGACATCTCCTACCATACAAAGCTTCAAACGATGCCATACCAATGCTCGAATGAAAACTATTGTTGTAGGTAAACTCAATCAAAGGTAAATAACAATCCCAAGCACCTCCCTTTTCCAAAACACAAGCCCTCAAAAGATCCTCCAGTGACTGAATCGTCCTCTCAGTCTGACCATCAGTCTGCGGATGATATGCAGAACTCAATCTCAGCTTAGTTCCCAAAGCCCTCTGCAAACCTTCCCAGAACTTAGATGTAAATCTAGGATCTCTGTCCGAAACAATACTCGACGGAATACCATGCAAACTTACAATCTTCTCAATATACAACTCAGCTAATCTCTCTAATGGATAATCCATTCTGATCGGAATGAAATAAGCCGATTTCGTCAATCTATCTACAATCACCCAAATAGCTTCAAAATTCTTATTTGTCCTCGGTAAACCAGAAACAAAATCCATACTGATACTATCCCACTTCCACTCTGGAATAGCCAACGGTTGCATTAGCCCAGACGGCTTCTGATGCTCAATCTTTGACTTCTGACAAGTCAAACAAGAATAAACAAAACTCGCAATTTCTCTTTTCATTCCCGGCCACCAAAATAACTTTTTCAAATCATGATACATCTTCGTAGCTCCAGGATGAATACTCAGGCCACTACGATGTCCTTCCTCAAGAATACTCTTCTTAAGTTCGGTAACATCCGAAATACACACCCTATTACCAAATTTCAAAACACCATTCTCATCAACTCTGAATTCACCACCTTGACCTTGATTCACTAGAGTCAACTTATCAACCAAAAGCACATCGGATTTCTGACCCTCTCTAATTTCATCCAGAATACCACTCGTTAACGTCAACATTCCCAATTTAACACTATTGTGAGTACTCTCACACACCAAACTCAAGTCTCTAAACTGCTCAATCAAATCCAATTCCTTAACCATTAACATAGACATATGCAATGATTTCCGACTCAATGCATCAGCCACTACGTTTGCTTTACCCGGATGGTAATTCAAACCAAAGTCATAATCCTTCAAAAACTCTAACCATCTCCTCTGTCTCATATTCAGCTCTTTCTGATCAAACAAATACTTTAAACTCTTATGGTCACTGAAAACCTCAAATCTTGACCCGTACAAGTAATGCCTCCATAACTTCAGAACAAATACCACAGCTGCCAACTCTAAATCGTGCGTCGGATAGTTCCTCTCATGAACCTTCAGTTGTCTCGAAGCGTAAGCTACAACCTGCTTATTCTGCATCAAAACACCACCTAAACCCAACAATGAAGCATCACAGTAAACCTCAAATGGTTCCGACGGACTCGGTAATATCAGAATAGGAGCAGTAGTTAACCTTCTCTTTAACTCTTGGAAACCTTCTTCACATTTTGAGTCCCAAACAAACGCTTGCCCCTTCCTAGTCAACATCGTCAACGGTAACGCCAACTTAGAGAATCCTTCAATGAACTTCCTATAATAACCTGCAAGTCCAAGAAAACTCCTTATCTCAGAAACTGACTTCGGAGCTTCCCACTTAGATACCGCTTCTATCTTAGAAGGATCAACAGCAACACCACCTCTTGAAATCACATGACCAAGAAAACTAACCTCTTCTAACCAAAATTCACACTTAGACAGTTTAGCAAATAACTTCTTTTCTCGCAGAACTCCTAACACCACTCTCAAATGTTCAGCATGCTCCTCTTCAGATTTCGAATATACCAAAATATCGTCAATAAACACCACAACAAACTTGTCTAGGTACGGATGGAAAATCCTATTCATATACTCCATAAATACTCCAGGCGCATTAGTCACACCAAAAGGCATTACAGAATACTCATAATGTCCATACCTTGTTCTGAAAGCAGTCTTCTGAATATCCTCAGTTTTCACACGTATCTGATGATACCCCGATCTCAAATCTATTTTACTGAACACACTCGCACCAACCAACTGATCCATCAAATCATCAATCCTCGGCAAAGGATACCGATTCTTGATCGTCACTTTATTCAGTTGCCTGTAGTCCACACATAACCTCATAGTACCCTCTTTCTTCTTAACTAATAACACTGGTGCACCCCACGGTGACACACTCGGACGAATAAATTTCTTATCCAACAGATCTTCCAGCTGACTCTTCAATTCAGTTAACTCAGCAGCAGACATACGGTACGGAGCCATCGATATCGGCCTAGTACCAGGTACCAAATCAATTGAGAACTCAACTTCACGCTCTGGTGGTAATTCATTGACTTCTTCAGGAAACACATCAGGAAAATCACACACCACGGCTAGATCGCAAATCACCAGTTTATCTTTAGCCTCCAAAGTCGCTAACAGCATAAACAACTCTGCCCCATCTGCTACTGCCTCATTCACCTGCCTCGCTGACAGAAACAAACTCTTTCCTTCCTCAATCTCAGGAAAGATCACAGTCTTATCAAAACAATTGATATAGACTCGGTTAAATACCAACCAGTTCATACCCAGGATAACATCAATCTGCACTAATGGAAGACACACGAGGTCCATCCCAAAGTCTCTAGCATAAATACTTAAAGGACAATTTAAACAAACTGAAGTAGTAGTCACTGAACCCTTCGCAGGAGTATCAATCACCATACTACCATGCATCTCAGATATCTCTAATTTAAGTTTCGCAGCACAATCCAAAGATATAAAGGAATGAGTCGCACCTGTGTCAATAATAGCTACAAGAGGAAAGCCATTAATATAACACGTACCTCGGATCAAACGATCATCTGCAGAAGTCTCAGAACCCGATAAAGCAAAGACCTTGCCTCCCGACTGGTTCTCTTTCTTTGGCTTAGGACACTGCGGACTGATATGACCCACCTCTCCACAGTTGAAGCAAGTCACAGTCTTCAACCGGCACTCTGCAGCCAAATGACCACCTTTGCCACACTTAAAACACTTCCTCTCAGCACTGGTACACTCATGGATACGATGTCCAGCCTGACCAGATCTGTAACACTTAGTAGGTGCACTGGAGTCTCCCCCACTAGGCCTCTTCATTCCACTCTGCCTCTGGAAACCTTTGCCAGCTGCATACGGTTTTCCACGATCATTCTGATTCTTGCCTTTCCTATCAACCCTCTGCTGATAGCTCTCCGCTCTGGCCTTGGTATCCTGTTCGAAAATCCTGCAACAGTCAACCAAGTCAGAGAACACTCTGATCCGCTGATACCCAATAGCCTGCTTGATCTCGGGACGTAACCCGTTCTCAAACTTCACACATTTCGAAAATTCCCCAGTAGCCTCATCATAGGGAGTGTAATATTTCGACAGCTCTGTGAACTTAGCAGCATACTCAGTAACAGACCTGTTACCCTGCTTCAATTCTAAGAACTCTATCTCTTTCTTTCCTCTGACATCTTCTGGAAAGTACTTCCTCAGAAATCTCTCTCTGAACACCGCCCAAGTGATCTCAGCATTCCCAGCAGCTTCCAACTCAGTGCGGGTAGCAACCCACCAATCATCTGCTTCCTCTGACAGCATATGCGTACCGAACCTGACCTTCTGGTTCTCGGCACACTCAGTCACTCGGAAGATCCTTTCAATCTCCTTCAACCACTTCTGAGCACCATCTGGATCGTATGCTCCCTTGAACATTGGAGGATTGTTCTTTTGGAACTCACTCAGTTGACGAGCAGCTCCCATTCCCACAACATTCGGATTCCCTCCAAGTACTCCAGCTAGCATACCCAGAGCCTCAGCAATCGCAGCATCGTCTCTACCTCTTCCAGCCATCTCTATTCTGAGAACCCAACAAGATAAAACAATAAGTACTGATAGGGTTACACAACACCTATCACGTACAGGGGAAACAGAATAATTACGACTCGACTCGACCGACTATGCTCTGATACCACTAATGTAACACCCTTCTAAAATACCCCAAATATTTAATTAAAACAACAAACATATATATATATATATATATCAGAGTAGATATGCAATTAAGGGTGTCACACAATCACTTCACACCATTCACCAAAATAACTGTCATGCTCTTTATTTAATCAAAATAAACATTGCATAATTCGCAGCGGATAGAAATCAAATCAATCATGCAAAACATGTAACACATTACATGTAAACTGGTTCAACAACCAACAATAAAACAATTAAAACATCCCATCCCGATGTTACATCTACCAGAGCATGACCCACTAAGGAACTACACTAGACTCCAAGCACTAGCTCCTACTCAATCACTGCTCGTTACCTGAAAAATGGTTGTAAGGGTGAGTTCCTCAATCGATATAATAAGCATTATAAAATATCATGCAATGTTAAGTAATTTAACACATTTCATCACCCTAATCATAACACACATTCAGTAACGGCACATCAACTCAAACATCATACTCAACACCAACATAAAGCATACGTATAATCTCAATTCATACTCAACACCAACACAACACACGTATAATATTGGAATACATCCATTCATATCATACGCCATACATACATTATGCAATGAGACTCCATGCATGCGGTACCGACTATTCGTGAACATATAGTTCAACCTCACCGATCAAATCCAGATACGGCTACCAAGCTCACTAGTCCCACTCATTTGAGACCTAGTGACTCACTCACTAATTCCTCACCATGGGAATTAGCTACCACCCCAAGGGCTATGCTATGCACGCTAATCACCTAGCATGCAAACATCAACAACAATCCAAAATAATTCACTCACTAATTCCTCACCATGGGAATTAGCTAAAGGCCACAATATGCAAGCTAAATCACTTAGTCATGCAACATCAACAACAATCCAAAGTGGACATATGCTCACACTCTAAGCCATAAAACAGTCCATTCCACATAATACATACATTCACAGCATTATGCATACAATCATACATCATCAGCATTTTATCACAAAATCATATCATGTCATGCCAATTAATAATCACAGTATTAGCACACTCTACTAATACCTATACTGCTCAAAACAACGGGAAATGATCCCTACTATATCATACATCAGCCAAATTACATTACTCAGCTGAACAACCAAAAACTGCATAACAACAGCCCAGAAAAATCACAAATCTGCCCATACGCGTATTGCATAGTCCCGTACACGTATGGCCCATCTCCTGACCAAATCCCATACGCGTAACACCATCTCATACGCGTATACTACGCGTACCACTTCCCCATACGCGTACCAACAGAGACCAAACCACGTCCAAAACATCATCTTCCTCATCCATACGCGTATTGCCTAGTGCCATACGCGTACCGGACCATCTCATACGCGTATTGCCTAGTGCCATACGCGTATGACCAGAAACCAGAATTTCCAGATCTGCTATGGTTTTCTCTGCTACGAATTTTCTCAGATCTACCCTTCCACAGTCCAATTTTTCACAGTATTCGTTCATATCATCTAACACAATTCATACCCTATTCAATTTCACAAATTCTACATTATTCCATCTAATCCTTACGAATTTTCCTTCAACCATAATCCAATTTTCGTTCATCCAATACTTCACAAATTTCAGCATACATCATTCTAATCAGAGTCAAATCAATGGTTTATCACTACCCATTACATGTTATCCCATAATACCCATTAAACGATGATAAAACCCCCCTTACCTGAGTTAATCCGGCAATCCTTTAGCTTCGAGCTCTTCCTCTCTTCAACCCTTGTTCTCTGGCTCTTTGCCCTTTTTCCTTTTCCACTTTTGAGTCGTTTTTCTGTATTTCACGTGAAAACCTCTTTTTACCAAATGGGACCTTTTCTAATTCCAACTTTTATTCCAATAATAATAATAATAATAATAATCCAATTATTTAATTAAATTAATAAATATACTATTAACTTAATTTGAATAATTATCTTATTTTTATCGGGGTGTTACAGAAGCTCTTTGCAAAGACTTCAAGATCGCACACCATAATTCTTCTCCCTACAGACCTAAGATAAATGGGGATGTTGAAGCTTCAAACAATAACATCAAGAAGATTATTCAGAAGATGGTTGTTGTAAGAACAAAAATTGTTCTACAACAGATTCCTTGATTTTGATGATAACAAAGGATGAAACCAAAAATGGCACCCTAACGAAAAGTTTCTAAGTGTGCAGGGTTCTAAAGAAAGAAGTAATAAATCTGATGATGTCATCAGATGCACAACAAGATCAGATACAAATTATCAAGTATCAAAAGCATCTAAAGTGGAATCTCGTTTCAAGAAGCTCTGACTCTGAACAAATGCCTTCTGTAAACTCTGAAATATATCAGCGCTATCTGAACTCTCAAGAAATAACATCAGAAGCCAGATCCCAAGATTCTCCAGATACACGAAGACTCTAATCAGATTTGTTAATCATGATGAAGTAACGTTTAAGCCAAGTTAAAGTTCTGCAAATGGATTTCCTCAATTAGAAAGAGACGTTAATCTCCTCTTCCAAGAGAGAAGATACTACTTGTGGTAAGTAGTCACTTCTAAAAGAAAAAGTCTCCTGCAGAAGCTATTTATGGAATGGCGTAATTACATCTTATTATCCACCAGATTCAACTCTACTTCAACTCTATTTCAACACTACTTCAACTCCTATATAAATAGAGAAGAAATCAACTTTCAGTAAGCAAGAAATCAACTAGCCAAAACTATACTGAATTATTTCACGCTCAAGAAAATCATCTTTGCTCTCAAAGAATTTCACTAAGCTTTTGCTTATTATTTGAAAAATCTGTTCTTAAGTTTGTAATACTTGCTTTCTTAGAAGCACTCTAGATTACATATCTTGTATCTAATTTTTTATTTGATTTCCTCAAGTGACTCTTTGTAGTCAGTAGACTTGAGAAGACTAAGAGATTTTCTTCTCTCTTAGGTGTTGTTTGTAATCTTTCAAGATTAGTGGATTAAGTCCTTGTTGAAGGCGAAATCACCTTGGCCGGGTGGACTGGAGTAGCTTTGTGTTATAAGCGAACCAGTATAAAATCATTGTGTGATTTTCATTTTGGAAAAGCGCTTATTTTTCAAACAATTCAAACCCCCCTTTCTTGTTTTTCTCACCTTCAATTGGTATCAGAGCTCCGGCTCTGTTATTGATTTTCTAATCAAACACTTAACCGTGTAGAGAGATCCAGTACGAGAAAAACAATGGCCCACTCAAATGAGAAAGATTCTTACAATGCCAAGCCTCCTGTTTTTGATGGAGAAAAGTTTGATTACTGGAAAGATAGAATCGAAAGTTTCTTTCTGGGTTATGATGCTGACCTCTGGGACCTTGTCACAGATGGATACAAACCTCCAATCTTAAATGGAGCTGAAGTTCCCAGAAGCAAAATGTCAGAAGATCAGAAACGTGTTTTCAAAAATCACCACAAGGCCAGAACAATACTTCTAAATGCTATATCATACAATGAATATGAAAAGATCACCAACAGAGAGACTGCCAAAGATATTCTTGACTCTCTGAAGATGACCCATGAAGGAAACTCCCAAGTCAAGGAGACGAAGGCTCTGGCGCTTATCCAGAAGTATGAAGCCTTCAAGATGGAAGATGATGAAGCTATAGAAGCTATGTTTTCCAGATTTCAAACTCTTATTGCAGGTCTTAAAGTGCTAGACAAAGGATACACGACTGCAGATCATGTTAAGAAGATAGTCAGAAGTCTGCCAAAGAAATGGAGACCAATGGTTACTGCTCTGAAGTTATCAAAGGATCTGAACAATATCAGCCTTGAAGAACTTGTTAGTTCTCTCAGAAGTCATGAGATAGAACTAGAGGAGGATGAGCCTCAGAAAAGGAACAAGTCAGTGGCGCTGAAGTCCAGACCTGAAAGACGGAAGTCAGACAGAACCAAAGCTCTCCAGGCAGAAACTGCAGATACTGACGACTCTGAACCTGAAGACTCTGATGATGAAGAAGAACTGTCCTTACTAACCAGAAGAGTTAAGCAACTCTGGAAAAGAAGGAACAACAACAACTTCAGAAGATCAAGACCCAGAGGGGATCGATCAGAGTCAACTTCAAAAGGTAAACCTAATAAAGATATTACCTGTTTTGAATGTAAAGAAACAGGTCATTACAGAAATGAATGCCCCAAGCTGAAGAAAGACAACCCTAGAAAAGAAAGCTTCAAGAAGAATACCTTCAGAACAAAGAAAGGATTAATGGCCACCTGGGACGATAGTGAATCAGGATCATCAGAATCTGACTCTGATGAACAAGCCAACGTAGCACTTATGGCTACCACATCCAGCAGCTCAGATGAAGAATCTGAAGAGGTATTTTCTGAACTTTCTAGATCTGACTTAGAATCATGTTTATCAGAAACTCTTACCTCTCTTCAGAAATTAAAACAAAAAGTTAAAAGCATTAAAGGCCTTCTTAAAGCAAAATCTGAAGAATGTAGTAAACTTGAGACAACAATTCTAGCACAAGAAGATACTATCAGATCTTTAACGTTAGAAAGAGATGGAGCTAAAACAAAAAGCTTAGAATTAGAAGAAGCGTTGTCTCAAGCACCACAAACTTCAAATGAAATTATTTATAAATATGAAGAAGCCTTTCAAAAATTTCTGAAGAATGGAATAGATAGGAGTATTATGGCATCCATGATTTATGGAGTAAGTCAGAATAATAAAAGGGGAATTGGGTATGATTCTGAGGAACATAAAACCTCTACCAGTAACCAAATTAAATCGCCTTTTTCATATCATTACACACACACACAAGAACACAAATTTAAAAATGCTAGAAGACCCAAAGTTGTAAGAAACTCTGGGAAAACTAATCTGAAAGGACCCAAGAGATTTTGGGTACCGAAAGATAAGATCATCTATGTTGCAGATATCCTATGCAGCAAAGTTCAGACACCAATCATGGTACCTGGACTCTGGATGCTCGCGACATATGACGGGAAGAAAGTCTATGTTCCAAAGCCTGGAACTTAAAGACGCTGGATTTGTAGGCTTCGGAGGAGATCAGAAAGGAAGGATCAGAGGCTCCGGAACTATTGGTAATGGTACTCTTCCCTCTATATCTGATGTTCTTTATGTAGAAGGATTAATGCATAACTTGTTATCCATAAGTCAATTAAGTGATAACGGTTATGATGTAATCTTTAATCAAAAAACGTGTAAAGCCATTAGTCAGAACGATGGCTCTGTCCTTTTCACAGGCAAGAGGAAAAACAACATTTATAAAATAAATCTTTCTGATTTAAAAGATCAAAATGTTAAATGTTTAATGTCAGTTCACGAAGAGCAATGGGTATGGCATAGACGCTTAGGCCACATTAGCATGAGAAAACTTTCTCAGCTAACTAAACTTGAGTTAGTCAGAGGCCTGCCTAAACTGAAGTTTTCTTCAGATGCTCTGTGTGAAGCTTGCCAGAAAGGAAAGTTTTCAAAAACATCTTTTAAAAGGAAAAATGTTGTTTCTACCTCTAAGCCTCTGGAGCTTCTTCACATTGACTTATTTGGTCCTGTGAAAACAGCATCAGTCAATGGAAAGAAGTATGGACTAGTAATCGTTGATGATTACAGCCGCTGGACATGGGTAAAATTCCTAAAGCACAAGAGTGAGTCTCACTCTGTATTCACCAGTTTCTGTTCTAAAGTGCAAACAGAATTTGACTCTAAAATTGTTAGAGTCAGAAGTGATCATGGTGGAGAATTTGAAAATAAAGATTTTGAAGAATTATTTGATTCTAATGGAATATCCCATGATTTCTCCTGCCCTAGAACTCCACAACAAAATGGAGTTGTAGAGAGGAAGAATAGGACACTCCAAGAAATGGCCAGAACCATGATCAATGAAACAAATGTAGCAAAGCACTTTTGGGCAGAAGCTGTAAATACAGCGTGTTATATTCAGAATAGAATCTCTATTAGACCTATTCTGGAAAAGACTCCCTATGAACTGTGTAAGGGAAGAAAACCCAACATTTCATATTTTCATCCTTTTGGATGCATTTGTTTTATATTAAATACTAAAGAACATCTGAACAAGTTTGATTCCAAAGCACAGAAAGGTATTATGTTAGGATACTCAGAACGCTCTAAAGGCTACAGAGTATACAACACAGAAACCAAAATTGTGGAGGAATCAATTCATGTTAGATTTGATGATAAGCTTGACCCTGAAAAGTCAAAGCTAGTTGAAAAGTTTGCAGATTTAGAGATCACTCTGGTAGAATCTGAGAAAACTCCAGAAGCAACTGTCACTCCAGACTCTGAAGAAATTAAATCTCCAGAAATTCCAAGGAAAGTTAAAAGTCGTATTAACGTATCTGAAGATTTGATTTTGGGAAACAAAGATGAACCTGTTAGAACCAGATCTACCTTCAGAACTTCTGAAGATATTCCTCTGGGACTAGTGTCTCTGATTGAGCCTACGACCTGTGATGAAGCTCTTCAAGATAACGATTGGGTGGCAGCTATGCAAGAAGAGTTAGATCAATTCTCCAAGAATGATGTCTGGGATCTCGTTCCTAAACCCAGAGGCACTCATGTCATTGGAACCAGATGGGTTTTCAGAAACAAACTGAACGAGAAAGGAGAAGTTGTCAGAAACAAGGCTCGACTGGTAGCTCAAGGTTATAGTCAACAAGAAGGTATTGATTATAATGAAACTTTTGCTCCAGTCGCGAGGTTAGAATCTATTCGTCTTCTTGTATCTTTTGCTATTAATCATTCTATCAAATTATACCAAATGGATGTCAAGAGTGCATTTCTTAATGGTTATATTTCAGAAGAAGTGTATGTCAATCAACCTCCAGGTTTTGAAAATTCAAACTTTCCAGAACATGTTTTCAAACTTAAGAAATCCTTATATGGACTTAAACAAGCTCCCAGAGCTTGGTATGAACGCTTAAGTAATTTTCTTCTGGAACAAAATTTTATCAGAGGGAAAGTTGACTCTACACTCTTCTGTAAAAACCTTAATAATGATCTCATGGTATGCCAGATCTATGTTGATGATATTATTTTTGGTTCTGCTAATATCTCTGTTTGCAAAGAATTTTCTAAGTTGATGCAGGCTGAGTTTGAAATGAGTTTGATGCAAGAACTAAAGTTCTTTCTGGGAATTCAAATCAATCAAACTCCAGAAGTCACGTACATTCATCAAAACAAGTACATTAAAGACGTTCTGAAGAAGTTTGACATGACTGAATGCAACTCTGCAAAAACTCCTATGCACCCAACTTGCATTCTGGAAAAGGAAGAGGTAAGCAACAAGGTTTGTCAGAAGCTCTATCGAGGTATGATAGGCTCTCTTCTCTATCTGACTGCTACTCGTCCTGATATTCTCTTTAGCGTCTGTCTTTGTGCCAGATTCCAATCAGATCCTAGAGAATCTCATTTAACAGCTGTTAAGAGAATTCTTAAGTATCTGAAAGGAACTCCTAACCTGGGCCTGATGTATGAGAAAACATCAGAGTATAGGCTTTCTGGTTATTGTGATGCAGATTATGCAGGAGATAGAATAGAACGAAAAAGCACATCTGGAAATTGCCAGCTTCTGGGAAACAATCTAATCTCCTGGGCTAGCAAAAGACAGTCAACTATCGCTCTATCAACTGCAGAAGCAGAATACATCTCAGCATCACTGTGCACAACTCAGATGCTCTGGATGAAGCATCAGCTAGAAGATCTTCAGATATTTGAGAGTAACATTCCTATCTTTTGTGATAATACTGCTGCTATTTGTTTAAGTAAGAATCCTATTCTACATTCCAGAGCCAAACACATAGAAATAAAACATCATTTTATCAGAGACTATGTTCAGAAAGGGATAGTAACATTGAAGTTCATTGATACAGAACATCAATGGGCAGATATCTTTACTAAGCCTCTAGCTGAAGATAGATTTCTTTTTATATTAGAAAATCTGAACATTAAAAACTGCCCTGAGTAAAATTTGGCTCTGAACATGTAAAATGAGACTCTGATAAAAACAAATACACTTCTGCCTCTGACTCTGATACTTCTACATTGTTAAGAAGATATCTGAGTTAGACATCTTCAGAACCAATCTCTTGGTATTCCTGAAGATCAGATACATCAACACGTGGAACTCTGAGCGTCAAACTTTAGAACTTCTAGACAGCTGTCAAGAAATTCAAAAGGCAGACGTTTGAGTTTTTCCTCGAGCAGTGTGCAAACTGTGGGATTAGACATTCATTTATGAGCTGTAATCATTTTTCCCCCCAAGCGTGCCATTTTGAGTTTTGTGTCTAACGCTTTCTGAGGTGTCGTTTTGCATGTGTTTCACTTAGAGTATATAAACACTTTCTCTCACATTTCACACTTATCACTTTCACTCACTCTAAAACCCTAAACCCTTCTCTGCAAGTTCTTCACCTTCTTCATCAATCTTCTTCATGGATGCTCAACAGCAAGAAGTTTTTAACTTCTCCCAACAGATGGAATCCAGTTCTAATCCCCAAACCTCAAACACTCAAACACCAACTGTTACAGGCGTCACCATAACCCCTGTTTATCAAGAACCCCACATTCTTGAACGAGAAAGCCACATAAACCTTTCAACTCCCTTTGAAGGTTTGGATGTTTTGTGTGAATCCTTAGTTGATTTTGACAACCTTAGAAGAAATGGCGTTGATCTTACTAGGGAACTTCGTCAACAAGGATGGGAAACCTACTTCAACAGGCTTTATGGTCCAATCTACCCTCTTCTGGTCAAGGAGTTCTGGAGACATGCTGATGCAGATGACCAATTCATTGTCTCGTTTGTTCTAGGGGTAAAAGTCGTTATCACTGAAGCATCAATTGCTTCCTTGCTGAACATGGAGAAAACTGGAGGTAAAAGGATTTACAACATTCCTCCTAGGTCTAAACGCATCACTGAAGTTATCAACCCAACGATTTTCAAACCAAATGTTGAAGGTAACCCCTCTAAGAACAAAGAGCTACACCAGAACCTTCGAGTGTGGCTGAAAATCATCCTGGGAACAATCCACCACCGTCCAGCTTCAAATTCTTCAGATTACATAAATGCAGACCAGAAATGCATTTTATATTGTATTCAGAAGGGTATCCAGATCAACCTCCCTGTTCTTCTCTTCAGATATCTGAGGGGTTCTGTCAGAGAAACCAGAAACAACATGAAGCCAAGGTCTTACATCCCTCTGGGGAGATTGCTCTCTGACATCTTCATTGAGCATGGATTGGTAGATGATCTGGAAAAGACCAGATGTATGGATGATCTGGCAATTGATGTAGGGAGAGCTTTAAATGCCAAAAACCTCAAGAGCATGGGAATCATCAAAGAGATCAGAGTCAAGCCAACTCTGGATACATCCTGGGAGTCTCTAAAAGATCAGAGGAAGATGCCTCATGGCCTTGCCAGGTTCTTCAAGAATGAACCCAAGAGTGCCATTGCTATCTACCTTCAGGATCGTCTGGATGAAGGCGTTGATATTTCTGATTTCAGTCTCGACGACTGTCTGGATTCAGTAGAAGATCTGGTCAGATACAAGAGAGGTGTCTCTGAGAAACTGATAGCTGCTGAGGCAAGGAAAGCAAAGAAAGCCAGACTTGGAGAATCTTCTGGAATCAAATCTCCTGCTCCTTTGCAAACTTCTTCTTCTGGTATGTCTGTTCCTCCTGTTACTTCTGTACCTATGATGGCTTCTTCTCATCCTCTCACAACATCTCCCATATTTACTACCTCTGAAATCCCACCTACAACCATCAGAACCTCCCAACCTTTACCAATACTAAAAATTGCCCGTACTTCCATCCCTCCATCTGAACCTACACAAACCACTTCCTCTTCATCATCCTCAGAACCTGAAACACCTCCTTATGTTTCTCTCTCCTCTGACCCTGATTTTTCTGATCCTGAGTCCCCAACCATAGCCACTCTCTATGCCAACAGACTTGCCTCTCAACAACAAACTCTAACACAATCTGAAGTAACCTCACCACTCCAAACTTCACTTCCACCACAACAAACAACAACTCTCCCCTCTGAAACTCAACCATCTGATCCCTTCACTTCTAATATCACTCCACCAATTATTCCCGCTGTACCTGGACCAGACTCTGACCCATTAGACCTAAATCCACTTTATGCTTCATCCCCCAGTCTTCAACCAGAAGCAGATTCTGAACTTCAACCAGAAGCAGAATCTGAACCTCAAACTCTAAATCTTAGCCCTCCAAACTCTCCACCTCATTCACCTGAACCTGAACCTGAACTTACCATACCTACCCTTGAGGAAGCCATCAGGCAGGTAGCAGAAGCTTCAATCCAGAAGATCAAGTCTCTGGCTAACAACTCTGAAGTCAGTGATGATCCTAAATCTGTTAGGACACACTGGAACAGAGTCATTAGTTGGATGACCTCTGAGTCTTATAGGCTGAAGAGTGTCTCTGAACAAGTCAGAAATGGCTACATCAGAGATGCTGAGGAAAGACTCCAGGAGAGATTAGCTAGAGAGGCTGAAGCCAGAAGGCTTGAGGAAGAAAGGTTGGCTAAGGAAGCTGAAGAAGAAGCAAAGAGACTAGAGGAAGAAAGACTGGCAAAAGAAGCAGAAATCCTAAGACAACAAGAAGCTGAAGCTAAGGCTCTGGCAGATGCAGAAGCTCAAGCTGCTGCAGAAGCTGAAGCCCAGCAGGCTCTGACTCAGGGGGAGTCTTCAACTGCTGTTCCCATGATTCTTCAGACTCTGAAGGACCTTAAGGAAGATCAGAATATCCTCCGAGACAGAATGGACAAGCAAGATACGGTCAATGAGAATATCCAGAAGATGCTTGCCATGATCTTGCAGAAATTGCCTCAGAACCCTTAGGCACTTAGGATTTTATGTTTTGCTTGCTTTCTTGTTTTTGCTTTCTTGTTTTGCTGACTCTGATGTCTTGTGTTCTCTTGGTTTTCGTTTCTGTTATATTTTAATACAATGTTTTGTTTTTCTCTTCAATCATTTATTTTCTATGTCTTTTTGATTCTGACAAAAAGGGGGAGAAATCATTAAATAGCTCTGATGAAAATTGTCTAAAAACCTTAAGCACTCTGCAACAATTGTAAAAACAGCTCTGATTAAATAGCTCTGATTAAATAGCTCTGATTAAATAACTCTAACATTAAATTTAAGAAATTGCAAAAAGTTTTCAGAAATCTCATTACTTGGAAAGCTCTGGTAAGAACTTCTGAACTCCCTAGCACTAACTCAGGGGGAGCTTCTGTCTATCTGATCTTATTTCATTCATGTTTCATCTGCTATTTTAAGTTGTTTTGTCATCATCAAAAAGGGGGAGATTGTAAGAACAAAAATTGTTCTACAACAGATTCCTTGATTTTGATGATAACAAAGGATGAAACCAAAAATGGCACCCTAACGAAAAGTTTCTAAGTGTGCAGGGTTCTAAAGGAAGAAGTAATAAATCTGATGATGTCATCAGATGCACAACAAGATCAGATACAAATTATCAAGTATCAAAAGCATCTAAAGTGGAATCTCGTTTCAAGAAGCTCTGACTCTGAACAAATGCCTTCTGTAAACTCTGAAATATATCAGCGCTATCTGAACTCTCAAGAAATAACATCAGAAGCCAGATCCCAAGATTCTCCAGATACACGAAGACTCTAATCAGATTTGTTAATCATGATGAAGTAACGTTTAAGCCAAGTTAAAGTTCTGCAAATGGATTTCCTCAATTAGAAAGAGACGTTAATCTCCTCTTCCAAGAGAGAAGATACTACTTGTGGTAAGTAGTCACTTCTAAAAGAAAAAGTCTCCTGCAGAAGCTATTTATGGAATGGCGTAATTACATCTTATTATCCACCAGATTCAACTCTACTTCAACTCTATTTCAACACTACTTCAACTCCTATATAAATAGAGAAGAAATCAACTTTCAGTAAGCAAGAAATCAACTAGCCAAAACTATACTGAATTATTTCACGCTCAAGAAAATCATCTTTGCTCTCAAAGAATTTCACTAAGCTTTTGCTTATTAAGTGAAAAATCTGTTCTTAAGTTTGTAATACTTGCTTTCTTAGAAGCACTCTAGATTACATATCTTGTATCTAATTTTTTATTTGATTTCCTCAAGTGACTCTTTGTAGTCAGTAGACTTGAGAAGACTAAGAGATTTTCTTCTCTCTTAGGTGTTGTTTGTAATCTTTCAAGATTAGTGGATTAAGTCCTTGTTGAAGGCGAAATCACCTTGGCCGGGTGGACTGGAGTAGCTTTGTGTTATAAGCGAACCAGTATAAAATCATTGTGTGATTTTCATTTTGGAAAAGCGCTTATTTTTCAAACAATTCAAACCCCCCTTTCTTGTTTTTCTCACCTTCAGTTGTGACGTATAAGGATTGGCATGAGATGCTTCCATTTGCTTTGCACAGGTATCAGACATCCATCCGCACTTCAACAGGGGCAACTCCTTTTTCTCTTGTATATGGTATGGATTATGTGCTCCCCGTAGAGGTTGAGATCCCATCACTGCGCGTGCTCATGGAAGCCAAGTTGACTGAGGTTGAATGGTGTCAGACCAGGTATGACCAGCTGAATTTGATCGAAGAGAAGAGGCTGACTGCCATGTGTCATGGTCAGTTGTACCAGCAGAGGATGAAGAAAGCTTTTGATAAGAAGGTCATACCTCATGTATTTAGAGAAGGTGACCTTGTGCTCAAAAAGATCCTATCTTTCAAACCAGGTTCTATGGGCAAATGGACTCCTAATTATGAAGGCTCATATGTTGTTAAGAGAGCCTTTTCGGGTGGTGCTTTGATTCTTACAACTATAGATGGTGAAGAGTTTACTCGTCCTGTGAATGCAGATGCAGTAAAGAAATACTTTGCCTAAAAAAGGAAAAGAACAACTCGCTAAGTTGAAAACTCGAAAGGGTGGCTTAGGCAAAAATGAGCGTCTCGGTGGATTGAAAACCTGAAAGGGTGATCCAGGCAAAAATTAGAGACATAAAATAGAAAAAATTATCCCAATAAATTGAGTTCCCCACCTTGGGCAAATTTATGCAAAAATTAGGGATTATGGCAAGTAACTGCATCCTGCTGATCTTCAGTTTTGAAGACGTTCTTGAGCACAACGGTCGGTTTTGATTCTGATCCCCAGTAGCAGTCAAGAGCACAGTGGATATCAAGAGTTGGTAGAAGGATCAGTGATCATTGTATTCAATGTAACCCTTTTCCATGTAAATTACCATTTTCAACTTTGTAAAGATCTATGGAGTCTTGTCATTTGCGGACTACCATTCTATTAAATAAGGTTGAGTTGTTATCCAATTGTTTCTACTCTTATTTAATTCAGCCAAATAGTTTTAAATTTTATTATGATCATTTTGAAAATTAAAATTTTAATCAAAATCATGTTTTCTTAAACATATAAAAGCATTAATCTTAAGCAATCGATTTCATTTAAAAGGAATATCAATAGCGGTTTGAAAGCAGTAAGCCCTAAGTGCATAGCATTATTGGTTCTCCCAAAATAGTAGGTGTGATTCCTCTTTGATCCCCGGCAACATGTTTAGCGCCCGGTGTTTGTTGATTTCCCCAAGCGGTTAATTCTCCATTATCCCCAGTTGAGTGGGAGATTTTTCCCCAACAGAGTTTATGATTGTTCCTAGTTGAGTACGGACATTTCGTTACAGCAATTTGCATGATTTTGGTAGAACTTTGGTTTCCCTACCAGTCGCCATCAGATTCGCTCCCAGTCAAAGTTTTCTCCTGGTTTCTGAGTAGCTACTTGTGTTTGTTCCTCTGTAGGGTTGTCTCCCATTTGATATGGTGTTGACCTAAAATTCCCCGTAGGATTGGTAGTAGTTTCCTCAGCAGATCTCTTCCTCCTTCCCCAGTTAGGGTTGATCCTTTGGGGTGTTAATCTCCTTTCTCAAGCAGTTGTTTCCTTCTTTTGTGGATTGGCCGAGAATTGTATCGATGATTCAAATTTGCGACATCTTGGTATCCTTTACGATTGTTTTGTCAGCATAATCATCATATATACATATACATATACATATATACACTTATATAACTTCATTATTGCATCATTTTACACCTGTTGATTCATTTTTTTATGGTGGTACTTTATCCCCGTGCGAGTTTGGTGTGTCTGTCCTCCTTCAATTGTAGAGTGTCAGCCCCTTAAGCAGAAAAACTTTAACCTTTCTCCTTTCCCCACTGAGTTATTTCCTCGTGGATGATGATTACTTCAGCTTCCTCCCCAGTTGGTTATCCGGATGGAACCACTCCCCTTGAGTTATAACCTCATTGGGTTGAGTCTTGATTGACCGTTCTTTCTAGATCTTACCTAGACAGATGTTTTGGTCCTCTAAGAGTTTTATTACCCAGTAACTGGTAATATTCTTCTTAGTTAGCAGTTTATTATTTCCTTCCCAATACCCGACAAAAGTAACCTCTTTCTCCCCGACGGATTCGTTTTCGCGTTTCCCAGGAAGTTTATCCTTGATATGTTCATCCTAACCAGTGACAAATATTTTCTTCCCCTGCTTTAAGTTTATCCTTGATATGTTCATCCTAACCGATGACGAATATTCTCATCTGTGGTATTCTACCCCGTAAAAAGGTAGTTGTAATCCCTATTTGTTTCCCAGAGAGTTAATCCTTGATATGTTCATCCTAACCGATGACAGGTTTCCTTCTCTTTACGGTATTCTACCTAGTAACTGGTAGTTGTAAATCCTGCTTTTCTCCCCTTTGCAGAGTTTATCCTTGATATGTTCACTTTAATCGGTGACGGGTACCCTCTTTGTGGTCTTCTATCCAGTAACTGATAGATGTAATCCTTACTCTTCCCCTCGGAGTCTATCCTTGATATGTTCATCCTAACCGGTGACGGATATTCTCTTTGATGGTATTCTATCCAGCATTTGATAGATGTAATTCCTACTTTTGTTGTTCAGGTGGTTTATCCTTGATATGTTCATCTTAACCGATGACGGGTATCCTCCTTAACATCCCCAGGCAAGACTATCCTTGATATGTTCATCTTAGCCGGTGACGAATTTTCTTTCCTCTGAGTTTATCCTTGATATGTTCATTTTAATTAGTGACAAATATTCTCTCTCTTTGGTATTCTGCCCAGTAACTGGTAGTTGTAAATCATATTTTCAGCTTTTCCCCAGCAAGTCTGTCATACGGTGAACTGGACTTTTTTGTGGTTTTAATCGCAATGTCGCGGTTAGCAAGAGTCGCCACCGACTTTTCTTTTATCCAATAAGGAAAGGTGGAAAAGAACAGGAAAGACCTTAATTTAGATTTTGGGTTCGGGAGGTACATTATACAAAGGGAAGGTGTTAGCACCCTTTGTATCCATGGTTATCCATGGGCTCTTAATTGCTCGATCACTTATATTATTTTTAAAAAAAAAGTGTTTGTGAATTGTTTAGAAAAATTGTTTTGAAAAGAGAATTTAACTTTGTAATGATTCTTGTATGAATGTATACAAAGTGGTTATCCCGTTTTAGTTTTGAAAATTGTTTAGAAAAATATAACTCGGTAATGATTCTAGTATGAATGTATACCAAGTGGTGATTTTCTAAAGGCATTTTGAAAGGTGTGAGGTGCAAAAAAAATGTTTTAAGTTGTGAGCCAGCAATTAAGAGTTATACCGACCCAAGGTCTTTACGGGCATTTCCTATCCTTATGAGGGTAAAACTGTCCTTATTATTGAGAAATAAGTAGTTTTATCCTTTGGATGTAAAAGGGTCATCGTAGGGTCATCGATTGGTCATTGAAGGCAACAGTTATGAGGATACCTTAGCATTCGAAGGGACTATCATCATTTAACCGTAGGCAACATCGGAGGGTCATCGAGGGACAAAGTTGTATATTCGAAGGCAACATCCGAGGGACTATAATTTATTTTATGATGATTTAACCGAAGGGTCTTTGCTAAGGGTATCCCCAAGTTCGCGGGACATGACCGTAATATCGTAATCGTAAGGCAACAAAGAGAGGTCCAAGATCACTTATTCAAAGGCAAAGTTTTACAATTAATTATATAATTAGGATGAAACTCCACATTAAAATTATTAATCCACATTAAAATTATTAAAAATAATATATTAAAAAATTAATACATTAGAAATTAATACATTAAAAAATTAATTTAGGGTGAAACTCCACAAGGGTATCCCACAAATAAAGTGGAATACCTAGCCAATAACCTTTTCCTGGGATATGTGAACCTTTACGAAACTCAAAAAAAAGAAACATGTCAGAACACCAAATCAGGGTGCAATCGAAGATTACACCGGAGAAATATCACAACAATAAATAGGATAGGATAAATAATGCATGGCTATGATAAAAACATAAAAAAAAATAGACTAGAAGAATCAGGTACTGTCTCGTTCGCCTCTGCCTCGCCTAGCGAAGGCCACGGATTTTGAATTTGAAAACAGCCCCATGTTAGGAACTTTGAATTTTATGGCATTTTATCACAGGAATAACATGGTCAAACATTCAGGGTATTCAGGCATATTTAAATTCCCATACGAAAGCAAATTATATATCAACATTTAATCATGATGCATTATATATGTAGATATGGCCAATTGAAAGTATAAACAATAGAGATACGCAAACCTGTTTGCCAATTCAAGGTTGAAGGGATTGACCACTTGTAGTATCGGAATAAGTTAGGCAGCGGGAATTGGACGGCGATGGCTTCGGTGCAGATGGGCTGCCTTCAGGGTTTCTTTACTCTGACTTCTCCGGGTAGGCAGGGTTCCTATGCCAAAGTTTCTATCCGTCCTTCTCTGTTCTCTCTCTTTCTTTTTCCTCAAGGTTTTGTTCCAAGGAAACCTCAGAGTGTTTTGCTTCTCTTCCTTCTTTCTCCAGTAAATCTCCCAGTGTAAACTCCAAGTGTCTCTCCCCCTACTGAAACTTCAGTATTTATAGACTAATTTCGTGGGTAAATGGGCTTGGAATGAGGGAGACCCAAGTCCAAAATAATTTGTTATATTTTATTTATTTATTTATTTTAATTATTTAATTAATTAATTAATTAATTAATTAATTAAATTTTTTTTTTTTTTTTTTTTTTTTAGGAAAAATGATGGGTAATTTTTGGGGTATGACAGCTGCCCCTGTTCAATATTCTTGAACCGAGAGAGTTAGGATGGCGTGTATGTCATTCGTGGTCTGGAGGTGGAAGATTATTGAACACTAGAATGCCCCAAAAATTTGCACTTGAGAATCGACAGTTGGTCTTGATGGAGATGGGCTTAAAGATGCCATCCGGGAGGTTTGATGACGAAAGCTTCAGATCGCGCCGTATATTAGGCCAATTTGAAGACATGGGTGCCACACTGGGTCGTACGTTAGACCGTATAATGAGTCATCCATTAGGCTGCCGACTTCGCTGGGGAGTCGGAGTGTGTCATATGCTGTTGGGGATAAAGGATCAGAATGGACCATACGCTAGATCGTATCTGAGTTGCAGAATGAGCCGTACGTTAGGCTGAATCTGATGACGAAAGGGGTAGTCGTACGTTAGACTACACTTCAGAAATGTACCGTATGTTAGGTAGGATCTGATGATGAAAGGGGTAGTCGTACGTTAGACTACACTTCAGAAATGTACCGTATGTTAGGTAGCATCTGAGGGGATGGACATCCGAACGGGTCGTACGTTAGACCGTCGCAGAATGAGTCGTCTGTTAGGCCGCATCTGATGATGAAAGCGGTAGTCGTACGCCAGACTACACTTCAGAAATGTATCGTACGTTAGGTAGCATCTGAGGGTTGTAAGATCCAAACGGGTCGTACGTTAGACCGCGTTGGGGTTGTTGAAGTTCAGAATGGATCGTACGTTAGATCGTATCCGAGTTGTAGAATGAGCCGTCCGTTAGGCTGCATCTGAAAAAGAAAGTAGTCGTACGCTAGACTACACCCCTGAATGTACCGTACGCTAGGCAGCATCTGAGGATTTGAAGGTCCAAATGGGTCGTACGTTAGACCGCATTGGAGTTGCTGAAGAAGTCATATGTTGGGCTGAATCAGAATGAACCGTACGTTAGGCTGTATCTGATAACCTGTATATGTTGTACTTGCAATAAATGTCTGGGATGGGCTTAGAGATGCCATCGTTAGGAGGATATCGAAGTGTTGTCAGAATGAATGTTCCCATGAACTGTATTTGAAATATGTATCTGAATCTTGAATGTGATTGATAAAGGTGTCTGTCTGAATGAACCTTCTACTTTGACTATATCAGGAGGATAATTAACCTGCAAAGAAAAAGTTAGCTTCATGCTATGTCATGATGCATGAGATGTTTCGTGTTATGCTAAAATAAATGTGAATGTTGTATGCATGCGTATGCTGTGAAAGGATGTAATGAATGAGTTATGCGTATGAGAAGTTCTGCTTGGGGACTCTACTGGGGAAAATAAATCCCCATCTACTGATTTGAGACATTTGTGTCGATGACCCTTTCTCGGCTGGGGATGCTTGATTTCTGTCTGATGGTGGAAATATTCAACAGAGCCTGGCTGGGGATGGATGAGATGATCAATCTGTCTGGTGACGCCGACCTCTGTTGGGGAGTAACTGGCTGTGCCGGGGAATACTGCTAATTTCTTCTGAGGAATAACAGACTTGCTGGGGAATAGAATTGGTAGCGGATTCATTGGAAGCATGGTTAGACCTTCTCCTCGATCCTGAAGTCGGGTAGTAATTGCTATTGCTATTCTACACATATATTTTGGTAAACATTTATCATATTCAAATGCACATATTAATTCAAATTAAATCAATGGACATTTACGCAACCAAAACAGAAAAGTAAAAACAAAAACATCTTTTTTTTGAAAGAGGGTTGTATTGATTTTGAAAGGAGGCCTATAAACAGGCAATTTGTGTACAAGGAGACAGAAATCCTAGTAAGAGGAAATTGTCGAAAACAAAGAGAAAGCTATGTGGAAGAAGTCCTATTGATTTTAAGCCTACTACTGTCATTATGTCTTCGAGCATCTCATCCCTTGCTGTCGGATAGAAGTGATTGGCTTGGTCAGTCCCTCGAACTTGGATGAAAGTTGACTGAGAACGGGACATAGTCATACGCTTTAATCCCTAATTTTTGCCTGGACCGCCTTTTCAGGTTTTCAGTCCACCAGGATACCCTTTTTTGCCCAAGCCGCCTTTTCAGGTTTTCGACTTGCCGGGTGTACATTTTTTTTATATATCCCTAATTTTTGCCCGAACCCTTTTGGTTCGCCGGGATGCCCTTACTTTTGCCTAGATACGTTGATCTAGCGGGTCTCTTTTATGCGTAGTATTTTTTAACTATGTCCGCGTTCACGGGATGTGGGAAGTCTTCACCATCCATTGTAGCGAGTATCATGGCTCCACCTGAGAATACCTTCTTAACTACAAATGGCCCTTCGTATGTGGGAGTCCATTTGCCTCTGGGGTCAGTTTGTGGTAGGATGATGCGTTTGATTACCAAGTCGCCAAGTTGGTACACCTGTCTCTTAACTCTTTTGTTAAATGCCTGGGTCATGCATTTCTGATATATCTGCCCATGACAAACAGCCGCAAGTCTCTTCTCATCAATCAGATTTATCTGATCGAGTCGAGTCTGAATCCATTCGTCCTCGTCTAAGCCCGCCTCTTTCATGATCCTTAGAGAGGGAATCTGAACTTCCACTGGTAAAACGGCTTCCATTCCGTAGACTAAAGAGAAAGGAGTTGCCCCTGTCGAAGTTCACACTGAAGTGCGATAACCGTAAAGAGTAAAGGGTAACATCTCATGCCAGTCTTTGTATGTTACTGTCATTTCTTGCATGACCTTCTTGATATTGTTAGCAGTCCCCACGGCGCCGTTCATCTTTGGCCGGTACGGAGAAGAGTTATGGTGTTTTATTTTGAACTGCGTGCAGAGTTCAGTAATCATCTTGTTGTTCAAATTAGTACCATTGTCAGTGATAACTCTTTCAGGAGACAGCAGATTTCTCAAATAGGTATTTGATAGAATCCATCTTAGAAGTCAATAAGGTGGTATGATTCAACATATACTGTCTTAGTCGGCGAGCAGCCCAGGCCAAAGCACAGCAAGCTTTCTCGGGCTGTGAGTATCTTGTTTCACAGTCGGTACCTTTTGCTAAGGCAGTATATGGCATGCTCTTTTCGACCAGACTCGTCATGTTGCCCCAACACACCTCATTGAATTTTCTAACACGGTCAAATACGTAATTAAAGGTCTTCCTTCAACTGGTGGCATCGGAACTAGAGGTTCTTGGCGATATTTCCTGATTTTGTCATAAGCTTCTTGGCATTCATCATTCCATACCATCTCTTGATTTTGTCTCAGTAATTTGAAGATGGGTTTGCAGGTAGCAGTCAAGTGTGGAACGAATCGGGCAATGTAATTCGAGTGCCCCAAGAAACCTCTGACTTCTTTCTTGTTTATTTCAGTACCCAGATTTACAATTTCAATTGATTCCTCATGCGGCTGTATAGTCTTTTCTTCTCGCAGTAGTCGGGCAAGTTCTCCAGGGACTTCACAATCTTCCTCGCTTCCATCCTCGGCTTGGTAGATCGGATTTTCAAAGTCATAATGAACAGTAGCAGAGTCATTACCAACAGGATCCAGAGTGGATATGGATCGGCAAATTGTTACGTGAGTGTGTGCAAGAAACATAGCTTGTTTGAAAAATGACAGGAAAGATAAAGAGCGCAATATTTGAATGCAAAAAGTCCATTGATCTATTGAATATGAATATGCTTATGAAAATGACAAACCCCTAACAAATTAGCCATTGTGCCTCGGGCATAGACACAATGCTTTAAGAAGTTTGATTGTAAAAGAAAATTAAAATTTGCAATTCTAGAATAAACAATAACAATTACTCCTGACTAAAGGAAATCGGGATAATGTCTTCAGTCTTCCAATTGTTGAGTCCGTCACCAATTGTTGGGAAAATCCAGCTATCTAAGTCGCAATCACTATCAGCATCTTCCATAGCATTACTCTGATTTTTGACTATCTTTCCAGAGTTAAACCCAGGCCAGCTTTATCAGACTTGTACGGTACATTGATCAGTTGACCCCAACCAGCACGATCACCATTTTCAATCGCGGCTTGAGCATCTTTCAGAGAGATCATGACAGGGGGAGCACGAACAACCTTGGGCACAAGGGGAGTTGGCTTAAGGACAGGACTGGGTGGAGGAACCACTTCAAATGACTGAGAAGGAGTCTCAAAGAATTCACCATCCATCTCGACGTATTTGAAGGCTTGCACACTACTGACAATATACTCTTCTTCTCCACATACAGTGACAACCATGCCTGCTATTGGATACTTCAGCTTTTGATGAAGCGACGAAGCTACCGCACCTGCCCCATGGATCCAAGGGCGCCCCAACAAGCAAGAGTAGGCGGGACGAATGTCCATCACGTGAAAGGTAGTGTTGAAGACTTGAGGTCCTATCTTGATAGGGAGAACCACTTCACCATAGACAACACTCTTCGCACCATCGTAAGCACGCACCACAACATCACTAGGTTTCAGTTCAATGCCTTTGTAGTCAAATTTATCGAGTACAGCTTTCGGGAGCACATTCAAGGAAGAGCCGTTGTCGATCAACACGTGAGCCAGGGTGATCCCCTCACACTCGATGGAGATATGCAGAGCTTTATTGTGATTCTTTCCTGCTGGCGTCAGGTCAGCATCGGAAAAGCCTAGGCCATTGTCAACAGTCAAATTAGCAACATAATGTTCGAATTGATCGACGGATGTTTCTTGAGGCACATGAGCGGTCTTCAAGAATTTCATCAATGCATTGGCATGGGATTCAGAGGATAATAACAAGGACAACATTGAGATTTTAGACGGAGTATGCCCCAATTGTTCCACTACATCAAAATCGCTCTTACGGATGATTTTCAGTATCTCTTCCATTTCCTGTTTGGCAACATCTTCAGAAGTAACTTCGACCGATGTCTCTGACTGAGGAGGATTGACTGGTCTTTTTCCTCGAATTTCGGGAGCGGGAGGTGAGATTTCTGGGGAGTAGATCCTTCCACTTCGAGTAACTCTACTAGTCCCCACAATATCATTAGGATTAGCAGAACTACCAACTTGCTTTATGCCATGGATGTAAACGTCGCCTCCATAGTTCCACGGAATAGCTTTGCTGGAGGAATATGGCACGGGGCCAGGTGCGGTAATAATCAGGGGAGCCACTTTGGGCTCAGCGGTAATCTTCACAGGCACTCTAGTAGCGGTAATCTTCACTGGAGCTTTGGACCTAGCAATCACAGATACCTCTTCAATAGAGTTGTCCACCTTAGGAACCCTTTCAAATAGAATTGTACGATCATCCATCAGCCGTTGAATGCCGTTCTTCAACTTCAAACAATCATTGGGTCGGAGTACACAGAGATCGCAATCTTCAGCACAACCTGGAAATAAACCAGCTTGCAATAAATTCTTCTTAACGATCAGGAGAGGAGATGCTAAATCAGCAACGTCAGTAACATGAGAATTGTCGTCCACAACATTAACATTCTGGTCATGATTAGGCATAGGTGCTGTGATGACATTGGGGGTCGCCGGAGGATCAAATTCAATTTCTCCAGCGTCGATCATATCCTGAATCTTGTTCTTCAACAACCAGCAATCATTCGTATCATGCCCGGGGCTATCGGAGTGATAGGCACACCTGGCGTTGGGATTATAACGAGGAGAAGTAGTGTTGGGATTTGCAGGAGGGCCTCTGAGGGTAATCAAATTGGCCTTTAACATACTCTGCAGTGCTTGGGTTAAAGTCATATTGATCTTGGTAAACTGTCTTCTCGACCTGTCTTGTCTGTGTTGGAAGTTCTGAGATGGCGGTGCGGCAATTGTAACTGCCCCAACAGTATGGTCACGATTCTTCTTGTTATGCTTCCTCTCACTGTACACAGCATTTGATTCATTCTTTCCCTGATAGGACTTTTTGGTGCTTGCAGAAGTAGCTGCCTGTATCTTTCCACTTCGAATGCCGCTTTCAACCCGTTCACCTGTCAAGATAAGTTCAGTGAAACCTGACGAGGAACTTCCCAGTAGATGGATGTAGAATGGGCCAGTCAGTGTACCCATGAACATGTCCACTAACTCTCGATCAGTCATAGGGGGTTTGACTCTGCCAGCCAAATCTCTCCACTTTTGAGCATATTCTTTGAAACTTTCTTTAGAGCCCATAGTCATATTTTGTAGCTGTAGCCGAGTAGGCACTAACTCAGAATTATACTGGTAGTGCTTGTAGAAAGCTGTTGCTAAATCAGTTCATGTGCGGATGTTAGAGCTCTCAAGCTGATAATACCACTCTAACTGTGTGCCAGACAGACTCTCTTGGAAGAAATGGATCCACAGTTTCTTATCAGTAGTGTGCGGCTGAATCTTTCTCACATAAGCCCTTAGATGCATCTGAGGACAAGAGGCACCATCATACTTAGTGAAAATGGGAACCTTGAATTTGCGGGGAATGACCACATCAGAGACCAAACCCAAGTTTTCGAAATCCATACCGGGCACTTTCTGCCCCTCCATAGCTAGCATACGTTCTTCCAGCAACTTGTACTTATCATCCTTCGGAGAGTACTGTTCATGTTCATAATCTTCATCGTCGTCCTCAGAATTGACGAGATTAGGATTCTCATCTTCCGAATCATTCTCGGTCTCTTCTTCTGAATCCTTCGGAATTCTAATCTTGACTCCTGTAACCTGTCCCTTAAGCCTTCTCCCCGGGTTGATGTAACCCACAGGTTTCTGGTCCTTCTTCTTCTCCATCAAAAGAGCTTTCAGTTCTTCCTGCCCCTTAGATAAGCTCAGCATCATTTCCTGGAATTGAGCATTCTGGGCCTGGAGATCTTTGACAGTTTGTTCGAGAGCCATTGTTCAATCTGTTTGAATCTTGCTGGAATCTGTTGGAATCTGTTGGAATCTGTTTGCTAGGAAAATCGTGAGAACACTGATCCTTTAGAATACCTGTTATGCGATGCAATGCAATGTATGAAATGTTTTCAAGGACTTTCGGGATTTAACTTTGCATAAACTACCAAAAAGAGCTTTTTTTTTCTTTTCTCTTTTGTTTTTGCTTTTGTTTTTGTTTTTTTTTAGCAGAGTTAAATCCCTAAATCCTTGAAATGGTTAGTACAATGCCATGATGTTATGATGTTATGATGTTATGTTGTTAGATAAATAACAAGCACAAGCAAGTCACACAACAATCATTCCTAGGTTTTAAGGCTTGCGTGAGTTCCATAGGTAAATACCCTCCCCACTGAAGTTTGGTTGGTTCAACCTGTCTTAGAATAGTAACCGGGTTCTAGAAGGATCTCAAATCATTGACCTTTCCTTAAGTCCACTTCAGTGCAACACCAAGTGGTTGACCGAAGCTTCCCTAAAGTCCAATCTCAAAGAGTGTAGTATCGAGTCTCAACCAACTCCAGTCGGAACCGAAGCCAGTTATCTCACTACTTTCTAATAGCCAGGATGAGTCAATTAGGGTTCTAAAGGTCTGGTTAATGCTTTTATGACACCACGCGAATGCCAAATATTTCCTCAACTAACATGAGGAACATCAGGACATCCAAAGTGCCACATTAACCGTAGCCATCATTTTGACCATTCCAGTATACGCCGGACAGTCGCGATGATCTCTTGCTACTTACCTAAGGTACACTAGATCCGGGTGTAGGATCTTTCACTCAAGCATAACATACCCAAGCAATCCCTTAAAAATAAATCAGACAAATTGAATAAGTGATCTTGTTTTTAAGGTAACCTCTCTTTTCTCTTCCCCAGCAGAGTCGCCAGTTCTGTCATACGGTGAACTGGACTTTTTTGTGGTTTTAATCGCAATGTCGCGGTTAGCAAGAGTCGCCACCGACTTTTCTTTTATCCAATAAGGAAAGGTGGAAAAGAACAGGAAAGACCTTAATTTAGATTTTGGGTTCGGGAGGTACATTATACAAAGGGAAGGTGTTAGCACCCTTTGTATCCATGGTTATCCATGGGCTCTTAATTGCTCGATCACTTATATTATTTTTAAAAAAAAAGTGTTTGTGAATTGTTTAGAAAAATTGTTTTGAAAAGAGAATTTAACTTTGTAATGATTCTTGTATGAATGTATACAAAGTGGTTATCCCGTTTTAGTTTTGAAAATTGTTTAGAAAAATATAACTCGGTAATGATTCTAGTATGAATGTATACCAAGTGGTGATTTTCTAAAGGCATTTTGAAAGGTGTGAGGTGCAAAAAAAATGTTTTAAGTTGTGAGCCAGCAATTAAGAGTTATACCGACCCAAGGTCTTTACGGGCATTTCCTATCCTTATGAGGGTAAAACTGTCCTTATTATTGAGAAATAAGTAGTTTTATCCTTTGGATGTAAAAGGGTCATCGTAGGGTCATCGATTGGTCATTGAAGGCAACAGTTATGAGGATACCTTAGCATTCGAAGGGACTATCATCATTTAACCGTAGGCAACATCGGAGGGTCATCGAGGGACAAAGTTGTATATTCGAAGGCAACATCCGAGGGACTATAATTTATTTTATGATGATTTAACCGAAGGGTCTTTGCTAAGGGTATCCCCAAGTTCGCGGGACATGACCGTAATATCGTAATCGTAAGGCAACAAAGAGAGGTCCAAGATCACTTATTCAAAGGCAAAGTTTTACAATTAATTATATAATTAGGATGAAACTCCACATTAAAATTATTAATCCACATTAAAATTTTAAAAATAATATATTAAAAAATTAATACATTAGAAATTAATACATTAAAAAATTAATTTAGGGTGAAACTCCACAAGGGTATCCCACAAATAAAGTGGAATACCTAGCCAATAACCTTTTCCTGGGATATGTGAACCTTTACGAAACTCAAAAAAAAGAAACATGTCAGAACACCAAATCAGGGTGCAATCGAAGATTACACCGGAGAAATATCACAATAATAAATAGGATAGGATAAATAATGCATGGCTATGATAAAAACATAAAAAAAATAGACTAGAAGAATCAGGTACTGTCTCGTTCGCCTCTGCCTCGCCTAGCGAAGGCCACGGATTTTGAATTTGAAAACAGCCCCATGTTAGGAACTTTGAATTTTATGGCATTTTATCACAGGAATAACATGGTCAAACATTCAGGGTATTCAGGCATATTTAAATTCCCATACGAAAGCAAATTATATATCAACATTTAATCATGATGCATTATATATGTAGATATGGCCAATTGAAAGTATAAACAATAGAGATACGCAAACCTGTTTGCCAATTCAAGGTTGAAGGGATTGACCACTTGTAGTATCGGAATAAGTTAGGCAGCGGGAATTGGACGGCGATGGCTTCGGTGCAGATGGGCTGCCTTCAGGGTTTCTTTACTCTGACTTCTCCGGGTAGGCAGGGTTCCTATGCCAAAGTTTCTATCCGTCCTTCTCTGTTCTCTCTCTTTCTTTTTCCTCAAGGTTTTGTTCCAAGGAAACCTCAGAGTGTTTTGCTTCTCTTCCTTCTTTCTCCAGTAAATCTCCCAGTGTAAACTCCAAGTGTCTCTCCCCCTACTGAAACTTCAGTATTTATAGACTAATTTCGTGGGTAAATGGGCTTGGAATGAGGGAGACCCAAGTCCAAAATAATTTGTTATATTTTATTTATTTATTTATTTTAATTATTTAATTAATTAATTAATTAATTAATTAATTAATTAAATTTTTTTTTTTTTTTTTTTTTTTAGGAAAAATGATGGGTAATTTTTGGGGTATGACAAAGTCTATTCTTACCCAATAATCGATAGTGAATTCACCTCCTGGCAACCCTTAGCAAGTCATCCTTGATATGTTTATCCTAACCGGTGACGGATATCCTCTCTGTCAAATTTTTATTATCTCCTTACCTAGTAATAGGTAGTGGATAATAGATTTCTGCTCCTCCTGTGTTGAAGTTTATTTCTTCCCTAGTTGATTTGAGTGTGTATTTCCTTAGTGAAATCGCTTTTCCTGCATGGTTCGAGTATTTCAGTTTTATTCTGATCTACAAGTTTCCCCTGCAGATGTTTCTTTTATTCCCCGACTGAGTCTTTCCATTGATTTATTTTCGTGGAATCCCTCGAGTCCCCCAACTGTTTTTAAGTCGTAGCCTGACCTACGTATAACCCTTTATCCCCCAGAGTCTCTGTCTCCCCAGTAAGTTTTCCTTACGAAATGCAATATGCTCCTGCGGACTTTCAGTCTCTCTGAATTCTTTTCCTTTGTGGCAATATTTCCCCACAGAGAGTTTATTTTACATTCATATTATATGCATCATGAGGTCTCTTAGGGAACAAAATTTGTTTATATATATTGTTGTTTAAGCCCATTCTACTGAGTCGATACGAAGATTTTAACCTTCTCCTCCTCAGTTAGAATGTCCTTAAATAGGGGCAGCTGTAAGACCCCAATTTTGACCCTAAGATCCCTCATGCTATCTCATCATATGCATTGGCATTGGGATCATACCTTGGCATCCTCCTTACCCATCATTCATTGGGTTTGTATTGGGAGAGATCACCAAGCACCATGTAGTTGTATCATACTTTGTATTTTTTTATTTTACTAACCAAAATACCAAAAATATTTCTTTGCATTTGTCTAACTCTTTTGTAGGTAGGGCACATGATCACCTTTGATCTATCAAGTTCACATCTAGGGTTTAAGACCCTCATTGCTAAGAGCTAAACCAAGTAATGATCCAAAAAGGATCTAGGAATCATATATAAGTCCCCATGATCTTCACATGTTATTTTGATCAAGAATTCTTCAAGAGTTTGGAATTGGTTTGCCTTGGAAACCCTAGTTCATCTGGGTATCTTGTGTAACTTCTTCACCAAGCTTCTTCACCAATTGATCAAATATTTCAAGGGACACTTCAAATTTCATCATATTATGCATATATGATCTCCCATGAGTCCAAAAAGTCAAGATAATTGCAAGTTAGCGAGGTGGTTGATGGTGGTTGACCAGAGGAATTCATTTGATCAAAACTGGGGTCCCCTAGACCATATCTCCTACAACATTTATCATATAAAAATTATTCCAAGAGAAAAGTTACTCTAAATGAAACTCAAAACAACTCTCATGTTGAGTTCTAGAGCTAGTTTTGCTTGGAAAGTTATTTTTTATGTTGAAAGATTATATGTCATTTTGTCTAAACCCTAATTTGAAGGTCAACTTCCCAAAGCCATAACTTGCTCAATTTTTATGAGATGAAATATCTCCAAGTTGCACAATCAAATTCAAGGTGTCTAATTTAACTTTGATGTTTGAATGAAGATCTAATTCAACTTTTATGAGCATGTGATATGAGGATACATTATAGGTCATTTTGGACCAATACCATTGAACAAGTGATTTTCCTCAACTTCAAAAATGCATAACTCATTCATCTCGAATCCAAATGAGGTCAAATTTGTGACCATGTTTAATTTTTTTGAAATAGCTACAAATTTGTTGAAGACACTTTTCTCATTTGAAGCTCACATAAAAAGTTAGTCAAGGTGGAATAATTAAATATATGGCTTGACACTTAGAAATTTTTTTGACATGTTGAAATTTCCAAACTTCCACCTCAAAATTCATCATGATACAAGTTTCAAATGGAAACATGTTCAACATAAGAGTTGTTCCCCTTGATCTAACCTTTCCAAAGAGTCCGAATTCATTCATTTTGGAGAAGGTTTGAGGGGTCTGCGCATGGTCTGAACATGGCTGCATCATTTGGCAAGGATCAATCTTCAAACAGCTACACACTTTTGCCTTGCACTCCAATTCACATTCAGACTCAATTTCATGTAATTGTGGACTTTGAGTAGCTTCATGGGCCTGTACACGCCCACGCAAGCACACATCATCCAATTGTCAAAATTGGAAACATTTTGAAAGGTGCAAATAACACTTACTTGAACTATAAATATGAGGCCCTTGCATCATATTTGAGGACTCTTACGCGCCAGATTTGCCTCCCACACTTGAAACCCTCACATTTTAAAGGAAAACCTGAGAACTTTTATTTGAAAATTGAGTTTGAATCTCACTGTTTGGAGATTCAAAAACTCTAGGATCCAAAGCTTTGTACCAATCCTAAGCCACTTCTGCGAGCTTCCTAAGCAAGATCAAACACGAATTGAAGCAAGAAAGATCAAGTTCTGCACAACATTGAAGGTATTTTCCAGATTTTTTCTTCTCTTCGATTCTCTCTCAATTTTCATCAATTCTCTTGGATCTTTGGTTGTCTGAAGTCCTACCAATGTAGGCAAGAAGATTGAGTTGCTTTAAGGTCAAATCGAAGCAACTCAGTTCATGTACCTCAAATTTCAACTCCATGTATCTCTCAATATACTTGGAGTTAGGTTGAATTGAGGTCAGATTCGTGATCAATGCAATTTTCTCTTTAAGATCATGTCCTTTTTCATTTTTGTGATGGTGATGATAGAACCAGTCTGGCGAAGGTTGCCTGAGAAGACGACCGGTGGTTTGTTCCGGCGGTGTGCTGGACAAGTTCTGAGCCACATGATCAAGCCTTTGCGTTTTAATCTTGAGTGTTCCTTTTGATTACCAACTATATGACGCGCTGACTCGTGTGCTTGGTGGAACGCGCGTTTTAGACCACTTGATCTGCCATCTCAATTAATGAGGGAGATCAAGTGGTCCACATTTTTTCTGATTAATTGATTTTCATTTTATTTGTTTTATTTTCATTAATTTATATTAAATTTAATATTGATCCAAAAAATATGAGAGTTTCACCAATTTTTTTAAATAAAATCATCTTTCATTTTCTGAATTAAAATTATTTTTTGGATCATTATTAATATTTTTCATGATTTAATTGATTTTGTGAATATTTTTAATTGTTTAAAAATACTTTTAAGTTTCCAAAAATTCTGAATTTTTTTCTCCAAGGTCCTTTGACCTTGTTTAACCTATGATAAATATCATGACCATTTATTTGGTGTTTTGATGAAGTTTAAGGAAATTGACCAACCATAATTTAATTTAATGCATATTTTATTATTTTTAATTGATTAAATGTCAAATAAATTGTGTAGAGCCATTTTAATTGACTTTGTGAGTTTGACTTGTGTTGTTGGGCCTTGGTCAAGGTTGATTTAACTTTGCTAGGTTAAGATCATTGAATTTAGGGGATTGATGGAATGTACATTCCATCTCCCAAAATGAATGAATGATCTTAATTTGGTAAAAGTCCTCCTTTGACTAATTTGTGTTGAATCGATTCCCTCTCCCTCTTAATCTCATTCCCCTTATTTATGCATTCATGTCATTGGACCTATGATATCTCTATATCCTAAGACTAGTTGATTGCAAAATCAACATAAGTATGGATGAGATTAGGTCCCCCCACTTTGTATATTCTTTTTGTGTGTGGTATGTTTCATGAGCATATGTCATTATACTATGTCTCTAACATTCATTAACACCAAAATTCTATTGCCTGGCCTCAAATAGTTGTGACTTCTACATAAGTTCAATAATGATTGCTTAACATAGCACTAAATTTTGACACAAAAGGCATAGCATTCTAGTTAGTGAGATTGTAAGTCTCCCCTCTTTCATGGTACTGTGTGGAAACTTGACCTTTTTTTCTTCCTTTGGAAGATGTCTTGGTTCAAGGATCCATGCTTGTGATAAGTGGGTTGAGTGTTCTCCAAAGAATGACTTAAATAAAAGCAAAGCAAAAGCAATACTAACTACTAATCCACTAACAACTAACCTTTAATTTTAAGTCATTTACTTTTAATGCACTTTAATTTTTAAGTCTTATTCATTTGCTATCATTTTCACTTTGTCCACTTGGACCATATTTTGTGATATCTTGTATTTGTATATACTTGTTTGTTTGTGTGGTCTTTTGACCTTAATGTACATAATAAGAACAAAAACCCTAAAAAAACATCTTGTGTGGAGTGTTGGTTTGATTTAAGACTATTGACTTAGAATTTAGGCAACACTCCCTATGCAAAGGACTTGGCCAATGCCAACTTTCATGAAACCAAATGCTTGTGAAGTGAACATTCATCTAATATAACTTTGAAGATCCATTTGAGTTCATCTGCAACATGATCATTGTGGAGCTGTTATTTTGAACATGTGACTTATGCCATCTTTGAAGTCATCTGATACATGGACAAATTTTGAAGAAGATAATGGAGTTGCTAAGCTTGGATGTGGCTATCTTTATTTTATGCCTTGCTCTTCAACTTGCTATTTGTATATTGATTGTTGCTTGATTCTAAAGTCCAAGGGAAATTTGGGTTTCTATATGACATTCTTATTTATTGGATTGCAGTCCATTGGTCAGATCTTTTCAACTCTCAACTTTTAAATTTGTGCTTAGGATTAGTCTCTTCATATCCTCCCCATTTCTTTAATTTAAAAATCTCTCCCTCCTTTTAAAAATCTTCTTTGATTGTGTTTGTTTTCTAAACTTTGATCATATTGCAAATTAGAAACTTTGGCCTTATGCCATTGCATTTTCAAACTTTTTCTTAATCAAACTTGTAAATAAACTTAACTATACTTGACTTAAAATTTCAAAAACCAAAAAGAACCAACACTCATTCAAACCATTTTTAGGCCCTTGTGCCTTTGTAAAAAACTTAAATTTTTATTAAAAGCAATGTACTCACTTTAAAATTGATACCACGAACTACGAGGTTTTGATCCCTCATTTTTATGTTGGTACGTAGGCACAAGTCCGAAGGTCTTGTCAAACACAAACATAATTAATGAATTCTTCTCTCATCCCCACATTCTATTTGTTGCAAACATCATTTGTACAAAAACACATATATACACAAGAAAGGGCTCCCTAGGAGTACCTAGGATACTTTGGGTGCTAACACCTTCCCTCTGTGTAACCAATCCCCTTACCTGTAATCTCTGGCATTTTATTAGTTTTGATTTGAAAACTTCTTATCTTTTACGTTTTGTTCGTACTTTTCCCTTTTTCCTTGGAAACAATAAAAGCGCGGTGACGACTCTGGTTTTATTGATGTCTAGCTTATCCATAGCTTGATGGTCATGAGTTTACCGCTACAATATGGATGAACACTTTCAGAGTTGTTGACTTGATATAAACAATATTTCTTTGAAGCAGAATCTTCAGAACTACTGATGAAGCTTGTTCAGAAGTTGCAGAGTCATTCCTTATGACAGAGTCTTCTTGCTTCAAATGACTCCAGTCTTCAGAACCTTGCTGATATTTGAATTTCAAGTAAGGTTAAGTTGATTATCTGAAAGACTTGAGTTGATTCTTCAGAGTCTGAGGACTTGGTTCTGATCCTTCAAATTTATAACAATTTTACTTCGTTTTAATGATTCTTCTAAGTGATTAACATGATTTATATCAAGTTTAATGTATTTTGATCCTTCACACTTGAACAACCAATTAATAAACTCTATTTTTCTTTAAATACTTTGTTATCATCAAAAACTTTTAAAGATATGAACAAATCTTGTTCCAACTGTCTCGTCCATACACCCCATGAAAATCTTGGTGAATTATAATGCCTTTCACTCATTTTGGGCCTTAATGACCGTGTCCAATAGTTAACTTTCGTACTATGGTAAAACACCAGAAAACGCATAACGAGAACAGACAAATCCCCTACGCTTTAAACTTGGAAAAAAATCTCAATGCATGCATCAAAATCAGCCCATTATATGCTTGTATCTACAGCCTAGTGAACCATAAACAATCTATTTAGCTAATACAATCATCACAAACAAAAAAAAGGAAGAACATGAAAAACTTACTAAATTGTGAGAAAATTTGAAAAATGAGAAACCTCGTTTGATTTGAGTGGAGTAGAGGTTGAATGATATCCTATGCTTGAATGCAATGCAGTAGAAGTAGCGGAAAAATTTAAAAAATAATTGAAATTAAATTTGCACACGAGCTCTGTTTTAAGTTCTGAATAAACTTCATGAAATTAATGAGAGACAATGTCTGACACGTTATATAAATTAAACATGTACGAAACTAAATCTCCTTAAAAAATACAGAGGTTAATCTTATGTTCTGGCCCGAGCCTAAGACGGCTTACTATGGTTATATTTTTGGTGCATCCAGAAATTAAATTCCAAATTTTAGAAACATTATTGATTTTTCCCTCCGTGAACACCACTAAAAATGCCTATAATGCTCAATTACTAAGTACAAATATCAACCATCCCAAGTAATATAACATTTGCAAACAAATATTTTAGAGTACAATACATTTAAAGAAAGTTAGAGAGAAAGGACATGTTACCGGAAAAACTACACATTCTTGTACCACAGAACTTACAACACAAAGATCAGCACACCAAAAATGTGAGATTAATCAGCTGAAAACAATGCTACCAACTACCATATGTTATATCTAAATGCTACATTTTACACGTAATTACAATCATACTACATAGTAAACCAAAAGTTTACGTTATGTTAATGCTAGCTGGAAGGCATACTCCAAGATCAGGATCTTCCTCAAAAATAGATTCACAGTTAATTAGTTTTACAACATGTTTAGCTGCAGGATGGTATTTCTGCTGAGCTTCAAAAAAGCTTTTGCCAAGAACACTTTCTACCCAATCCTCCACTGAGTTTTTCTTGTCTGCTAACCAAGCAGCTGCAAGTATCTGTGTCATTACCTCATAATCAATTTCCAACTGAAACTCTGAACCAAACGTCCTTTCAAATTGTATGTTAATGTTTTTTAGTAATTTCTCGGCAAGCTCGTCAAAATTGAATGGCTTGAAAACCACTTTTTCATCCATTTGATTGCATAAATCACTAAACCATGAGTCTGAGCTATCCATTACAGACTTGTGTTCACAGTCGTTGTCGTTCATACCCTCTTCGTCCTCTTCTAGAGGCATATTTAAATCCAGATTGGGCATTGGTGTCTTGGAAACCTGTTTTTGCATCTTGCTTGTTGTTCCCTCTTTGAAGTCACTGGTATCATTCTGCTTTCTTTTGTTGAGAAATGATAGTTTTGAAAACCCTTTTCTCGGCACAATCTTGATATTCGTACTACAGCTTCTTTTGGCATCCTCGGATGTATCTCCAAGTAATAACTGCATTTGGCATCTTTTGGCTTCAAGAATTGTTTCCTCATAAAACATTTTACCATTGTTCCAAGCAAAAGAGTCGTTGCCTTGACAGACAGACGAGGTTAAAAGAAAGATTGTTTTGCTGATACTAATCTCTCTTCCACGTGAGTCTGGAAATTTACCTCTTCTTATTGCCTGCAACAAATTACTCTGCACCAGAAAATCAGCTTTATCCACATTATCAAGAAAGACAACGGAATGAGGATTTTTACTCAACTCCCCAGCAATATAGTCCACAACTGTCTTCCTAATAATCACATCATAAGAAAATGATCTTTGGCATTCGAAAATTGAGTTTGACTGGTAAAACCTGTCCTGGAAACCTAGATCCAGAGAGATTACACTTTCTGTATTTCCAAATATAGCCTTTGCAAGAGTTGAAGCGATTTTCTTTTTTCCAACTCTATCTGGCCCAAGGAAAGCAAACCATATGTCTTCTCTACCATGAGAGTCTCTATTCTTTCCTTCGCCGGATTTTCGAAGGAACAAAGTTCGGCTGATATCACATACAGCCTGATCCTGCCAGTCAACTTTTTCAAAGAGAAGTTTATTAAGAGACTTGAAATCTATGGAATCAAATTTTGCTGACAAGTTTGAAACAGAGCAGGAAGATCTAGCAATCTGGTGTGATGTATTTCCCTGGATAGCAACATAATCAGCTGAAGCAGAATCTGACACGCGTTCAAAATGCTTTATTTTATCTTGAAACCTTGGGGTATCCGGCATGCAAGCATTTGGCGTTGATGTATATAACGTTCCCAATCCTAAATCTGTGGCCACAGAAGTAAGGGACGGAGATGATTTGTTATCAAGCACACACCTATTGGCCATACGTGAAGGGGCAGCCCAAGGAGTCGTCAAATCAATTTCCTGAGTCTCTGTGACTCTTTGCACATGATCAGTTCTAACATCAACACTGACTGTATCAGTATGTAATAGAGCCGGAGATAACTGTTTTGATGGAAAAGTATCATGCAACATTTTAGGCATGTAGGAAAATGGACTAGAACATTGGAGTCCATTAAGTAATGGACCTTTACTGCTGCTTGCGTTAAAATCTGAACCAAGCCGAAAAACCTCAAGTGATGGAACTTGAGACCTTGTTTGATGAAGTTGTTGACAAATATCATTCCATTTCTTTTGAAATCCCAATATCTTATCATTCAAGCTTGTATTTTCTTCATTAGTCTGCACTGGATGATGGAGTTCATTCTTAAATACATATACACCATAGATTTGAACCAGTGAAATATTGCAAGTGATGCAAAATATGATAAGTGACAGAAAGTTGATTCATGAAATTTAATTAGTTTAGCAAATATAATCTCAAGAAACAAAATCTTACAGTTCTTCATGAGAAAATAAATTATTCTAATTTCATTTTATATGTAAAATTTTCTAGAATAACTTGCTGATGTTCTATGAGTTATAAAGAAAAGACATGATTTCCCAATACTAATAGCAAAAATATCCTTTCAGTTACTGCATATTTATATAGTAGACCAAGACTATATAGGCCACTATACTGGTGGATGAAGAATATGCTATTTAGCTTTAAACTTTTAAAAGGTTTAATCCATTAAGTTCAGTAAATTACCAAATTTCCTCTTTTTTCTTTATTGGAAGGCTTTTTGTTACCTTAATTGGTTTACTTTAAAGTGAATGGTAAAATAGGTAAGCTATAGCTATTGAATCTAAAATCAATTATTGACAAACAAACTTCATGGTTTGTCATATATTTGCATGCATAATATCACAATCTCATCCATTAATTCCTCTAAAGTGACTTCTACATTAAGGAAGCTAAAATTGTTTTAACCAGTATAGGCAAGCAAGCATTATTGGTACCATTAAATTATATAAGTGGATCAGTACAATAATTGCCCCCACCATGTTGCATGCATCATGTGTATGCATGTGAATATTATTGAACAAGAATATCTAACATTCGGGTATGATAACAAACCTTTGCCACGTCAAGTCCTCCATGTGTATCCACATCAACAACCTTTTTAAACCAAGGCAAGCTTGTTGAGCAACTAGATGCCAGAGTAGCCGGATCTACCTTCAAAACATCGGCAACTTCTTGTTCGTACTTTTCATTGCATTTGTCGCAGCGAGTAAAAGATGCATTTGTAGAGCTTTCGTGACTTTTGCTTTCAGAAGGTGTAGAAAAGAATCCACCAAATGGAACAAAGGACCCCATCAAACTGTAAGTTTATCATGAGCATGAAACTGTGAGATCCAATTAGCACAACAGTCAGAAATTAAAGTGGAAACAATGGGACAGATTTCAACTAAAGCACCCTCTACAAAAAACAAAGTATATTGTGTAGCCAATATTCTATATATAACAACAGAACAGACTATTTAATTTTCTGGGCTTACAGTAGGAGTTAAAAAATTGCATGATTTTAAGAATCCGTGCTTAAAAAACATTAGTTCTGAGTTCTGACATTGCATAACAAGAAAGGGATCAACTATAACGACAGAATGAAAATTAAGTAATTTACATTCAATCTGGAAGTACCTGTCTCCAGCTTCCTAATGCATATGATAGAGTTCTACAAGTCAAAGTAATGAAAACTCACCTTTGTCTAGCAAATAGCACATACATTAGAGCAAATTGCAAGGTACTGATTTTCATTTTCCTATTGAAAAAAAATCAAGTAAACATGATAGAGAGGTTTGGAATTATGCGAGGGAGATTAGAGTAGAATATAGAACATGTTCATAAAAAACCTACTGCAATCACACAGCCCTTCTAAAAATGCAACAGATGGAAAGATTAACAATGAACACTTAAGTCAGACGAAAGCAACCTAAAATAGCAAAAACGCCAAACTTTTGGCTCGCAAATCACAACACAGCCATGTTACAATCACATTCATTCATTTGTCTTTGGCCTCACTTGCCATTCCTAACTTACACTGCCTTAAACCCTAGAACACAGATTTTGATGGAAGGTGTTCGAAATGTGTTGGGTGATTACTTTCGATTAATCCATTTCCTCAAAAGAAATTGTTAGTACATATATAATAAAAATTATACATAAATAGAAGGCAACCGAACAATATCATGCACAACTACCTGTTTTAGATGACAAAACCAATTCTCTTAAAAAAAATACATATATTGACCTAGAAGACACAACATTAAAAGATAGGAAACCAAAAGTGTCAAAGGCAAATGGGATGTCATGTCAGCATTGGAACACGCTTCGTCAAATTGTTACCACTACAGTGTCTGTGTTAGCTTCATAGGTCTTAAATACACCGTGACTCTGAAATGTTCTACAGTATATACATGTATATATGCACATATATGAACCTGCAAGAGGCCTGCATAGTAGTATCTATGCGTTCACTACAACCAAAATCACAAGTACAGAACACAACAAAATCGATAATGATACATGTAGGTACATTATTACATTCAATTACTTGCAGTTTTTGAAATTTACTTCCCGTTAACACAAACGAAAAACCAATGAAAGAAAGAATACGCATACCTGGATTTAGAGTAGAGTTTTTCCATTGATGATGAATGAACTTGAGGCGGTGGATGAAGCAAAGCGACCTTAACATCACAGCTTCGAAATCCAGCTTCATCAAAAACTCGGTTCACGATTGGATCATCAAGAATCGATACAACGAAGTGTTTAAGCTCAACTTTCAACATAGACGACGTCGTTCCGTTTTGATACTGATTGTACAAATGGAAACTCTCCGGATGACGCCGCTGACTGGCTTGCGACCGTTTGATTGCGGTCATGAGTGAATTCGAAATTGGCGGCTCCTCCGTGGTTGATCCTTTCAAGGACGGGAGCCGGTCGAGAGATACGCATACGGAAAGCTCGAGTGCTCGGAACTGGAGACGGTGCGAAAATGACGGATGTGGCGGGAATCGAACGGGTGCTCGGCAGCAGGCTTCCCGGAGAGAAGAAGAAGGTAGGGATAATAAGGCGGATACGGCGTGAAGTGACGTTGTTTGAGAGTGGCTACGACGGCGGGCTACTGTTACGGCATCGTCGAGTGCACGCGCGGCTTCGTCGGTTAGAAACTGCCGAGCTGCAGTTACCGGCGTCGGCATCGCCGGGAATCACATATAAAATGAAATAAAATAATATTAAGACAGTAATATTATGAAGATGGAAATGATATTAATATGTATGGTAGTATGGTATCAGGTTTTTAAGTGTGGAGTTTACTGAAGAGATGAAAAAGTGTGAAAGTTTATTTGGTTTGATTTTACTTGTTTCAGAGTTTGGAATAATAATATATTTATTGGAGTGATTATTATTATTATTATTATTATTATTATTATTTATATATTTGTTTATGAGGTTAAGAGAAAAAGAAGAGGAGTAGGCAAAGTTAGAAGTTTGGTTGGTCTTTGTGGGGATGATGTTTTATTAATGATGGTGATGGTGGTGATGTGGCAGATTAGATTAAGATGTGTAGGTGTATGTTTTTTTTTATAGTGGAGTGGATTAGTTTTGAGTAAGTGTGGGTGGGCATATATTCTTTCAATAAGTGAGTTCCCTGTTTCTTATTCCATTGCCTTTCATTGGTTCACTTTATGACCATACTATTTAGTTTGTCTTTCATCGGTTCACTTTATGACTATACTATTTAGGTTGTCTTTCATCGGTTTACTTTATGACTATACTATTATGTATTTCCTTTTTTAGAGTAGTAGGGTTCTATTACTATAGGGGTGTTTGTTTTTCTGATTCTATATCTATAAAAAATAGCCATGTTTGTTATTAGGGAGTAAATATTAATTCCAAGGAAATAGTTATACCCCCATGATGAGGGTGGGAAACTTTTATTTCCATGTAAGTGGAGTCATTTTTTTGGTAAAGTACTATTCTACCCTCGATTAACTAAGTAAGTGATATCTGATTGATAGTTTTAGATTTTACCCCTTTCGGACGTAATTCTTTTTCATTGGTTTTTGTTAAATGGCTCTTTAACAAGTTCCTACACGGGAAATTTTTTGTATTTCCTAAATTGCAAACATCTCATATTTAGTATTGGTACTATAAAATTAAGTATTTTTTATCTTGTACTTTATCATTTGGATTTTCTTGTTTTCCCGTTCAGTGATCGTTTTTCTTTTACTTTTGTGACCGTGTTTACAAAAAAGATTCTTTAAGTGTTCAAATTATTGACCAAACTTATTTTTGAAAAATTTCTAGGAATAAAATTCCCATCATTAAATTTCTCAAAAAGTTATTCCCAAATATAATTTGTGTATCTGTAAAACAAACGTCTTTATAGTTTTAATTTTATCTATATAAAGCTAAATAAATATGAAATGTATGTTGCATGTTATAGAAATATATCTTACTTACACTCGATAATATAGTAATAATGAAAGAGAGAGAAAAAGAAATGAAGAAGATTTTAACTAATTTTTTTTTTGTAGGTATTATAAATTTGATACGATATTTAAATATTTTAAATTAAATATAATAAAAAAAAATAATAGAATAAATCCGAGCAAAATAAAAAATTTATTTTATCTTATGGATATTATATTGTTTATAATAGATTAATGTTAATTGTATAAAAAATAAAGAATTTTTTTATATAATTAATATTCGATCTTGAGAACGACAAATTTAAGATGATCAATCTCATATCTGTAAAAAAAATTTCAAACCTTTTAGCTTTTATCAATCTGAATTTGATGCTCTTATTCGAAATAAGACGTGGGATTTAGTTCCTCGTCCGTGGGATGCTAATCTTATTCGATGTATGTGGATTTTTAGGCATAAAAAAAATTCGGATGGCTCCTTTGAGCGTTATAAGGCTCATCTTGTAGGTGATGTATGTCACAGGTTGCAGGTGTGGATTGTGATGAGACTTTTAGCCCCGTGGTGAAACCCGCTACCATTCGAACAGTGCTTACCATTGCTCTCTCCAAATCCTGGCCCATTCATCAACTGGATGTCCAAAATGCCTTTTTACATGATGATCGACATGAGACTGTTTACATGCATCAACCATTGGGTTTCCGCGACCTCCGTCATCCAGATTATGTATGTCGGTTGAATAAGTCATTGTATGGTCTCAAGCAAGCGCCTATGGCATGGTACCAATGTTTTGCTGACTATGTCGCCACCATTGGCTTTCGCCATAGCACATCAGACCACTCCCTCTTCATATATCGACAAGGTTTAGACATAGCCTACATTCTACTGTATGTAGACGACATCATCCTCATCACCTTCACGCAGGTCATCCGCCAATCAATTATGTCACTCTTAGCATCTGAGTTTGCAATGAAGGATTTGGGCCCTCTGAGTTACTTTCTGGGTATTGCAGTATCTCGTCATTCTGATGGCATATTTCTCAGTCAAAGCACTTATGCATCAGAGATCATTGAACGTGCTGGCATGACGTCCTGTAAACCATCAGTCACTCCTATTGACACTAAACAAAAACTCAGCACCTCCTCCGACACTTCTTATGAGGATCCCTCCTTGTATCAGAGTCTTACATGGGCCCTACAATATCTCACTTTTACTCGACCTGATATATCATATGATGTTCACAAGTTTGTCTTCACATGCATGCCCCTTGCACGGAACACATGCTTGCTCTTAAGCGCATTTTCCGCTATGTTCAGGGCACCTTACATTTTGGGCTACACTTATCCCCATCTCCCATTACAAATCTTATCTCCTACACTGACGCTGATTGGGGTGGATATCCTAACACCAGACGTTCTACATCTGGTTACTGTGTTTTTCTAGGTGACAACCTTATTTCTTGGTCTTCCAAAAGGCAGTCAACTCTCTCCCGTTCCAGTGTTGAAGCCGAATATAGGGGGGTTGCCAATGTTGTCTCCAAATCGTGTTGGATTCGCAATCTTCTCCTAGTACTCCATTTTCCTATTCCTCAGACCACTTTGGTGTATTGTGACAATGTTAGTGTCATCTATCTATCTGGTAATCATGTGCAACATCAACGCACTAAGCATATTGAGATGGACATTCATTTTGTTCGGAAAAAGATAGCTCGTGGGCAGGCTCGCGTCCTTCATGTTCCCTCAAGACATCAGATCGCAGACATCTTCACCAAAGGACTTCCTCACATTCTCTTTGATGATTTTTGGACCAGTCTAAGCGTTTGTGAACCTCCCGCTTCGACTGCGGGGGGGGGGGGGGGGGGGGGGGGGGTGATATAATATAATATTTTGTTATAATTAGTCATAATTAGTTTCCTATAATTATGTTGTATCATAATTAGATAGTTGACCAAATGTTACACATTGATGTATATATATTCTATGCAGATCAATGAGAATGACACAATTTTCATTATCTTACATATTGCAATTAGAGTGTTAGAATATACTTTGCTTCAAAACAAGATTTATAAGAAATGATGGGGACATATCACATGTGCAAAACTCTCTTGTAGGAACATTAAAAAAATGACTAGAATAGAATGAGGATGTTTTGCAAAGAAGGTTATTTATGGGAGGTATGCTTTGCAAGGATACTAGAAGAAAAGACATGGAAATTGCGGAAAATCGTTGACAAACATATATCATCTTGGAGTATATAGTTAACTTTCTTATTTATAAGTGGTTAGACAACATGTTAAAACAACAGATAATTGACTTATAAGAGCTTACTTATAAATTGTTATTTATAAGTGTGAGAGAATCCAAATTTAAAGTTGACTAATATTATGGAGAAGACACAACATAAATGGAATGTAGGTGATCTCACCTGATCAGGAGGGCCTTCCACGGTCTTGGTTAATGGGCCGGAGAATGAAATGAGAGGGGGGTGTACCTGCAAGGTGCTCCAATGCTTAAGTCAGAAAAGGTACAGAAATGAGGTTATCAGAGTGTGAGTTAGAATACCTGCCCCTTTGCCATGAAAGGGGTATTTATAGTGAGCCCCCAGCGCTGGGCCAAGGCTCCTAATGGGCTGGATTAGCTAGGCCCAAGGAGGAGCTGCCAGGGGACGCGTAAGAAGCGTTAAGACCTAGACCAAAGTCTGCCCCCTGGTCCAACTGCCCCTATCCCTAAGGCGACAATATAGGGGAGTTGGGTGACGTGGTGAGTGGGATGCCGTTAGGGCTCTGCCCGACACAACTGAGGTGCCCGCGACGTGGGTTGACGGTGAGTGGATGGAGATCGTATGAGGAGGACCCGCTCGCTGTCCGACACGTGTTTAAGGGGTCGGGGAGACGTTCGTCGGGCGGACTGTCGTCCACCTGACGTATCCTCGTGGTCGTGCGGACATGGTCGTTTGGATGTGGGCTTGGCGAGCATTGGGCCGTGCCGTGCCTAGGGTCATGGCCCAGTCCGGAACAGGAGCCCCCCAAGTCGAGTCTCTGAGCCAGAGGGATGACTTATGTTTCAACTAAGGGTTCCCCGAGACGATGGGGAAGCTTGATCGTTAGATAGGCGAGGTCGTACCAGACCTATTCATGACCGACCCTTTCTTCGGGAATGTCGGGGATGGAGGTGATCGGTTGATCTGCGCCTTCCTTGTAGTAAACGTGGGTATGACGCGGGGAGGTGGCGTCTTGGTGAGTCGAGGAGACGGATAGGTGCTCGGGTCGTTTCAGCTTCTCATCTTTGACAGACGTGTCTCAGAATTAGTGGGGTCGCTTCGTTTCGCGTGCAAAGACGGCGTAGGCAGGCTAGGCAATGATGACCTAGCGTGTTGGTCCACGTGCCAAGCCCTATAAAAGGGGGTTGAGTAACTTCATTTCCACTTTTTCTTTTTGCTCACGCGTTCATCGGAGTTCTCCACATTCTCTCTCGTTTGCTCTCTCAACCGTCTGGACCGCCGTCTCCGCCCGTCCTCCTATCTGAACCACCGTCTTCTGCTCGGACACCACCGTACCTTTTCAACTTAACTATGTCAGGTATGGTTTTCCACTGTGACCCATTCTTTTTCCTTGTTGTTTTCTGTCAAACGTATGCTATTTTCGTAGAAATGTGGTTAGGTTTAACTTAGGGACAGTGTAGTGGACTGTAGGTGTATATTAGATGGTAGAAAATAGGGTTGGGATCCTACTGTACCGGGCATAAACTTCATATGCCGGGCAACACCTGCGTAGGTTGTATGAAGTTTATGCCCGGTCTCCATAGAATGCGCGGGCCACCGAGTTGAGCACGGTTAGTGTCCGTCGCCGCTACGCCCTTTCACTTGACCTGCGGTGGAAGGGTGGATTTGATACGACGTCGAATTCACTCTTTCTGTCTGCGTTTCAGGTGTTACCGGGCGCTTACGATCGAGGAAGGAAGATTCTGGGTCCTCCACCGACGACGCGACAATCGCTCGTCTCCCTGTCGGGGATGGGAGTGTCCGAGATGGTACCGAACACGCCTCCTCTTCCGGGCAGGTCGACTTCTCCTGGGTTGCGGACGAGCCCTTGGAGGAGGAATCAGACTTCTGTGACGAAGCCATCACTGCTCACGCTATGGTCGAGGCCATAAACCGGGAGGATCCACCGAACTGGTATTGCTGCGCCCCCAAGGAAGAAGACCGCATTTGTCATCATTTCCCGGGGAAGCAGTTCACCATGTATGAATTTGCTTTTCGTGAGGCGGGGATGAGACTGCCCTTCAGCTCCTTCCAGATGTCGGTCTTCAAGTGGCTCCGGCTGGCGCCGTCCCAACTACATCCTAATGCCCTCGCATTTATGCGGGCATTCGAGTTAGTTTGCCAGTTCCTCGGCATTGGTTGCACCCGGGCTCTCTTCTTCCACGTGTTCCATCTCCAGAGGTCCGGTTCCCGTGGCCGCCACAGTTGGGTTTCTTTCAAGCAGCCCGTGCGTCTGTTCAAGACGTACGAGGATTCTGTTCGCCATTTCAAAAGCCGGTGGTACGTGGTGATGCCGATTACCCGGGCTGCCCTTCACTCTCTCTACTACTATCAACGGGAACCCAACGGGGAGGAGACGCTGATGTCGAAGATACCGCTGAGGTGGCAGCGTGATCATTTCGATCTCTCCACAGCGCATTACCGGGTCAAGTACGCGATGCTCGGCGAGGAGGATAGGCTCGCGTACAAGAAGCTGGTCGATTACGTGCAGAGCTTCAGCTTGGCGTTCTGGGCGAATCGACAGGGCGTGCCCTACCTGGATGAGGCCGGGGAGCTAATCACCGAGACGCGTTATATCAATACGAAGGCTCTGCTCGAGTGTGATACCGAGGAGGAAGCTCTGGCGTTATTGAGTAGGCAGACTTTGTTTAGCTTTTTATTTCTGTTTATGACTTCGGTCGCTAACGTTTGTGTGTAATTTATTTGCAGGTGCCATGCCCAATGCTCGTGATCGGGTGCTGAAGCTGGCGAATCAGGTCGGCGCTCCTGACCGGGTGCCCAAGAAGAAGAAGAAAACTGCGGCCCGTGTCTCGGAGATTGCTGGCGATGCCGGGGTCGGTCCCTCGCAGGCGGCGAGCGTGATTCCTTCCTCTCCTCCTCGGCTTAACCCGATCACCATTCCTGATAGCAGTCCGTCGCCAGCGGCTTCTCCCCTCCATAAACGGAAGCGTCCGGCTGGGGGCCTTACCAGGTCGTCTCCAGGAGGTTCGCATGGACCGGGCAGCTATCTTCTGCCTCCCTGCTATGTGGAACGGTCGTTCTTCAAGGCCGAGGAGTCGATTGCTGTGCCTGCGCCTGAGGCCAAGGCTATTCTGGACCAGGATGTTGCTGCCCGGAGGAAAGATCTGGCCAGGGATATTGCTGCCGTCATCCGGGTGATGGAGACGGCCATGGTTCTGACCGACACTTCGGTCTCCACCGCCTCGCTGGAGGAAGCCCTTTTGCAGGTTCGGACAGAGAAGGAAAGACTATCTCAAGATCTGTCGGACTACAAAGAAGAGCATCAGCTGCAGGAAGGGCTGCGCCAGAAGCTGGAGGAGGTGGAAAGGGAGAGGGACCAGTTGAAGGCTGCTAAGGCGAGCCTGGAAGAGCAGGTGGTCGACCATCGGAAGCTGACCGAGGACAACGCCTACCTACGGGCTCAGGTTGAGTCTCTCGAGGGAAAGGTCCGTCCTCTGGCAGATGAGACCGAGGAGGAACGCGCCTTTGGCTCGCGCGGTGAGCTGCTAGGGCATATTCGGACTCTCAACCAAGATCTTGTGGCCTGCTTCAAAGAGGGTTTCGACAATGCTGTCGAGCAGCTCGGGCTTCTGAACCCTGAGTTGGTGACGGAAGGGTCGGCCTATAACTGCTGCGTCCGGGATGGTGAGATCATCTGCCCGTTTGAAGTGGAGGAGGAGCTGGGGGAGAAGAAGAAGAAGAGGAGGATGAAGAGGAGCTCCGAGCGGAGTCTTAAGTTTATATGTTTTTCTTATCATGGCCTGCGTGCCTTATGTATTTTGGCCTTCGGGCGTTGTAATATGGCCTTCGGGCGTACTTGGCTTCGGCCACTCTTATCGTTTTTAATGCATGAATATTTTCGTTATCATTCATTGTGCTCGTTTGTGTCTGATACTTGTTTGTATGAATTCGTACTCTGCTCGACTTTGTTAATCTCCTCGGTTTAGGGAACCGACGAAGTGTCGGGCTTTGTGCCCGTGGGTATCGAAGCCCGGGTCCGTTGTTCGAACCCTGGTCCCGAGGCTTGGGTCCTCCCATCGCGAGCTGGGTGCCCTGCCAGTCTTGGTACTTCGACGTTGAGCCTTGGTCAAGATCCCAACCGTCGGGGAGGGTTGTGTTTGTTATGTGACCCCGGATCGTTCCCGGGTCTCGTGGTTCCTCCCTGGGGTTTTGGGGACGAAGAGCGTGGTCGTACCTGCCACGTCTCCCCGTGGTGTATTTAGCTGTAATATTGTCTAAGTTTTTCTGCGTTCCATGGTCGAGCGAGTTGTTCTCCTTGTAGGTTTTCTAGGTAATAGGCCCCGTTGCTCGTTTTGTCGCGGACGCGGTAAGGGCCTTCCCAGTTGGCCGCCAGTTTGCCCTCTCTCGGGTTTTTCTGGTTTCTTCTGAGGACCAGGGTGCCGACCTGGAACTCTCTTTTTATGACTTTCGCGTCATGGCGTAGTGCTATCTTTTGTTTGAGGGTTGTTTCCCGGAGAGCTGCTTCGGAACGTATCTCCTCGACTAGGTCGAGCTCGGCTCTAAGGGTTTCATCGTTCATTTCCTCGTCTAGGGGCTCCTCTGTCCTCCTCGTTGGCGTCCGTATCTCCACCGGGATGACTGCCTCGGTGCCGTAAGTTAGTCGGAACGGGGTTTCCCCGGTGGTAGAATGTGGTGTCGTGCGGTAGGCCCATAGGACGCTATGTAGCTCCTCGACCCATGCCCTCTTTGACTCGCCGAGTCTGCGTTTGAGGCCACGTAAGATTACCCTGTTGGCCGCCTCTGCCTGCCCGTTCGTCTGCGGATGCTCGACAGACGTGAAATGCTGTGTGGTGCCCAGGCTGGCGATGAAGTCCTGGAATCCTCCGTCCGTGAACTGTGTCCCGTTGTCTGTGACAAGTGCCTGGGGTATACCGAACCGAGCGAGGATGTTGCGTTTGAAGAACCGGAGAATGTTCTGCGCGGTTATTTTAGCCAGTGCCTCCGCCTCGATCCATTTGGTGAAGTAATCCACCCCGACGATGAGGTATTTATTCTGATATGATCCGGTGACGAAGGGTCCGAGGATGTCCATGCCCCACCACGCGAAGGGCCATGGGGAAGACAGTGATTTGAGGTCGTTCGGGGGTGCGAGGTGCATGTCGGCATGTCGTTGGCATTTGTCACATCTTTTGACGTGCTCTTTCGAATCGTTTTGCATGGTCGGCCAGTAGTAGCCTGCTCGAAGGGCTTTTCGTGCGAGCGATCGTCCGCCGAGGTGCTGAGCGTTAATTCCCCGGTGTATCTCTCCAAGTATGTCGGGGACTTTCTCTTCCTCGACGCATTTGAGTAGTGGGATGGAGAATCCTCTCCGGTAGAGTTTGCCTTCGAGGAGTACGTACGAGCATGCGCGTCGTTTGACAGTGGTCGCCTCTTTCGGGTCAGCCGGGAGTTCGTCTCGTGTGAGGTAATTGTAGATGGGTGTCATCCAACAGTGGGCATCTCCAATAGCGTTGACCTCGAGTGGAGGCGGTAGTTTGTCGATGCTGGGCCGCGGGAGAATTTCTTGGATTACTGATTTATTCCCACCCTTTTTCCTCGTGCTGGCTAGTTTCGAGAGAACGTCTGCTCGTGTGTTGTGCTCGCGGGGTATGTGTTGAACTTCCCATTTTTCAAATCTATCAAGTTTTTCTTTGACGAGGGACAAGTACCCGAGGAGGTTGTCGTTCTTGGTTTGGTATTCTCCTCGCACTTGTGAGGCCACGAGCTGGGAGTCGGTGGATATTTTTACCTCCTTTGCTCCCAGGTCCTCGGCTAACCTCAGGCCTGCGAGGAAGGCTTCGTATTCGGCTTGGTTGTTTGATGTTGGGAACGCTAGCGCTAACGATACCTCTATCAGGATCCCTTCTTCATTTTCGAGGATGATCCCGGCCCCGCTGCCTGATGTGCTAGAGGCGCCATCGACGAAGATCGTCCATTTGTGGGCGCTTTCTGCTGGAGTCGGGCAGTGGGTCATCTCCGCGACGAAGTCGGCCAGCGCCTGAGCTTTCAAGGCTTTCCTACTTTCGTATTGTATGTCGAATTCGGAGAGTTCTAGTGACCACTTGAGCATCCTCCCGGCCATATCCGGGCGCCCGAGCAGCTGTTTGATTGGCTGATCGGTCCTCACCTTTATCGTGTGTGCGAGGAAATAATATCGTAGTCTCCTCGCTGCGTTGATGAGGGCCAGGGCGACCTTTTCGATTTGCTGATATCGGAGCTCGGGACCTTGGAGTGCTTTACTCGTGAAATAGATGGGCTTTTGTCCTTCGTCGGTTTCTCTTATTAGAACGGCGCTGACGGCCTCGGTCGCCACGGATAGGTATAAGTATAGGGTTTCCTTTTCTGACGGCCGTGATAAGACCGGGGGTTGGGACAGAACCTTCTTTAGATGGAGTAGCGCTTGCTCGCATTCATCGGTCCAGTCGAAGGTAGCCTCTTTGCGAAGGAGTCTGAAGAATGGCAATGCGTGCTGGGCGGACTTGGCGATGAAACGGGAGAGTGAGGCGAGCACTCCATTGAGCGACTGGATCGATTTTTTGGTTTTCGGGGTCGGAAACTCCGAGAATGCCCGGCATTTGTCGGGGTTGGCCTCGATCCCTCTTTCGGTGAGATAGAAACCGAGGAACTTGCCTGCCCGGACACCGAACGTGCATTTCTCGGGGTTGAACCTCATTTTACACTGTCTCGCCTGCTCGAATACCTTCGTAAGGTGTCGAGCATGGGTTATCTCCTCGTGTGATTTGACGATCATGTCGTCCATGTATACTTCGAGCATGTCCCCTATTTCGTCCTTGAAGACTTTGTTCATCATGCGTTGGTATGTAGCGCCAGCGTTCTTGAGCCCGAACGGCATCACGTTGTAATAGTAATTGCCCGTTGGGGTCATGAACGCTGTGTGTTTCTTGTCTGCGGGCGACATAGGGATCTGGTTGTATCCACTATATGCGTCCATGAAGGACAAGAGTTTAAAACCTGCAGAGTTGTCAACGAGCGAGTCTATATTAGGGAGGGGGAAAGCATCTTTCGGGCAAGCCCTATTAAGATCAGTATAATCAACACACATACGCCATTTTCCATTATTTTTCTTAACGAGGACTACATTAGAGAGCCAGGTTGTGTACTGGGCTTCAGAAATAAAATTTGCCTCTAAGAGGTCTTTTACAGCTCGCTCGGCAGCCTCTGCCTTTTCGGGCGATTGCTTGCGTCTACGCTGTGCTATGGGCTTGGCTGCCCGGTCTACAGCTAGCTTATGACACGCGATCTCGGGGTCCAGCCCGGGCATTTCTGCGGCATTCCACGCGAAGAGGTCGGAGTTCTCTTTGAGGCATGCTACTAGCTCTTCTCTTGTTTCCTCGGGTAGTCCCTTGCCTATCTTCACCGTCCTTTCCGGATCGTCCCCAAGAGGAATGAGTTCGAACTCCCCGTCGGGAATTGGTCGGACCGGGTGTTCGAGAGAGCGTTCCTTGGGGAACCTCCCCTCTTCGGTCTCGTCCAGCCCGATGCGACAGTCGAGGTCGATGGCGTTGACTCCTCGGGCGGGATCCTCGGTCTTGAGTTTTTTGTTGTTGCAGTTGCTCTTCGTGCTGACTACGGCCTGTCCTTTTACTGCGGCGTCGTAGCATCGTCGGGCTGCTTCGATGTCACCATGGATGGTGACCACACGTCCCAATTTGGGTGCAGTGATCTTGCCCTCGGGCGGTGGTTCGGGGAGGCAGAAATCTTCCGGTCGTGACACGCAGAGGGCCATTTGATAGGGAGAGTTGTCGGGGGGTGTGTTTTCCCGGGGTCTCTTCTTCTCTGGCTCGTCGTGTCTGGGAGCTTCGTTCTTCCTCGTGTACTGCTTCAGGTGCCCCTCTTGGATTAAAATTTCAATCGCATCTTTCAGGTGGACGCAGTCTTCGGTCACGTGCCCGTGACTTCTGTGGAACCGGCAGTACTTTGATTTGTCGGTGTGGGGCTTTGGTGCAGACGGTTTTGGGAACCTGACCCTGCCCTGCTTGAATTCAGAGTTGATACATTCTGCGAGGATACGCTCTCGAGGAGCTGTCAGTAAGGTGTACTCGCTATATCTGCCCGCGGGGCCTCTTCCTTCCCGGAGCTCGCGAGGTCTTTCTTCTCTTCGTCTGTCTCCGTTGCGACGGGAAATGCTCGTGTCCTCGCGTTTTGAGTGCTCGGTCTCCCCAGCGTTACGTCCGCTGCGGGCATTGTGTGCCACCTGCTTTTCCTCGTATCTGATGTAGGCCTGGGCTTTATGCAGGAGCTCGTTTAAGGTGCGGGGAGGCTCGATCCCTACGGCTCTGCTAAGTTCACTGCCGGGTAAGAGACCTCTCTCGAGGAGATACTTCTTCATGTGCTCGGTGGTATCTACCTCGACAGCTTCCTGGTTGAATCGCTCGATGTATGAGCGCAGTGTTTCATTCTTCTTCTGCACTATGGCTTCAAGGGTCGCCTCAGTCTTGGGGTGACGACGGGAAGCTGTAAAGTGCCGGGTGAACATGGACCTCATGACTCTCCATGACGTAATGGACTCAGGGGCCAAGCTTTTGTACCAGGCCATGGCCCCTTTCCTGAGGGTCGTTGAGAACAGTCGGCATTTGAGGTGCCCGGTTATATCATTGCGGTAGTCGAGCATCGCGTTGACGTTGTCGACGTGATCGTCGGGATCTGTAGTCCCGTCGTACACAGCTAGGTTTGGCGGTTTCTCCATGCCTTTGGGGAGCGGGGCTTCCATTATTGCCCGAGATAGGGGGCAATGCAAATCTTCCTCGTCGCTCCTTAAGGGAGACAGTTCGTTGTTGTCGGGGCTGTGCCCGCGCCTTGGTGATGTTCTCGCTCGACCACCGTCACGATGGGCGCGTGCCCTGCTGGCGTGGGGTTCGGGAGAGCGACGTCCTCGCTTCTTCGTTGGCTCCGGACGTTGTTGTATCCTACTCACCGGCTGGGGCCGGGCCTCTTGTCGTTCGGCTTCGAGGGCCATGATTCGTTCGTGCTGCTGGTGGAGCATAGAACCGGCCTGATTGAGGGCATTCACCATGGCAATCATTACGGCGTCTCCTTCAACGGGAACGGGAATGGGATGAAATGTCTCTGCCCCTAAATTGTGGGCGTGAGAGACATCTCCGTTGTTTTGGGGCTCTGGAGACGGGGTGGATGGATGACCGTCCCGAACGTCCGCCTCATGGGATGGCGGGCCGTCGTCCATGTTGTAGTTGACGAGGGGACGGCTGTGATCGCTATGTTGTTCTCCGGCCATGTTGGAAGGACAGAAATGAATGAGCTTTTGATCCTCGTTTGATGAAGATGGGGATAGCTAGTTCCCACAGACGGCGCCACTGATCTCACCTGATCAGGAGGGCCTTCCACGGTCTTGGTTAATGGGCCGGAGAATGAAATGAGAGGGGGGTGTACCTGCAAGGTGCTCCAATGCTTAAGTCAGAAAAGGTACAGAAATGAGGTTATCAGAGTGTGAGTTAGAATACCTGCCCCTTTGCCATGAAAGGGGTATTTATAGTGAGCCCCCAGCGCTGGGCCAAGGCTCCTAATGGGCTGGATTAGCTAGGCCCAAGGAGGAGCTGCCAGGGGACGCGTAAGAAGCGTTAAGACCTAGACCAAAGTCTGCCCCCTGGTCCAACTGCCCCTATCCCTAAGGCGACAATATAGGGGAGTTGGGTGACGTGGTGAGTGGGATGCCGTTAGGGCTCTGCCCGACACAACTGAGGTGCCCGCGACGTGGGTTGACGGTGAGTGGATGGAGATCGTATGAGGAGGACCCGCTCGCTGTCCGACACGTGTTTAAGGGGTCGGGGAGACGTTCGTCGGGCGGACTGTCGTCCACCTGACGTATCCTCGTGGTCGTGCGGACATGGTCGTTTGGATGTGGGCTTGGCGAGCATTGGGCCGTGCCGTGCCTAGGGTCATGGCCCAGTCCGGAACAGTAGGGATCAATAAGACAAATATATATAGAGAAAAATCAACTGTCACCCATTTAGTTTATGGTTCATTTAGTGAGAGATATATAAGGATATGTGATTATTGTCATGAATTATTGAAGTCAAATCCTGATTCAAGTGCCAAGGTAACAACTTAGTTATACCAAGACTAAGAGGAAGACTTAGAATATTACCCTTGTGCTCACATTTTTCAAAGAGTTTACATATGCTTTTGTATTTGCAAAATTACAATAAAGGGGAATCCTAGTTGATTGCAAGAAGGTTTAAGTTTTTTAATCCCGTGAAAGGTGAATAAAGTTAAAAAAATTCATACAAGCATTTTACCGTGTTTTGATAAATTTTTGAGAGTTTTTTCATGATTACTTGCTAATTAAGTTAATAAGTGCTTCTGTATTTTATGTATTTTTGACACTTATCAATGTAAGTATAAAGTGCAACCTAAGAAAGGGGTGAATTAGTTTTCAAGACTTTTTTTCATTATTTGTGGATGATTTGATTCTTTTGATTTTTGGGTATGATTATGATGAATGTATGAGTGAAAGAACAGAAAATTAAAAGTGAATTGAAGAAAATGACACAAGATATATCCTAATTACTCTTTCCAAACAAGGGTAGTCTAATCCCTCCATACGCTGTGAAGATTTCACTATGTTAGATATTATTACACCACATACGAAGACTCTCTTCAATCCTCTAACGCAATCAATAAAGCACACCACTTTCTGATTTTACAATACATAGAGAAAGAACCTTACTTTCTCTTAATTATTCTTGTTTCCACAAACTTGGAAAACAAGTTATAGTAATGATACAAATAATTTTGAGTACATATGAAGTTGAGTACAAATGAATTTGAGTACAAGTTATAGTAGTGTTTTATAATTTTTGTTTTGTTCATTTGAGGGTGACATGATGTTTTATGTGCTAAAAGTTGCTTAGAGAAAAACAACAAGCTAAGTTTGAGGTTGTGATCAGTCATAATTTTTGTTAGATTTATCATCATTAGGATGTCAAAAACATGTGAGTTACTGTTAGTTATGTGGTAGTTTAGGTCTGTTTTTAGTAAATTTTTGTCAAGTCTTTATCTGTTGTGGTTTGACTGTTTCTAGGTTATTTTACGTGCTTGAGGTAGTGTTTCATGTGTTTACTGGTGTGAAGAGACAACGAAAAATTATCAGAGCGAAATCCATTACGTGTATGGGATCAGGCAGACCATACGCTATACCCTGGCCCATACACATATGGTGAAGAAGAAAAATACTCCATACACGTATGAGAGAAGGCCATACACATATGGAACAATCCAAATCTGAAAAAAAGCCCATAAATGACATCTTTAGCCAGAGAACGCGAATTTCCAAGGGTTGGATGATTTTTAACTGCAGAAATACATTTTAAAGGCTGGAAAACTCTGATTTTTAAGGTGGGTCGAGATTTTCATGAACCCTAAGTGATTGAAGACCTATTTTTATCTATTAATATATAACGTGCACAACTTTTGTGATGTTTTTCTTTATTATTATGAGTAGCTAAATCTCTCAATGTTAGGGGGTGTCCCTGATTTAAATTTGTTGATGATTTCTATTTGAACCTTGTGATAATAACAATTTATATTATATTTGATTTATTTTTAATTTGTGCTTAATGCTTTCTCTTTCAAAAGAGTTTGATTTACGGTTAATATTTAGGCAGGGTTGTCATTGTTAATACTCAATTGAAAGTATTATGTAGTAGATATCACCTAGGACTAGGGACACCCTATGGAAAGCAGATTATTCTTGATAGATTAATGCTTAAATCCATCTATAGTTCATTATAGACATATGAGTTTATTTGAATGTTTAAATGTTTACTCACTAAGTACTTAAGAGTAAACACCCTTAAGAACTGATAATCAATATTTTAAAATAAGTTGTTGCAAAACAAATTCTATCATACACCTTCCCTAACATGTCTACTCTTATTGCTTTCATCCGTTCAACTGCTTTGTTTACAATTATTTGTTAGTCTGTTTTTTTTATATCAAAAACTCCAATTCAAAACCCTCAAGTATTTTGTTTAACTAATTTAAAATACAAACTCTATATCGTCACACAATCCTTGAGATCGATACTTTGAGATTTCCCATTATTACTATATTGGCAGATTAGTACACTTGCTAATTTACCACAGTTTCTCGTGACTTTACTAAATATCTTATCAAGCTTGATATTTTCTTCAGAGTCATAATTTACTTGGTCTTCACAATCTTTATAACTACATTTGACTATATTCTTTGGAGGATAACTAATATTTGATCTAAGAACTGCTTCTCCTTTATTGAAATTATCCATCTTGAACAGAATAAGAACCCTGAAACTCACTTAAGCAGAACATGATGTCTACTATGATGCGAATTGAAATTCTATTCTCAGGAGGACAAATGTTGGACCAGATGTCTAGGACAACGTGCACAACTGGTTTATGACAAATAACAGATTATGGAGATAGATGTCAGACACGATGTTTGAGACATTGTATACCAAAAATTAAAAACCAGTTACATAGCCAAGTTATGACATATTAACTTATACAATATGATAAATCCGAAAAGCAATAAAGAACACAATAATTATTTATCCAGTTCGGTGAAACCACACCTACGTCTGAGGACACTCTACCCAAGAAAATAAATCTACTATCTTGAATTAATACAATTATTTTTATAAGAACACCAACCTTATGATGTTCAATGCCTCTTCCTAATCCTAATGACTTTCTATTTAGTTCTCCCCCTAAATATGAGAACCCTTCTCACTTTTTTTTAATCACTAATCCCAAGTGACATACTTAAATAAACAACTTAGAGAATGTTGAATTACAACTCAACTAAACAAACAAATTATTATACTTTATGAATGAAACAATATTATGGTGTACAAGTAACACAAATACTTTATTCTTAAGCTTATAACATTACTATCTTAGAACAAAGTTTTACAACTCAACTAACAAACCAAACTCTATGTCTTAAGATATGAATGAATGCGCTAGAGTGGTGCACAAAAGTAACACAAACAAAGGCTCAAAAGATAAACCCGAACACAAGAAATCTTCAAAATATGCACACCTCAAACGTGAGGTTTGAGTATCCTTAAGTAGCAATCTAATTTTGGGCTTTTCCAATGGGCATTAGTAGCTCTGATTTCGTCCAGAATTATAGGAGAAATAGTTGGATTTGATTTGCTCCACAAAAGTCTCCAACAAAAGATATGATTCATTATTAATTTAAATTCAAATTTAAATTCAAATTTAAATTTCAAATTAAATTGATTTGATATTCAAACAACGGTCAAACAAATTACACAATCTTTGCTAAACAATATGCAATAAATCTGATTGAAATCCAATCAGAAAATTCTCACCTAACAACATCCTTCATGGCCTAGTGACAAGGGTAAGATGTTGCATTGCACACATGCTGGAACATCGTGTTCCACATGTTGCACCAGAATATCCGAAATAACTCTCTTCATATTAATCTTCTTTGTAGAGTAAATCTTGGATTAAATCTGAACCAAATCTTTCTTCAAAGTAAATCCAATCAAATCGTCTTTGACCGAATCAAATCCAAATCTTTTAATTAAATCATATAATCCATATTCAAGATTTAATAAAATATTTTTCAAATTGATTTGGATTAACAAACTTCTTCCAAAAATAAACTTCTGCATCTTCTGAAGAAACTAACACCACAACAAATCTGAAAGAAATTTGAAGATAATCAAAACGCAATGCTTACGCTAAGATGTCCCACAATAAGTGATAAATATCTTGCTTAAAGCCAAATCCTTTTGTCAAGCACTTTAGCAGAAACTAGGACCGAACAAATCTTCATGAAATCTTGCTAATAAATCAGATGTCGGAATACATGTTGGAGCATCTTATTCCACATGTTGCCTTGGCACAAAATACATCTTATCCATATGTTATTTTACCTAATGCAGTCAATCAAAAGGATCAACAATTTGGAATGAGACATATAAATGTATCATTGATATTGAATATATTATCATTCTTTTTTAGGATATTTAAGGCTAATTCGATGATGTCATATCTTACACACTCCTAATTGTGCTAGTAGAAACCTGGTGGAAAACCATCAGGTCTAGGGGAAGCATAAGCTTTCAATTGGAAGATAGACCCTCTGACCTCCAGTACTGAGTAGTCTCTTTGAAAATCTTCTTTAAGGATTATGTCCCTAATCACCTCAAAAATCTAACAATGCTTGGTGTTAGTGCTAGCAGAGAAAATATTAGAAAAATAATCTGAAAAGACTATGGCTACATCCCCCATCATCCTTGAAAATCCCTTTCTGATTGTCTTGGATCATGTTGATGGTGATTTTAGCCTTTATTTTACTGGCCTTGAGATGGAAGTATTTGGTGTTTCTATCTCCTTTCTTTGAGCAATCGCTTTTACATCATTAACTCCACCATAACTCTTCTATTTTTAGGGTGTTGTCTAGCTTTTTTTTCTGCATTATTGATCTCCATGCTAATGCTAGGGTAAGGTGTCATTTTACTAAGACATTCCAATCTATCTTGAGCCTATTTCTTCCTGGCACCAATGTTCCCAAATGTCATCTTACCCCAAGTAGCAAACCTTTTATTGGAAAAATATATATAAAAGCTATAATGTTTTATTCGTCAGCCTTAGGCTGATTTATATAGTGAAGATACAATTATTACAATTGATTTTCTCCTTAATGGAGAATAAAGAAAAATAAAGATAGTATTAAAGACAATAATAAAACCGGAAATAATATATTTTCCAACACCCCCCTCAAGTTGGTGCATAGATATTTATCATGCCCAACTTGTCTATCAAATACTCAAAAGTAGGCTTTGCCAAACTTTTGGTCAGGATATCCGCAGTTTGTTGACTTGAAGTCACGAAGGGTAAACATATGATTCCCGCATCTAACTTCTCTTTTATGAAGTGTCGGTCAATCTCGATATGCTTGGTTCTGTCATGTTGAACTGGATTATGAGCTATGCTAATAGCAGCTTTACTGTCATAGTACAATTTCAATGGAAGCTCAATTTTCATCTTAAGTTCTTCTAGGACTCTAAGAATCCATAATCCTTCACAAATACCTTGAGACATAGCTCTAAACTCGGTCTCTGCACTACTCCTTGCTATAACTCCTTGTTTCTTGCTCCTCCATGTCACAAGATTACCCTAAACATATGCACAATATCCAGAGGTTGATCTTCTATCTGTGACTGAACCTGCCCAATCGGCATCGGTGAAGATAGACACATTTTTTCACTAGTCTTCTTAAAAAATAATCCTTTTCCAGGATTTCCCTTCAAATATCTCAGTATCCTATAGACTGCTTCAAGATGTTCCTCGAAAGGAGAATGCATAAACTGGCTCACTACACTAACTGAGAAAGCAATATCAGGCCGGGTGTGTGACAAATAAATCAGTTTCCCAACCAATCTCTGATATCTCCCAGTATCAACAGAAACATTACATTCTCCCCAAAGTTTAGCATTAGGATCCATAGGGGTATCTGCAGGACGACATCCACTCATTCTTGTTTCTTTCAACAAGTCTATAATGTATTTCTGCTGTGAAACTATAATACCATTTTTTGACCGCGCAACCTCCATACCTAGAAAATATCTCATGAATCCCAAGTCCTTGATTTCAAAGTCTATTGTCAATTTCTCTTTTACTCTTGCCGTTTCCACTGTATCGTCTCCAGTAAGGACAATATCATCAACATAAACAATCAGGATAACAACTTTCCCATCGTGGGAGAATTTTGTGAACAAGGTGTGGTCAGCCTGTCCTTGGATGTATCCTTGTTTTTTCATGGAGTGAGTGAATTTTTCAAACCAAGCTCTAGGAGACTGCTTTAAAACATACAAAGACTTATTTAGTTTGCACACATTTGATCCAATTTTTTTTTCAAAGCCAGGAGGAATGTCCATATATACTTCTTCTTCTAGATCGCCATTAAGAAAGGCATTCTTAACATCTAACTGATGCAAAGGCCAATCCATGTTAGCAGCAAGAGACAAAAGAATTCTAACAGTGTTCATTTTTGCAACAGGAGCAATTGTCTCTGAGTAATCTATACCATAGGTCTGAGTAAAGCCTTTAGCCACCAAGCGAGCCTTGTACCTTTCAATCGATCCATCTGAATTATACTTCACAGTAAACACCCATTTGCATCCAACTCTCTTCTTGCCATCTGGTAGTGACGTAACACTTCAAGTTTTGTTCTTTTCAAGAGCTTTCATCTCCTCAAGTACAGCTTCCCTCCACTTTGGAATTTCTAGAGCAACCTGTACACTTTTTGGAATTTCTACACTAGACAATTTTGAAGTGAAGGCAGACATAGATGAAGACAAATTTGAATATGATATAAAATTGGACATGGGATGTTTAGTGCAAGATCTGACAGGTTTTCTAATGGCAACAAGATCATCTATATCAGGATACAAAATACGACTTTCAGAAACAGAGATAGACTTACCTTTTCTTTTGTTAGGAAATTGATCATTCCCCAGTTCAGATTCCTGGCAGTGTTGAGATGTGGACTTGTCCTTTCCTTTATGGTGCTTTTTCACAAAAACCTTTCCTTTCCAAGTCCCGTTTCCTAATTCAAATTTGTTTTGTTGAAGTGACTAATTATTTTGTGGCTTTCAATTAGATCATCACTATCATTTTTTTGAGGATTCTAATTGTTTTCTAGAAGAGAAAATGTAGGCTCGGATTCACAAGGTTCGCTACTCATGACAGGAGTAGGATCAGACAAAGAATCATGACCATTTTCTGTTGGTGCAGGTGTAAAAATCTTAGAATTTTGTGATATTGGCAAAGATAAGTTATTTAAAAAAACTCATGTCCTCAATTTGAAACGAGTCTTCGTTTATCTCCCCCCTTGAAGATGAGTGTCATCAAAAAAAGGTTTATTTTCAAAGAATGTAACATCCATAGTGACAGACATTTTCTTATTTTTTGGATCAAAACATTTATATCCTTTTTGGGTTGGGGAGTATCCAACAGAGACACATTTTATAGCACATGGCTCAAGTTTTCCAACATTTTTATGTTCATGAACGAAGGTTGTGCAACCAAATATTTTTAAAGTCAAATCAGTTAAAACACGAGTACTAAGAAAACATTCTTTGAAGATATTAATAGGAGTTTGAAAATTGAGAATTTTTTAGGGCATTCTGTTAATTAAATACGCAGCTGTTAAAACAGCTTCGCCCCATAAATAATTTGATACTTTATTTGAAAAAAGTAGAGCTCTAGCAACCTCTAGTAAATGTCTATTTTTCCTTTCGGCCACTCCATTTTGTTGAGGAGTATTAGGACATGAACTTTGATGTACAATCCCATTTTTTAGAAAAAAATCACCCAAGATAGTGTTAAAATATTCTTTGCCATTATCACTTCTAAAGATTTGAATATTTGTTTGAAATTGGTTCTGCACAATTAAAACAAAATTCTTTACAGCCTGACAAACATCTGATTTCCCATTTAACAAGTACACCCAACATACTCTTGTATGGTCATCTATAAATGTGATAAACCATTTTTTGAGAGAGAGTGTACTTGTACGGTTAGGGCCCCAAACATCACTGTGTATAATAGAAAAAGGTTTTGATGGTTTATAAGGCTGTATTGAAAACTGGGAACGATGATGCTTTGCAAATTCACATGCTTCACATTTAAACGAAGAAAAGTTCTTATTGTGAAATATCTTAGGAAACAAGTGTTTTAAGTAACGAAAACTAGGATGACCTAATCTTAAATGTCATACCATAATGTTGTCATCTTTATTATTCAAAACAGAAAAAGACTCAAAGCAGGAACTTATTGTTTTTGAAGGTAGTTGTGATGCAGATCCAATGTCAAGGTAGTAGAGTCATCCACTCTCCTTAGCACTGCCAATCATCTTCCCTGAGTTCAAATCCTGAAAGACACAGTGAGATCGGAAAAAATTAGTTTGACAATTTATATCTTGGGCTAATTTACTGACGAATATTAAATTACAAGATAAATTTGGAACATGAAGGACATTTTTAAGAGTTAATATTGGAGACAAGACAACTGACCCTTTACCTGCAATGACTGAAAAAGAGCCATCTGCGATTTTTATTTTTTGATTACCTGCACATGGACTATATGAAGAGAACATAGTAGATTCACCTGCCATGTGATCGGATGCTCCTGCATCTACTATCTAAGTATGATTGGGACTAACACTAAGAAATGCAGAATTACCTTTTGTTGATATAGAGCAAGAAGGGGTTGGAGACTCGAGGAGTTTGTACAGTCTGTCTAGCTGCTCCGTAGTGAGTGGAAACTGAGACGGAGGAGGTTGTTGCCCTTGATCAGAATTACTAGCCTGAAATGCACAACCACTTTTCTTCTTCCAGTTAGGAGGTTTGTCTTTGAGCTTCCAACAAGTTTCACGTGTATGCCGTTCGCGCTTGCAGTGATCACACCAAGGAACTCTGTCTGACCTTCTTCCCTCGTCAAGGTTCCTAGTAGGCAGAACTGAGCCTTCAGATTCAGATTGTTGTTGGTCGCCATGATTGGATCTAGTGTAGGTCTGTGATGAGGAAGGCCACCTGTTGTTGTTATTCGCCATAGGAGGCTAAGCGGGTATGCGAATCGGGTCGAACAAAAATATGTTGAGGAAAATTTTATAGTAACCCCTAACCCAACAAAAATATGTTGAGGAAAACTTTATGGTAACCCCTAACCCAACAAAAATAGGTTGAGGAAAGCTTTACGGTAACCCCTAATCCAGTGCTCTTGATACCATATTGAAAAAAATATATATAAAAGCTGTAATGTTTTATTCGTCAGCCTTAGGCTGGTTTATATAGTGAAGATACAATTATTACAATTGATTTTCTCCTTAATGGAGAATAAAGAAAAATAAAGATAATATTAAAGACAATAATAAAACCGGAAATAATATATTTTCCAACACCTTTGCACAATATTCTTTTGTTTAGGAATGAACGAGAAGGGCTGGGAAAACCTGAAGTTGAAGTTGAAGCCTATGAAGCTGAGCAGAGAATGAATGAGTAGGAAAGGCGTAGGAGTGAGTAGTTAGTTATGTATAGAATAATGCAGAAAGATAAGAATCATCTTGAAGTTCTATTATTGATGAGGTAGGACCAGAGAAAGAGAATATCTTTTTTGAGGGAGCCATTTTGGCTAGGCTGTTAATTAGTTATACTATCAGAACCATACAACCAAAACATATACAAGTTCTCATCTATTAACACTTTTCATTACATATTCATACTGCTATCTCAATAATATAATCAATCAAGCACAATTTGATGATAACTTGTTAGGGAAGTTTTAATAAGCAATCAAGATAGTTCATATTCATGAATGTACAAAGTATACATTGATAAAATGTAACATTAATTCACATTGATACAATGTACATTTGAAGTGCTAGTGATTAAAAACTCGAAACTGAATTAGAAGCCTAACAGACTTGTAAGGTTCACCTTTGCGATTACACAAACGAACAGCACGAATTCCTTCTTTCAGCTCTGATACAGGTAAACATGTTTGTCCAGCAAAATCATGTTGTCCAGAAAAATCACGTTCAACGACTTTGATGTATAATAGAGCCAATTCTGGACAAGTTAATGCAAAGTTTATCTCCTCATTCCAAACTGGAACCCACTCATCTTCAATTGTCCTTGTTACTTTTGTGTCTATATCAGCTGGCACTCCATGAATACCAACCTGCATATATATATATATATGTTATTATTATTTATTATGTTGAGGCTTACATGTTTGTGGGTCCGCTCCCCACCGAACTTAACCATGATTCTGATACCATTTGTTGAGGAGTCAGGGAGCGCCGAGAGTCTCAGAAGTATAATTACCTGAACACGAAAATCAGGAGGAGAGTAAAAATCGAAGTGTGTTTGGCCGAATTCTGAATGCCACCCTTCACCCATGTATACCAAAACCTGTTTTTTACATCATATTTAAATTAGACTTGGTTCAAAAATACAATACAAAATGAAAGATGATTTTCTTTAGTTTCAATTTCAAGTATGAATTACAAATAGCAATATTCTCTTTACCTGCAGAGTTTTCTGAACTGGTCGGTTTACTCTAGGATCAAAGATCTTATTATTGTTCAATAAGATGTCAGGTTTCTTGACATATCCACAACCACCATTGGCTTTGAACATTCCTTCCATATACCGAAGATAATGTCCATGTCCCTTTAAGAAGAAAACACAGATTGTAAGTAATTAAATCTCTTGAGAGATTTGTAAAATAGATTGAAAGCAGAGTCTAACCTGCATATTAAATGCTACCATTTGAGCTCCATGCATCCATCCATTCATAGGATCATAATTGGAGGAATCCACGCGTGAACCCTTTGGATATACTCTAAGCAAATTCCGTTGGGTGAATCTAAAAAAATTGGTGTTGAGAGAGTTTCACACTCTTAATAAATCTAATCCACCGATTAGGATTAACTGCTGTTACTACTTAGTACAGTCACTGAATCAGTAAATTTAATATGACTTTTGAATATTGAGAGTCTAGACCAAAAAGACATTCAAAATCACCTGACAATATCAGTTGCACGAGTTTTGGCGATTTCTTCAAGAACTTGCTCACTCAAACTAAGACGCCTAACTTGATCATGATCCAACAGCCAATGTTCTACATTACCTTTTGGCTTCCCAGCATGAATAGAAATCAAATTTCTATACGCCAGACTCTTTTCCTCCTCACTTTCATCATCCGATTCATCCTAATTAATTGCAAAAAACAATAATTAAGCTATTTAGAAACCTTAACTGATTCAAGATATAAACACGTTCTCTTTTTGTGAAAAAAAACATTTCTTTTATAAAACAAAAATCACTTTTGGAATTATTGTCACCTTATGATTGAGTTTAGATCCATCATCTTTGTCCTCATTCGACTCAACTTCTTCTTCTTGTACCTTTTGGCTTTGATTTTCAGGAGACTCTGGTGGTTTAGTTGAAATAAGAATCCTTCTTTTCAGCGATTCTGGTGAAGGAAATTTCTTCATTTTACGTGAATGATTCGGACGAAACAACATACCTCCAAATATATCATCCACCATCTGCATTCAAAAATATTAATTTCAACTAAAAAAATGTTACTAAAATTTTAAAATATGCTAGTGGTGATTCTACAAACTTTGGCGACTTTGCGTTGAAGAGGTGGAGTTATATGGTCTTCAAAAGTTATTACAACAGGATACTCAGAGGCCTCAAATGCATTGTCCCTAATGGCATTCAAACAATCTCTGAGTTTCACTGAAGAAGTCAGAGTCCTACAGCTCAAAAAATAAGTCCATTAGTTTGTGTTATATGCATATGAACTTTGTGTAACTCTGCACAAATATGGTATTTAAGAGAAAATCGATACCCTCCATGACGAACTTCGACGTCATCTTCTCTTGAATTTGGCCACAAATCGAGCTCAATGACTCTAACTCCTTTTTTGAGAGCATTTATGATTGGGGTAGTACTGCTTTCACTGCTCAATTGATTTCCAGTTAAATAGGAGTTGTGGCCTGTGTACAAGAAATAATGAGCCAAAGGAGAACTCATGTCATGGTGCACCTGGAGATACAAATATATCAAAACATCCAAAGTCATGATCCAAGACAATCCAAAAGGCCTATTTGCAAAATAACTAGAAAATGGTGTTTTCCCTTTCTATTTTTACTTAGTATCCGATCTTGCGACCGACTAATCTAAGAGAACCAATCCCATTGTCCACTAACAAATGACTCATTTGAAGCCAGAGTTTGCCAGAGTTTATCAGAATTCTAACGTGAGACCTTAAGCGGAGCACGCTCTCAAGTCCCAAGCGGAGCGTGTTTTCTCATAAAGAAACAATGAAACTAAGCATGGAAAACAAAGGATCAATCAGCACACTTTTGAAAATAATAACTAGTAATAAATAGGATCACTTCAGCTAGGCATTTCATCGAATGGTAAATGTGCAACCATCCAGTGTTGTCCAATGCAAAATTCTAAAAAATACATTGATTGATAGCCCCAAACAGTGCAAAAATAATTTCACAAAATAAAATAGCTGCACATAAAACGCAAAATGGAGCAAAAACTATAAAGCTTATTGAATGCTGTGAAAAAGATTAACATCGCGTTGTTTACAAAAACTATAAAAAATACATTACAATTATTCTAGTCAGAATTTTACTATGGAGTATAACGAATCAAACTCTGATTTCTCCAATTGAATATTTTTTAATTATTAATTTCGTTGGATTAATAAGATATGTTACACTAATTTAAAATATCTATAATTGTTTAAAGACACTAAACCTTACTATTTTTGGTTTTAATAATATATATATATATATATATATATATATATATATATATATATATATATATATATATATATATATATATATATATATATATATATATATATATATATATATATATATATATATATTTGTTATATAAATATATAATCTTGCGGCTTAAATCTAATAATCTTAAAGAAGGGATGACAAACGGATATATCCGTCCCGTTAAGATTCAACCAGTAAAAGTTAAAAAAAAACGAGACGAGGTGGGACAGACCTAATTGTGGAGGAAGGTTTAAAATATAGATCCGTTTTAAAATCCGCGTCTTTTAAATCTCAAAATATAAAATTTTATATTAATATTTGTGTCCGTAAAATATAATAGATAGTTAAAGAGTTGTAAATGTTAGCAATCTTCTTCTTTGAAATCATATTATATTTCATCTAGTGTGCCATATAATGTAATCTTCTTCTTTGAATTCATATATAACTACTCCTTAATTTGAATAAAAGTTATTTTTGATGAGTTTCTATGTATTCTGTCTCAAGATTGATTTTGTTTAATTTTTGTTTAAACAATACAAAAGATTTATTTATTTTAACAAAAAGTTGCAACAACTAAAAATATTGTTTCTTCTAAAAATATTACCTGATCAACAAGGGGACCATTAAGGTCACCAAAGAGATAACGAAAGAAAGCATCAAAATGAAGGCCTCTCCTTTGAAATATATTGAGATGCTTTAGACTATGAAAAACATCTTGAGCATGTTTTTTGGTAGCATCATTATTCTCCTCGCCTTGAAAATGAACTAAAAAGTTGCATAGTTCATCCATGTTCATGGTACCATTTTGTGTATACTTATAAAAAATATTGTTGATTTCCTCTGGTGGTTCAACCACCTTAAGCTTAAACATTCTATTGAAACAAAAACAGACTTTGAAGTGTTGTTTCATTGATTTGTTCCTAGAGGTTTGTCTAATACCAAATTTGGTTGCCATTGTTTTTTGTTTGATTAATGATGTTTCTTGAGGGGGAGATAACAGTGAGATGGGATGAAAAGTGTGAAATTTTTTGGGATTTTAAAATTATTGTCTATGGCTTGGAGCTCAAGTGAGAATTTATGCTATTACTATGTTCATAAGGAAGGTGAATAACAAGATGAATGTAAATTGGTTTTGTTAACTTTATCTATGTAAAGAAGAAAGAGATGGCTTGAGATTCTTTTTGTATGTAAGAGTTAAATGAAATTTAATCTGTCCCCCTAGACTAAGATGTTATAGAGTCCAGGGTCAAAAAGTAGAATCAATGATAGGTTCTTAAAAGTTTCTCAAATCAAATAAAAAAAAAATGAAAAGTTACTTAAAAGAGTATAGTGATGAAATGACAGAGTTTTGTCGTCTATTATGTTCTCTTTGATATACGAGATCAATTTCTAATTTTTAAAGTCTGACATACGAACTATTATAGATTTTTTTCTTCCTATAATCACCTTTTTAAAAGACTAATATGTCATTAAAGCCTATTTAAAAATATGTTTTACATTAAGGTTTTTAAATTTGTTTTTACTTTTTCTTTACATAGTCCTCTTATGTATGTTAAACATGTATATTCTATGCATTTTATAATGAGTAATTCATTTGAAATAAAAGAGTATCATAAAATGAATGATTTATTTTAATTTTCAATGCATCTTTTCCAATTTACCATCTAATTAATGTTACTTTCATCATTCTCAATACATGATAAGGGTACTTTAGTAAAAATATCATTCTCTTTTTCGTTTTTTTTAATATCTGTGACATGGTCAATTGAATCACTGTGAGACAGAAGAAATAATCAAATTTGTTTTTAAAAATGTTTAAGTCTAACATTTTTATTAAATAAACTAGGTTATAAATATCTGTAAAACAGTCAAGGTTACGAATGTTTGTAAATCAGTCTGACGTATTCACATTCCTTTCCTTTGCGGGCGAAAAAAGACACCCGGTTTATATGAAAATAATAATGTGTCAGTCACTAAAGAGCTCACTTAAACCACCCATGATGGGTTGCTCTAGTATGTTCCTTAGATGAAAGTAGCATCAGATGATAATCAAGTTAAAGTTAGGAATATTCAGTGTGATGTGCTGGTAAAGCTAGGTAGAAGAGAAGCATTCATGTTGAGTGGAAAGGATAAAAAGGAATGTGAAATATAAGGTAACAAATTGAATCCATCCTTTTAACCAAGTATTTTCAAATGTAGTAAGTCTTTAGCTTTTAACTCTTAAAAACACCTTATAGAGATTAATTATTTCAACTTATAATATAAACTGTTTATTAGAGTTCTCATTATTTTAGAAAGATGGATTCAACTTTTTGCTTTCAATAAGCAACTGAAAAAATTTAACCAAATTGATCCACATATATTTAAAATAATCCAAAAATTTACCGCACAGAAAAAAAGAAAAAGAAAAACTCATTAAGGTTACAAATGGGACACATGATGTCTTCCTTAATCCTATGACTATTTTTAATTTACAACAAGTTACAAAACATATACAAACTCGGTATGAAAACTGCACTATTGGAACTAGATTGAAAGGCGAAGGAAATGATACATCAAGCACAGAAGGAGAGCTTAAATAAAATCGAATCGCATAAGAAGCCTAACTGACTTATACTGCTTTCCTTTTCGGTCGTAGAGTGGAACAGCGCGGATCCCTTGTTTTAGTTCTGTGATTGGTAAACAAGTTTGGCCTGCAAAATCATCTGTCTCAGACATGTCATATTCTTGGACTTCCACTCTTAGCAAAGCAAGTTCAGGGACAGTTAAAGGAAAGGTAAACTCTTCTTCCCATGTAGGTACCCAATTGTCCTCTTTTATCTTTGTTTCCTTCATTGTTACATCAGCTGGTACTCCAGCTATGCCAACCTGCCTCGCAAATAGACAATGTAAGCGCATGCAGGAAGTACCAATGGTATGTATCTTATGATTAATAGTAAGATTCAATTCATGATTCGAAAAATAGGTCTTTCAAATCATGATTTGAATCTCGATTTGATAACCACACTTTACACTAGTATTTATGTGGATAGACAAGACCAAATATGCTGTAAATAAACCTTTAACTTTCCAAATGCACTCTAGAAAATTCATAATATTATATCTCCTCAATTTTTTTTAAAGCTTGGTATCCGGCCTTACGGCCCAACTGATTAATCTAAGCGTACGTTTGGATTGATGGAATGAAATGTAATAAACTTAAATTCCGTTGTTTGGATTAATTAAAAATGGATGGAATGGAGCAGAACCGAATGAAATGCATTTCATCCCATTCCATCACTTTCCATCACTTTTTGTTCCCTCTAATTTGGGTGGAATGATAAAATTGCTCTCTTTCGTCATGAAATACACAAACAATGGAATGGTATCTTTATTCCATTCCGCTCCGCTCCACTCCATTCCGCTCCTTTCCGTTCCATTCCGCTCCATTCGTTTTACCGTATCCAAACATAATCTAAGGGAATTAATTCCACCGTCCATTTGCGGGGGTCCCATTTAAAGCCTGATCAATTCTTTGTTTGGACTAGCCCAACACATGAATTGTTAGCACCTAACATGATTCGAACCTGAGATCTTGAGTGGAGCACACTCTCTTAATTGCCCTTAATGAGAAACCATTTTCATCAGACTGACTAATCAAAATTGTCTAATCTACAAGTAGTAAAAGATTAAATACTACACAAGTTAAGTTAAGACAAACACAATCACTATTGTCTTAAAGTAGCAAAGGAGAAATAGTATTGGTGTATAAGGAATTGACAAGTTATACGATGAAGTGAGAATAATTCTAATAAAACAAAATAATCTTACCCTGGCATAAAAGTCTGGTGGAGAATATAAGTCAAAGTGAGTTTTGTCGAAATCTATACTCCATCCATCTCCCACATATATTTTCACCTATCATGTAAGATTAAATTAAAAATGCGCATTTTGCTAACTGCTTCATTTAGATAATATCCTCCCTCACCTTAAGAGTCTTCTTCACTTGCAACTTATCTTTAGGATTGAATACCTCATTATTTGGACCTACATTCATAAGAAAGTCTGGTTTTTTTACATAACCACAACCACCATTGGATCTAAACATTCCATGCATCAACCAAAGATTTTTGCCATATCCCTGTAGTTGGATTAAAGTCTATTAGTCTAACGTATACCAAATTTACAAAAATTACCATTTTTAAGCAGAATGATTAGAGACAAATGAAAAAACACTGATCATCGACATTAATTTTAACATTAATGTTGCCATATAATATGTAACATAATAACATTTAATAAGTTTAGAAGGAATGATAAATAAATTTTCAACACACAAACAAAACTAATATTGAAAAGGCTAATTAGTAACACTAAAGAGAAAAAATGAAAAACAAGATGCAAACCTGCATATTGAATGCAACCATTTGAGCACCATGCATCCAGCCAACCATTGGCTTGTAGTTGGAGGAGGTGACCCGTGTACCCTTCGGATATATCCTCAAAAAGTTCTTCTGGGTGAACCTATCATACAAAGTTGAAAGCATTATACTTAGAATGTTGAAGAGTTTTATGAAACGTGCAAGAGAAGTAGTAGTGGATCATTTTGACACATAAATATAGTACAAGAGAAAATGATATTTTGACACATAATGATCCATACATTAATCATGATATCAAGTGTATATTTGAATACGAATCGTGGTTAATGAATATCGCTTGTATTTGAAGACATGAAAATCATGTATATTTGAACATAATTTAGATGATTAAAAGATATGAACATCATGCATATTTGAACATAACTTGGGTGATTAATAAATACACACATATATTTTAGAGTTTAATGGTAGTGCACTGTCAGTGTAAAAAAGTATTACACATGCATCCAATCAAAATATTTTAAAGTGTCAAATCATATAAATAATTTAAAATTTAATAGCTGACTTGGCGGGATACATGGTTGTCATTGGTTGACAGTGTAAAAATAATTTACACGGTCAGTGCACCATCATTTTTCTCTATATTTTAACATCTGAAAATCGTGATTAATGATGTTTAAAATCATGGTTAGGTGTGCTTAGTGAATAATCAATGAATTGCAACACCGTGTTATATCCATTTACAATCTACTGAACATAACTAACCATTAATAATCTAATTTTTTGTCAAAATCTGATACCAAATTTATGTGTCAAAAGAACACGGAACTATTGATGTTTGATATGAAATCAGATATACTACCTAATAAGATCAGTTCCAAGTGACTCAGCAGCCTTTTCAAGAGCTTGTTCACTTAAGCTAAGACGTCTCACTTTATCCTCTTCAACTTTTAAGGCTTCCTTAAGACTACCCTTAGGCTTTCCAGCATGAATAGCAATTAAACGCTTATATTCGCTCTCTTGATTTGATTCATACTCATCATCACTTGATACATCATCATCATTCAGTTGATTTGTGTCAGAGTCGCCCTGTAAGAAGATTGTTTGAATTGATTTATTTAAGTTTATCTACTTATATGAGCTCTTTTGAGACGGTTTAGAAGAGCTTATAAAACATCTTATGACATGATCATACGCTCTTCAGAATAGTTTATAGAAACAACGTATAGATTGTATATGAAAACAACTTATACTTTATATAAAAATAGCTTATACTTATATGATAAACGCCTAACTAAAGTTGTTTATCCAATAAAACTAAACCAATAGGACATTGTATTGCGAAAATAGAGGCTTCTAGAAAGTGCAATTCTTAGCTTTTCTCACCTTATCATCTTCATTTTGTGTATTTACATTTACAACATCAGTGACTTCTTTTCTCCATTCATCTTCATCAGAATCCTTCGAATTTGATTTCAGCAACTGTTTGGAACTCTCCCTCACGCTTTTGGAATTTAAGTACTCTTGTGGAGGTTTTGTTGATATCATGATCCTATGCTTCAATTCTTCAGGTGAAGGAATATTGTTCAAATTTTCATCAATTGGACAGAACAACATATCTCCAAATGTTTGAGTTATCATCTAATATAAAAACAGAATGATGATTTAATTCCAAAAATTTTGTGAACCTGGACGAATATCTCCTTTCAGATATATCAAAAGGGTAAAAAAATTTAGCCCTTACAGAATTTCCACTTTTTGTTTTTAGTCCTTACAAATAATTACCTGAGCAGCTTTTTTTTGAAGGTCTGCTTTAAGATGGTCTTCCAGAGTAATTATGACTGGATAAGGAGATGCAACGAAAGCGTGATCTTTAATGGATCTCAAACATTTGATCAACTCCACAGGTGGTGTCAATGTCCTACATTCACATGTAAAAAAAAGTAGAATATATGAAAAAGCTAGTTATTTAGCATGAACTACCATAAAAAAGTTAAAATCAAAGAAAAAGGAATGTTTAATAAATTTAAAAATCGGAACCAAATCAAATCGAAAAGAGAACCGAACTGTGTGTCACAAACTGAATTGATGTTTAATTAAATAGTTCAGTTTGTGAACTGTCCATCACAATTTGATTTTATCATTTTGGTTTGGTTTAAGGGTTTGGCTTTTAGTTCGGGACAAACCATTGATGGTTCGTATCAGTTTTACCGAACTGCAGTAGTGGTTTATTTTAGTTCGGTTTTTCTTCATGAACTAACTATGAACAGTCCTAACAAGAGATCCTTGTTAGTGCCTATATATAAATTCATGTGATCTACACTTTGTGATAACTCATTCATCAACCTAAGATAGGTCTGCAGAACATGAAATTTGAGTTCTATCAATTACTTATTCTTCCACTCTTAATAAAAGATACACCAGCATGAGCTAAACAGTTTTTTAAAGAGACATACACATTTCAAATAATTAGTAGTTTTTCATGCTCAAATAGTCTTATGCAAGGTTATCAAGATCGGAATCTTGCATAAGACCGGGATCTTGCATAAGATCGGGAGGGAATAGTATGATTGTAAAACATAAGATCATAACTAAGTTCGAAAGGTCCTATCCAATTATTTTTGTAAGATCGAAAAGGCTCATCAAGATCGTAAAACATAAGATCGTAACATAAATTGTAAGACACTACTAAAACGAAAAAAATATTACGATATATCTGAAGTATTTTTACATGATATTTTAGTAGGCAAGTGTATTTGTGGAAAAATGACTGCTGCCAAACTGTTATTTTTGCACCTCTGCATCTTGTCATCCTTCTCGGCCTATAATAGTGGTGGTCGGAAAATGGCTGACCATGGCCGGAATTGACCAAGATGGCACGCAATCAATGGTTTTACGATTTTTTCACAATTTGGATACAACTCAGGATTCTACTTAAGATCTAGATCGTTGAGGTGAATGGGATCACAAAATCGTAAGATTTTAAGACCTAGATCGAGATCTTGACAACCTTGGTCTTATGAATGTTTCCCAACTAGCATTTTAAATTTTAACCCGTGATGAAATAGGTTACATAACTAATCCGTATTAGAATCGGTTATTTAAAAGCAACGGCATTTATCGGTAAATCAAAAAATCTTACTAAACATACATTAAAACCATTTTGCAATGTGTTAATCAGTAAAAATATAAATACCTTCCATGTAAAACAAGAATATCATCTTTGGTGGAATTGGGCCAAATATCAAGCTCAACAACTCTCACACCTCTTTTCAATGCCTTTATAATGGGAACATCACTACAAACACTGCTGAGTTGATTTCCAGTGAGATAGGAATTATGGCCCGTATATATGAAATAATGGGACAATGGAGCTGTCATATCCTGATTAACCTGAATTACAAAACAAATTATCATCCCTAATAGGTTAAAACTATCACAATCAAATTGTTAATTCTCATTTATGAAAATTTGGTAAACTTAATCGTGTAACAACATTAAATGAAATTTTCATATCTAAGTAGAATCAATTTCAGAGCATAATCAATTCTACATTTGGTGTATGCTTTGGTTTCACGTTTAGAATACCCCGAATTGATTCTGGATGTGTATAATTGATTTTAACATGTTTCGTTGCTCTCGAATATAATTGATTATACTTTCTAGAATTGATCCTACTTGAATATAGGATTTGACTTATGAGTCTGAACATAATTTTTACACTGAAATTTACTGTTCAACTCATTTTTGAAGCGATTTATTCATACATAAATCACTTTATTTTCAACTCACTTTTAACCGGAATCAATTTCACATAATCAATTCATTTAAAATCAATTTTCTTCTCAACGGAACCAAACACACACAAACCAGACCAATTAAAATCAATTTTCTTCTCAACGGAACCAAACACACACAAACCAGACCAATTAAAATCAATTCTACACTATTAAAATTGCTTTTTGCGTCTTCTAAAATTGGGAACCAAACATACAGTTCAATGAATGAATGCGTAATCTAAATCATGAGATCTGAAATCAAAGACCAAAATCTTTTACTGCACTTAAGGTGTTTGACTAAACGTCAAAGCATTGAATTGAAACAAACATAGAAAAAGCAACTGACTCTGACACATTACCTGAGATCTAATCGGAGGATTGAATTCTGGAGAAAATAGGTAATGATGAAAATCATCAAGCGCGAGGTTATGCCTCGCAAATTTCGTAATGTGATGCCGCTTTTGCAAAACTTCCTCCACCACCTTTTGCGGGTCAAGTTCATCAATCTCCTCCACTACCTCGCCCTGAACCTCCGCGAGGAAGCGGCGGAGCTGGTCGGGAGTCATATGGGCCCCACCTTCGGAGTACTTGATGAAAAGCTCCCGGATCTCCTGAGGCACCACCGCTTCCCCGGACTTGAAACTCCGCCGGAAGCACACGCAGACTCGGTAGCTTCCCATATAATACTAGTAATTGGTTTGTTAATGCAATGCAAATGAAATTGAAATGAAACTAAATGAAGTTTTTTTTCCTCTTCTTTGAAATGAAATTACTACACAGTTATTGTATACACTATCAATAATGCTTCATAAATTCATAGATAAGCTAGTGTATTTATTGTGTGTGTGCACTCATAACTCATGGATGAATAAATGTGGTTAATAATAGTATAACACATGGAAATTGAGGTGATAGAGAAATCAATGAAATGAATAAAGTGATCCAAGTACAGCACATACTTCAATGATCTAGGATTTTGCCATGTGAAATTTTGAGAGAGAATCATAGTAATGTTTTCATTTCTATTTTTTTAAAGTTGGTATGGGACACGAGCAATTTTAGAAATGGGGTAAACAACCAAGTTGTATTGGTTTGATAACTCAACAAATCACACATGACAAGAGACAACTTAACGGGAATATTATTTTTAAAAAAAGGACAATAACATATAAAATATGAAAATACTTTTTCTTTAAACAATAAAATTAGAAATGGCAAGAGTTTGATATTCAAACTAAGTTGACATTTCAAATTTATCATCTTATTTAACAACTTTAATATTTATCAAAAGGTTTTAAAAAATATATTCCTCTGTATCACAATGACAAGAAAAGTTGCAGCGAATAAGAGAAGGAAAAAAAAAATTCTTCATAACGGAAAAGATAGAAGATAGGAAATTCAACAATTGTTTTTGTCTTATTTTATATTTTTTTATAAGTTCTTTGTATTTAATAGGTGTTCTAGGTCGGCCAAAGCGGTCCAGGAGAAAAGAAGGCTCAAACGCTAAGACTCACCAAATATGATAAATATAGATCAAATGTCGATCAACAACTAACAAGAAAAAGATAAGACAATCAAAGTCATTCAAATGATTCCACGGCTCACCGCGTTTTACGAGATTCCTTGACAAATCAAATACAACAAATCTCTTTATATAAGAAAGAAAAACGCGGGTCGTTTTAGGATAACTTATCTCTTGTTAGTATAGAGTGCGCCTAAGAGTTGGTGGATTACGTTTTAAGTCTTTTTCTAGTTATTTTGCAGATGCTTTAATTCTCTTATCTTTTCGGAAGAATTAAGATGAACGTATGAATAAACGTGCAGAAATTGTTGGTGGAGGATATGGGGATTGAAACAGTCTAGATGGGGTAAATAGACCATTCCCCAAAAACCATTTTAATTTTTTTTTTATATAAAATCAGAGTTTTTCCGACAGATGTGCATATTACATGCTTTAAGGCCAATTGTTGTTACCATTAGAGCATATAACAAACGGAAGAAAAAGATAATGGCAGTTTTATAAAGTATATGATTAAATGGATATTGCAATTAACTTAGATTATCAGTAATCACAACATCTGAGAAATCTAAACTTTCTTAAAGAAGCATTTCAATAATTATCATAATTCAATTTTCACTCGCAATTTAAATTGAATTTGATTAATCGAATGATCAATCTAACAACAAGAGTTCATACAACAATAATCGTATGAGAGAATCTTCAAATGACTAGATTTATCACAAACCTAAACTTTAATCACGAAATCGCTATAAGCAAATAAATCCTAACAACATGTTATTCTACGAAAGCGATACAAACCTAAGCATGCAAAACTATGCAAAAAAATTAGAGAGAGAGAGAGAGAGAGAGAGAGAGAGAGAGAGAGAGAGAGAGAGAGAGAGAGAGAGAGAGAGAGAGGATGAGGAGGAGAAGAGTACACCAGATATATAATGGTTTAGCTTTATCATCCTCGCAGGAGCTTAATCCAATCTTTAATAGTTTCCCATTTGAAATTTGTTATTATTCTAATATTAATAAAATGGCAATTGTTTATAGAAAATATACAACCACTTGATACAAAATACTCTTGAAAAATAGTTATTCTTCTTATCTTGATCCTCTCTTGTTACATACGACGTCTGCTTCACTGATCTTTCAAGATCCGCATGATCTTGACTTAAATCTTTCAGAATCATCAACCTGCTCCAAGTCTTCGTATGTGGCAATCACTCTAATCCCGCCAATTCCTTGAGCGATGACCTGTCTATAGAACATAGAAACTCAGACTTCGTCTGTAAACTTTCACATAGCTCTACCGAAGTAATTCTGGAGAAAAGACTTTTTTCTTTTTCCTACTGGATTTCTAAACTCCAACAACATCACACAATCTGAATCTTGACCTGCAAGAGTCCATACAATAATAATCACAAGAGAGGGTGTTCAAATGACTAAATATATCACTGACATAAACTTTAATCACGAAATCTCTATAAGCGGAAATCCTAACAACATGTTATTCTACGAAAATGATACAAACCTAAGCATATAAAACTATGCAGAAAATTAAAGAGGGGGATGGAAGGAGAAGAGTACATTGGATATATAGTTGTTCACCTTTATCATCCTCGCATGAGCTTAATCCACTCTTCAATGATTTTCCATTGGAAATTATTTAGTCTTCCAATAATAATAAAATGACAATTATTTACAGAAACTGTACAACCATTTGATACATGATACTTTTGAAAATAGCTAGTCTACTTATATAGATCCTCTCTTATTGCATACCGCATCTGCTTCACCGATCTTGTAAGATCCACCTAATCTTGACTTAAATCTTCCAGAATCACCAACCTTCTCCAATCTCTGTATGTCGTAATTCCCTTGATCCCATTGATTCTTGAGTGATGACTTGTCTGAAGAACACAACAACTCTCACTTCGTATGTAGGCTTCCACATAGCTCAACCGAAGGAATCCTAGAAAAAGACATCTTTTTTCTACTAGATTGCCAAACTCGAGCAACACCACACAATCTGAATCTTGACCTACAACTCAAGAACTTCACAAACATCAACATGAATGAACCTCCTCTACAATAGATCTCACATTCTCTAGAATCGAGAAGTAATAATGATGTTGACATTGCTAGAGGTTGAGGATGAGTTCAGATGCTAAAGATATATTTGAAAAGGTGTTCTTTGAAAGTGTGTTTCCAAGTTTTTAGAAAGACTTTCAAAGATATGATTATCATCACAATAATCATTCTCATTATTATGGTGAGAAATTCAAAATGACAATCTAAAAAAATAATTATTGAGGGAGAGAGAAAAATGATTTATATAGCTGCTTGAGATTGTGCACAAAATGAGTGACGAATTTATGTCTGATTCAAGTCAAGAACATTTGTCGATTTGAGTCAAGTGAACAAGTAGAGTCAAACAAGATCAACATAAAAAAAGTTACCCATTTTTCTGTGATTTGAATGAAGTAGAAATTGTGATTTGGGTCAAATCGGACAGGGCCAACAAGAAAATATGTGAAATTGTGTGATTCGAGTCATGTGTAAGTTGTGATTCAAATCAAACTGGGCAGTGGCTAATAGAAGCTTGTGCGATTCGAATCATGTGTAACTTATGACTCGAGTCACAATGTTGTATGATTTGAATCAAGTGTAAATTGCGATTCAAATCACAGACACACGATTCTCTTATTTTTCCCTATTAGATTTGATTTGAGTCATATATTGTGTTTGATTAAGGTCACACACATGAAATCTCAATTTTTTTATATTTTTCAAAATAGTTTGAGATTCCACTTGATACATAACTTGAACCAACCTCAAATATGGTTATTGTTCCATTAACTTAACCAATTGACTTAAAGCATAATGATCATACTCAAATATAAACAATTTTATTTATGCATGAAAAATACCATTTAAAAAAGCATTATAGTCAATTATAAGATACTTTCAAAGATCTAACTAGAGGAGACTCAATTATGAAAGCGATAAATGATAAACAATAATAAATTAGACAAGCAACAAAACCAAAGGCCTAGAAGGCAGAGCAACTTCAGTTTCCCCCTTTTTTATGCTTGGAAAACTTGCATTGTAATTGAGTCGACATGAGCATTAAGTAAAGTGTGATCAAGTCTTTCCTTCGTGCTTCCCCTAAAACACTACACGATCTCAAATTTTCATAAAAAATAAATCAAATCTAGACTCACATTTTAACTTACCCCCCTTTGACAAGATCAAAAAGAGATGAACGCTAATGAGTCTAAATGCAAAATAATTAGCAACAAAAAAATATATTCCAGAGAAAATAAATCTAAACATATATGCAGAATAATATACAACAAATAGTATGATACATCACATATACATGAAAGATAGCACATGCCGAATGCAACGAATATGCACAACAATGACATGAAACATTCAGTAGCTAAACATAATGGTTAATTCACATACAAAATCATATTGGAAGAGGGATAAATAATACATGAAATATGAACATGGTTAAACCTAGTTGTTATGTTCATGCACATAATCAAAGAATGCACTTAACAATATTCTAAATGCAAAAACATAGAGTTAAAATGCAAAAACGGGATGAAGAAAATAATTATGATGCACATAAAAAGAAGTAATGAATGACCGAAATGCAAATAATATGATATGAACATGTAACACAATCAAATGATATGAATGAAATAAAATGAAAGACTTTTTGTAAAAATAGAGGTTTTAATGATGAAATGAAATAATGGAATGAAAACTGAAGAGACACGCTTTAAAACTAAAAACTAAAAGTTATGATTCGAATTAGGTATACATGTGATTCTAATCAAGTAATTATTTTTTATGAGAAGCTAGTTGTGGTTCGAATCAGATGGCGGTGTGATTCGAATCAAATGAATCAGTAGTTTTTCAAGAAAAATGAAGAGGTCTTGATTCGAAAAATATGATGTCATGTGATTTCAATCATGAAGCAAAATCTTAAAAACTTAAACGCATGTAAAATAGTTTTTATGAAATTGAAGAAATGGTAAGTGAGATTTTTTAATGCTAAAGAATTTTAATGAATATGCTAAGAGGGTTAATTCCAGATGAAAAATAATTTTAATGATGTAAGGATGAATGAAGAATACTATTCATAAATGAATAATAACAACTCGATGCAAGAAATTGATGAAATGTTTGATGCAAGATACTTTAATGCAAAAAGAACTTTGATGTCAATGAGTGTCATGGTGCATATGAATGAGATATATCATGCTCACATAATAAACATATACTATATAGAATACTTTTAATGATGAGGATGAATCAAATTTTCTGTATGTAATATATCACAAAATACATTAAACAAACAAATATCAACTAATAAATAAAGTCACATTAATAGAAGATGGATAGGAGTGGAACGATCATACCAATTTAATGATCTAGGCTCTGAGTTTTTGCACAAGTAATTATTAGTACACAAAATTTAAGCAAAATCACAATATGATCAAACCAAAATACATTTGGATATGTCTTTCTTTGCACGCTTGATTATCAAACACTTATTAACAAAATATCAAATATAGTGAAATGACACATGTTGTGATTATCTTTGCTTGTATCTTACCATCCAACAATGATTAATTACTTTGTTGCATGAACTTTGCATCAACAAGCTTGGATAACTTCTTCGACACTTGTCAATAATTTGGCTCACGCAAAAATTTATTACTTTGAGTCTTCTCATATGCTTTTTGAAACTTTTTCTAAAAATGAATGAAATTTATGTAGTAAAAGTTTCTATGTCATTGTATATGAACACTTGAAAATACAGTAAGAATTGTTTCAAAAGTATGATTAAAGAGGTGACTTGAACTATGACAAAATCTGATATTTATAAGTCACAAGATACCTTTAAAAATTAGTAACAATATTTGACAAAATGATCATGAGTATTTGCAATGATTTGGAAAGGTATCATGGTCACATGCAATGAAGGGGGTATGACATTGATTTAAAAAATTTCACCATGTTCCATAGGTCATTCAATTGACCTAGGATGTCAATCTATGGCGTTCAAAAATTTGAAGAAAATGTAATAATTCAATTGATTGAATTGGAATTGTCAATCGATTGACCTATACAAAAATGAAATAGTAAATCGATTGGATCAAGAGGTAAATCAATTAATTTCTTTAATTTTTCAAATTTTATTTCATAGAGGCAATGTCTATCGATTGACCTATTTGAAACTTTGAAAATTTTCTAACTTAAAGATGTAACTTTGAAACAATGCATGCATAAATGTTTAATTTTTATTTCTTGAGCACCTTAGACTTCTAAAAATTTAAATCCACATTGTACCTTAGTATAAAACCATTTTCATGAAACATAAGAGCTTGATCCATCCATTTCCATGACAAATTCAATCCTTATATTTTCCTTCTTTCCATTGATCTATCTTCATCAAAAGACCATCTTCATAAAATCTTGTTTTATTATATGATCAAATCTCTTGAAATCTAAAGTTTATGCAATCTTGGTACTTGATTCCAATCTTTTTCTTCTTTGAACTTTCTTCTAAGATAGGCTTTTTTCCAAACTTCAAAAATGCATAACTCTATCATTATAAATCCAAATGACGTGAAATTGGTGACCATTTTTAAGGTCTTTGAAAGAGATACAACTTTGATGAAGACACGTTTCTCATTTGAAGGTCATATAAAAAGTTAAGCAAGGTGGAATATTCAAGTATACAGCTTGACACTTAGTAAAATTTTCAACATGTTGAAATTTCCAAACTTCCACCTTAAAATTCTCCATGTTCCAAGCTCCAAATGAAAAAATGTTGAACATCAAACTTGTTCCCCTTGATCCAAGCTTTCCAAAGAACCCAAGTTCATGCATTTTGGATGAAGATTGCTAGGTCTGTGCATGGCTTTAACAGGGCTGCATCATTGGAAAGAATCAAATGTGCAAACTTCAGTTCACATTGCCTTGCCATTCAAGCTTCATTCAGACTTCAACATGGATCATTTTGGACCTTAATGTATTACATCATGGGCTTGTACATGCCCATGCACTCGTGCCATTCACATTGCCAATTTTGGACAGATTTTGAAGTGTGTAAATATCATTCCCTTTGCCTATAAATAGAAGGCTTATGAGCTCATTTGAATCACACCTTGGGCGCCAGCTTTGCCCCCCCCCCCCCAATTCAAACCCTCTCATTCTAAAGCAAAACCTGAGAAATTTGAATTTGAAATTTGAATTTGAATCTCAACTGTTGGAGATTCAAGAACTCTAGGATCCACAGTCTTGCAACCTCTCCAATCACTTCCTGCTAGCTTCTCAAGTGTGATCAGATCGTGTTTGAAGCAAGCAACATCAAGTTCTGCATAGCATTGAAGGTAATTTTCAGAAAACTTCATCTCTTCGATTCTCACTCAATTCTACTCATTTCTCTTGGATCTTTGGTTGTCTGAAGTCCTACCAATGTAGGCAAGAAGATTGAGTTGCTTAGAGGTCAAATCGAAGCAACTCAATTAACACACCTCAAAATTCAACTTCTCGTATCTTTTTATTTATTTGGAGTTAGTTGAAATTGAGGTCAGATTCGTGCTCTACGCCATTTTTTCTTTCAGATCATGTCCTCCTTTTTTATTTTGGTGATGGTTGAGGATGGACCAGTCCAGTGAGGTCCACCAGAGAAGAAGACCGGAGTTATAGCTCCGGTGGTGCATTGGCACGTCTCCCAGCCATAGGATCCAGTTGATTTGTTTTAATCCTGAGCGCTCATTGTAATTACCATCCCTGCAACGTGCTGACTCGTGTGTTTAGTGGAACACGCGTTTCAGGCCACTTGATCTGCCACCTCAATTAATGAGGGAGATCAAGTGGCTCACGTTTTTTTTATATTTTCTGATTTTCTTTTATTCCTTTTATTTTTATTAATTCATATTAATTTTAATATTGATCCAAAAAATATGAGTTTCACCAAAAAAATTCAAAAAATTTCCTCTTTTATATTTTGAATTAAAATTATTTTTTGGATCATTATTAATATTTTTCATGATTTAATTGATTTCGTGTTTGTTTTTAATTGTTTAAAAATACTTTTAAGTCTTTAAAAATTCTGAAATTTTTTCTCCAAGGTCCTTTGACCTTGTTTGACCTATGATAAATCTCATGGCCATTTCTTTGGTGTTTTGATGAGGTTTTAGGAATTTGACAAACAATATTTAATTTAAATGTATTATTTTAGTCCTTTTAATTTGAATAAATGTCAATTAATTGTGTTGACCAATTATGATGACTTATTTGAGTTTGACTCTTGTTGTTGGGCCTTAGTCAAGGTTGATTTGACTTTGTCAAGTTAATATCATTGGATTTAAGGGATTGATGGAATGTGCATTCCATCTCCCAAAATGAATGGATGATATTAATTTGGTAAAAATCCTCCTTTGACCAATTTGAGTTTTGATCCATTCCCCTCCCTCTTCATCTCATTCTCATTCTTTATGCATTCATCTCATTTGGCCTATGATATCTCAAAGTCCTAAGGCTAGTTGATTGAAAAATCAACATAAGTATGGATGAGATTAGACCACCTCCTTTGCATATTCTTTTAACGTGTGGTATGTTTCATGAGCATAGTCCATTATACTATGTCTCTAACATGCATCAACACCAAAATTCTATTGCCCGACCTCAAATAGTTGTGACTTCTACATAAGTCCAATTATGATTGCTTAACATAGCGCTAAATTTGTGACACAAAAAGGCATAACATTCTAGTTAGTGAGATTGTAAGTCTCCCCTCTTTCATGGTATTATGTGGAAACTTTGCCTTTTTTCCTTCCTTTTGGAAGATGTATTGGTTCAAGGATCCATGCTTATGATAAGTAGGTTGAGTGTTCTCCAAAGAATGACTTAAAAATGAAAAGCAAAAGTAAAATAATACTAACTTCTAACTCATTAACAACTAACATTTAATTTTAAGCCATTTACTTTAATGCCATTTAATTTTAGTCTTTATTCATTTGCAATTATTCATACCATTCTAATTGTTTATGTTAGTGTAATTTTCACTTTGTCTACTTGAACCATATTGTGTGATATATTCCATTTTGTGTATACCTTGTTTGTTTGTATGGTCTTTGACTATTAATGTACATAATAACAACAAAAATCCTAAAAAACTTTTGTGTGGACTGTTGACTTGATCTTGGGGAAATGGACTTAGAATTTAGGTAACATTCCTATGCTAAAGGACTTGGCCAATGCCAACTTTCTATGAAACCAAGTGCTTGCAATTTGAAACTTCATCTGATACATCTTTGAAGATCCCTTTGAGTTCATCTGCAACATGATCATTGTGAAGTTGTTATTTTGAACATATGACTTGTGAATTCATCTGTTACATGGGTTATATTAAAGAAGAGCATGGAGTGACTAAGCTTGGATGTGGTTATCTTTATTTGATGCCTTTGCTCTTCAGTAATAGCTTTTCAAAAATATTTGTAATGAAATGGGAGCCACCATCACTGATGACAAGTCTCGGCACGCCGAATCTAGGGAAGATTATGCGCTTAAAGGGTCTAATTACCACTCGTGTGTCATTTGTTGGAGAGGATATAGCCTCGATCCATTTTGATACGTAATCGACTGCAACGAGGATGTACTTGTTACCAAAAGAGGATGGGAATGGTCCCATAAAATCGATTCCCCAAACATCGAAGACTTCTACTTCCAAAATGCCTTTAAGTGGCATTTTTTCATGTCTAGATATGTTTCCAGTGCATTGACACCGGTCACAATTGATGATCGCGATGTGGACATCTTTCCATAGAATGGGCCAAAAGAGGCTGGCTTGCAAGATCTTAGCGCAAATCTGTGAGGCGCTTGCATATCCTCCATAGGGAGCAGAATGACAATGGGACATTATGGTTTCTACCTCATCTTCAGGGACACATCGACAAAAGACACCGTCGGCGCCTCTCTTAAAAAGCAGAGGCTCATCCTAATAGTAATGTTTAAGATCGTGGAAGAATTTTTTCTTTTATTGGTAAGTCAAGTCTGGTGGAAGCACCTCAACTGCTAACTAGTTGACGAAGTCAGCATACCATGGCAGTGTGGTTTTAGTGTAAATTTCTTCTACTACCTCGTTTATTTTGGTATCCTTATAGGTTAATGCACATTTAGCTGTATTGCTTTCCAGTTGAGCTATGAGTCGTTCGTAAGGGAAATCGTCATTTATAGGCACTCGTTCAAGTTCAATACCTTCTATTCTTGACAAGTGGTCGACCATGACGTTTTCAGTGCCCCTATTATCCTTGATTTCTAGGTCAAACTCATATAGTAGTAAGATCCACCTTAGGAGTCTTGGTTTGGCGTCCTTTTCATTTAACAGGTACCTAATAGCATCATGATCAGTATAGATAATTATCTTTGCTCCTACTAGGTAGGAACATAATTTATCTAGAGCGAAGACTACGGCTCAAAGTTCCTTTTCTATGGTGGCGTAGTTCATCCGTGCAGGGTCTAGGGTTCTACTTGCGTAGTATATTGCATGAAGTTTCTTATCCTTTCTTTGTCCTAAGACTGCGCCTACAGCATAGTCACTAGTGTGACACATGATTTCAAAAGGTAACCTCCAATCGGACGGTTCCATGATAGGTGCGGTGATAAGAGTTGTTTTCAGTTGTTCAAACGCTGCTAGGCATTTGTCATCAAAGATGAATTTGGCGTCTTTCATCAATAAGCAAGTCAGTGGTTTGGTGATTTTTAAGAAATCTTTAATGAATCGCCGGTAGAACCGACATATCCTAAGAAGCTTCGTATCTCTCTTACGGTTTTCGGAGGCTGAAGGTTTTCTATAACTTCTATTTTAGCCTTGTCGACTTCAATCCTCTTATCAGATACTATGTGTCTGAGTATGATCCCTTGTCGGACCATGAAATGACATTTTCCCAGTTTAACACGAGGTTCACTTTTACGCATCTTTTAAGTACCATTTCAAGATTCGATAAAAATACTTCAAAGCTCTGTCCGCATACAGAGAAATCATCCATGAAGACCTCCATGATGTCATCTATAAAATCAGCAAAAATTGACATCATGCATCTTTGGAATGTTGCGGGAGCGTTACACAGTTCGAACGACATTCTTCAGTAGGAGAATGTACCATAGGGACATGTGAAGGTCGTTTTCTCTTGGTCGTCAAGATGAATAGGAATTTGGAAAAATCCCGAATAACCGTCTAAATAGTAGAAGTGAGAATGCTTAGCCAATCGTTCAAGCATTTGATCGATAAACGGTAAAGGAAAATGATCCTTCCGAGTGGTTTTGTTCAATTTTCTATAATCAATGCACATTCTACTTCCAGTAACCACTCTTTGTGCTATAGATTCACCATTTTCATTATTAACAACTGTGATGCCTACCTTCTTCGGTACGACATATACTGGGCTGACCCATTGACTATCGGGTATCAGGTAGATAATACCCGCTTCTAACAGCTTATATACTTCTTTCTTTACTACATCACTCATAATGGGATTTATCCTTCTTTGATGTTCTCTAGAGGTCTTACTGTCTTCCTCTAGCATTATGTGATGCATGCATATGGAAGGGCTTATTCCTTTTAGATCTGAGATATTGTAGCCTAATGCAGTTGGATATTTTCTTAAAACATGTATAAGCTTTTCGGTCTCTATTTGTCCTAAGTCTGAATTGAGTATTACATGTCGCTCGAGTTCAGTGTCTAGGAATTCGTACCTTAGATTTTTGGGTAACGTCTTAAGTTTTAGGGATGGTTTCTTTGGGCAAGGCATATGATCGGGTGTTAGTGATAGGCATTCACTTAGGCTGTCATCTTGGTATTCCTCACTCGAATTTTCATCTTCAAAAGTAGGAGGCCTTGGAATTTTTAGTATTTCGAAGTATGATGTTTGTTCATTCTCCATTTCTCTTATACATTCGTCGATGACATCTAGTAGACAACATGTATCGTCTATAGCTGGTGCCTTTAAGAATTGCGTCCAAATGAATTTGACTTTTTCCTCACCAACTTCAAAGGTTAGCTTGCCTTTCTTAACATCTACAATAGCTCTGGCAGTGGCTAGGAATGATCCTCCTAATATGATAGGGATGTTCAAATCCTCTTTTATATCCAAGATTATGAAATCAGTAGGAATATAAAATTGTCTTATGCGTACCAGAATGTTTTCTAACATACCTACGGGAAATTTAACAGAACGATCTGCAAGTGGTACGGACATCCTAGTAGGTCTTAGTTCTCCCATTTTAAGCTTTTCGCATATTGACAGGGGCATTAAGCTAATATTGGCTCCTAAGTCGCATAGTGCTTTGTCTATGACAAACTTTCCGATTACACAGGGTATGGAGAAACTCCATGGCTCTTTCAGCTTAAGAGGCATATTGTTTTGTATTATGGCGCTACACTCAACAATAAGTGTAACGATTTTGTTATCCTCTATCTTCTTCTTGTTAGATAAGATTTCCTTGAGAAACTTAGCATATGAGGGCATTTGAGTGATAGCTTCCGTAAAGGGTATTATGATATTCAATTATTTTAGAAGCTCTACAAATTTTTTAAATTGCCCTACACTTTTAGATTTAACAAGTCTTTGAGGATAATGGATAGGAGGTTTATATAGTGGTGGAGGCACATAAGGTTCTTCTTTCTCTATGGCCTCTTCGCTTTTATCTTCCTCTAGTTCTTCTTCCTTCTTAGTTACCTTACCAGGGTCTTGGTGCATGGCTAGGTTTTGAATTCCAGGGTCGGTCCGTCCGTCTAGTTCTGTCCCACTTCATAGTATAATAGCATTTGCATGACCTTTCGGGTTTGGCTGCGGTTGTCCAGGAAATATGCCTGCAGGGGCAGCAATAGGTGCTTGTTGTTGAGCCACTTGTGAGTATTTATGATAGCTTTATGATATCCTGGTGGTACAACAGGTGCTTGGTTAGGTGCATACAATGCATTATTGTTTTTGTACGAAAAGTTAGGATGATTCTTCCAATTTGGGTTATAGGTGTTTGAGTAAGGGTTTCCTTGAGCATAGTTCACCTGGTTTATGGAGACTCCCGTCAGGAGTTGACATTCAGGGGCAGGATGCCCACGAACTCCGCATATCTCGCGGTTTGGTGCTACGGCAGCCACGGTGGCTGCGGGTGTTATGGTTAAGTTGTCTATCTTTTGAATAAGAACGTCTACCTTAGCATTAACATGGTCAAGACTACTTAATTCATACCGCCTTTCATTGGAGGTTTCTCTATGGAGGTTCTTTCGCTTCCCCACTAGTAATGATTTTGGGCCATACTTTCGATAAGTTAATATGCCTTATTGTAGGGTTTATCCATCAGTGTGCCACATGCGGCGACGTCTATTGTCAATCTTGTATTGTACAAGAGACCGTTGTAAAAGGTATGGATGATTAACCACTCTTCTAGACCGTGATGTGGACAAAGCCTCATCATGTCTTTGTATCTCTCCCAAGCTTCAAAAAGTGGTTCGTTATATTTTTAGTTAAACCCGTTTATTTGGGCTCTTAGCATTGCTGTCTTACTAGGTGGGAAAGATCGTGTTAAGAAAACTTTCTTCAACTCGTTCCACATAGTGACAGAGTTGGATTGTAGAGACTGGAGCCAAGCTCTAGCTCTATCTTTTAATGAGAATGGGAAAAGACGTAGTCTTATAGCTTTGGGGCTGACACCATTTGCTTTCATTGTGTCTGCATATTGCAAAAACACCGACAAATGTAGGTTCGGGTCCTCCGTGGAACTACCTAGAAATTGGTTTTGTTGTACGACTGACAACAATTAGGGTTTTAGCTCGAAATTATTGGCCTCGATGGCAGGGGCAGCGATGTTGTTTGAAATTCTGGTATCAGATATGAGATGTCGAAGGTAATGTCACGACACTAATATCTGAACAATACAAAACAGGATAAAAGATAAAGAATAACAATGCAAGAGACACAAGAAATTGTTAACCCAGTTCGGTGCAACTCATCTACGTCTGAGGGCTACCAAGCCAGGAAGGAAACCCACTAAAATAGAATCAGTTCAAAGACTCTCAGTAAACAACACAAGTTACAGTCTTTTTCACCTAATCTCTACCCGTGTGACTTCTACCTAAGAACTCTTAGATATGAGATCCCATCTCACTCCCCCTCAATCACACTGGTGATATTAAACAAGAATTACAATCAAAAGAAGACACCCTTCAATGACACACATTTGATCTTACTTAGCAGCTTCAATCAAGTAGACACACACTCATTCTTAAAAGCTTTGAGTGACAAATTACAACTAAAAAATCAGACCAATTCAATCATCTATGGATGAATTGAATGGCTTACAAGTCACACGACCACACAAGACTTAAACCCTTATTCTCTCTCAATATTTTACTCTGTATTTCTTGTGTATCAAATCAGGTTTTCCATGTCCTTTTTATATAAGCATTTGGCTGGGCTTGGACATCATACAACCCTAAAACTATTTTCCTTTTAAATCTTCTCATGACAGCTGATTAGATCTCTTTGGAAAATAAGTAAATCTGGTTGTAATTAATGATTGAATGCGTGTGTAAATCAGATCTTCAATCATACATAGATTTGCATTAAAAACACAATCACATAATACATAACATTCAGACTGAATGTTTTGTATACAGATGTCATGACATCGGGTCTGACATCCTAGAACAATCCTGCATAATTATATTTTAAACATCCAGCAGGTACACGATATCAGATGTCATGACATCGGGTATGACATCCTGAAACAATCCTGCATAATTATATTTTAAACTTCCAGCAGGTACAAGATATCTTATGTTAAGACATCACAGATAACATCTTGTGAACACTCTTGGTTCTACCAAAATTGTTGCCAACACCTAGAACCAACAAACTCCCCCTTTGGCAAATTTTGGCTAAAACATATACCATTCCATTTTGTTCACAAGAAAAAAACACATTAGCAGTTAAACATCATTACAGCAGTTTAAGCAGCAACAGAAGCAAACACAATTACTAGCTATAATAGCAACTAGTAATACACAAATGCACATGGGTACTTCTTCTCCCCCTAAGTCTGTTCACCTACAGACATCTCCTTCAACAACAACAACACCTGTAACAATCAGAATATCCTTCTGACATCTCCTTCAACATCTGTAACATTCAGAATCACATTCTGACATCTCCTTTAACATCACCTGTACAACCACCTGCACTACACAGAACATTCTTCTGTTCAGACATCTCCTTTAACATCACCTGTACAACCACCTGTACTACACAGAACATTCTTCTGTTCAACATCTGACATCTCCTTCAACATCACAGAACAGAACATCATAGAACATCATTCTGTTCAACATCAGCTGTCACCTGTTAGCCTAGCTACAACAACACATAATAACTGCAGCTCTCCACATCTCCACACATTAACTGTAGTTCTCCACAAAATACCTTCTCCCCCTTTTTAGTCAAAATAGACCAAAGTGACCAATTAGACAAAATAAATGTCAATCAGTCCAGTAGAGAATGTCATAAGGGATGTTATAACATATAAAATGTTAAACATAAATGTCAGGTGGTACAAACCATAATTATACACAGCTACAATAACTGAGACAATCAGAAATCCAGGGAACTCATAAAGAGCCCAAATATTACATCATGGCATCAACAAGGACTGCCAAAAAATACAAACATCAAACAGAAAAACATCAAATCATCCAAGCATCCATAACCGCATCCAGAACACACATGTCATCATAACAGGGGGACCATCACCACAACAACTTAGTCTGAGGAGGTAGCATCTTCTGCACCTTCAAATCCAGAATTGCCACTAGATTGATCTTGAGAATCAGACCTCTCACTTGAGGTATGGGCATCTGACTCCTTGGCTTCACCAACCTTATTCATCTCTTCTTGCTCCAAGCTACTAATGAGAACCTCTAAAGCCTCTTTCCTAGCCTTAGCCACCCTAATTCCAGTTTCCAACTCCTTACAGGTTTCTTTCAATGAACAATCAGGCCACCTTGAGAGATTGGCTTCTTCATTGCAGATGTCATGACAATGTCATTGATATGACTGCCTTCAAATAACTTGTAATGAATGGACAATGGAGGCTTCCTTCTACTGGGGATATCACTTGTGCTTAAAATACCAGGTTGCTGGCTTAGAATAATTCGACAAACAATTAAGGGAAAGGCAATTGGCAGCTTCACTGCATTGGTGGAAACATGTCTAACAATTTGTTCAAACATGAACCTTCCATAATCAAAGTTGAGCTTGGTTCCAATAGCATATATAATCCTTCCAAGAGCATTAGATATTGTTGAGATGTGGTTTGTTGGCACCCAGTTGGCTGAACCTATCTCATGCAAGATAACATATTTTACAGTTAATTTGCCAGCAGATAGATGCTTTTTGCTTGGCCATTCCTTGACTTGGCCAGCAGTGATTGTCCTACAGACTTCATTGTCTGTGGCCTCTAACTCAACAGCTCCTTCAGTTCCTCTTCCTAGGAATTTATTGATTACAGTTGGGGAGAACCTTATACACCTTCCTCTCACAAACACTTTGCAAAACTCTTTGATGTTCTTGTCAGTAATATCCTCCAGGATGTTCATAACAAACTCCTCCACCAGACCTTCAAAACATTGGGGCAGTGTACTAACTGTTTTCATCAAACCAGCAAACTTGATCAATTCCATAACCTCCTTCACTTCCACAGCCTCCTTCCCTAGCTCCCTCTCCATAACAACTCTCCTCTGTATCACAAATTTCCACTTGGCTGCACCATCTTCCAAATGAAAAGAAATGTTATCCAAATGTACAGCAGCAACCTTGGCAGGAGATTTTCTAACATTTTGCTTTTTAGCAGGAGAAATGTCTGGGACATCATCTTCAACATCATCTTCAGAATAAGAACTTTCTCTGACCTTTCTCTTTTTGACTTCCACTTTACTCCATGATTTTGAAGGACCTACAGCAGAAGCCTTCTTACCAGTTCTGGCTATCATCATCTCAGCCATAGACCTCCCTTTCCTGGTCTTCATTTTCTTTGCAACACTTGGCTCCAAGTGATGACACAAGGTGTCATCTTCACTATCTGAGCTGGTAGTTCCAATATTTGGTAATGATTTTCCATAAATGGGGCACTTTCTTTTAAGTGGGCAGACAATATTTTTATTACCTTTTCCACTCCACATTAATTTCTATAAATTCTCATGGATGCAAATCCCCAATTTCCCTCTTAAACATTCAAACTGATTAGCATCCAAAGCCTTTGTAAATATGTCAGCTAATTGCATTTCAGTAGTAACATGCTCCAGTGCTATGATTTTCTCTTCCACAAGTTCTCTAATGAAGTGATGAAGAATATCAATGTGCTTTGTCCTGCTGTGCTGAATAGGATTTTTAGAAATATTTATAGCACTCAGGTTGTCACAGTACACTGTCATGACATCTTTGGAGACATTATATTCAGTCAACATTTGTTTCATCCAAACCAGTTGAGAACAACTACTTCCAGCTGCTATGTATTCATCCCAAACACCTACAGCAAAGGCAATGTCAGGTCTACTTGCTGTGAGGTATAACAAACTTCCTCTCATGCTTCTGCATAAACTTTGATCTGCACTGACACCATTTTCATCTTTGGAGACTTTCGAATGTGTAGGAGCAGGTGCCCTTTTATGACTTGCACTCTCCATGCCAACCTTCTTAACAATGTTCTTGGCATATTTTCTTTGAGATAGAAAGATAGAATCTTCTATCTGCTTGACTTGTAGCCCAAGGAAATATGTCAGTTCTCCAACAAGGCTCATCTCAAACTCAGACTGCATTTGTATAACAACATGTTCTACCATCTGATCTGACATCCCATCAAACACAATATCATCCACATCTATTTGAGTCACCATGAGCTTTCCTCCTTCGTTTTTCACAGATAGGGTCTTGTCAATACCTCCCCTCTTGTAGCCATTGTTAGTGAGGAACACGGTGAGTCTCTCATTCTTTTTGTCTGAGAAATCAGCTGGGGGATCATTTGGAGATGCCTCAACATCTTCTGTGACATCAGTCTGTTGGTCATTAACCATAACATTGATAGATTCCATCATTACTTTTGTTCTGGAATTAAAGACTCTGTAAGCTATGCTGTTTGTTGAGTAGCCCAGAAAAATTCCTTCATCACTTTTGGGATCCATCTTCCTTCTTTGTTCACTATTAGTCAAGATATAACATTTACTACCAAACACATGGAAGTATTTGACTGTAGGTCTTCTCCCTTTCCAGACTTCATATAGGGTTGTAGGAGTCCCTTTCTTCAAGATCACTTTTTTGTGAACATAGCAGGTTGTGTTCATAGCTTCAGTCCAAAAGTGGTAGGGCAATTTCTTAGCATGAATCTGTTTACCAGTGATTTCTGATAAACAACCGCTAGTCTTCCAAACTTGTATATTTTTTGGTAACTCGTAGGATCGACTAGATTGATCCTAGGACATGTGTCTTAAGAATTGTTATTACTGTGATTTGACTCATAGTTACGTTTGTTTCTAATTTGTGAATGACAAAAAGTGTTTAGACAACAATTCTAAGTGAAACTTATGACTTTATGAACAAAGTAAATAATGATAACTTGGTATTAAAAGGTTTAAAGATAGTGAAAAAGGCTTAGGAAAGGTAAAGATAAATAACTCAGATTAAATGCTCTAGGTTTTAAGAAAGTACTGGAAATGAAGATTCTGGCAGAATGTAAATGCAGAAATGAAAAGTAATGATAAACTACTGAAAAGTAAGGGCAATTCGACAGATAAAGGCAGTAAAAATACTTTGATTTAAACAATTGGTATGAAAAATATAACATGAACGAAACTTATGGTGTTCTTCATACATACATTTTCAGCGTAAAACTCTTTTCTCTCGCTCCGGTACTTCGAGTGTATTTTGTGAATTTCTGTATATCTATTTGAACACCCCTTGAATCTAAAACTAAGATCCCTATTTATAGTAATTCGACCCTAACGGCCTTTACATGTATGACTGCCACGTTCTCCGTTCCCAAGCGTTGTATATCTTAGATGTTTCCACGTGTTGATCTGACGAAACAGCTCTGTTTTAAATTTCAAATACTTCCGCTTGAAGTCTCGACTCTATAAACACCTATGTCGAAGAAAACTTTATGATAACCCAAAAATCTTCTAAGTTCTAGGCTTCGACAGCGAATAATTGCTTACCCACACAGAGAATTAAAACAGTTTCGCTACAGTCATTTCTTGCTTATTCTTAAGACTTACTATCTTCAAAGACCTTTTAACTGTCTGTCGAAATCCCCAGCTAACAAATTTCCCCCAAGAAATGTCTATTTTGAATTACTGTAGAAATGGACATTTTTTGCATTTACCAGATTTGACGAGAGACCTTTCATAGTCTTAAAAGTCCACATTTGTCAGTTAATCATGATTAACTTTTTCAAAACGTCTCATCAGAACGTGTGCGCAGTTATATGACATCATGAGTTTCAACTTCCAAGAAAATGAATAGTATTCCCTGTCCACTTTTCTCAGAAAAAAAACTTCCACGTGGCCCACTATCCTAGTAAAGCGTGACCAGTCAGCCTCACAGGTTCAACATTATAAAAGCACATTTGTCATTTTTCTCTCTCTTTTCACGAAAATCTCCAGTTTTTTCTCTAAATTCATCTTCTTCAACCTTTCTGAAAAACACTTCTTCTTCCTTAAACCCTAATCCTTCAAAATCTCCAAAGTCTACTACAATGTCTTCTGATAAGCAACAAAAACAGTCAAAGAACATCAAAGGTGCTGGATCTTCAAAGAGTTCCATTTCCCAGTATAAATCAGATGGGATTTCTTCTTGTCTTTGGATTCTCACCGATTGTAAGTAGACTTCGACAGGTAGTACTGCATCATGTCCAAATGTAAGCTGGAAAGGTGTAGTGTTAGTGGCTTCTTTAGGGGAGGTTCGACAAGCCCAGAGTGCTTGGTCTAAAGTTTTGTGCCAATTTTTTGGCTTTTTTCCTACATGCTTTTTGATTAGCCCAATTATCACTTTGTTGGCTGCTTCAACTTGCCCATTGGCTTGAGCATAACAGGGTGTGAATGTTAATAATTTGAACCCCATTTCCTTCGCAAATTCTTGCATCTTTCGACCAGTAAAGACTGATCCTTGATCTGTTGTTATACTTTCTGGGATTCCAAATTTGTATAAAATTTGCCTTTGAATGAATTCGATAACAGTCTCTTGGTCCACATTTACTAGAGGTACTGCTTCGATCCATTTAGTGAAATAGTCAATTCCTACAAGTATGTATCTTTGACCTTTGGATGAATGGGGTATAATCTCACCAATTAGATCTAATGCCCAACCTCTGAAGGGCCAAGGCTTAATAATCGTATGAAGTTCGCTTGCAGGAGCATGTTGAATTCCTGCGTGTATTTGACATTCCTGGCAACCCTTAGCAAACTCTATACAATATTTTAACATGGTGGGCCAATACATTCCATATCTGAAAAGCAACCATTTCATCTTATGGCCTGCCTGATGTGCTCCACAAGCTCCACTGTGTACACTGGATAATGCCAAGTAAGCTTCGCTTTCTCCTAAGCATTTCAACAGGATCCCTTCAGGGGTTTTCTTGAATAATTCATTCCCTATCAATATATAAGATAGAGCCATGTACTTGGTTTTTCTTTCCGTGTCTGTCGAAGGGTCCTTGAGATAATTAATAATTGGATTCCTCCAGTCTGTATCTATCAAGGTATCAATTGCCAATACTTCAAACTCCTCTTTGTTAGCATATCCTAACTGGGTGCTTTTCAAATCCGTCGGAGATAATCTGGCAGCCATTGCCTTTCCTCTTACTTCGACAAGCTCTTCTAGCTTTTCTTTTGAAATTCTATACCCTGAGGCTATTTGTGCTAAGTCATTAGCCTCTTGGTTTTTTATTCTAGGGACATGTTTTATGTCGACGTACTCGAATTTTTTGAGTAACCTATTTGCAATGACGAAGTACATAATCAAATTTTCCTTTATACATTTGTACTCCTTCGTCAGTTGCTTGATTACTAATTCTGAATCTCCTTTAATTTCGACCCTAGTTGCCCCCAATTCCAACAAAGCCTCAAGACCTGCGATAAGAGCTTCATATTCTGCTTCGTTGTTGGAACAAAGGGGACCTTCAATTTTATATTTGAGTTCTGTTGGAATTCCGTCAGGAGAAATTAACATTATCCCAACCCCACTTCCATTCTTATGAGTGGAACCGTCGAAGAATAATTTCCAAGGTTTCAACTCAACTTGAAATTGAGGATTATCGACCAGTGCATGGTCTACAATAAAATCTGATACTATTTGTCCCTTCATTGCCTTTAAAGGCATAAAGGTTAAAGAGTATTCAGTGAGCGCTAAAGCCCATTTGCCAATTCGACTGTGCATTATTGGCTTAGATAACATATACTTGATGACATCAAAATGCGAAGAGACGTATAAATCAATAGGTTTTCTATAATATTTAAGTTTAGTACAAGAGATATGCAAACAAAGACACAACTTTTCTATTGAAGTGTATCTAGTTTCTGCATCATTTAAAACCCTACTAAGGTAGTAAATGGCTCTTTCGACGCCATCTTCATTCTCTTGCACCAACATGCTACCTATGGTAGTGTCGGAAGCTGATATATATAGTCTCATAGGCTTCTTTCCACACGGTGGTGCCAAGATAGGAGGATTCGTCAGATAATGTTTGATCTTGTCGAATGCCTATTGGTGTTCGTCATTCCATTCGAACTTGCCTTGTTTTAGGCGCAGAAGAGGAGAGAAAGCTTGAGTTCGACCACTTAAATTCGAGATGAATCTTCTTAGGAAGTTTAATTTTCCTAATAATGATTGTAGTTCCTTTTTGGTTGATGGTGCTTTGGTCTCCATAATAGCCTTCGTCTTGTTCTGATTGATTTCTATCCCCTTTTTGTGGACCACAAAGCCCAGGAAATCTCTAGCCTGCACAAAGAATGCACACTTAAGAGGATTCATTTTTAAGCCATGTTTTCTCATTCTTTCGAATGATTGGCTGAGATGGGATAGATGGTCTTCATCTGACGTAGATTTTACCATAATGTCATCTATGTATACTTGCATGAATGTCTCTATTTAATCATGAAATATAGAGTTCATTGCTCGCTGGTATGTTGCCCCAGCGTTTTTTAGGCCAAAAGGCATGACTATCCATTCATAAGTGCCTATTGCCCTTGGACATCGAAAAGCTGTTTTAGAAACATCTTCTTCTGCGATAAAAATATGGTTATAGCCAAAATATCCATCAAGCATGCTGAGATACTCATAGCCTGCGGCTGAGTCAACCAACATCTCTGTCACAGGCATTGGATACTCGTCCTTAGATGTTGCTGCATTTAGATCACGAAAATCTATACATACTCGCAAAGAGCCATTTTTCTTGATAACAGGGACAATATTAGCAATCCAATCGACATACCTTGTGGTCCTGATGAAGTTGCAACGAAGAAGTCTTTCGACCTCTTTTTTGATCTTTGTGAGGATTTCTGGTGCGAATCTTCTCCGAGTCTGCTTGATGGGCTTCTTGCCATCCTTTATAGGTAGCTTTAATTCGACCAGGTCCCTCCTCAAACCAGGCATCTCGTCATAATCCTGTCGCAACCTAAAAAATGGAATGCAAAAAAAAAACAACCGGCGAAGAAAGACAGGAGAGTCGCCACCGTGCGTTATTTATCCCAAAGGAGGGAAAGGAAACGCTCGAAGTAAACCTGGAAAAAGGAAAGGACAAGACAGGGTCTCGCAACCAAATCTTGGGTTCGGGAGTCGATTATGCGAAGGGAAGGTATTAGCACCCCTACGCATCTGTAGTACTCTACGGGATCCACTTTTGTAGTTCTTGTCTAAAGGGTGTGGGTTTATCTAATGTGTTATTTACTAAAAAAAGGGGTCAAAAGAAAATGACTCGCACGGATGTCGCATCCACTGCATACGTATCTCATTTGAATATGAGAATCAGAGTCTTCGTAGCTCGGCTACCTATGGGTTAGGGGAAAGTGTGCTCGGTAAGACACCGCGTCTATTGCCTACGTATCTCATCTGGAATGAGAATCAAAGCAAGCCGTAGTTCGGCTAACTACGGGGTTATGGATTGGGTTTTGGACGAACGACGTTACTACGCAATCTACCAGATGCTCGACCTTTGGAGACTTACTCGCCTGTAGTAGAAGGAGTTAACGTGTTCTTAGGAGAAGAAAAATCAATGAATTTGTTTGCGTTTTAGGAACGCTCAGGCAAAAGGGAAATCCTAGACGAAGGAACCTGCATAAAGTAAACACACAAAACATTGCCTCCTATCGAGGTCTTCCAGCTAAGAAAGCGGTAAAAATACGGGAAAATGTAAAAGTACCACACGGATAAAGATCCGAAGTAACAATAATTAACGGAACAAGGAAACCCTGAGATCCTCCCAAGCTAACACCATCAAAGAAAGTAAGTCAGTACAGGTAATCGGAATGAAACCTCCAGGCGGTATCCCACAAATAAAGTGGAACACCAGGCAAACCATCTCTGCAAGAGTCATATGAGCCCTCACAAAACAAAACTCAACAAACAGGTTAGAGAAACAAAATAGGGTAACCAAGAGTTGCCCCCAAATCAAAATGTAACCACATGAATCATGCCATTAAAATTCACAAAAAGCAACCAAGGGTAGGAGGCCTAAACCTCTTGTCAAACACATGCATCAAAAGGGTATCAAATTCACCCATAATACCTCATACATTTAGAGCATTCAAATTAAAGGCATAAAGATGATGGATATTGTAACACCCCGATAATAATAAAATAATTATTTAAAATTGAGTTAATAATTTATTTATTAATTTAATTAAATAATTGGGAATTTTATTATTATTATTATTTGTTGGATTATTATTATTATTATTATTATTTGGAAAATATATAAGTTGGAAATAAGAGAAAAGAGCCTCATTTGGAACAGAAGGGTTTTCACGTGAAAAGTTGAGAAGCTGCAGAGAAGAGGAAAAAGGGCAAGAGAAAAACTGAAGAGCACGGTTGAAGAACGGAAAAGCTAAAGCTTAGAATCGCCGGATTAACTCAGGTAAGGGGGGTTTATCGTCGATTAATGGGTATTATGGGATAATATGTAGTGGGTAGTGATAAGCCGTTAAGTTAGCCCTAATTGGAACTGTATATGCTGAAATTGATGTTGGTTAAACTGTGTAAAATCTGTAAATTGAATCGGTAGTTGTGTGAGTCTTGAATGTTAGACTAGGGCAAGAACCCCAACCAAAAACTTGAATCGGTACTACCAATTTACCAAAACAAATTGTTATGTTTAGAGATGGTTTCAGATGAGGAAACGGCCGGAAAACCGGATCTGCGTAAGCTGACAGAACCCTGGAATAATGCAGAAAATCTGAGTCTGCGCGCGAGCGGTCGACCATAGGGTCGGCGTGCGCTGACCCGTGAGGCATGCGCCGACTGCATGCGTCGACGCGAGGGATTTTGCGCTGACCCGTGAGGCATGCGCCGACTGCATGCGTCGACGCAAAGGAGTTTCGCGCTGACTCCCTCCAGTTGGGCAGAGTGGAAAAATTGGATATTTAATGTGGTGTACATAATTGAGAGCTGAACTATGTTGGTACATGATGTGATAGGGAATTATACCCCTCTGTTGTGAGCAGTATAAGTATTAGTAGAGAGTGCTAATACTGTGTTTAATTGATTTGCATAATAATGATGTGTTGATGATGTATGATGGCATGCATAGTGAGGTGAATGTATATATTATGCCTGTGTTGTGAATGGACTGCTGTATGGCTTATATGTGTGAGCTTATGTCCGTTGTGAATTGTTGTTGATGCTGCATTGCTAGATGATTAGCGTGCATAGCATAGCCTTCGGGGCTGTAGCTAATTCCCATGGTGAGGAATTAGTGAGTGAATCATTGTGGAGTTGTTGTTGATGTTTGCATACTAGATGATTAGTGTGCATAGTCTAGCCTTCGGGGCTGTAGCTAATTCCCATGGTGAGGAATTAGTGAGTGAGTCATTAGATCTCAATGAGTGGAACTAATGAGCTTAGTAGCCGTATCCGGAGGGATCGGTGAGCTTGAACTATATGTTCAAGAATAGTCGGTACCGCACGTGTAGAGTCTCATTGCATAATGAATGTATGGCATATAATATGAATGGATGTATTCCAGTATTATATGTGGGTGGTGTGTTGTGTTGTTGATGTTGATTGTGGTCGAGAATCTACTGTTAAGTATGTTGTTGGAACGGATATTGCTGTTGCTGAATGCGTAGTATGATTAGGGTGATTTAATGCGTTAATTACTTAACATTACATAATGTTGTATAATGCTTATTTATAGATTGAGGAACTCACCCTTACACCTATTTTTCAGGTAACGAGAAATGAATCGAGTAGAAGCTAATGCTTGGAGTCTAGAGTAGTTCTTATGGGTCATGCTCTGATAGATGTAACATCGGGAGGGGGTGTTTTAACTAAGTTGTTATTGGTTGTTGAATGATTTACATGTATTGTGTTACATGTTTTACTTGATGTAGAATTTATTCCGCTGCGAATTATGCAAAGAACCTTATTTTAATTGAATAAATGAGCATGACATGATAATATGATGAACGTTGAAAAAAAATGATTGTGTGACACCCTTCGGGGCATAATTACTCTGATGAATATATTGTTATTTTAATTATAATAATTTGGGGTGTTTAGAAGGGTGTTACATTAGTGGTATCAGAGCATAGTCGGTCGAGTCGAGTCGTAATTATTCTGTTTCCCCTGTACGGAATAGGTGTTGTGTAACCCTATCAGTACTTATTGTTTTAGCTTGTTGGGTTTTCAGAATAGAGATGGCTGGAAGAGGTAGAGATGATGCTGCGATTGCTGAGGCTCTGGGTATGCTGGCTGGAGTACTTGGAGGGAATCCAAATGTTATGGGAATGGGAGCTGCTCGTCAGTTGAGTGAGTTCCAGAAGAACAATCCTCCAATGTTTAAGGGAGCATACGATCCAGATGGCGCTCAGAAGTGGTTGAAGGAGATCGAGAGGATCTTCAGAGTAACTGAGTGTGCTGATAACCAGAAGGTCAGGTTCGGTACACATATGCTGTCAGAGGAAGCTGATGATTGGTGGGTTGCTACCCGCACGGAGTTGGAATCCGCTGGGAATGCTGAGATTACTTGGGCTGTGTTCAGAGAGAGATTTCTGAGGAAGTATTTTCCCGAGGATGTCAGAGGAAAGAAAGAGATAGAATTCTTGGAATTGAAGCAGGGTAACCGGACTGTTACTGAGTATGCTGCGAAGTTCACCGAGCTGTCAAAGTACTATACTCCCTATAATGATGCTGCTGGAGAATTTTCGAAATGTGTGAAGTTTGAGAACGGGTTGCGTCCTGAGATCAAACAAGCTATTGGATATCAGAGGATCAGAGTGTTTTCTGACTTGGTTGACTGTTGCAGAATTTTTGAACAGGATTCCAAGGCTAGAGCTGAGAGCTATCAGCAGAGGGTTGATAGGAAGGGTAAGAATCAGATGGATCGTGGAAAACCGTATGCAGCTGGCAGAGGTTTTCAGAAGCAGAGTGGGATGAAGAGGCCTAGTGGGGGAGACTCTAGTGCTCCTGTTAAGTGTTACAGGTGTGGTCGGGCTGGACATCGTGTTCATGAGTGTACCAGTGCTGAGATGAAGTGTTTCAAGTGTGGCAAGGGTGGTCATTTGGCTGCAGAGTGTCGGTTGAAGACTGTAACTTGTTTCAACTGTGGAGAGTTGGGTCATATCAGTCCACAGTGTCCTAAGCCGAAGAAGGAGAATCAGTCAGGAGGCAAGGTTTTTGCTCTATCAGGTTCTGAGGCTTCTGCAGATGATCGTTTGATCAGAGGTACGTGTTATATTAATGGCTTTCCTCTTGTAGCTATTATTGACACAGGTGCAACTCATTCTTTTATATCGTTGGATTGTGCTGTGAAATTTAAGTTAGAGATATCTGAGATGCATGGAAGTATGGTGATTGATACTCCTGCGAAGGGTTCAGTGACTACTACTTCGGTTTGTTTGAGTTGTCCTTTGAGTATTTTTGGTAGAGACTTTGGGATAGACCTTGTGTGTCTTCCATTAGTGCAGATCGATGTTATCTTGGGTATGAACTGGTTGGTGTTTAACCGAGTTTCTATCAATTGTTTTGATAAGACTGTGATATTTCCTGAGGTTGAGGAAGGAAAGGATTTGTTTCTATCAGCTAGGCAGGTGAATGAGGAAGTAGCAGATGGGGCAGAGTTGTTTATGCTGTTGGCAACTTTAGAGGCTAAAGATAAACTGGTGATTCGTGATCTAGCAGTGGTGTGTGATTTTCCTGATGTATTTCCGGAAGAGGTGAATGAATTGCCGCCAGAGCGTGAAGTTGAGTTCTCGATTGATTTGGTACCTGGTACTAGACCGATATCGATGGCTCCGTATCGTATGTCTGCTGTTGAGTTAGCTGAATTGAAGAGTCAGCTGGAAGATCTGTTGGATAAGCAATTTATTCGTCCGAGTGTGTCACCGTGGGGTGCACCAGTGTTGTTGGTTAAGAAGAAAGAAGGTACGATGAGGTTGTGTGTGGACTACAGGCAACTGAATAAAGTGACGATCAAGAATCGGTATCCTTTGCCGAGGATTGATGATCTGATGGATCAGTTGGTTGGTGCGAGCGTGTTCAGCAAGATAGATTTGAGGTCTGGGTATCATCAGATACGTGTGAAAACTGAGGACATTCAGAAGACTGCTTTCAGGACAAGGTATGGACATTATGAGTATTCTGTAATGCCTTTTGGTGTGACTAATGCGCCTGGAGTATTTATGGAGTATATGAATAGGATTTTTCATCCGTATCTAGATCAGTTTGTTGTGGTGTTTATTGATGACATTTTGGTGTATTCGAAATCTGAAGAAGAACATGCTGAGCATTTGAGAGTGGTGTTGGAAGTTCTACGAGACAAGAAGTTATTTGCTAAACTCTCTAAGTGTGAATTTTGGTTAGAAGAAGTTAGTTTTCTTGGTCATGTGATTTCAAGAGGTGGTGTTGCTGTGGATCCTTCTAAGATAGAAGCGGTAGCTAAGTGGGAAGCTCCTAAGTCTGTGGCTGAGATTCGAAGTTTCCTTGGATTGGCTGGTTACTATAGGAAGTTCATTGAGGGATTTTCTAAGTTGGCGCTACCGTTGACGATGTTGACTAGAAAGGGGCAAGCGTTTGTTTGGGACTCGAAATGTGAAGAAGGTTTCCAAGAGTTAAAGAGAAGGTTGACTACTGCTCCTATTTTGATATTACCGAGTTCGTCGGAACCATTTGAGGTTTACTGTGATGCTTCCTTGTTGGGTTTAGGTGGTGTATTGATGCAGAATAAGCAGGTTATAGCTTATGCTTCGAGACAGCTGAGGGTTCATGAAAGGAACTATCCGACGCACGATTTGGAGTTGGCAGCTGTAGTGTTTGTTTTGAAGTTATGGAGGCATTACTTGTATGGGTCAAGGTTTGAGGTTTTCAGTGACCATAAGAGTTTAAAGTATTTGTTTGATCAGAAAGAGCTGAATATGAGACAGAGGAGATGGTTAGAGTTTCTGAAGGATTATGATTTTGGTTTGAATTACCATCCAGGTAAAGCAAATGTAGTGGCTGATGCATTGAGTCGGAAATCATTACATATGTCTATGTTAATGGTTAGGGAATTGGATCTAATTGAGCAGTTCAGAGACTTGAGTTTGGTGTGTGAGGGCACTCACAATAGTGTTAAATTGGGAATGTTGAAGTTAACAAGTGGTATTCTGGATGAGATCAGAGAGGGCCAGAAATCTGATATGCATTTGGTTGATAAGTTGACCCTCGTGAAGCAAGGTCAAGGTGGTGAATTCAGAGTTGATGAGAATGGTGTTTTAAAATTTGGTAATCGGGTGTGTATTCCGGATGTTACCGAGCTTAAGAAGAGTATTCTTGAGGAAGGATATCGTAGTGGCTTGAGTATCCATCCTGGAGCTACGAAGATGTATCATGATTTGAAGAAGTTATTTTGGTGGCCGGGAATGAAAAGAGAAATTGCAAGTTTTGTGTATTCCTGTTTGACTTGTCAGAAGTCGAAGATTGAGCATCAGAAGCCGTCTGGACTAATGCAACCGTTGGCTATTCCAGAGTGGAAGTGGGACAGTATCAGTATGGATTTTGTTTCTGGTTTACCGAGGACGAGTAAGAATTTTGAAGCTATTTGGGTGATTGTTGACAGATTGACGAAATCGGCTCATTTCATTCCGATCAGAATGGATTATCCGTTAGAAAGATTAGCCGAGTTGTATATTGAGAAGATCGTAAGTTTGCATGGTATTCCGTCGAGTATTGTTTCGGACAGAGATCCTAGATTTACATCGAAGTTCTGGGAAAGTTTGCAGAGGGCGTTGGGAACTAAGCTGAGATTGAGTTCTGCATATCATCCGCAGACTGATGGTCAGACTGAGAGGACGATTCAGTCATTAGAGGATCTGTTGAGGGCTTGTGTTTTGGAAAAAGGAGGTGCTTGGGATTGTTATTTGCCTTTGATTGAGTTTACCTACAACAATAGTTTTCATTCGAGCATTGGTATGGCACCGTTTGAAGCTTTGTATGGTAGGCGATGTCGGACACCTTTATGTTGGTATGAGTCCGGTGAGAGTGCTGTGGTTGGACCAGAGATTGTTCAACAGACTACAGAAAAGATTAAGATGATTCAGGAGAAGATGAGAATTGCTCAGAGTCGTCAGAAGAGTTATCATGACAAGAGGAGGAAGTCACTTGAGTTCCAAGAGGGAGATCATGTGTTTCTTCGTGTTACTCCGATAACTGGTGTTGGTCGAGCTTTGAAGTCAAAGAAGTTGACACCTCGATTCATTGGTCCTTATCAGATTTTAGAAAGGATAGGAGAGGTAGCCTATCGCGTCGCTTTACCGCCGTCGCTTACGAATTTGCATGAGGTTTTTCATGTGTCTCAGTTGAGGAGGTATATTCATGATCCGTCGCATGTAATCCAAATAGATGATGTACAGGTGAGAGATAACCTGACTGTTGAAACATCACCTATGAGGATCGAGGATCGAGAGTTGAAGCAGTTGCGGGGTAAAGAGATTGCCTTGGTGAAGGTAGCTTGGGGAGGACCAGCAGGTGGCAACGTGACTTGGGAACTGGAGAGTAAGGTGAAGGAATCTTACCCAGAGTTGTTCGCTTGAGGTATGTTTTCGAGGACGAAAACTCTTTTAGTGGGGGAGAGTTGTAACACCCCGATAATAATAAAATAATTATTTAAAATTGAGTTAATAATTTATTTATTAATTTAATTAAATAATTGGGAATTTTATTATTATTATTATTATTTGTTGGATTATTATTATTATTATTATTATTTGGAAAATATATAAGTTGGAAATAAGAGAAAAGAGCCTCATTTGGAACAGAAGGGTTTTCACGTGAAAAGTTGAGAAGCTGCAGAGAAGAGGAAAAAGGGCAAGAGAAAAACTGAAGAGCACGGTTGAAGAACGGAAAAGCTAAAGCTTAGAATCGCCGGATTAACTCAGGTAAGGGGGGTTTATCGTCGATTAATGGGTATTATGGGATAATATGTAGTGGGTAGTGATAAGCCGTTAAGTTAGCCCTAATTGGAACTGTATATGCTGAAATTGATGTTGGTTAAACTGTGTAAAATCTATAAATTGAATCGGTAGTTGTGTGAGTCTTGAATGTTAGACTAGGGCAAGAACCCCAACCAAAAACTTGAATCGGTACTACCAATTTACCAAAACAAATTGTTATGTTTAGAGATGGTTTCAGATGAGGAAACGGCCGGAAAACCGGATCTGCGTAAGCTGACAGAACCCTGGAATAATGCAGAAAATCTGAGTCTGCGCGCGAGCGGTCGACCATAGGGTCGGCGTGCGCTGACCCGTGAGGCATGCGCCGACTGCATGCGTCGACGCGAGGGATTTTGCGCTGACCCGTGAGGCATGCGCCGACTGCATGCGTCGACGCAAAGGAGTTTCGCGCTGACTCCCTCCAGTTGGGCAGAGTGGAAAAATTGGATATTTAATGTGGTGTACATAATTGAGAGCTGAACTATGTTGGTACATGATGTGATAGGGAATTATACCCCTCTGTTGTGAGCAGTATAAGTATTAGTAGAGAGTGCTAATACTGTGTTTAATTGATTTGCATAATAATGATGTGTTGATGATGTATGATGGCATGCATAGTGAGGTGAATGTATATATTATGCCTGTGTTGTGAATGGACTGCTGTATGGCTTATATGTGTGAGCTTATGTCCGTTGTGAATTGTTGTTGATGCTGCATTGCTAGATGATTAGCGTGCATAGCATAGCCTTCGGGGCTGTAGCTAATTCCCATGGTGAGGAATTAGTGAGTGAATCATTGTGGAGTTGTTGTTGATGTTTGCATACTAGATGATTAGTGTGCATAGTCTAGCCTTCGGGGCTGTAGCTAATTCCCATGGTGAGGAATTAGTGAGTGAGTCATTAGATCTCAATGAGTGGAACTAATGAGCTTAGTAGCCGTATCCGGAGGGATCGGTGAGCTTGAACTATATGTTCAAGAATAGTCGGTACCGCACGTGTAGAGTCTCATTGCATAATGAATGTATGGCATATAATATGAATGGATGTATTCCAGTATTATATGTGGGTGGTGTGTTGTGTTGTTGATGTTGATTGTGGTCGAGAATCTACTGTTAAGTATGTTGTTGGAACGGATATTGCTGTTGCTGAATGCGTAGTATGATTAGGGTGATTTAATGCGTTAATTACTTAACATTACATAATGTTGTATAATGCTTATTTATAGATTGAGGAACTCACCCTTACACCTATTTTTCAGGTAACGAGAAATGAATCGAGTAGAAGCTAATGCTTGGAGTCTAGAGTAGTTCTTATGGGTCATGCTCTGATAGATGTAACATCGGGAGGGGGTGTTTTAACTAAGTTGTTATTGGTTGTTGAATGATTTACATGTATTGTGTTACATGTTTTACTTGATGTAGAATTTATTCCGCTGCGAATTATGCAAAGAACCTTATTTTAATTGAATAAATGAGCATGACATGATAATATGATGAACGTTGAAAAAAAATGATTGTGTGACACCCTTCGGGGCATAATTACTCTGATGAATATATTGTTATTTTAATTATAATAATTTGGGGTGTTTAGAAGGGTGTTACAGATATAGGGCAAACCTGATTGGAGAGATCGGTTGAAATCAAATGGCACGGCTGGATTTGCAAACCAATGTTAGGGTTTGCTTGAGCTGAAAGTGTGTGAGTCAGAATGAACCTTTCAGAGTTGCCTGGAGGTTGCTGCAGATTAATTCTCACTCTCTCTGTCTAGGTTTCTCTTCAGGTTTTGTCCATGGAAACCTCAGAGTGTTTTGCTTCTCTTCCCATTTCTGTCTGTTCTCCCTCTTTTATAACCTGATTTTCATGGCTTTGTGGGCTCAAATGAGAGAGGTCCAAGTCTGAGATTTTTTCTTTTATTTATTTATTTATTTAATTTTTAATTTTTAATTTTTTTTTCGTTTTTTTTTCGTTTTTATTTTCGAAACGCGTGGGCTTCGCCTAGCGAGTATGACAGTTCATGAACAAACTTTTGCTCCTTCAAGATTAACGTTTTGACTGACGAATAGACCCCTGTTGGAAGTAACTCAAGTCTTTCCCTTGTGTTGACTGATCATCTAAATAGAACCCACAAAGTGTCTTGGATGATGTTCAAGCTTATTGGAGCTAATCCCGATTGACATGATGAAATGCAATGTATCTAATGTTAAATGACCTAAAAATGAATGCGTGAATAAGGAGGGCAAAATTTGGGGTGTTACAAATCCCAAGCGAAGCAATCTTTGTTCTTCCTTAGTAATTCAATCACTCTCACTTTCAACTTGGGGTCCAGTTTAGCGCTGATGTAGGTAATTCTTTTTGCACTTCTATCTCTGAGATCAATCTCTTCGAGAGGATCTTGCGCTAACATCTTTGCACTTGACGTTTCTGGATCTTTGACCACCGATAGCGAAGTCTTCACTTTAGTCACATCAGAAACCAAATTCAAAGTTTCCCCACTATCAACAACATTAATCCTCTGCCCGTCGTGAGCTGGCATCGGGTTTTGGATAACATTAGGCAGCGGAGAAAAATTGATGGCCTGGGCATCTCTCAAATCTTGTACCTTTAGCTGGAGAGCCTTGCAATTATCTGTAGTATGGCCAGGTGCGTTGGAGTGAAAAGCACATATGGCGTTGACATCATAACCTCTAGGCAAAATGTTAGGATCGACCGTAGGGGCCAGAGTTCTCAACGTAACCAGATTCATGTCAATCAGCTTGGAAAGTAATGCAGAATAAGGCATTGGGATTGGCTCAATGACCCGGTCCGCCTGCCTTGGACGTTGTTGATAGGGTCTCCGCTGACCCGGATTACCTCCTTGTTGTTGATTGTTGTACCTGGGTTGCTGTTGCGGATGATACTGCGGTTGAGGAACAGGTGTTGGAATAGTGACAGCGGCCACTTGATCTTGATAATAATTAGGGCGTCCTCTGCCCCTGCCTCTGCCGGCATATACAACGCTCGTCTCACCTTCTCTTCTTCGCTGACCGTTACCAGCAAACGGTTTCTTGGAAACTGATGAGTTGGAAGCACTGTTGTCTTGAATTTGGCCTATCTTCAACAGACTCTCGATCCTTTCTCCAGCAATCACTATCTCTGCAAAGCTGATTGACGGGCAAGCAGCCAATCTCTCGATATAATTGCCTTGAAGAGTGTTCATGAACATGTCCACCATCTCCCTTTCAGACATAGGGGGTTGGACGGATGCATCAATGTGTCTCCAGCGCTGAGCATATTCTCTAAAGGTTTCCTTGGCAGTCTGAGACATTCCTTGCAACAAGGTCTGATTTGGAGCCATGTCCAAGTTGTATTGATATTGCTTGACAAAAGCCTCTGCCAAGTCTTTCCAGCTCTTGATGGTAGTACGAGACAAATGAGAATACCATTCACGAGAAGCTCCAGTTAAACTGACTTCAAAATAGTACATCCACAGCTTTTCATCTTCAGTGTGAGCTCCCAACCTTCCCAGATAAGATTGGAGATGAGTGCGTGGGTAAGAAGCCCCGTTGTATTTCTCAAAAGTAGGGGGTTTAAACTTGTGAGGGATCCTTACTCCCTGAACCAGACCAAGATTTGTGACATCAAAACCTAAGGAATTTTGAGACTCCAAAGATTTGAGCTTCTCAACAAGCTCATCCATACGGCGAGTGGTCTCGAGGGCCTCGTCGTGCAAAGAAAATTGATCATACTGACAATCTTCAGTAACGGGGCGCCCGTTAATCCGAATCCCTTGATTCACATTGTACCTTCCTCCAATACCATTCCCAACATTTCCCGTGTTGCCAACATTACCCGGGTTTCCATCAACATTTGCGTTACCTGCGTTTCCAGTGTTCACAGGGTTATCAGCGTTTCCAGGGTTCCCAGGGTTACCAGGGTTCCCAGGGTTACTAGGGTTCCCCTCAGCACTTGGTATTTCCACCTTTGGATCGGGCCTCGGTTGCTCAACCAATTCCTTCAGCTTCGCCTGGCCTTCTGCCATACCAGTCATCAATGTCATGAACTGATCCATCCTTTCATGCATATCAACCAGTTCTTTCTGTATCTGGTCCATTGCTAGTCGTGGACGATTTTCCTTTGTCGGGTACCTGTGAACTCGCTTGGGACCAATAACTGCCTGCAACAGGGAACAAACATTAGACACTGCGGTGACACCTGCAAAACAAACAAGGGTTAGTATGTATGGTATGCGATGCACTGCTTATTCGATTTTAAGGCCCCCCCTTAAAAAGGGAATACCCTGCAAATGAATAAGCATGAGATGTTGGATGCAAATATGCAGATGATGTTATGCAATGCAATGGAATGTCAATCAGAATTGCTGGATCCGCTTGAACATCTGTCAGGTTGCACTGCCTGGAGAAAAATTAAGAGGATCAAGCAAAGCACACCAAACAAAGGTCATGGGATGGATCATGTTATCCTTAATATCAACCATCCATTTTTGGTGGATTATGGTTTACACCTTATCGACACCCAAGTTTCATTGATATTAAGGATACCTGAACGGATCAACCATGAATCAAGGGTTTGTTGCAAGTCACGAGCATGGAGTTTAGGTTAAGAACCACCCAAAGGGAGTGTACTAAGGTTTAAACCTGCCAAACATGTTCTACAAAAGGTCCCCATAGTCATCAATCCATCTTTCGGATATTATCGGAGGAACGACTACTCGTATTCCAAAAATATTCTCAAGAGAGACTCTTATGAGTGTAGTATCGCGTAACAATCGTATCAAATCTTACACTTGAACGACTTTCGCACTACATCCTACGAATAGGCCAAGATGGGTTTGGTAAACTAAGGTCCTTGGCTTCTAAGGTCTATATTGGAAAAAGTAATGTCTAACCACAACTTACTTGTGTGACATTATTGATCTCAACATGACCTCCACCAAGTGAATGGGCTTGCAAGTCAACTTGCTAAGGAATAACTCCACACAAGTCAACAAGACTATGCCATTCTCCTATCTTAATTGCACTCGAGTCCGGGTATAGAACTCATCTCACAAACAGAACCAGCAGATACGACAGTCATATGTACACAATGCAATAAAGCAGGTAAATGCTGAAAGATAAATAACTGTACAAAAGAATAAACACCCAATAAACAAACAACCTACAAAAGCTAGGAGGGACTCGCTTAGGGAAACCGGGTCCCCAGCAGAGTCGCCAGCTGTCGCAACCTGAAAAATGGAATACGAAAAAAAACAACCAGCGAAGAAAGAAAGGAGAGTCGCCACTGTGCGTTATTTATCCCAAAGGAGGGAAAGGAAATGCTCGAAGTAAACCTGGAAAAAGGAAAGGACAAGACAGGGTCTCGCAACCAAATCTTGGGTTCGGGAGTCGATTATGCGAAGGGAAGGTATTAGCACCCCTACGCATCCGTAGTACTCTACGGGATCCACTTTTGTAGTTCTTGTCTAAAGGGTGTGGGTTTATCTAATGTGTTATTTACTAAAAAAAGGGGTCAAAAGAAAATGACTCGCACGGATGTCACATCCACTGCATACGTATCTCATTTGAATATGAGAATCAGAGTCTTCGTAGCTCGGCTACCTATGGGTTAGGGGAAAGTGTGCTCGGTAAGACATCGCGTCTTATGCCTACGTATCTCATCTAGAATGAGAATCAGAGCAAGCCGTAGTTCGGCTAACTACGGGGTTATGGATTGGGTTTTGGATGAACGACGTTACTACGCAATCTACCGGATGCTCGACCTTTGGAGACTTACTCGCCTGTAGTAGAAGGAGTTAACGTGTTCTTAGGAGAAGAAAAATCAATGAATTTGTTTGCGTTTTAGGAACGCTCAGGCAAAAGGGAAATCCTAGACGAAGGAACCTGCATAAAGTAAACACACAAAACATTGCCTCCTATCGAGGTCTTCCAGCTAAGAAAGCGGTAAAAATACGGGAAAATGTAAAAGTACCACACGGATAAAGATCCGAAGTAACAGTAATTAACGGAACAAGGAAACCCTGAGATCCTCCCAAGCTAACACCATCAAAGAAAGTAAGTCAGTACAGGTAATCGGAATGAAACCTCCAGGCGGTATCCCACAAATAAAGTGGAACACCAGGCAAACCATCTCTGCAAAAGTCATATGAGCCCTCACAAAACAAAACTCAACAAACAGGTTAGAGAAACAAAATAGGGTAACCAAGAGTTGCCCCCAAATCAAAATGTAACCACATGAATCATGCCATTAAAATTCACAAAAAGCAACCAAGGGTAGGAGGCCTAAACCTCTTGTCAAACACATGCATCAAAAGGGTATCAAATTCACCCATAATACCTCATACATTTAGAGCATTCAAATTAAAGGCATAAAGATGATGGATATAGGGCAAACCTGATTGGAGAGATCGGTTGAAATCAAATGGCACGGCTGGATTTGCAAACCAATGTTAGGGTTTGCTTGAGCTGAAAGTGTGTGAGTCAGAATGAACCTTTCAGAGTTGCCTGGAGGTTGCTGCAGATTAATTCTCACTCTCTCTGTCTAGGTTTCTCTTCAGGTTTTGTCCATGGAAACCTCAGAGTGTTTTGCTTCTCTTCCCATTTCTGTCTGTTCTCCCTCTTTTATAACCTGATTTTCATGGCTTTGTGGGCTCAAATGAGAGAGGTCCAAGTCTGAGATTTTTTCTTTTATTTATTTATTTATTTAATTTTTAATTTTTAATGTTTTTTTCGTTTTTTTTTCGTTTTTATTTTCGAAACGCGTGGGCTTCGCCTAGCGAGTATGACAGTTCATGAACAAACTTTTGCTCCTTCAAGATTAACGTTTTGACTGACGAATAGACCCCTGTTGGAAGTAACTCAAGTCTTTCCCTTGTGTTGACTGATCATCTAAATAGAACCCACAAAGTGTCCTGGATGATGTTCAAGCTTATTGGAGCTAATCCCGATTGACATGATGAAATGCAATGTATCTAATGTTAAATGACCTAAAAATGAATGCGTGAATAAGGAGGGCAAAATTTGGGGTGTTACAAATCCCAAGCGAAGCAATCTTTGTTCTTCCTTAGTAATTCAATCACTCTCACTTTCAACTTGGGGTCCAGTTTAGCGCTGATGTAGGTAATTCTTTTTGCACTTCTATCTCTGAGATCAATCTCTTCGAGAGGATCTTGCGCTAACATCTTTGCACTTGACGTTTCTGGATCTTTTTCAAATCCCAGAGGCTCTTCGTCGTAGATGGCGTTCAACCTCTGTTCTGCTGGTTCCACAGGTACTTGTTCGTCAGGGGGTTTTGGTTTAAAGAATTCCCCTGGTCCTGTATTACAGATTTCACTATATGTGGCTTTGTTAGCCATGTTTGTTATCTCAACTTCGAGAGCCGCTTGTCTTTTGTTCTCAGCCATGTAGACCGGAATCTTTTCAAAGAAAGAAGACTCAGTCATAGTACAGGTCTTCATCCCAGCCTGTTGGCCGTATCTCAGATGATTCTCCTATTTCTGGGTCTCCCATAATCTCTCTATCCCACTGGAAGCCATTTGGGTGGAGAGTCAAAAAGTACAAGGCATTTTTATTTGGGGCGTAGCCTTCTTCTGCTGGGTAACACGGTCCTATGCGTGCCAAATTTCTGTCGAAGTCTCTCTTGTCCACATGGTTTACTTCTGCCCTGAAGTAACTTTGATCGGCTTCGACATTCTCTACCACGCCATCTTCTCTCCAGATAGATATTCTTTGATGCATAGTCGAAGGGACCGCTCCTATTCCATGTATCCACTCTCTCCCCAGTAGTAAGTTGTAATTTGATTTTGCAGGTATTACCATAAACATCGTTGGTCTTGTGATTGACCCAACAGTTAAGTCCACTTGTATGACGCCCATCGTCTGTCCTATCTTTCCTTCATAATTTGACAGCACCATGTTGTGAGGTTTGGCGTCAGTGTCGAACATCCTTATCTTTCTCAACATGAATTAGGGCATCAAATTAACGGCTGCTCCCCCGTCCACCAAGACTTTATTCAGTCCCACCTGTCCAACTTTGGCCCTAATGTATAGGGGTTTGAGGTGACTCTGCATCCCCTGGTGTGGCCTTTTGAACATAGCGTTCTGTTCTTGGACAACACCACTATTCAGAACATAATAACACACTAGTTGATGCTTCGCCATTTCTGCAGCGTCCGCTTCCTCATTATCTTCAACCTCTGTTTCCTGGTTATACTCGTGCGACAAAACTGAGACCACGTTACAATTCATATTCACGAAAGACACTCCGTCAGACTCGAAATCATCTGTGAGCATTTCCTCTTCTTTCGCTTGTTCCTTCTGAACCTTCTGAGTTATGTTTTCATCTGGAAATAACTTTCTTCCTACGGGTGGTTTGGTCGAATCCATGATATTTGGGGGATTCTTGACGCTGCTGGATTCTCCAATTTCTCTTTGATTCATTTCTCTTTCTGCTTTCCTCATCCTTTGATGCCTTCTCCATTGGGATCTTGACATAGGATTCTTTCCTTTGTAATTTTCTAACCTGACAGCCTCTCTTTTGGACGCTTGAAATTATTTTCTGTACGCCCACGAGGTTCTTCCTCCATCTTCGAAACTTCTCCATTTTCCTTTCTTTGGTCCCGCCTGAGTCCACTTGTCCTCAGGGGCTTCTGCTGGAAATTTAAACATGACTCTCTTCGCCCTTGGATGAGGGCTATCTGGTCTCCTAGGTGCTCCCCTCTTGTCGAAGATATACATGTTTGGATTTCCTCCATGTCCGTCCCAACCTTGGTCGTATGGGATTCTTTCGAATGCTTCGGCCAGTTCTCTGTTATACACTGCCCCACACCTGGGACACATCAAACATTCCGTTTCATGCTTGTAGCAGCGCACAATGAAACCCAGAAGGCTTTCTCCTGGTGTGGGATACACCTTCTGCAATTGGCTTTCTTTCCTCCAGTTTCTCTCGGTCTTTGTCCGTTGCCATTTCTCGTAATCTTCAGCCACCCTTCGAGAGATCCTGATGCTGCATCTTGGGCACAACAACATATCAGCATTCTTTTTGTGACATCTCCAGAGATACTCGCGTAGGCTTTCGTTGGCTTTGGGATAGCCAAACTTCATCCCTTCATGCTCCATCTTCAAACATTCCTCCACTTCCTCCATTTCTGGGGGAATTTTCTTCAGGTCTACCATGTTGACGCCCAGACTAGTGTCATCAGTGATTGAAATTGCTTCAAACTTCTTTCTTAGGCCCTCAGTAGCCTCGGTTGTTTTCCCTTTAAGACCTTCAGTGGTCCTTGGTGCGACGTTAACAACCTGTTTGCTTTTGACAAAGGTTCCAGAGGATACGTCGTTACTTAGGCCATCAGTAGTCTGCTTTCCATCCAATGTGTAGCCTCCAGTTCCTGTTGCTTTTGTAGCCTCCACTTCCCTTACGTCAACCATGTTGATTTCGACAGGCTCAACATAGTTGGTCTCAGCAACGTTAAGGGGATCAGTATCAACTTTCATCTGGTTTTTTCCTTTGTCGGCGAACTTGAGGCGGCCATCTCTGATTGCGTTCTGAATAAGATCCCTGAAAAGAAAGCATTGTGAAGTTTTATGGCCCAAAAAACTGTGATATTTACAGAAACCTCGTTTCTTTCGTTGTTCTAACGGAGGAATCTTGGTATTAGGAGGCACTATCATTTGGTCATCTTTTACTAATAGATCGAAGATCTCGTCACATTTGGTAACATCAAATGTGTAAGTCTTTTTGGGAAATCTATCGTTCTTTTCAGTTTCGACAGGATTTCAGCCATTCGAAGGTGTAAGTAATTTGCAGGCGTAGGGTGGTGCTTCCTTTAATTCTGCCAAATCTACTTCGAATTCCTCAAGACCATAGGGGTCTTCAGCAATTTCAAACTATTCGTCTTCGAATTCGACATAAGCAACCCTCTCTTTCTTATAATTCTTATTTGCTCTGGCCTTCTCAGATTTTAAGTGTTCGACCTGTCGAACCCTATCTGCTAATTGGGCCATGTCTCTTAGATGCTGGGTGTCTAACTTTTTCCTGATGGAATAGTGTAGATGTTTGATTGGCTGCATTTTATGTTAAAACACTAGCTGGACTCTAATGTCTTGACTGATGTCCTGACATTCTTGGGAGATGTTTGATTGGCTGCATTTTGTGTTAGAACATCTAACTGTACTCTGATGTCTTGACTGATGTCATGACATACTTGAGTAGTATGCTGCAGGTTTAACTAATACATGATTTACTGAATGTCAAACTAGATGTTATGATATTCATCCCTGACAGCAGATACTGAGGTGTAGAACAGTTAGTTATCTGCTATAACTCAGTATTTAATTTCAGTCTGTTTATTAAGGGAATAACAGACCTGGCATAAGGCCTACTGTCTGAATGTCAAACTGGATGTTATGACATTCATCATTAACAGCATATACTGAATAATAGGCAGGTTGGTTTTCTGCTACAGTTCAGTATGTATCTCAGTCTGTTCTTCAGGAGGATAACAAACCTGGCATAAGGCCCATTCTGTAAATGTCAAATTGGATGTTTTGACATTTATTACTGTAAGCTGATACTGAAGTATAAACTGGTTGGTCTTTTATAGTACAACATTTTGTACAGTCTATTTTCAGAAAAATAACAGACTTAGCATATGGTCTATGTTCTGGACGTCAAATTGAATGTTCTGACATTCATTCCTGACAGCATATGCTAAATTGTAGGATGGTTAGTTTTTCTGTTTCAGTATTTTTCTCAGGCTATTTTTCAGGAATCAAACAGCTGAGCTAAAATCCAGGAAACTAACAACTGAGCTACAATTAATGAACCTAACAAATAGCCTATTTGTTAGTACCCTAATATGTGGAAATTAGGTTAACTTGCTTGACCTTAATTTTAGGAAATACAAGTACAAGGCCCAAGTGCTGCAATATAAAAGGATGGCAATCCTTCATTCAGAACTCGGGGATTTTTAGGCGTGAAGATTTTATTGGTCCATCATACTTCACTGCTGTATTTTTGTGTGTCTTGTATTAGGTGTATCTTGTGAGCCAAGCAATTATCACCTAGATGATTGCATTGGACTAGGGTGTTCATTGAGTGTAAGTGTTGTGTCACTCTAAGCTTTTAAGCGTGAGTGTTGTGTATCTTGATTAAAGCTGTTAAGCACAATCAAGAGTTGTCTGAAATGTGACTTCACTATTATCTTTAAACTTAATTAAAGGTTGTAATCACTGAGGTGATTGAGGGGGAGTGAGTAGAAACTCTGATCTTAGTGTAAGATTGAAATTGCATTGGGTAGGTATTAAGTGATAGGATTAAATAGTTGGTTTAAGGTCTGAATTAATACTACTAATAGTGGATTTCCTCTTTGGCTTGGTAGCCCCCAGACATAGGTGTGTGTGACACCGAATTGGGTAAACAATTCCTTGTGTTATTTACTACACTTTATTTTTAAGTTCTGCATAATTCTTGTCTGCGCAAAATTGGATGTCATATCATCCCGTGTGACATCGAAAGTCTGTTAACTAGAATTTCAATTGGCATCAGAGCAGGCACCCTGCCTGTTATTTTCTGGGTGAGATCTAGGGAAGTTACTTTCTAGTACCATGGACAAGGATGTAGGATACTCAAATAGACCACACATGCTGGATGGTTCTAACTATGATGACTGGAAGCCACGTATGATAGCCTTCTTGAGGTCTCTAGATAGCAAAGTCTGGAGAGCTATCAACAAAGGATGGGAATATCCAACGAAGACAGGTAAAGATGGAATCACTATGCAAATTCTAGAAGAAGAGTGGGACAAGGAGCAAGAGGCATTAGCCCTTGGAAATTCTAAGGCCTTGAATGCACTGTTCAATGGAATAAGTAAGAACATCTTCAGACTGGTGCATCATTGTGAGCTGGCTAAAGAAGTTTGGGATACCCTCAATATAACTCATGAAGGTACCTCCAAGGTGAGGATGTCTAAACTTCAGATGCTGACCACCAAGTTTGAAAATCTGAGGATGAAAGAGGATGAGACTATTCATGACTTCCACATGAATATTCTTGAAATTGCCAACACTTCTGGTGGCTTAGGTGAGAAAATGGCTGAAGAGAAACTTGTAAGAAAGATTCTCAGGTTATTACCTAAGAGATTTGCCATGAAGGTCACTATTATAGAAGAGGCTCAGGATATCTGCAATATGAAGGTGGATGAGCTTATTGGTTCTCTCCAAACTTTTGAAATGGGCTTGTGTGAGAATGTTGAAAAGAAGAACAAAAGCATAGCTTTTGTATCAAATACTGAAGAGGATTCAGAAGCAGGAAGTACTGGAGGTGATGAAAGCATATCAGAAGCCATAGCCATGCTTGGGAGACAGTTCAACAAGTTCGTAAAGAAGATTGATCAAAAAGGTAGACCAAATGTCAAGAACATCTCGTCTGACATCAGGAAAAGATCAACTTCTGAAGAAAAGTTCAACCAAGGCAAGGGAATCCATTGTCATGGATGTGAAGGTTTTGGACACGTTAGAGTTGAATGTCCTACTTACCTCAAGATGCAAAAGAAAGGGCTATCTGTCACATGGTCTGAAGGAGATTCTGAGAGTGAATCTGAAGGAGAATCTGCTAAACATGTCACTGCACTAACTGGTGTTTGTGCCACTGATGATGACTCAAGTGGAGATGAACTGACCTTTGATGAACTTGTTGCATCATATAAAGAGCTATGTGTCAAAAGTGAAGAAGTGCATGTACAAGGAGAAAAGCAGAAGAAACTCATCAAGGAGCTGGAGGATGAGAAACAGAAGCAACTAACAGTCATAGATGGTCTAAATGGTGAGATAACCTTGCTGACCTCCAAGCTAGATCAAATGACAAAATCCATCAGAATGCTAAATAAAGGAACGGACACTTTGGAAGAGATCCTAAAGGTGGGACAGAAGTTAGGAACCATGTCTGGTTTAGGCTTTGTGAAGAAATCCTCAGCTGAACTCAAACGCTTAAAGGCTGAAGTTCAGAAATTCAAGCGGAAGTCACACCCAATGTCTCAACATCATGGAACCAGGATGAGTAACCATCAGAAGAAGAAACTTCAGAGATGGAGGTGTCACTACTGTGGTAGGTTTGGTCATATAAAAGCCTTCTGCTACAGGCTGCATGGTTATCCTAACCAAACCCCTCATGTCAGACCTAAGCATAAGGCATATAAGCATAATGCCCCCATCAAGAAACGACAATGGTTTGCTAGGTTATCTCACATAGCTCTAAGGGCATCTACCAGAGAAGACTGGTACTTTGATAGTGGCTGCTCAAGACATATGACTGGTATGGATGATGGGAAAATAACAAGTGTACTATTTTTCTCACTGTAGTAATAAAAGGGAAATTCCCCGTTTGTCGATCTCAAGGACTGCTTGACGATACAGAGTTTATCGTTTGTTTCAATTAGACAAAAGCCTTTGGTTTTTGTGTTGTGAGTAATTATGCCACCAATTGCAAATAAATAAAGCAAGTAAAAAGGTTGAACGAGATACAAATGAGAGAAGATTTCTAGGGTTCGGTGAATGAAACTTCCTGTAACAGATACACTTCATGAAAGTTTAGACAATATTCCTATCCAATTAATTCCGGTCCTCAAGGGTATCTATTCCTAATTCCTTAGTGAAAAGACCTTTGATTATGTAACCTAATTACTATGTCCATAAATAATTAAGTTCATACTCAAGCATTCAAATATCAAGAATTACCGGTCAGATAGAAAATCCCTAGTCCTAGGTTATTTTTACTGTCCAAAGTTCTTATCCAGATCAATGAATAATTGCCGTCCAGCTTAAACTATTCATATTAATCATCATTCGTTGGTCCGACGAATAAAGCATAAAGAACAGTAATAAGAACAAATCAATGGAAAAGAAGAAATAATCAATGCATTCATAAACATCAAATCTGTCACATTCAGAATCAGGGTCACCCCCCTAGCAATGAGGGGTTTAGCTACTCATAATCGAAATAAAAACAAAGATTAACATTGTTGTCATTACAGAATTTCGTGAGGAATCAATCTTCAATCGTCGGAAAACTCTTGAACATATGAATCTTTTGATAATCGTAGAGTCTCCAGCTCTCAAAACGCGTCTTTTTTCTCTCCAAATCGTCCCACCCCCCGGAAAATCGTGTTCTGCCTTCTTAATAGCTCTTCAGTTGGACTTTTCCTGATTTTGTGCTCCATACGCGTACTGAGCTGTCCCATACGCGTACTGCCTAATATGAAACGCGTACTGGACGTAACACAGCCTCTGATACGCGTATTGCCCAGTCTGGTACGCGTATTGCCCAAGCTGGTACGCGTATTGCCCAGTCTGGTACGCGTATTGCCCATGCTAGTACGCGTACTGGGAAGGTCCATACGCGTATCATGTAGGGCCATACGCGTATGGACAGCAGGTTCTCCAAATATTGATTTTTTCTTCCGTTTTCTTGCTCGGGCTCAATTTCGCATCTGACGTTTGATTCCCTGAGCTTCCAAACTAGTTCTTTTTGACCTGCTAACATACCAAAAAGTGTAAAATATCCTCAAAAAACTCATCAGTAACAACACACTTAATATTATAGAATTGAGCTTATATCTAACTAGAAATGCTTCAGTTTACACAGTTTACCTGACTTATTTACGGTTAAATAGTGGAATGTCTAGCATAATTGGTGACTGATCACAACCCCAAACTTAGCTTGTTGCTTGTCCTCAAGTAACATTTTATTACCATCAAAGATCATGTCACCCCAAACTTACTGTAAAACAGTTCTTACCACAATACTGCTGAAATCTTTCGCACTGGACCTCTTGATGTTTTTCAGGTTTTCTGATTCTTCCACATAGCCAACGAGCTAGAAACTCTTTCCCTCAGAGATATGACTTTACCTGTCAGCTTATATCACACTCTCACCAAGTCTCTCTGGGTTAAAGTGTTATCACTCTCAAATCACAATATGCAATATCAAATCAGAAGTTTGAATAAATTCTCTCATCCTATCAACATGTACAATCACACACACTTTTTGAGGTCTTTTAGGGTTGTAACGGGGCTTTGGTTTAGGTAGGGTATGAAATTGGAACAAGGTTTTTTTTTCTTTTTTCTTTTGGGTTGTAACGGGGTTTTGGTTTAGGTAGGCTATGAAATTTGAACAAAGGTTTTGGTTCAGAGTACATGAAATCATTCTCTCACTACGTTTCTTTTCTATTATTCCTGTAGGGTTATGCAATCCTCTTTTCCTTTTATCTGTAGTGAATGTAGCCTCTTTCAAAAGCTGTTCTTTTATTGTTTTTCGCTTTTCTCTTTCTTTCTTTTCATGTTGTTGTTGTTTTTTTTCTTTTTTCTCTCTTTTTTTTTATACGACATTCACTTACTATTCATGTACTGCAAAGCTACCCCAAACTTAAAGGTTGCTCTTCCAACAACAACCCCAAACTTAGATAGAAACGTAGATATGAAATCAATTCTCACATACTCTGAACAGGGTAGGATAGGTACAAGGTCATGGCTTTAGAAAAAAAAAACGGGTATGTCAAAAATAAATGGTTAACAGGCTCAACAGGGTAAAACAATGGATAATAATAATAATGGGATGGCTAGAAAGGCTCTAGGTGATAAACAAAAACATGTGTAGCACCTCAAATTTGCACCTATCATTGTACATACATTTTCATATTAGGTCATAGCATATCATGGTCCATTGCATAGCATAGCATTGCCTCTTTTGCCTCAAGTGCAAGCCAATCAAGAAATTAGGTCAAACTGATCAGGAGATCAGTCAATCAAGCAAGCAAGCACAATTTTCATTGAGCCAAGGCCTTAGGGTTTGTACAACAAGTTCACATGACTTGGGGGTCCATTTGAAGTGTTTTGGTCAAAGATTGGATGTTCAGAAGTCATCAGTTCATGCACAGTCAGGCAAAGAACCCTAGACAGTCAACAGTCAGTCAAAGCAGTGGATGGTGGCCATTCTTGTGGAATTTGGGCACCATACTCATTAATCAAGAGTTCATATGTCTTGGGACATCATTTGGAGTCAAGTTCTCAAGGAATTAGGGTTTGGAATTCACCAGAAGAGGTTCAGTCAGCCAGAAACCCTAAAAGTCAACCGTTGGTCAACTATTCATTTAATCAGTAATTTGATGATGGGATTGGGTTTGAGAGAGTTATTTCATGTCCAAATAGGCCTCATATATCATGTCAAACACCACCATGGAAGAATTTGAAGCCAGATCAAAAGTTTCCAAAAATGGAAACTGGACCTGTAACTGAAACTTACCAAAAATGGAAAGTCTTGATCCTCAAACTTACATCATGATACAAGCTTCAAATGAATTTTTGCCCAACATGAAAGTTGAAGATCTTGTTCTCCCATTTCCAAAAAGTCCAAGAACTCTCAATTCCCATGTGTGGTTGGCAAGTTATGATCGAATCGATTTCAGAAAATCTTGAACTTCAAAAGGCCATATCTCTCAAACCATTTGGCCAATTTTGGTGGGGTTTTTTCCTACAAGTCACATTTGATCCCCTCTTTCCAAAAATATAAATTTCATGAGCCAAAACCTTGCCAATCAAAATGGCATTTTTTGACTTGTCTCATTTAAATTCAAGTTTGACCAAGGGTTGACTTTTTGATTTAATCATTTTTTTACCACTTGGCCATTGGAATATGTTCAGAAATGTTATTTAAAATATGTTTGCAAGCCCATTCCCATGAAGTACATAGCCCATGCCAACTTGCTTGAAACTTGGAAAGAAAAGTACAATTTTCACCAAATCTATCCCACATATCCATGAACCATACTTTGCACCATCAAACAGCAGATTTTGTGTTGATTTTCTGTCAAGTGAAATGAGGAATAGCAGCCCCAAGCCACATTTGACAGCAGACAAACCAACTTCACTCATTCTCAAGAACTTTTTTTTTTTTGGCATTTTTCCAAAATCTGTCAAAAACTCTCAAAGAACTGAACATTACCTTGCCTAAAACAACATCCATACAACATTGTGGACCTGTTTCAACCATCATTTTGCAGCTGTAAAGCCATGTTCATGGACTGTTTTGGAAGAGCTTCATTAATGGCAGAAGCTATTTAGAGCCATTTCAAGCTATCTCAAGCCAAGCTTCCTTCACCATTCACCTTGTGGAAGTTTGTTGAGCATCTGTTTTGAGCAAATATAGCCAAACAACAACTGCATCACAACTTTGCTTCAGATTTGGTAAGAAATCAAACTTAACCATTTGCTAAATCATGCTATGCTTTGTATAGGTCTTGCCATGCTGATTCTATTAAGCTTTAAATCACTGAAAATGGTTGAGTAATTAGGAAGAAATGTTGATTTGAAATTTGATGTTCATTTATGTTTTTATGTGATTTGTCCATGATAGCATGATTCCATGAAAATGGTTGTTGGATTGTGAATGTGTGATGAAAGATGCACGTATTGATATATTTGTTTTTGAATTTGGAGAAAAAAAAAATTTGAGTTAGGTTTGAATTGATGAACACATTAATACTGGAACTGTTTTTTTTCTTTCTGCTATTCAAACAATGAGTTTTGTTTTTTTTCAGCAAAGCAGTACTGTTATTCTTTTAAAATTCCAAAATCATTTATTTCCAGAAATTGCTACTGCTTGTTTTTACTGCCATAAATTGCCTTGCCTTGTTTCCAAATAAATGCCAAAAGGCCTGGGGCGAGGGGGATTCGAACCCCAGACCTTTGCCTTAAAGCTTCAGATACCAAGTGTTTTACCACTGGGGCGCAATGCCAATTCATTTATTTAACGCCTTCTATGAAATATATATTAAAAAGGAGCGCTGACCTCCCCATTTAAATGAAACGCTGAGTTTCAACACTCAGCAAGGGGCGTTTTGGTCTTTTGGCATTTCATTACATATTTATTCCAATTAAAATCAATTCATCTCAATGTTTATTTCACTTTGTGACACCAACTTACAAAAATCATTGCGCCTCCAATTTTAGTCCAAAAATCATGGGAATTTTTGCATTGTCTTCCTCATGACCTCTAGTATTTTATCATATTTTTTCCAGATTTTTTTGATCAATGGTTTTTAAATGGTGCTAGGGTTTGTGACATGTGACCAAATATTATACACTTTGCCAAAACATTTGTGAAATGATGAGAATGTATCCAATGGCTCCCAAATTTTTTGTGCTTAAACTAGACACACTCATGGTGATTTTGGTGTAGAGTTTGTGAATTTATCATTGCTGGTTTGTGAGTTATGAATTTTTGAATTAGGGTGTGACAATTTGTGTCACACCATTGATGCCCAACTTCATGATTTTCATTACCATGCTTCTTGACCTCCAATTGATCTGATTTTTTGCATGAACCTACTCTTGTATGTCTAGTTTACATGTGATTTTTTGTGGATTTATTTGTGGCATTTCCTAATTGTTTGAGATTTTCTCCCCTGGTTAGTCATATGTTGACCTTGTGTGACACTTGTTCCCATTTCATTTGTGAAATTCTCATACTTTATTGGATGGACATGAAATTTTACATGAGACAACTAGACATCCTCATCTTTGCCATGGTTTTGATCCCATTCATTTATCATATGCCATCTCTGATTTATGAATTTTCTAAGTTGATACATGTTTGGTTGACTTCTTTGAGCATGTTCAAAATTGCTTTGACTTTCTGATTTTCATTGACTGCCTTCCACTTGTCCAAATGAGATGAAATTTGACATGCTTACCATGCTGTGGATTGTGATTGACCATGATTTATTTGGTGATTTTTGGAAATGTTTGAGTTGACTTTTGAGTTAAGTCTTGCTGTTGACTCCTATGAGCTTCTGTTTGCTATACTTTGACCTAAATTGTTCATGAAATGATGATAGTGATTGATATGCATGTGAACCCAATTGGTTGTGTTTCTTGAATGTTTAAACTTGACTTTGATTGGATATCCCTTGCTGTTTTGGCTTTCTCATTCATTTTTGACCCTAGGCTTGCCCTAGTGGTCCTGTTACTCACTTTTGAGCTTGTGTTTTCAGGTTGGCCAACAAATGACCAATGGGACCAATTCTTTTTGTTTGAGCTTGCCTAAATACCACGACTAACTTGTGTGTTTTGTAGGTGGCTTGGCTCACATGCCTAGAGCCTTGTGCCTTGCACATTCACTTGCTTGTGTTGACCGGTTGATGTCTGTTTCATTTTGATTTAACTCTGACTTGTATACTAACTGTGCTTGACTGATTTCAGGTACTTTAGTTGCTTGTGAACTTTTGCTTTGCTTTGCTTGTATAAGCAATTTGCATTGAGGTATGCTTCTAATCTTCATGTAGTCTGGAAGACCTGGCCTGTTACTTGGCCAGGCAATTGTCTGAAGTCCTCCTTAAGAGGCAATGTTTGTGGATGTTTAATTTTGTCCTTGCATAGAGTCAAAGTCCTCCTAAGTGAAGAGGCAATTGGTGGAAGGTAGGGATATGCAATCTATCCCCCACTATTCAGTGTGTCATCTGCTTTGCTCACACCACTGTGTTGATGCATTGCGGATACAAACCCAAGATCTTGTACAATTGTACAGTTGAGTCAGTTTTAAATGTGTAGAAGGGTTCCCACTTTCTGAACCCACACATTCTTGTCAAATGCTCTCCCAGGCCAGGGATAGAAGCAATGAGGCACACCCCTCATCTCCTTTCATCTGCTTCACCTTAGCCCCGCAATGGCAAGGTTAAGAGCAACATTCACCCAGTTCCAGAGGTTTGTTTGTTGAGGTTGATATGACCCCTCGACTAAAACCTAACCGTTGTTTGAGCCACTTGCTTGTGTATAGTGTGTGCTATCTGTGCTTGTAGGATTGTTTGACTTGCTTCCTGTGCAAGTTAGGATTGTTTGACTTGCTTCCTGTGCAAGTTAGGGTTGTTTGACTTGCTTCCTGTGCAAGTTAGGGTTAGTTTAGACTTGCTTCCTGTGCAAGTTAGGTTTTGCTTGGCTTGCTTCCTGTGCAAGTTAAGTGTGTGTGTGGCTTGCTTCCTGTGCAAGCCATGCTTAGGATAGGCTGGCTCCCTGTGCCAGTTAGCTAGAAACCTTAACTTAGGGATGATTTTGCATGATAACATCTAGGCTCGAGTCGTAGTCTCCCTAGTGTTGTGTCTCCCTCTGTTATCTGGTTAGGCTAATCCTTTATCCCTCCGTAGGGGAACTACATCGCCCTGATCTTCATACCAGATGAAGTATGTAGGCAGGAGATTGAGCTGATCTCTCCGGGCGCCTTTTCTTTCTTTTGTGTGTGTTGTCTGACCTTTGCTAGGCTCGAGTCTGTGACTCCTTAGCATTTGTTGTCTGTTTGTTTGAGTGTGTGCTTGACAGTTATAGGCTCGAGTCCCCGACTCCCTATTAATCTGTTGTGTTGTTGTGTGCTTGGAAGCCGATGTAAGTCCATCGAGTGGTATTTGGGTTCCAGTGTGGGTTTGTAGGTTCGGATGCTGACATAAGTCCAGTGATTGGCAGTCGGGCTCCACGTTTGCCTATTTGTGTTTGTTTGTGCGCGTGTCAGCCGAGCTACGAGTGCTCTGATTCTTCTCTCGTCCGAGAAGATACGTATGCATAGGATGCGATATCCTAGCGAGCATGTGTCGTTTCCCCAGTCCGAACTACTTCGACTCTGATGTCTATGCCTGATAGACTAAGTAGGCCCAGGATGCGGTATCCTGCCGAGTCAGTTTCAGTCAGTTTCTTTTGTCTCTTTTCAGCCAGTGTGTGTGAGTTTGAGCAGTGTTTAGCAACCAATTTCCTTCCTTTTGTGCGTGGATCCCGTAGAGTACTACGGATGCGTAGGGGTGCTAATACCTTCCCTTCGCATAACCGACTCCCGAACCCATTCTCTTTGGTCGCGAGACCATGTTCTTTCCCAGGTTTACTCTGAGCGTTTCCTTTCCCTCTTTTGGGATAAATAACGCACGGTGGCGGCTCTGTTGTTCTTGTTTTCCTGCCGGTTTTTCGCGCGATGCGACAGCTGGCGACTCTGCTGGGGAAATAGAGAAGTTGACCTATGCTGGTCTATCTTCCCTGAGCGAGTCTCTCCTAGCGCTCTCTAGGTTAGGGTTTTGGTTGCTTTGTGCTGTTTTTTTTATTGCATTCATTGTATATATGTGCATTTATTGCTTGCATTCATTATTTGCATTAATGTTTGCATTTCATTCATATTCATCTGCTGTGCTGTCTGTGTTTCTCTGTTTGGGGGTGGGAGTTACTCGAGGTAAAAGGCCCAATACCCAGGCTATGAGTGAAATCTAGGAAACCTAGGAATAGAGTGATTCATGGGAAGCGGGTGGTATGGCGCCACTTAGCGGAACATTGATATCACGAGCAGTTCAGACCCTGGTGGGATATTATCGGTGCATACATCGGGTGTGCACAGGATGATATTCTGCGAAAGGTTATTTATGCTGCGTTTCTCTCGACCTTACCCTGGCCTAGATGACACCCGTGAGTGGGGGGGATTGATCATTTTAACAGGTACAGTTGGTGACTCTCGGTACAGATGGTGACTGTGAATTATGGACATTTATTTCTGGGACGCCGGAGTTCTGTCCGTGGTTTATCAGCAGGTTCCGTTTATTTCGGATCCCCGGGTTGAATTGAGAGTACCTGTTCAGAGGAGCTGGCTGTCATCCGTTCAGTGGATGTTCCTGTGATGATAGTGATGTAATCTCCAGTTTCGTTTATTTCGGAACTCCCCAGGTCGGATTTATGGTGACTTGTTTCCTCAGTTTGGTTTCAGATGCCAGTTGATCAGATTGACTTTGGGTTTCAGATGTTTGTGATCAGAGTTCAAGCCGAAGCTTTGACCCTGTGCCTTGAGACGCACAGCCTGACCAGTCATGTTCACATCATTTGCATCATAGCATATTTATTTTCAAAAAATAATAATGCATGAAAAAAGTTAACTTGCATGCGCATATCCTTTATCAGGATCATTCATGACAAAATAGCATCCGCATCATACGCATATCATGTACATATCATCCTTGCATTACAGACATGTTTGGGGACGTGACTTCCCACTTTGGGTTTTGACTGAGACAGGATTGTTGATCATCGTCCGCACCGCAACCAGACTAAATCAATAGAGGAGTATGGACCAGGTTCAAGCTGAGCTAGCTGAGATGAGGGCGAACATGGCCCAGTTCATGACAATGATGCAAGGAGTTGCTCAGGGGCAAGAGGAGCTGCGTGCCTTAGCCCAGAGACTGGAAGCCGTGATTCCACCAGTCCACCGTGCTTCACCAGTGGGTGTACCCGTTCATGAGAATGCTGCTGTCACTATTCTCGTCAATGATTATGCCGTGGGTGATGAATTGAAGGGGATCAGAATTAGTGAACAGCCTCTTGCTGCAGAGACTGTTAATGTCAGAGCAACCCGCGCTCCGGTTCGCCATACTGGCTCTTCAAGTTCTCCCGGTTCTAAGAAGACATACTCTGGGGCACCCAAAAGGGGAGAGATTGAAACAAATGCTGTGCACCGTCGGAGGAGTGCAAACAGAGGACAGTATCGTCAGGCTGCTGTGACTATTCCAGCAACTCAACCTCAACAGCAACAGAGAAGACCAGCTCAACAATATCAGCATCAACAACATCGTCCTCAGCAGCAGGCTTCCCAGCAAGCCAGTACGAGTAATGAGAGGAAGAAGATCATTTTTGATCCAATCCCCATGTCCTACGCCGAACTGTATCCCTCTCTGTTAGAGCGGAACTTGATTACTCCCAGAGACCCGCCGCCCATACCCGTCAACCCTCGGTGGTGGTATAGGCCTGAACAGCATTGTGTGTATCACTCGGGTGCTCCTGGTCATGACGTGGATAGTTGTTTCCAGCTGAAGATGAAGGTTCAAGACCTTGTGAGGTCAGGCATTCTGATCTTGGAGGATTTAGGTCCCCGTGATAATCAAGCTTGAAGATAGCAAGTCCTGGGCTGGCGCCGACTTTTCTTCTAGAGGTTTGTTCAAAAGCAGAGGCTGCTGATGCAAAGGATACTGACAGTTGTCATCCCTGGTGGGATCTATCACAATTGGGTCGCTGTGGGCTTTCCTACAGTTGTTCATAAGTCTTTGTAACAATCACTTTGTTTAAAAACCCTTCTCCCATGCCAAAAGGAGAAGTAATGACATTGTTGGCAACATTTTGTGCAATGATATTTTCATTCAAATAATTCATGTTAAACATTTGTTTTTCCAATTGTTTTCCCTTTTCGCTTTTTGCATGAAATTGGTGATCACAAAAAACCTAAAAAACAAGAATAAAAGCAATCTTTTCATCTGCATAACGTTTGTCTTGTTTGATTTCCAAAAAGCTTTTATACTCGAAATCTTTATGCAGGTTGTTTCTTAGACCCATTGAACATAGTGATCAGACGTCATCTCCCAATTTTGAATTCCCTGTATTCGAAGCGGAAGAAGATGATGTTGAAGGGATTCCTGACGGTATTTCCCGACTTCTTGAGCAAGAAAAGAAGATCACTCAGCTGCATCTCGAGAATCAGCAGAACAGCCAACTGGGGCATCGAAAAAAAAGAGAAAAAGAAAAAAGAAAAAGAAAGAGGAGGGTGCAAAATCAAAAAAAAAAAATCAAAAGAAATCCAGATCAAAAGAAAGAAAGAAACAAAAAAAATAGCACCCTCAAAGTCCCAAGTTGGCTGATGCTGAATTCGATCGAAAGGAAGAGATCAACTGCCATGTGTCATGGTCAGTCATATCAGCAGAGGGTGAAAAAGCATTCAACAAGAAGGTCAAGCCTCGTGTGTTCCGAGAAGGTGACCTTGTGCTCAAGAAAGTCTTGTCTTTCGTACCCGATTCCAGGGGCAAGTGAACCCCCAAACTATGAATGTCCATATGTTGTCAAGAGAGCCTTTTCAGGCAATGTTTTGACACTTACAACAATGGATGGAGAAGTTCACTCGTCCTGTGAATTCTGATGCAGTCAAGAAATACTTCGCCTAAAAAAAAAAAAAAGAATAGCTCGCTAAGTCGAACACCCCAAAAGGCGACTTAGGCAGAAAGGAGCGTCTCGGTGGATTGAAAACCCGAAAGGGCGATCCAGGCAAAAGTTAGAGACATTGAAAAAAGAATTTGCATCCCGCTAGATTGAGCACCTCACACTGGGGCAATCTAGGCAAAAATTAGGGATTCGGCAAGTAACTGCATCTTGACAAGACTGTGCTGTACATCTTTCATCCTTCAGGGATTCTCGATTCGTCGTCGACTGAAGTTTTGAATACATCGAAAATTCAGAATGGTAGAGGAAAGGTCATTATGTTCAATGTAGCCCTCTCCAATATATATCACCGATTTCAAACTTGTACAGATCTATGGAGTCTCGCCCTTTGCAGACTACCATTCCATTACATCTATTTGAGCTTTTATCCCATTATTTGCACTCTTATTTGTTTCGACTCAACAAATGTTTTGCATGTTTTAATTGATAAAGTATCATTGTTTTCAAAATAAACAAATTTTTCACAAAATTGTTCTTAAACAAAGTGAACGTTCACAATGATGGAAAAATACTTAGGAGACCCACAGTGCTCTCCCGGGGGTGGTATGATTACCAACAGGAAAGACAATTGTTCGTATCTCGAGTATGACTGTATCTTTGTCCTGCAGAACCTCGTATGGTCTCTCCTCAGTAAAGTTGCCCGATGCAGTATTGTTTGAAGTTGTTCATCTTCATGTTCCCGGCAGTACAGATTCTTCCTCCAAATCCCTGTTAGCTCTATTGTGGGGCATCCCCAGTAGAGTGCTGTTTGAGCCCTATCGTGGGGCATCCCCAGCAAGTTTGCTGTTTCGGACATTATTGTGGGGCAGCTTCCCTAGCAGAGTGTTTACCGAAGACTTCAACTTTCGCCTCTCCAGCAGAGCAGTCTTCATCTCTCCCCAGCATGGGTGCTTTTCTTGGAAGATTCAGTATTTTGCAAATTGACATCCCAGTCCTCCATCATGTCCCTCAGATAGATTCCCCAACGGAGTTATCGGCATGAAAAGCTTTCTCAATACCTATCTATCTTCATCAGAGATCTGATTGCTTCTTGGTATCTCTAGCACAAGTTGGTGTGGCGCATCCGCTTGTATGTTGAACTCTTCTCTCCGGTTGTGACCGACGATCCCTCCGGAAGCCTCGGGTGGCCTTTCTCCCCTGCAGGATGTTGATTGTTCCCTATTGTCCCAGCCTCCAGTGGATTTTCTTGGCTCTCTGGTGACTTTGGTTTTCTCTCCGGATGGTTGATTCCCGGACCTGCGTGTTAAGCATGTCTGTTTGTCAACATTCATCATGCATTTTAGGTATAAAGCATACATGCATAATCATAGCATTCAGGTACTCATGTTGCAGCTGTTGCCGTGTATCTGTTGATGATTGCCTCCTGCTATTTGGTGATACAGATCTCTCCAGTAGATTTTCCTAGCAGATATGGGTGTGTCTGATCTCTCCATGTAGAGTCTACCCCTTAAGCAGAAAGTGTCAATCTTTTCCTGCCATTTCCCCACTGAGATACATCCTCGTGGATGACGGTTGTTTCCGTTCCCTCCCTACACGGGATGGGTTTTCCCTATTGAGTTCTTTCCTCATTAGGACGAGTCCTGTTTCAGTCTGCCTTTTTGGATCGACCCTAAACTGGCTTCCTGTTGGCTATCTCCTGTGTTTCCCTGGGGCATAAATGAATAGTCGCTCACTAACTGGCATTCATTCATTTCATCCTCAGCGGAATTTGTTGTTGGCTTCTACCTACGAACCGGTAGTTGTAAGTCCTATCTTTGTGGTTTTCTACCTACAAGCTGGTAGTTGTAAAATCCCACTTTCATCCCCTTGTTGGAGTTGACCGTTTGTGCTCATCCCGATGATGACTGGTTACTTTTCCATTGGCCTCTACTTACAACCCGGTAGTTTTAAGTCCTATCTTTGTGGTTTTCTACCTACTAGCTGGTAGTTGTAAAATCCCACTTTCACCCCCTTGGTGGAGTTAACCCTGTGTGTTCATCCTATGCGTGACTGGTTACTTTTCCGTGGTTTTCTGCCTACTAACCGGTAGATGTAATCCCCTCTTTGCAGTTATCAGTATCCGGTTTGTGATATTGATATTCTTTCCCCTCTGGATACTTGCCTTGATCAAGCAGTATTGTCCCCATTAGGTCTTCCCCTTCTTTTTGGATATTTGCTCCGAGTAAGCAGCTTTATCCCCTTTTGATTGGTCATCTTTTGCATACCTAGTCTGGTACCCAGATGCCTTTCTTTTCGGTCGATTATTCATTTAACAACCTACAACCCGGTTATGGATAATCTTCCATGCGAGTGTATTATCTGCGTTTTGACGGCTATAGATAATATGTCTTATGTTTTTCCCGGTATTCAGACCGAAGAAGTTTCCGACGATCAGGTCGATGTACTTATGTCTTTCCGGTATTCAGACCGAAGGAGTTTCCGACGATCAGGTCGATGTACTCATGGCACAAGGCCAATTTTCCGGTATTCAGACCGAAGGAGTTTCCGACGATCAGGTCGATGTACTCATGGCACAAGGCCAATTTTCCGGTATTCAGACCGAAGGAGTTTCCGACGATCAGGTCGATGTACTCATGGCACAAGGCCAATTTTCCGGTATTCAGACCGAAGGAGTTTCCGACGATCAGGTCGATGTACTCATGGCACAAGGCCAATTTTCCGGTATTCAGACCGAAGGAGTTTCCGACGATCAGGTCGATGTACTCATGGCACAAGGCCAATTTTCCGGTATTCAGACCGAAGGAGTTTCCGACGATCAGGTCGATGTACTCATGGCACAAGGCCAATTTCCCGGTATTCAGACCGAAGTGGCACTCAGGCCAATTTTCCGGTATTCAGACCGAAGTGGCGTTCAGGCCAATCCGATTTTCAAATCGAAGTAGAGTTTCCTCCTCTCCGTTGGTGTCGATAAATGTCGAGTTTTTCCCAATCATCCGTTGATGATTTGGTTGTGTTCACTCTCCCCAGTAGAGTTTCCTCCTCTCCGTTGGTGTCGATAAACGTCGAGTTTTTCCCAATCATCCGTTGATGATTTGGTTGTGTTCACTCTCCCCAGTAGAGTTTCCTCCTCTCCGTTGGTGTCGATAAACGTCGAGTTTTTCCCGATCATCCGTTGATGATTTGGTTGTGTCCTTCTTCCCTAGTGAAGTATTCCTCCTCTCCGTTGGTGTCGATAAACGTCGAGTTTTTCCTATGCGTCCGTTGGCGTATAGTTGATGTCTTTCCCCGCAGGGCCGTCCCCAGTTAATTCCTCCTCTCCGTTGGTGTCGATAAACGTCGAGTTTTTCCTATTCGTCCTATGACGTCTAGTTGTACCTGTCCCCATGTGGATTTACCTCTCCGTTGGTCTTGGTAAACGTTGAGTTTTTCCCATTTCGTCCGTTGACGTATGGTTGTATATCTCTTCCCAGTTATTCAATAACGTCTGGTTACCTCTCCGTTGGTCCCGATAAACGTCGAGTTTTTCCTAGTTGTCCGTTGGCATCTAGTTGTGATTGTTGTTCCCATTCACCGTCGTTGTGATGTCTGGATGTGGCCGTACCCTTTGAAAACAAAACCAAAAAATATATACCCAGCGATAAATATCAAATCCCAGTGGACGTTTCCATTGGTGGATCCCTGTATTGTGCAAATTTCTACGGTTCTTGGTATTCAATCCCTGTTTACCCTGAAAGTCTGACAGCCGTTGCTCTCATCCATTCGGGTTCCCAGCTGATTGAATAGGGGCATGTGTAGCACCTCAAATTTGCACCTATCATTGTACATACATTTTCATATTAGGTCATAGCATATCATGGTCCATTGCATAGCATAGCATTGCCTCTTTTGCCTCAAGTGCAAGCCAATCAAGAAATTAGGTCAAACTGATCAGGAGATCAGTCAATCAAGCAAGCAAGCACAATTTTCATTGAGCCAAGGCCTTAGGGTTTGTACAACAAGTTCACATGACTTGGGGGTCCATTTGAAGTGTTTTGGTCAAAGATTGGATGTTCAGAAGTCATCAGTTCATGCATAGTCAGGCAAAGAACCCTAGACAGTCAACAGTCAGTCAAAGCAGTGGATGGTGGCCATTCTTGTGGAATTTGGGCACCATACTCATTAATCAAGAGTTCATATGTCTTGGGACATCATTTGGAGTCAAGTTCTCAAGGAATTAGGGTTTGGAATTCACCAGAAGAGGTTCAGTCAGCCAGAAACCCTAAAAGTCAACTGTTGGTCAACTGTTCATTTAATCAGTAATTTGATGATGGGATTGGGTTTGAGAGAGTTATTTCATGTCCAAATAGGCCTCATATATCATGTCAAACACCACCATGGAAGAATTTGAAGCCAGATCAAAAGTTTCCAAAAATGGAAACTGGACCTGTAACTGAAACTTACCAAAAATGGAAAGTCTTGATCCTCAAACTTACATCATGATACAAGCTTCAAATGAATTTTTGCCCAACATGAAAGTTGAAGATCTTGTTCTCCCATTTCCAAAAAGTCCAAGAACTCTCAATTCCCATGTGTGGTTGGCAAGTTATGATCGAATCGATTTCAGAAAATCTTGAACTTCAAAAGGCCATATCTCTCAAACCATTTGGCCAATTTTGGTGGGGTTTTTTCCTACAAGTCACATTTGATCCCCTCTTTCCAAAAATATAAATTTCATGAGCCAAAACCTTGCCAATCAAAATGGCATTTTTTGACTTGTCTCATTTAAATTCAAGTTTGACCAAGGGTTGACTTTTTGATTTAATCATTTTTTTTACCACTTGGCCATTGGAATATGTTCAGAAATGTTATTTAAAATATGTTTGCAAGCCCATTCCCATGAAGTACATAGCCCATGCCAACTTGCTTGAAACTTGGAAAGAAAAGTACAATTTTCACCAAATCTATCCCACATATCCATGAACCATACTTTGCACCATCAAACAGCAGATTTTGTGTTGATTTTCTGTCAAGTGAAATGAGGAATAGCAGCCCCAAGCCACATTTGACAGCAGACAAACCAACTTCACTCATTCTCAAGAACTTTTTTTTTTTTGGCATTTTTCCAAAATCTGTCAAAAACTCTCAAAGAACTGAACATTACCTTGCCTAAAACAACATCCATACAACATTGTGGACCTGTTTCAACCATCATTTTGCAGCTCTAAAGCCATGTTCATGGACTGTTTTGGAAGAGCTTCATTAATGGCAGAAGCTATTTAGAGCCATTTCAAGCTATCTCAAGCCAAGCTTCCTTCACCATTCACCTTGTGGAAGTTTGTTGAGCATCTGTTTTGAGCAAATATAGCCAAACAACAACTGCATCACAACTTTGCTTCAGATTTGGTAAGAAATCAAACTTAACCATTTGCTAAATCATGCTATGCTTTGTATAGGTCTTGCCATGCTGATTCTATTAAGCTTTAAATCACTGAAAATGGTTGAGTAATTAGGAAGAAATGTTGATTTGAAATTTGATGTTCATTTATGTTTTTATGTGATTTGTCCATGATAGCATGATTCCATGAAAATGGTTGTTGGATTGTGAATGTGTGATGAAAGATGCACGTATTGATATATTTGTTTTTGAATTTGGAGAAAAAAAAAATTTTGAGTTAGGTTTGAATTGATGAACACATTAATACTGGAACTGTTTTTTTTCTTTCTGCTATTCAAACAATGAGTTTTGTTTTTTTTCAGCAAAGCAGTACTGTTATTCTTTTAAAATTCCAAAATCATTTATTTCCAGAAATTGCTACTGCTTGTTTTTACTGCCATAAATTGCCTTGCCTTGTTTCCAAATAAATGCCAAAAGGCCTGGGGCGAGGGGGATTCGAACCCCAGACCTTTGCCTTAAAGCTTCAGATACCAAGTGTTTTACCACTGGGGCGCAATGCCAATTCATTTATTTAACGCCTTCTATGAAATATATATTAAAAAGGAGCGCTGACCTCCCCATTTAAATGAAACGCTGAGTTTCAACACTCAGCAAGGGGCGTTTTGGTCTTTTGGCATTTCATTACATATTTATTCCAATTAAAATCAATTCATCTCAATGTTTATTTCACTTTGTGACACCAACTTACAAAAATCATTGCGCCTCCAATTTTAGTCCAAAAATCATGGGAATTTTTGCATTGTCTTCCTCATGACCTCTAGTATTTTATCATATTTTTTCCAGATTTTTTTGATCAATGGTTTTTAAATGGTGCTAGGGTTTGTGACATGTGACCAAATATTATACACTTTGCCAAAACATTTGTGAAATGATGAGAATGTATCCAATGGCTCCCAAATTTTTTGTGCTTAAACTAGACACACTCATGGTGATTTTGGTGTAGAGTTTGTGAATTTATCATTGCTGGTTTGTGAGTTATGAATTTTTGAATTAGGGTGTGACAATTTGTGTCACACCATTGATGCCCAACTTCATGATTTTCATTACCATGCTTCTTGACCTCCAATTGATCTGATTTTTTGCATGAACCTACTCTTGTATGTCTAGTTTACATGTGATTTTTTGTGGATTTATTTGTGGCATTTCCTAATTGTTTGAGATTTTCTCCCCTGGTTAGTCATATGTTGACCTTGTGTGACACTTGTTCCCATTTCATTTGTGAAATTCTCATACTTTATTGGATGGACATGAAATTTTACATGAGACAACTAGACATCCGCATCTTTGCCATGGTTTTGATCCCATTCATTTATCATATGCCATCTCTGATTTATGAATTTTCTAAGTTGATACATGTTTGGTTGACTTCTTTGAGCATGTTCAAAATTGCTTTGACTTTCTGATTTTCATTGACTGCCTTCCACTTGTCCAAATGAGATGAAATTTGACATGCTTACCATGCTGTGGATTTTGATTGACCATGATTTATTTGGTGATTTTTGGAAATGTTTGAGTTGACTTTTGAGTTAAGTCTTGCTGTTGACTCCTATGAGCTTCTGTTTGCTATACTTTGACCTAAATTGTTCATGAAATGATGATAGTGATTGATATGCATGTGAACCCAATTGGTTGTGTTTCTTGAATGTTTAAACTTGACTTTGATTGGATATCCCTTGCTGTTTTGGCTTTCTCATTCATTTTTGACCCTAGGCTTGCCCTAGTGGTCCTGTTACTCACTTTTGAGCTTGTGTTTTCAGGTTGGCCAACAAATGACCAATGGGACCAATTCTTTTTGTTTGAGCTTGCCTAAATACCACGACTAACTTGTGTGTTTTGTAGGTGGCTTGGCTCACATGCCTAGAGCCTTGTGCCTTGCACATTCACTTGCTTGTGTTGACCGGTTGATGTCTGTTTCATTTTGATTTAACTCTGACTTGTATACTAACTGTGCTTGACTGATTTCAGGTACTTTAGTTGCTTGTGAACTTTTGCTTTGCTTTGCTTGTATAAGCAATTTGCATTGAGGTATGCTTCTAATCTTCATGTAGTCTGGAAGACCTGGCCTGTTACTTGGCCAGGCAATTGTCTGAAGTCCTCCTTAAGAGGCAATGTTTGTGGATGTTTAATTTTGTCCTTGCATAGAGTCAAAGTCCTCCTAAGTGAAGAGGCAATTGGTGGAAGGTAGGGATATGCAATCTATCCCCCACTATTCAGTGTGTCATCTGCTTTGCTCACACCACTGTGTTGATGCATTGCGGATACAAACCCAAGATCTTGTACAATTGTACAGTTGAGTCAGTTTTAAATGTGTAGAAGGGTTCCCACTTTCTGAACCCACACATTCTTGTCAAATGCTCTCCCAGGCCAGGGATAGAAGCAATGAGGCACACCCCTCATCTCCTTTCATCTGCTTCACCTTAGCCCCGCAATGGCAAGGTTAAGAGCAACATTCACCCAGTTCCAGAGGTTTGTTTGTTGAGGTTGATATGACCCCTCGACTAAAACCTAACCGTTGTTTGAGCCACTTGCTTGTGTATAGTGTGTGCTATCTGTGCTTGTAGGATTGTTTGACTTGCTTCCTGTGCAAGTTAGGATTGTTTGACTTGCTTCCTGTGCAAGTTAGGGTTGTTTGACTTGCTTCCTGTGCAAGTTAGGGTTAGTTTAGACTTGCTTCCTGTGCAAGTTAGGTTTTGCTTGGCTTGCTTCCTGTGCAAGTTAAGTGTGTGTGTGGCTTGCTTCCTGTGCAAGCCATGCTTAGGATAGGCTGGCTCCCTGTGCCAGTTAGCTAGAAACCTTAACTTAGGGATGATTTTGCATGATAACATCTAGGCTCGAGTCGTAGTCTCCCTAGTGTTGTGTCTCCCTCTGTTATCTGGTTAGGCTAATCCTTTATCCCTCCGTAGGGGAACTACATCGCCCTGATCTTCATACCAGATGAAGTATGTAGGCAGGAGATTGAGCTGATCTCTCCGGGCGCCTTTTCTTTCTTTTGTGTGTGTTGTCTGACCTTTGCTAGGCTCGAGTCTGTGACTCCTTAGCATTTGTTGTCTGTTTGTTTGAGTGTGTGCTTGACAGTTATAGGCTCGAGTCCCCGACTCCCTATTAATCTGTTGTGTTGTTGTGTGCTTGGAAGCCGATGTAAGTCCATCGAGTGGTATTTGGGTTCCAGTGTGGGTTTGTAGGTTCGGATGCTGACATAAGTCCAGTGATTGGCAGTCGGGCTCCACGTTTGCCTATTTGTGTTTGTTTGTGCGCGTGTCAGCCGAGCTACGAGTGCTCTGATTCTTCTCTCGTCCGAGAAGATACGTATGCATAGGATGCGATATCCTAGCGAGCATGTGTCGTTTCCCCAGTCCGAACTACTTCGACTCTGATGTCTATGCCTGATAGACTAAGTAGGCCCAGGATGCGGTATCCTGCCGAGTCAGTTTCAGTCAGTTTCTTTTGTCTCTTTTCAGCCAGTGTGTGTGAGTTTGAGCAGTGTTTAGCAACCAATTTCCTTCCTTTTGTGCGTGGATCCCGTAGAGTACTACGGATGCGTAGGGGTGCTAATACCTTCCCTTCGCATAACCGACTCCCGAACCCATTCTCTTTGGTCGCGAGACCATGTTCTTTCCCAGGTTTACTCTGAGCGTTTCCTTTCCCTCTTTTGGGATAAATAACGCACGGTGGCGGCTCTGTTGTTCTTGTTTTCCTGCCGGTTTTTCGCGCGATGCGACAGCTGGCGACTCTGCTGGGGAAATAGAGAAGTTGACCTATGCTGGTCCATCTTCCCTGAGCGAGTCTCTCCTAGCGCTCTCTAGGTTAGGGTTTTGGTTGCTTTGTGCTGTTTTTTTATTGCATTCATTGTATATATGTGCATTTATTGCTTGCATTCATTATTTGCATTAATGTTTGCATTTCATTCATATTCATCTGCTGTGCTGTCTGTGTTTCTCTGTTTGGGGGTGGGAGTTACTCGAGGTAAAAGGCCCAATACCCAGGCTATGAGTGAAATCTAGGAAACCTAGGAATAGAGTGATTCATGGGAAGCGGGTGGTATGGCGCCACTTAGCGGAACATTGATATCACGAGCAGTTCAGACCCTGGTGGGATATTATCGGTGCATACATCGGGTGTGCACAGGATGATATTCTGCGAAAGGTTATTTATGCTGCGTTTCTCTCGACCTTACCCTGGCCTAGATGACACCCGTGAGTGGGGGGGATTGATCATTTTAACAGGTACAGTTGGTGACTCTCGGTACAGATGGTGACTGTGAATTATGGACATTTATTTCTGGGACGCCGGAGTTCTGTCCGTGGTTTATCAGCGGGTTCCGTTTATTTCGGATCCCCGGGTTGAATTGAGAGTACCTGTTCAGAGGAGCTGGCTGTCATCCGTTCAGTGGATGTTCCTGTGATGATAGTGATGTAATCTCCAGTTTCGTTTATTTCGGAACTCCCCAGGTCGGATTTATGGTGACTTGTTTCCTCAGTTTGGTTTCAGATGCCAGTTGATCAGATTGACTTTGGGTTTCAGATGTTTGTGATCAGAGTTCAAGCCGAAGCTTTGACCCTGTGCCTTGAGACGCACAGCCTGACCAGTCATGTTCACATCATTTGCATCATAGCATATTTATTTTCAAAAAATAATAATGCATGAAAAAAGTTAACTTGCATGCGCATATCCTTTATCAGGATCATTCATGACAAAATAGCATCCGCATCATACGCATATCATGTACATATCATCCTTGCATTACAGACATGTTTGGGGACGTGACTTCCCACTTTGGGTTTTGACTGAGACAGGATTGTTGATCATCGTCCGCACCGCAACCAGACTAAATCAATAGAGGAGTATGGACCAGGTTCAAGCTGAGCTAGCTGAGATGAGGGCGAACATGGCCCAGTTCATGACAATGATGCAAGGAGTTGCTCAGGGGCAAGAGGAGCTGCGTGCCTTAGCCCAGAGACTGGAAGCCGTGATTCCACCAGTCCACCGTGCTTCACCAGTGGGTGTACCCGTTCATGAGAATGCTGCTGTCACTATTCTCGTCAATGATTATGCCGTGGGTGATGAATTGAAGGGGATCAGAATTAGTGAACAGCCTCTTGCTGCAGAGACTGTTAATGTCAGAGCAACCCGCGCTCCGGTTCGCCATACTGGCTCTTCAAGTTCTCCCGGTTCTAAGAAGACATACTCTGGGGCACCCAAAAGGGGAGAGATTGAAACAAATGCTGTGCACCGTCGGAGGAGTGCAAACAGAGGACAGTATCGTCAGGCTGCTGTGACTATTCCAGCAACTCAACCTCAACAGCAACAGAGAAGACCAGCTCAACAATATCAGCATCAACAACATCGTCCTCAGCAGCAGGCTTCCCAGCAAGCCAGTACGAGTAATGAGAGGAAGAAGATCATTTTTGATCCAATCCCCATGTCCTACGCCGAACTGTATCCCTCTCTGTTAGAGCGGAACTTGATTACTCCCAGAGACCCGCCGCCCATACCCGTCAACCCTCGGTGGTGGTATAGGCCTGAACAGCATTGTGTGTATCACTCGGGTGCTCCTGGTCATGACGTGGATAGTTGTTTCCAGTTGAAGATGAAGGTTCAAGACCTTGTGAGGTCAGGCATTCTGATCTTAGAGGATTTAGGTCCCCGTGATAATCAAGCTTGAAGATAGCAAGTCCTGGGCTGGCGCCGACTTTTCTTCTAGAGGTTTGTTCAAAAGCAGAGGCTGCTGATGCAAAGGATACTGACAGTTGTCATCCCTGGTGGGATCTATCACAATTGGGTCGCTGTGGGCTTTCCTACAGTTGTTCATAAGTCTTTGTAACAATCACTTTGTTTAAAAACCCTTCTCCCATGCCAAAAGGAGAAGTAATGACATTGTTGGCAACATTTTGTGCAATGATATTTTCATTCAAATAATTCATGTTAAACATTTGTTTTTCCAATTGTTTTCCCTTTTCGCTTTTTGCATGAAATTGGTGATCACAAAAAACCTAAAAAACAAGAATAAAAGCAATCTTTTCATCTGCATAACATTTGTCTTGTTTGATTTCCAAAAAGCTTTTATACTCGAAATCTTTATGCAGGTTGTTTCTTAGACCCATTGAACATAGTGATCAGACGTCATCTCCCAATTTTGAATTCCCTGTATTCGAAGCGGAAGAAGATGATGTTGAAGGGATTCCTGACGGTATTTCCCGACTTCTTGAGCAAGAAAAGAAGATCACTCAGCTGCATCTCGAGAATCAGCAGAACAGCCAACTGGGGCATCGAAAAAAAAGAGAAAAAGAAAAAAGAAAAAGAAAGAGGAGGGTGCAAAATCAAAAAAAAAAAAATCAAAAGAAATCCAGATCAAAAGAAAGAAAGAAACAAAAAAAATAGCACCCTCAAAGTCCCAAGTTGGCTGATGCTGAATTCGATCGAAAGGAAGAGATCAACTGCCATGTGTCATGGTCAGTCATATCAGCAGAGGGTGAAAAAGCATTCAACAAGAAGGTCAAGCCTCGTGTGTTCCGAGAAGGTGACCTTGTGCTCAAGAAAGTCTTGTCTTTCGTACCCGATTCCAGGGGCAAGTGAACCCCCAAACTATGAATGTCCATATGTTGTCAAGAGAGCCTTTTCAGGCAATGTTTTGACACTTACAACAATGGATGGAGAAGTTCACTCGTCCTGTGAATTCTGATGCAGTCAAGAAATACTTCGCCTAAAAAAAAAAAAGAATAGCTCGCTAAGTCGAACACCCCAAAAGGCGACTTAGGCAGAAAGGAGCGTCTCGGTGGATTGAAAACCCGAAAGGGCGATCCAGGCAAAAGTTAGAGACATTGAAAAAAGAATTTGCATCCCGCTAGATTGAGCACCTCACACTGGGGCAATCTAGGCAAAAATTAGGGATTCGGCAAGTAACTGCATCTTGACAAGACTGTGCTGTACATCTGTCATCCTTCAGGGATTCTCGATTCGTCGTCGACTGAAGTTTTGAATACATCGAAAATTCAGAATGGTAGAGGAAAGGTCATTATGTTCAATGTAGCCCTCTCCAATATATATCACCGATTTCAAACTTGTACAGATCTATGGAGTCTCGCCCTTTGCAGACTACCATTCCATTACATCTATTTGAGCTTTTATCCCATTATTTGCACTCTTATTTGTTTCGACTCAACAAATGTTTTGCATGTTTTAATTGATAAAGTATCATTGTTTTCAAAATAAACAAATTTTTCACAAAATTGTTCTTAAACAAAGTGAACGTTCACAATGATGGAAAAATACTTAGGAGACCCACAGTGCTCTCCCGGGGGTGGTATGATTACCAACAGGAAAGACAATTGTTCGTATCTCGAGTATGACTGTATCTTTGTCCTGCAGAACCTCGTATGGTCTCTCCTCAGTAAAGTTGCCCGATGCAGTATTGTTTGAAGTTGTTCATCTTCATGTTCCCGGCAGTACAGATTCTTCCTCCAAATCCCTGTTAGCTCTATTGTGGGGCATCCCCAGTAGAGTGCTGTTTGAGCCCTATCGTGGGGCATCCCCAGCAAGTTTGCTGTTTCGGACATTATTGTGGGGCAGCTTCCCTAGCAGAGTGTTTACCGAAGACTTCAACTTTCGCCTCTCCAGCAGAGCAGTCTTCATCTCTCCCCAGCATGGGTGCTTTTCTTGGAAGATTCAGTATTTTGCAAATTGACATCTGCATCCAGTACTCTCTGGAGTTCTCATCAATCGGAGGAGGCTGAGGTGGTTGTGTCTCTGCTGCAGTCGGCTGAGCCTCCTGGTGCGGAGCACTGGTGCTGCCCTCCCTGTCTCGTGGTCGCCTCAGTGGTCGGGGCGGATCATCTGTGACTGTCCTCTCCTTCATCCAATGGGCGTTCAGCGGTGCAGCCGGTCGCAACATCAGTGAATCAGAGAAATCCGGAACACCAGCTTTCTTGCACAGCAGGTAAATCACCGTCACATGGCCTAAGGATTTCTTTGGCGACTGAGCGATGTCATCCATATCAGCAGCTGTAACACCCCAAAATTTGCCCTCCTCATTCATGCATTCACTTTTTAGGTCATTTAGCATTTCATACCACATTGCATCATGTCAATCGGGATTAGCTCCAAGAAGCTCGGACATCATCCAGGACACTTTGTGGGTTTTATTCAAACGATCAGTCAACACAAGGAAAAGACTTGAGGTACTACCAACAGGGCCAGATGAGGCCTATTCACCGTACAAATCGCCAAGCTGGAAGAAGCAAGAATCTGCTGCTGAGCTGTCATGCTCGCTAGGCGAGCAGATGCTTCGCTTAGCGAAGAGCACTGTCATGCTCGCTAGGCGAGCAGATCCTTCGCTAGGCGAAGGGCGCGCATTTCAGAAAATATCAGAAAGATTTTGGGCCTGAGCTGTCCTCATTCAAAGCCCACAAGCTGCAAAATTTAGCCTATAAATACCGGAGTAGTCAATTAAATAAACCTGAACACTGGCTGAACAGAAAAGACCAGAGACTGGAGAAAGAGACCTAGGAACTACTCTGCAGCAACCTTCAGGCAGCTCTGAGAAGTTCACTCCGCCTCACACGAACCCTAGTACTACTTTGCAGATCCGGCCGTACCATTCAATCCCAATCAGTCTCTCTCATCAGGTATGCCTTTGTTCCTATTACCTTACGCCTTGAATTTGAATATTATGAATGTATGAGGTAACATCTGGTTTTGCCCACGGGTTTACATTTGTGTATGAATATGTGTAACGATACCTTGAATGTTTTAATCATTTTCGTTTATGAGATGGCTACCACAGGGTTTCGGATCATAGAGATCGAACTGTTATCAAGGAGGAATCCAAAACCCGCAGGCCTTCGCTAGCCGCTTCGCTAGGCGAGCCTGTAGCGAAGCTTCGCTAAGCCTTCGCTAGGTGAAGCAGTCGCGAACGTGACAGTATCTGCTTTTTGTTCTATTTTGTTCTAACCTGTTTTTGGTGTTGCTATGCCATTGTTTTCCCGTGATTTCATCTTGTTTGTCTAACCTTTTTGTCGAGTTTTTGTGAGGACTCATACACTCTTGCAGGGATACCATTCGGAGGTTTATTCTGATTACTCGTATTGACTGATTTTCTTTGATGGTCTAGCTGGAGAGATCTCGGGGTTTCTTGCCCCTTTAACTGCTATAGCTTCGGATCTTTATCCGTGTGGTAATTTTTTCCCTTTCTCATGCTTTATCGCTTTCTTAGCTGGAAGACCTCGATAGGAGGCAATGTTTGAGCCCCTTGGTGGCATTTTACTTTGAGATACATGTTTTGTGTTTTGCATTCATATCCCCATAGGTAGCACTGTTCCTTCGCCTAGGACTTCCTTTTTGCATGCGCGTTCCTACAACGCAAACAAACCCTAAAACCCAAAGCAACACGTTAACTCCTTCTACTACAGGCGAGTAAGTCTCCAAAGGTCGAGCATCCGGTAGATTGCATAGTGACGTCGTTCTTCCAAAACCCAATCCATAACCCCGTTGTTAGCTGAACTACGGCTTGCTCTGATTCTCATTCCAGATGAGATACGTAGGCATAAGACGCGATGTCTTAGCGAGCACAATATCCCCCAACCCATAGGTCAGCGGAGCTACGAAGACTCTGATTCTCATATTCAGATGAGATACGTATGCAGTGGATGCGACATCCGCGCGAGTCATTTCTCTTAACCTTTTTAGTAAATAAACACATTAGGTAAACCCATACCCTTTAGACAAAAAAACCACAAAAGTGGATCCCGTAGAGTACTACGGATGCGTAGGGGTGCTAATACCTTCCCTTCGCATAACCGACTCCCGAACCCAAGATTTGGTTGCGAGACCCCGTCTTGTCCTTTCCTTTTTCAGGTTTACTTCGAGCGTTTCCTTTCCCTCCCTTGGGATAAATAACGCACGGTGGCGACTCTTCTGTCTTTTTCTTTCGCCGGTTGTTTTTTTCGCACACTGTATTTTTCAAGTTGCGACAGCTGGCGACTCTGCTGGGGATTTTAATGGAAGTTGACCTCTTGCTGGTCCATCTTCCCTAAGCGAGTCCCTCCTAGCTTGTGTGATTTCTTGTTTATTGGGTGTTCATGCTTTTGTATATTTTATTTACTTACTCGCTTGTATTCATCTGCTGTACCTGTTGGAGCTGTTGTTTGTTTGTTGGGATGGGATGTTCTACGAGAGATAAGCCCATTACCCAGGCTTGAGTGTACACACAGGTTTTAGAGTGGATGATCATGAGGCTTGCGTGGCATGTTTCTACGTTAAGTCGTTCGTGAAGAACCACACCCAGACGAGGTTTCTTTTGGATATATTATGTCCTACGGATGTTCCGTAACGACATGATGTTCCTCTAGAAATTGTCGACTCTGGTGACCATTTCCCGAGAACTCAGTCGAGGCCTCTCCTCCGAGACGTGATTATGTTAGCTCTGGTGGGCGCATTCTCGCTGATCAACCCGAGGACCCCGAGACTGGGAACTTGCTTTAGGATGTCCTGTTGAGGGGAGTCAGTGGAGGTCCTTTTATCCCGTAATAATGCCAAACCTTCAGTGGTAAACGTATTATTCGCGACTGAAGGGCTGAAGTTGACGAACTTCTGTTCTTAGAACCTACCAGTGAGGGGCGGGCTAAATTCAGGAAACCTTAACCTCCAACCAACCCGGTTTTCTGGAGCAGAGCTTTGATCTTGTATTATATTCCTCAGTGGTTTTCTCTTCAGACGGTGTAACCTGACAGATGTTCAAGCAGATACAGCAATCCTGATTCCCATGCCACTGCACTGCATTCACATCATTTTGCATCACATCATTTTGCATTCATATCATTTAACACATGTTTATCCATTTCTGTGGGGTTTATATCTTCTACTTGATTCTAGTCGGAATTTTCTTGGTTCTCATCAACGACTTAGTCTTTTTTCTTACACTGTTTATCAAATGTGAGACTGGAATCAAGGGGGTAGAATACTTTTGGAATTGATAAACATGTCATTGCATTTGCATAGTCATCCGCATGTCTTGCATAACAGGTACCGCCACAGTGTTCTCAGTTTGTTTGGTGTCCCACTAGCAGGATAGCTGACTCAGGCATTCACCGATACGGTACCCGGAGGAACCAACAGAGAGTAATGGAAAGCCTACAGGCAGAGCTCGCCGAGATGAAGATTCGCATGAATCAATTCATGGATTTGGTTCAAGGGGTGGCTCAAGGACAGCAGGAGCTTAGATTGTTGGTGCAGAGGGATCCCCCTATTACTCAACCGGAGACGTTGGCTGATCCTCCAGCTGGAGAGGCTAATGGTCCCAATGGACCGGGGCCTATCCCGATCCCGCGTATCAACCTAGATCAACAACCTATTCAGGATGGTCAGGATGATCAGTTCCCCTTGCTTCAGGAAGACTTTGGCATGGACCCCATGTTTAGAAAATTGGAAGAGAGGTTGAAAGAAGTGGAAGGACAGAATCTTCTGGGAGTAGATGTTGCTGACTTGGGGCTGGTCCCAGGTGTGAGAGTGCCATCGAAATTCAAGGTCCCGGTCTTTGACAAATACAATGGCAGCTCTTGCCCCAAAACTCACGTGCAAGCCTATTTCCGTAAAATGGCAGCTCTTGGTCCCAGGTGTGAGAAGCTACTTATGTACTTCTTCCAGGATAGCCTAGCTGGGGTATCCTTGGAATGGTATATGAGGCTGGACAGAGCCCACATCCGTTGCTGGAGGGATTTGGCAGAGGCTTTCGTGAAGCAATATCAGTATAATGCAGACATGGCTCCGGACAGAACTCAACTTCAGAATCTGTCTCTTAAAAACAATGAGTGCTTCAGGAAATACGCTCAACGCTGGAGGGATACAGCTTCCCGTGTTCAGCCTCCTATGTTGGAAAAGGAAATGGCCAACATGTTCATGAATACTCTGCCTGGACCTTACTTGGAGCGTCTGGTAGGTTGCAATGCTTCCAACTTTGCTGATGTGGTCTCTACTGGAGAAAGGGTGGAGAATTACCTAAAGACCTATAAGAGCCAGAGTGGAGGTGGATCCTCATCAGGGGTGAAGAAGCCGTTCATTCAGGGACAGAAGAGGAGAGAAGGGGATGCAAATGCCATATCTTCTTATCAGAACAGGGATAACAGGAGGAATAATTTTCAGAATTATCATCAGCAACCGTATGTTGCGGCTGTGACCATTCTAGCTGCAGCACCACTACAACAACAACAACCACAACGTCAACCAACTCAGTATCAACAGCAGCAGCAACCGGGTAACGGACCCGCTTATCAACAGAGGCAAAGGATGATGGACCGGCGTTTCGACACCCTTCCAATGTCGTACGCTCAAATGCTTTCTAGTCTTCAACAACTACAACTTGTGCAATTGCGCACTCTGGCTCCTCCTGTTGGTAGACTTCCGGTGGGTTACGACGCCAACGCTAGGTGTAGCTTCCACTCTGGGGCACCTGGCCATGACATTGAGAAATGCAAAGCTTTTAAGCACGTAGTTCAGGACCTCATAGATTCAAAGGCCATCGACCTTGCACCAGCTCCGAATGTCGTCAACAATCCCATGCCCCAGCATGGTGGTGCGAACGTTAATTTGGTAGAGGGAGAAGCCAAGTCCATTAAGGATGTGTTGAAGCTGAAGACTCCATTGTCGGATGTCAAAGGATGCTTGCTGAAGGCCGATGTTTTCCCCGGTTGTGGGAAGGGTTGTTTGGATTGTGCCACTCAGAGTGGAGGTTGTTTGAAACTACAGCAGGGTATCCAGGCCTTGCTCGACAAAGGTATCCTCCAGGTTGAAGATTTGTCTGTCCAAGAGTCTGTGGAAGAGGTTAAAGCGGGTGCCTCTATCTCATCCTTTAAGCAGGCACGGGCCGTGGTGGATTCAGGTGTTGCTCCCGGTTGGGGGCGTCTGTTGGAATTACCAGTGAAGGAAGATAAGTTCGGGATTGGGTATCAGCCAGTTTTGACTTCTACAACACTTCAGGGGCCGATCACTTTCTCCAGTGCTGGCATCATTCAGTATGGTCAAGTCTCTGCAGTCGACGAAGAAGATGGGGATAGGGATTGTGACATTGACAACTGGGTGCGTCCGAGGATCCCGGGTGAAGTTCTCAACAATTGGTCTTCTGAAGAGATTATCCAAGTCACACTTCTTGAAGAGTAATTTTCTTTGTTTATTCATGCATATCCAAGTCTTACGTTCCGCCCAGGGCGTAATGACTCATTGTAGGGCCCATCTATGTGACACTTGCATTTTTTATCATAAATAAAGGACGTATTTTTGCATTCAAATATTTCGTTCCCTGTCTTTCTATTTTTGCAGTTTTTCAAAATAAAAAAATGGCAATGTTTTGTTTAGTTTCCACCTTTCTTTCACACTCATAAGCACATACCATCACTCATGCAGATGCACATCACCGGATCCTATTGATAACGTTTCTGCTACGGCTCGCTTCGACTTTGAAAATCCAATCTTTCAAGCTGAAGAAGAGGGTGATGAAGACTGTGAACTCCCTGAAGAGCTTACCAGGTTATTAAAACAAGAGGAATGGGTTATTCAACCGCATCAAGAGTCTGTTGAAGTGATTAATCTTGGCACCGAGGACACCAAGAGAGAAATCAAGATAGGGGCTGCTTTGGGAGACAATGTGAAGAAAGGGCTGATTGAATTGCTGCAAGAATACATTGACATCTTCGCCTGGTCTTATCAGGACATGCCTGGGCTGGACACAGACATCGTGGTACACCGCTTGCCTCTCAAAGAAGGTTGTCCTCCGGTCAAGCAGAAGCTCAGAAGAACAAGACCAGAGATGGTTGTCAAGATAAAGGAAGAAGTGCAAAAGCAGTTGGATGCAGGGTTTCTAGCAGTCACCAATTATCCGCCATGGGTTGCGAACATCGTCCCAGTACCTAAGAAGGATGGAAAGGTACGGATGTGTGTCGACTACCGGGATCTGAACAGAGCTAGCCCTAAAGATGATTTCCCATTACCTCACATCGACGTTTTGGTGGATAATACAGCTCAGTTCTCGGTATTCTCCTTCATGGATGGCTTTTCTGGCTATAACCAAATCAAGATGGCACCAGAAGACATGGAAAAGACGACTTTCATAACCCCATGGGGCACCTTCTGCTACAAGGTGATGCCGTTTGGTCTGAAAAATGCCGGAGCAACATATCAACGAGCTATGGTAACTCTGTTCCATGATATGATTCATCATGAAATCGAGGTTTATGTGGATGATATGATTGCCAAATCTCAGACAGAAGAAGAACATTTGGTGAATTTGCAGAAACTGTTTGAGCGTTTGAGGAAATTCAAACTGAGACTTAATCCGAACAAGTGCACTTTCGGGGTGAGATCGGGAAAATTGCTGGGTTTTATTGTTAGCGGAAAATGGATTGAGGTGGATCCTGACAAAGTGAAAGCAATACAGGAAATGCCTGAGCCGAGAACAGAGAAGCAAGTCCGTAGTTTCTTAGGGAGGTTGAACTACATTGCAAGGTTCATCTCTCACCTAACAACCACGTGTGAGCCAATTTTCAAATTGCTGAGGAAAGATCAGGCTATCAGGTGGAATGAAGATTGTCAAAGGGCTTTCGAGAAGATAAAAGAGTATCTACAGAAACCTCCGATCCTTATACCTCCAGTTCCTGGGAGACCTCTGATAATGTACCTATCAATGACTGAGAACTCGATGGGGTGTGTATTGGGACAGCATGACGAGTCTGGTCGAAAAGAGCATGCCATATACTACCTTAGCAAAAAGTTTACCGACTGTGAAATCAAATATTCGCAGCTTGAGAAAACTTGTTGTGCTTTGGCCTGGGCTGCTCGCCGACTGAGGCAGTATATGTTGAACCATACTACCTTGTTGATTTCTAAGATGGATCCAGTGAAATACATATTCGAGAAGCCAGCTCTCATCGGAAGGGTCGCTCGTTGGCAAATGATTTTAACAGAGTATGATATTCAGTACACGTCACAAAAGGCCATCAAAGGTAGTATTCTGTCAGACTACCTTGCCGAGCAGCCGATTGATGATTATGAGCCGATGAAGTTTGATTTTCCAGATGAAGACATCATGTTCCTCAAGATGAAAGACTGTGAAGAGCCAGTTGTTGAGGAGGGACCTGATCCAAACGAAAAGTGGACTTTGTTGTTTGATGGGGCTGTCAATGCTAGAGGAAGTGGAATTGGTGCTGTCATTACAACTCCGAAAGGTGCCCACATACCTTTCACCGCTCGTTTGACTTTTGAGTGCACAAATAATGAAGCTGAGTACGAGGCCTGTATTTTGGGTATTGAACAAGCCATTGATCTGAGAATCAAGACTCTGGACATCTTCGGAGATTCAGCTCTGGTGATCAATCAAGTGAATGGTGATTGGAATACTCTCCAGCCCACTCTGGTCCCCTACAGAGATTACACGAGAAGACTGTTGACTTTCTTCACAACAATAAAATTGTATCATATACCTCGTGATGAGAACCAGATGGCAGACGCACTTGCTACTCTATCCTCCATGATCAAGGTAATTCGTTGGAACCATGCTCCCAGGATCGATGTGATGCGCCTTGACAGGGCCGCATATGTATTTGCTGCTGAACTGGTAGTCGATGACAAGCCTTGGTATCACGATATCAAGTGCTTTCTGAAGAATCAAGAGTACCCTGCAGGGGCATCCAACAATGACAGAAAGACTTTGAGAAGATTGACAGGCAGTTTCTTCTTGAACAAAGACGATGTGCTGTATAGGAGGAACTTCGACATGGTTTTGCTCAGATGCGTGGACAGACACGAGGCGGACATGTTAATGCAGGAAGTTCATGAAGGTTCCTTCGGTACTCATGCCGGTGGACATGCAATGGCTAAGAAATTGTTGAGAGCGGGTTATTATTGGATGACCATGGAGTCAGATTGTTTCAAGTATGCTCGGAAGTGTCATAAATGCCAGATTTATGCTGATAAGGTGCATGTACCGCCGAATCCTCTGAATGTGATGTCTTCGCCGTGGCCGTTTGCCATGTGGGGCATTGACATGATTGGAAAGATTGAGCCGACTGCTTCCAATGGGCATCGCTTCATCCTTGTTGCCATCGACTATTTCACCAAGTGGGTCGAGGCAGCGTCGTTCGCGAATGTCACCAGACATGTGGTTGCCCGTTTCATCAAGAAAGAAATCATTTGTCGCTATGGGATTCCCGAAAGAATCATTACTGATAATGGTTCTAATCTCAACAACAAAATGATGAAGGAGTTGTGTCAGAACTTCAACATTCAGCATCACAATTCTTCCCCTTACCGCCCTAAGATGAACGGCGCTGTTGAGGCGGCAAATAAGAACATAAAGAAGATTGTGCAGAAGATGGTCGTCACGTACAAAGATTGGCATGAGATGCTACCTTTCGCCTTGCATGGGTACCGTACTTCAGTACGTACATCGACCGGGGCAACCCCTTACTCCCTGGTGTATGGTATGGAAGCAGTCCTACCTGTTGAAGTGGAGATTCCTTCTCTAAGAGTCTTGTTGGATGTCAAGCTAGACGAAGCTGAATGGATTCGGACAAGGTTCAATGAGTTGAGTCTTATCGAAGAGAAGCGAATGGCAGCCATTTGTCATGGGCAGTTGTATCAGAGTCGGATGAAGAGAGCCTTTGATCAGAAAGTGCGTCCTCGTTGTTTCCAAGTCGGAGATTTAGTGTTGAAAAGGATCCTTCCTCCTCAGACAGATCACAGGGGCAAGTGGACTCCTAACTATGATGGACCGTATATTGTCACCAAGGTTTTTGATGGTGGGACTTTAATGCTTGCAACTATGGATGGTGAAAACTTCACTTCCCCTGTGAACTCAGACGCAGTTAAAAAATACTTCGCATAAAATAGACCCGCTGGACAGCAAAAAAGAGTAGTCCAGGCAAAAATGGGCGTCCCGGCGAACCAAGAAAATGAAAGGGTTCGGGCAAAAATTAGGGACAAAAATAAAAAAAAAAGATTGTACACCCGGTAAGTTGAAAACCTGAAAAGGCAACTTAGGCAAAAATGGGTATCCCGGTGGATTGAAAACCCGAAAAGGGCGATCCAGGCAAAAGTTAGGGATTAAGCGAATGATTGCGTTCTGAGTAGTTCTGAATCTCATCTCGTGCCAATGACTGGAAATTTTTGAAGGATAGGAAATAGTCCAATCACTCTTTCAGAAAGCTGATCATCTGGAGGATCTTGAAGACGGGCAAGTCATAGCAGAATTGGAACCCAATAGAAATCCATTTCACATTGCCATTAGATTAATTTCTGTTTTTATCTATTGTGCGATTACCTCTTCCCAGGGATTGCTTCTTAATGTAAATGCCTATTCAGAGGCCATTCAATCAATAAAATCATGTTATTCAGTATATCTCTGTTTTCATTTTCATTTTACTGTTTTGTTTGCAAAAATGACGTCCGAATTTTTGATAAACATTGCATCATGACACATAAGGGCTTTACAGGTACATGCTTAATAAACATTTAAAATTGCTGTAAATTTTAAGTGCTTTGGATCGTCTATTCAGAACAGATACCCTCGGGGCATTTCCTTAAAATTCCCTGCAGATGATCGTGAATATCTTCCCCAGCGAAGTCACCAACAGACGAATCTGGTGTCTTATCCCTGCAGAGCTGATCAGAGCGTTGGATTCTTCAATCCCCAGCAGTTTCTCACCACCGCACTTCCCCAAGCGGTTGTTTCAGGACATACACTCCCCAGCGGAGTTGACAGTGCCAGACTGTATCTTCCCAGCAGAAGTGGCTGCTCCTTAGAGTTCGATGCCATATCGATAATCCCAATGCCAGATCCATGGTTTCTTTCCTTGAAGCAGAACCTCGGTACCGTATCAGTGTTTGCTCCCCCTGCTGAGTCATCTCTCACAAATCATGGTTGCCAGAACCATTGTAGCTTTCCTCAGCAGCAGGCTTCCAATGCCATTCTTTCCCCGATCAGAGTCTCGGTATGGCCAGAACACCGCATGGCTAGTCATCTCCCCACAGAGTTCTTTGCGCTGTGCATCTCCAACAGCCTTGCCAGGGTCCAGAAGATGGTGATCATTTCCCCAGTAGATTCCCTTGCCTCAGCTTGGCATTCTACCCAGCATTTCGCATCCCTGCATGTAGAATCATATTGCATTGCATTCCCCCAAATCGCGTAGCATTTCCATTCTCATGGAGCATTACGCCATTGAAAAATTCAGACATACGCATGTAAGCATAAAACATTCTCGGTATCCCAAGTGATAAGCTAGAAGTTATTTCCAGTACTCAGACTGAAGATTGTTCATGACTTGCCTTTGTTATCCCCAGCAAGTGTCATTGGCCCATGCGCCGCCTCTATTATCATTCCCTATTTCTGCCAATGCTGACAGGCATGAAATTTTCCGGTATCCAGACCGAAGTGGCATTCAAGCCAGTTTTCCGGTATCCAGACCGAAGTGGCATTCAGGCCAGATCTCCGATATTCAGATCGAAGTGGCATTCAGGCCAGTTTTCCGATATTCAGATCGAAGTGGCATTCAGGCCAGTGTTCCGGTATCCAGACCGAAGTGGCGTTCATGCCAGTTTTCCGATGTTCAGAAGTTTCCGACGTTCAGGTCGACGCAACTCGTGGCATTCAGGCCAGCCTCTCGGTGTTCAGACCGATAGTAATAATCTCATATCTCCCGATGTTCAGATCGAAGTCATTTCCAGTATTCAGACTGATGAGCGGCATTCAAGCCATGGTTATTTCTGTGTTACCATTTATTTTGGTATCCAGGTTAGCATTCTTTTTCGGTATTCGGACTGACTCTCACCGTACCAGGAGGATTCTTCTTTCAAGGAATTGTTACTTCACTTCACTTCAGTGCAAATTTTTGGGCTTCTATTGTATTCAATCCCTTGATACCTCGAAAGTGCGAGAGCCGCCGCTATCTTCTTTCCGGGTCTCCAGTTGATTGAATAGGGGCAGCTGTAACACCCCAAAATTTTCCCTCCTCATTCATTCATTCACTTTTTAGGTCATTTAGCATTTCATACCACATTGCATCATGTCAATCGGGATTAGCTCCAAGAAGCTCGGACATCATCCAGGACACTTTGTGGGTTTTATTCAAACGATCAGTCAACACAAGGAAAAGACTTGAGGTACTACCAACAGGGCCAGATGAGGCCTATTCACCGTACAAATCGCCAAGCTGGAAGAAGCAAGAATCTGCTGCTGAGCTGTCATGCTCGCTAGGCGAGCAGATGCTTCGCTTAGCGAAGAGCACTGTCATGCTCGCTAGGCGAGCAGATCCTTCGCTAGGCGAAGGGCGCACATTTCAGAAAATATCAGAAAGATTTTGGGCCTGAGCTGTCCTCATTCAAAGCCCACAAGCTGCGAAATTTGGCCTATAAATACCGGAGTAGTCAATGAAATAAACCTGAAGACTGGCTGAACAGAAAAGACCAGAGACTGGAGAAAGAGACCTAGGAACTACTCTGCAGCAACCTTCAGGCAGCTCTGAGAAGTTCACTCCGCCTCACACGAACCCTAGTACTACTTTGCAGATCCGGCCGTACCATTCAATCCCAATCAGTCTCTCTCATCAGGTATGCCTTTGTTCCTATTACCTTACGCCTTGAATTTGAATATTATGAATGTATGAGGTAACATCTGGTTTTGCCCACGGGTTTACATTTGTGTATGAATATGTGTAATGATACCTTGAATGTTTTAATCATTTTCGTTTATGAGATGGCTACCACAGGGTTTCGGATCATAGAGATCGAACTGTTATCAAGGAGGAATCCAAAACCCGCAGGCCTTCGCTAGCCGCTTCGCTAGGCGAGCCTGTAGCGAAGCTTCGCTAAGCCTTCGCTATGCGAAGCAGTCGCGAACGTGACAGTATCTGCTTTTTGTTCTATTTTGTTCTAACCTGTTTTTGGTGTTGCTATGCCATTGTTTTCCCGTGATTTCATCTTGTTTGTCTAACCTTTTTGTCGAGTTTTTGTGAGGACTCATACACTCTTGCAGGGATACCATTCAGAGGTTTATTCTGATTACTCGTATTGACTGATTTTCTTTGATGGTCTAGCTGGAGAGATCTCGGGGTTTCTTGCCCCTTTAACTGCTATAGCTTCGGATCTTTATCCGTGTGGTAATTTTTTCCCTTTCTCATGCTTTATCGCTTTCTTAGCTGGAAGACCTCGATAGGAGGCAATGTTTGAGCCCCTTGGTGGCATTTTACTTTGAGATACATGTTTTGTGTTTTGCATTCATATCCCCATAGGTAGCACTGTTCCTTCGCCCAGGACTTCCTTTTTGCATGCGCGTTCCTACAACGCAAACAAACCCTAAAACCCAAAGCAACACGTTAACTCCTTCTACTACAGGCGAGTAAGTCTCCAAAGGTCGAGCATCCGGTAGATTGCGTAGTGACGTCGTTCTTCCAAAACCCAATCCATAACCCCGTAGTTAGCCGAACTACGGCTTGCTCTGATTCTCATTCCAGATGAGATACGTAGGCATAAGACGCGATGTCTTAGCGAGCACAATATCCCCCAACCCATAGGTCAGCGGAGCTACGAAGACTCTGATTCTCATATTCAGATGAGATACGTATGCAGTGGATGCGACATCCGCGCGAGTCATTTCTCTTAACCTTTTTAGTAAATAAACACATTAGGTAAACCCATACCCTTTAGACAAAAAAACCACAAAAGTGGATCCCGTAGAGTACTACGGATGTGTAGGGGTGCTAATACCTTCCCTTCGCATAACCGACTCCCGAACCCAAGATTTGGTTGCGAGACCCCGTCTTGTCCTTTCCTTTTTCAGGTTTACTTCGAGCGTTTCCTTTCCCTCCCTTGGGATAAATAACGCACGGTGGCGACTCTTCTGTCTTTTTCTTTCGCCGGTTGTTTTTTTCGCACACTGTATTTTTCAGGTTACGACAGTAGCGATGATCTGTCAAATATTCACTTGTTTCTGATGCAGGATCTGATGAAGAAGGAGGGCACGCTCTAATATCAATTCTGATCCGCTCCGATTAGTGCTCAAATTATGATGAATGAAATATGCTAATTCCTTAGGAATCGGAGCTAGATCAACTACCATAATCTTCGCCGGAGAGATTTTTGAAGTGGGTGCCCAATCATGTCCTGGCCTAATCAGTGAGTTTTTCATATCATTGTATGGCCAGTAGTTCTTGTCAGACCGTTTCATTTCGGCAAACGGGCAAACGGAATCATAGAATTTGCATTTCAGCACACTGTTAATCGTCTTCCCATCATATTTGATCACTTTGCCTCTTACCCATGAAACGAACGATGCATTCCCTGTGGGGTCTTCTTCATCAGATGTTACCCGTAGTGCATTTGCGTAGAACTCCCAGATCAGATCCAGTGAAACCGGTTGGATTTTGTCATTGAAGTATATTAACTTCTGCTTTTTGAGAATATTCGTGACCTCTGGATACGTGTCATTCTGATACATCCAGTGTTTTTCTTCGACCATGTTTCGACTCTTGATTTGCTCATATCTATCTTCATGGTATGTGGTACGGAATGTGTTGACCTCGTTTGGTGATTGAGACATGATTTGGATCTGTAGACTGAATGAAAGAGAAGAAAACAGAGAAAAATCACAGCAATACGCACAAAACACGTAACGAAAACAGTGAGAAAATGAAGTCCGTACGGACAAAAACTATATAAGCACGCCCACAAAATGATACGCGTATGATACGCTGCCAATACGCGTATGAATCTGCCATACGCGTATGATACGTTGCTTAAACAAGTGCAAAAAATGATCTGCATAACAGATCACGTATCAGAATGTGATACGCGTATGGCCTGGTCCCTTACGCGTATCATACGCGTATTCTTCTCTTTTACGCGTATCATACGCGTTTCACCAGAGGAGCGCATTTTTTGTGTCCAATACGCGTATCATAAGATCCATACGCGTATTGGCAGTGTCTCACTTTCTTTTTCAATTTTTTTTTCTATTTTAATAAAATTTCTTTGCTTTTCTTAAAAAAACTGACTCGGCAAAAATAAAATGACAAAACCAATCAAACCTCCCTTGGGTTGCCTCCCAAGCAGCGCTTCGTTTAATGTCGCATGGCTCGATGGGACACCTCATACTCAAATGAGTTTAACAGTTTCAATTGGCCCCCCTTCACCGGGATTGTATGGTTTCAACCTCTGACCATTAACTTTGAAGGTGTCGCCATTCTTCTCATTTTTAAGCTCTATCGCTCCATAAGGAAGTACTTTGTTAATGACGAACGGTCCAGACCATCGTGACCTCAATTTCCCTTGGAACAACTTCAACCTGGAATTAAACAGCAGTACAAGTTGTCCCTCCCGAAATTCCCTCTTTTGGATCTTTTGATCATGCCACTTTTTTGTTTGTTCTTTGTAAATTTTGGCATTTTCATAAGCTTGATTCCTGAATTCTTCCAACTCATGAAGTTGAAGAATTCGGGATTCACCAGCTTTGAAAAGATCACAGTTGAGGAATTTGGAGGCCCAGAAGGCTCTGTGCTCGAGTTCGAGTGGTAAATGACAAGCCTTACCGTAAACTAATTGATAGGGGGACATACCTATTGGTGTTTTAAATGCAGTCCTGTATGCCCACGATGCATCATCCAGCTTTACTGACCAATCTTTCCGAGAAGCACTTACCGTCTTTTCTAAGATCTGCTTTATTTGACGGTTGGATACTTCCACTTGCCCACTCGTCTGGGGGTGATATGGTGTGGCTATCTTATGTTTGACATTATACTTCTTCAACAAATTCTCCAAGAGTTTATTTATAAAATGCGTACCTTGGTCACTAATTAAAGCCCGTGGTACCCCAAACCTAGAGAAGATGTTATGCCTCAAGAACTTCACCACCACTTTAGCATCATTTGTTGGTAATGCCACAGCCTCTACCCACTTTGACACATAATCGACCGCAACCAATATGTAATTCTTACCAGATGATGGCGGAAACGGTCCCATAAAATCAATACCCCAAACATGAAACAGCTCCACTTCTAGCATGGAGTTTTGCGGCATCTGATTCCGCTTTGTAATGTTACCTATTCGTTGGCACCTATCACATTCTCGGACTATAGAATTTGTATCCTTGAAGAGCGACGGCCAATACAAACCCGATTGGAGGACTTTTGCTGCAGTTCTATCTCCACTGAAATGTCCACCATACTCCGAATTATGACAAGTTTTCAGAATGTCGACTTGCTCTCTTTCTGGAACACATCTTCTGATCAAACCATCCACTCCCTTTTTATAAAGAAATGGATCATCCCATAGGTATAACCTGTAATCATAAAGAAACTTTTTCTTTTGGTGAGAATTAAAGTCATCAGGTATAACCCCACCTACCACATAGTTGGCATAGTCAGCAAACCATGGTATCTCCTGAACAACAAGTATTTTCTCATCAGCGAATGTGTCCTGAATAGGATGTTCCTCCTCCGTTTCTTTGATTGGGGACATGCGAGATAAGTGGTCCGCGACCGTGTTCTCGCACCCCTTTTTGTCTTTGATTTCCAAATCAAACTCCTGAAGGAGGAGGATCCATCTCAAAAGTCTCGGCTTTGATTCCTGCTTAGCATACAAATACTTTAAAGCAGCATGACCAGTATACACAATAACTTTTGAACCAAGCAAATATGATCTAAATTTGTCAAAAGCATAAACCACAGCCAACAACTCCTTTTCGGTAGTTGCATAATTCATTTGGGCCGGGTTAAGGACATGACTAGCATAATAAATCACATGCAATAATTTGTCCTTTCTCTGTCCTAGGACAGCCCCCACAGCAAGGTCACTTGCATCACACATTATTTCGAAAGGCAAGGACCAATCGGGGGCGATTACAACAGGTGCACTGATCAACTTACTCTTTAAAGTTTCGAAAGCTACCATGCAGTTTTTATCAAAATTAAATTGCTTGTCCTTGACTAGCAAATCAGTCAATGGTTTGGCCACTTTTGAGAAGTCCCTGATAAACCTGCGATAAAAACCTGCATGACCCAAAAAAATCCTTATCCCTTTTTCATTCACCGGAGGTGGGAGGTTAGCTATAACCTCCACTTTGGCTTTGTCCACTTCAATTCCTTTGTGGGAAATTTTGTGTCCTAGCACAATTCCTTCCTGCACCATGAAATGACATTTCTCCCAATTGAGAATAAGGTTAGTTTCCTGACATCTTTGCAAAACAAGAGACAAGTTAGCTAAACAATTATCAAAAGAAGAACCAAACACAGAGAAATCATCCATAAACACCTCCATATACTTTTCAAGCATGTCGGAGAATATAGATGTCATACACCTCTGAAAAGTAGTTGGGGCATTGCATAGCCCAAATGGCATCCGTCTGTAAGCGAAAATACCATAAGGACATGTAAATGCAGTTTTTTTCCTGATCTTCCGGGGCTACAGCAATTTGATTGTATCCCGAATATCCATCCAGAAAGCAATAATACTCATGACCTGCAAGTCTTTCTAACATTTGATCAATAAAAGGGAGAGGAAAATGATCCTTTCTTGTTGTTGTGTTCAGTCTTCTGTAATCGATGCATACTCGCCACCCTGTCACTGTGCGAGTTGGGATCAGTTCATTCTTTTCATTTAAAATTACTGTGGTTCCTCCTTTCTTTGGTACCACGTGCACTGGACTTACCCACGAGCTGTCAGAAATGGGGTAAATCATTCCCGAATCTAACAACTTTACAACCTCTTTCCTCACCACTTCTTTCATTGCTGGATTTAACCTCCTTTGTGGTTGTACTACTGGTTTCTGATTATCCTCCATCAGTATCTTATGCATGCATACTGTGGGGCTAATACCTTTTAAATCCTCAATAGTCCACCCAATAGCACTTTTATGTTTCTTTAGTACCTGTATCAACTTTTCCTCATCTATTTCATTTAGCTCAGAACTGATAATAGCAGGATAATTTGTTCCAGATCCTAGAAAGACATATTTAAGATTTACAGGTAATTGTTTTAATTCAAAATTTATACCTGGTTTACATACCTTTTCATTTTCTGATTCTGGTGAAGATCTCAGATCCTCCCACCGGCGTGGTTTGGATTTCATCCAAAGAGGTTGTGTATCCAGCATGGCAAGCACTTCTTTTTCTTTTTCATCACCATTCTCTTCAATCTCTCTGACCGACAGACTAAGAACTCTTTCCAATGGTAATTCAGGAAACTTCCTTTGCATTGTGCTAGTTACCATTTGATCAATTACTTCCACAGAGTGGTTTGTACACATATCCTCTTTATGTTTCATAGTATCTCGGACATCAATTCTGAGCTCTTCATCATATACCTTTAGGGTCAAGGTACCTCCCTCAATGTCTATCATGCATCTACCTGTTTCTAAGAAAGGTCTGCCCAGAATCAAAGGTATCTCTTCATCTTCTGGCATTTCCAAAATTACAAAATCAATAGGAAAAACAAATTTATCAACTTTGACCAGAACATCCTCAACTACCCCAAAAGGTCTCTTCACTGAGTGGTCAGCAAATTGAAGTGTCATTCTGGTATCTTGAACATTTCCAATTCCTAGCTTCCTGTAAATAGACAAAGGCATAAGGCTAACACTAGCCCCCAAATCAATCAGCGCCCTTTTAAAAGACCTATCTCCAATGGTACACGGGATGGTCACAGAACCTCTATCTGGCTTCTTTACTGGAATCTTCATACCCTGCAAAATAGCACTACACGTTGCAGTTAATATAACAGGGTCAGTGTCAGTGGTGCGCTTCTTGGAGATGATGTCTTTCATGAACTTCGCATAGATAGGCATCTGCTCGAGTGCCTCAGAGAATGGAATATTGATTTCTAATTTCCTGAACAACTCTATGAATTTCTGAAATTTTTTCTCATCTTGCTTCTTCTTTTTGTTTCTTTGTGGGAATGGAAGCTTAATGATGGGTTTTGGTTCAGGTAGCTTTTCTTGTACCACCGGCAGTGTCACACTTTCTTCCTGAGGTGGTGTCTTGTTTTCTAAGATTTCCAGGTCCACTTCAAGCAATTGATCTTCTTCTTCATCCTTCTTCTTAAGATCTTCAACAGATTTCCCGCTTCTTGTTGTTACCGTACTCACATTATTGTGCTCCCTCGGATTTGTCACTGTTGCACTAGGTAATGCGCCTGGTGTTTGGGAATTTGTTATCTGTTGTGCTATCTGACCCAATTGAATCTCCAGATTTTTAATGGATGCATTGGTGCTCTTCTGATTATTCCTGGTTTCTTCCTGAAATTGCATACTCTGAGTTGCCATCTTCTCTATAGCAATCTCCCAATCCGCTTTCTTAGGAACTTGTTGCTGATAAGGTTGCTGTTGGTACGGTGGTTGTTGTTGTGGAGGTCCTTGGTTCTGAATATTACCTTGCTGATCTTTCCAAGAGAAATTAGGATGATTTTTCCACCCCGGATTATAAGTATTTGAGTAGGGATTATTCTGCCTCAGGTAATTTATTGCTTGCACCTGTTTTGCGGTTGCAACACAATGCATGGTAAAATGTGGCCCACTACAAATCTCACAAATCATGGTCGGAACCGGTTGCACTTGAGCAACAGTCTGGGTACCTAAATTCATAGCTTTCAATCTTCTTTCAACCTCAGTAGCAACCTGGTCTTCCATTTTCACTACCTGATTTGCTAATTTCAAGTCAATTTTTCCCTCCGGCTGATTCACAGTACGGTCATATAATTCCAAATGCTCATTCGCTGCAATAGCTTCGATGATCTTTTTGATACCGGTTGCTGTTGAAAAATTAGATGAGCCACCAGCAGCTGTATCAATGAGTTGCTTAGTCTTCATCTTCAGCCCGTTTACAAAATTCTGCATTTGTTCAGTTTCATCTAGATTATGTGTAGGACATGCAACTAAACATCTCTTGAATCTTTTGTATGCATCTCCAAGTGTCTCTCCGTCTTTCTGTTTAAAATTCACAATGTCGTACCTCTTACAGATATACATAGAAGCAGGAAAATACTCGTTCAAGAATGCTGTTTCCATTTGTTGCCAAGTAGTAATGCTTCCTGCGGGTAGGGAATAGAACCATTCCTCAGCGTCCTCAGATAACGTGAATGGGAACATGACCAATCTCTTTGCCTCTTCAGAATGCCCATCAATTTTTAATGATGTAGTCATAGTCAGAAACCTTTGCAGATGCTTGTTTGCATCCTCATTGATCTTTCCTGCAAAAGGTTTGCTTTCTAACTGACGGATAGTTGAGGGGTGTAACTGGAAGTGAGCAACATTAACAGGTTGGTTAACAATGGTCAACCGCACTGCTGGGTTATTCTGTCTGCCATAGTCACCTAAAAGTCTTTCCGCTGGGGGTGGGTCTGCAGCCATGTTTACAGTGTCTGGATGTGAATCTGTGTCTGACTCAGATTTTTCGGAGTGAACAGAGACTGGTGTGCCAGGTGTGACCGGTTCTTCGGTGTCAGAGTTTGCCAGTTTCTTTCTTCTAGCTTCTCTGAGCTTTTCACGCAATGTTCTCTCTGGTTCTGCGTCAAAATGAAAATCAGCTGAGGCCTTACCTCGCATACACAGATTAGAAAGAAATTAGTTATAATAACAATAAAAATAAAAATAAAACTAGCATTAAATAAAATTTTGGATGCAGAGCAACAAAATTCTAATTGAAAATAAATTAATAAACTCTATTATCTTTGGTAGTCCCCGGCAACGGCGCCAAAAACTTGATGGGAAAATAGCAAGTGTACTATTTTTCTCACTGTAGTAATAAAAGGGAAATTCCCCGTTTGTCGATCTCAAGGACTGCTTGACGATACAGAGTTTATCGTTTGTTTCAATTAGACAAAAGCCTTTGGTTTTTGTGTTGTGAGTAATTATACCACCAATTGCAAATAAATAAAGCAAGTAAAAAGGTTGAACGAGATACAAATGAGAGAAGATTGCTAGGGTTCGGTGAATGAAACTTCCTGTAACAGATACACTTCATGAAAGTTTAGACAATATTCCTGTCCAATTAATTCCGCTCCTCAAGGGTATCTATTCCTAATTCCTTAGTGAAAAGACCTTTGATTATGTAACCTAATTACTATGTCCATAAATAATTAAGTTCATACTCAAGCATTCAAATATCAAGAATTATCGGTCAGATAGAAAATCCCTAGTCCTAGGTTATTTTTACTGTCCAAAGTTCTTATCCAGATCAATGAATAATTGCCGTCCAGCTTAAACTATTCATATTAATCATCATTCGTTGGTCCGACGAATAAAGCATAAAGAACAGTAATAAGAACAAATCAATGGAAAAGAAGAAATAATCAATGCATTCATAAACATCAAATCTGTCACATTCAGAATCAGGGTCACCCCCCTAGCAATGGGGGGTTTAGCTACTCATAATCGAAATAAAAACAAAGATTAACATTGTTGTCATTACATAATTTCGTGAGGAATCAATCTTCAATCGTCGGAAAACTCTTGAACATATGAATCTTTTGATAATCGTAGAGTCTCCAGCTCTCAAAACGCGTCTTTTTTCTCTCCAAATCGTCCCACCCCCCGGAAAATCGTGTTCTGCCTTCTTAATAGCTCTTCAGTTGGACTTTTCCTGATTTTGTGCTCCATACGCGTACTGAGTTGTCCCATACGCGTACTGCCTAATATGAAACGCGTACTGGACGTAACACAGCCTCTGATACGCGTATTGCCCATGCTGGTACGCGTATTGCCCAGTCTGGTACGCGTATTGCCCATGCTGGTACGCGTACTGGGAAGGTCCATACGCGTATCATGTAGGGCCATACGCGTATGGACAACAGGTTCTCCAAATATTGATTTTTTCTTCCGTTTTCTTGCTCGGGCTCAATTTCGCATCTGACGTTTGATTCCCTGAGCTTCCAAACTAGTTCTTTTTTACCTGCTAACATACCAAAAAGTGTAAAATATCCTCAAAAAACTCATCAGTAACAACACACTTAATATTATAGAATTGAGCTTATATCTAACTAGAAATGCTTCAGTTTACACAGTTTACCTGACTTATTTACGGTTAAATAGTGGAATGTCTAGCAAAATTGGTGACTGATCAATGGAGAATTTATTGGTGGATATACAACCTCACACTACCAGTTATGTGACCTTTGGTGATGGTGCTAAAGTAAAAATCAAAGGTGTGGGTAAGCTGGACAGCTCTGGAGTTCCAGAACTGAATAATGTGCTGTTAGTAAAAGGACTAACTGCTAATCTCATCAGCATAAGCCAGCTGTGTGATCAAGGGTTCTATGTTCAGTTCACTAAGGAGCTATGTGTTGTGACGAATGGAGATAATCAGGAAGTTATGAGAGGATCCAGATCCAAAGATAACTGTTATCTGTGGGAACCTAAAGTCTCAAACTACTCCACAATTTGCTCCTCAGCCAAGGAAGAACAGGAGGTGAAGCTGTGGCATAGACGTCTTGGTCATCTCCATTTAAGGGGAATGAAAAAGATCATATCCAAGGAAGCAGTTAGAGGAATCCCAAAGCTGCTTATTGATGAAGGAAGAGTTTGTGGAGAATGCCAGGTTGGCAAGCAAACCAAGATGTCACATCCTAAGCTGGGACATCCTACAACATCCAAAACTCTGGAACTTTTGCACATGGACTTAATGGGACCTATGCAGGTTGAGAGTCTGGGTAGAAAGAGATATGCCTATGTGGTTGTTGATGACCATTCCAGATACACTTGGATAAGCTTCATCAGAGAAAAGTCAGATGCATTTGATGTCTTCAAAGAACTGTGCATCAGACTTCAAAGGGAAAAGGACAGTTGTATTGTCCGAATTAGGAGTGACCATGGGACGGAGTTTAAGAATTCCAAGTTTGATGAGTTTTGCTCGTCTGAAGGGATAAGTCATGAGTTTTCCTCTCCTATAACTCCTCAGCAAAATGGGATAGTTGAAAGGAAAAACAGAACTATTCAAGAATCTTCAAGGGGAATGATTCATGCAAAGAAGCTTCCTATGCACTTTTGGGCCGAAGCTATGAATATAGCTTGCTATGTTCACAATAGAGTTACCTTGAGAAAAGGAACTTCTTCCACTCTGTATGAAATATGGAAAGGCAGAAAACCCACTGTGAAGTACTTTCATATCTTTGGAAGCAAATGTTACATTCTTACAGATCGTGAACAAAGAAGGAAAATGGATCCCAAAAGTGATGAGGGTATATTCCTAGGATACTCAACTAACAACAGAGCCTACAGAGTGTTCAACTACAGGACCAATGTCCTGATGGAATCCATAAATGTTATTGTGGATGATAAAGAGGAAGGAATCAATGTCATAGAGGATGTTGGAACATTCCTTGATACGTCAACAGACATTCCAGTCAAGTCCGAAGAGGTACAGGAGACTCCTCCTGAATGTGAGGTAGATGCATCCAACAAAGTGCCTTCTATCAGAATTCAGAAGGACCACCCCAAGGATCTTATCATAGGGGATCCCAATAGTGGTGTGACTACCAGATCAAGGGAGAATAGCTCAAATTCCTGTTTTGTATCCAAGGTTGAACCAAAAAATGTGAAAGAAGCCCTGACTGATGAATATTGGATCAATGCCATGCAAGATGAACTGGAGCAGTTTAAACGGAATGAAGTATGGGAGTTAGTTCCACGACCTGAAGGGACTAACATCATTGGTACCAAGTGGATTTACAAGAACAAATCTGATGAGAAAGGAGTAATCACTAGGAATAAAGCAAGACTAGTGGCTCAAGGATATACTCAAGTTGAAGGGGTTGATTTTGATGAGACGTTTGCACCTGTTGCTAGACTTGAGTCAATCAGATTGCTGTTCGGTGTGGCCTGCATTCTGAAGTTCAAATTGTTCCAAATGGATGTGAAGAGTGCCTTTTTAAACGTCTACTTGAATGAAGAATTCTATGTGGAACAACCTAAAGGGTTCTGTGATCCTAACCTGCCTAAACATGTGTACAAGTTGAGGAAAGCCTTGTATGGGTTGAAGCAAGCACCTAGAGCTTGGTATGAAAGGTTGATTGAATTTCTGACCTCTCATGGGTACAAAAAAGGTGGGATAGATAAGACCTTGTTTGTGAAGGATGAAGATGGCAAAATCATGATTGCCCAAATTTATGTGGATGATATTGTCTTTGGTGGAATGTCAGAGCACATGATGAAACATTTTGTTCACCAGATGCAATCTGAGTTTGAAATGAGTCTGGTTGGGGAATTGACTTATTTTCTTGGAATGCAAGTTAACCAAATGGAGGATTATATGTTTCTCTCCCAAAGCAAATATGCCAAAAACATAGTTAAGAAGTTTGGTATGGATAGTGCTAGGCATAAAAGAACTCCTGCACCTACTCATTTAAAGTTAACCAAAGATGATGGAGGTCCCAGTGTTGATCAATGCTTGTATAGAAGCATGATAGGTAGTCTACTATACCTAACTGCCAGTAGACCTGATATTTCCTATGCAGTTGGTGTGTGTGCTAGATACCAAGCAGAACCCAAAGTGAGCCACTTAAATCAAGTCAAGAGGACTCTCAAGTATGTCAATGGGACTTGTGACTATGGTATGCTATACTCTCATGGCTCTGAGCCTGTCTTATCTGGGTGTTGTGATGCTGATTGGGCTGGGAGTGCTGATGACAGAAAAAGCACATCAGGAGGATGTTTCTTCTTGGGAAAAAATCTCATATCATGGTTCAGCAAGAAACAAAACTGTGTATCACTGTCCACTGCAGAGGCTGAGTACATAGCAGCTGGAAGCAGTTGTTCCTAACTGGTGTGGATGAAATAGATGCTTACTGAGTACAATGTCTCTCAAAATGTCATGACATTGTTCTGTGACAATCTCAGTGCCATCAATATTTCCAAGAATCCCATCCAACACAGCAGGACCAAACCTATTGACATTAGACATCACTTCATCAGAGATCTGGTGGAAGACAAAGTGATTACCTTGGAACATGTAGCCACTGAACTACAACTTGCTGACATATTCACAAAGGCTCTGGATGCTACTCAATTTGAAAATTTAAGGGGCAAATTGGGAATATGCCTTTCTGAGGATTTATAGCAACCAATGATGTTTGGGATGTATTGTTTAATATCTTAACCTATTAAACAATTGAAAGTGTGCTATGACTGGACAACAGATCGTAACTATGTTACCTACTGCAAGTGTGGTAACAAGATGGTAAGGGGATATCCTAACATGAGACAGCCTATGTGCCTGTTGGACTTCAAGAAAGTGTTCATGCAGGAGTGGTTCAAGATGTCAAACTCAAAGTCATGGCATCTGATATGGGTGTACCTGCTGTAAAGCAAGAGTGTGTGACTACTTGATCAAAGCTGTGAAGCAAGATCAAGTGGGTGGTGTCTTGATCAAAGCTGTAAAGCAAGATCAAGAATGTGGTTCTGTCATTTGTGTGTAATTCTGTTTATTTTGGTCTGTAATTTATGGTGTTGCTTTGGCAACATTTTTGACAAAAAGGGGGAGTAACACCTGTGATGCCCCAGGACAACAAATTATGTGATTAAACAGATATTGAAGATCCTCTAATCCAGAGGTTGTACTGCAGATGATGTTCCACTTCTATGTGTGATGAGTGTGAGTGTGTTATCTATGTGTGTGCTGTTGTTAGAAGTTTTATTTAACTTCTGTATGTGTGCTGATATGTGAAGTTTCTATTTAACTTTTATGTGTGGTGAGTGTGTTGCTGCTCTGAGTGTATTAGCTAGGTTAATTTCCCTGCTAGATGTGTGTTATCCGCTGCTGTGAACTCTGTTGTGATGCCAAGTTGTTTTAGCCAAAAATTTGCCAAAGGGGGAGTTTGTAGATGTTTGATTGGCTGCATTTTATGTTAAAACACTAGCTGGACTCTAATGTCTTGACTGATGTCATGACATTCTTGGGAGATGTTTGATTGGCTGCATTTTGTGTTAGAACATCTAACTGTACTCTGATGTCTTGACTGATGTCATGACATACTTGAGTAGTATGCTGCAGGTTTAGCTAATACAGGATTTGCTGAATGTCAAACTAGATGTTATGATATTCATCCCTGACAGCAGATACTGAGGTGTAGAACAGTTGGTTATCTGCTATAACTCAGTATTTAATTTCAGTTTATTTATCAAGGGAATAACAGGCTTGACATAAGGCCTACTGTCTGAATGTCAAACTGGATGTTATGGCATTCATCATTAACAACATATACTGAATAATAGGCAGGTTGGTTTTCTGCTACAGTTCAGTATGTATCTCAGTCTGTTCTTCAGGAGGATAACAGACCTGGCATAAGGCCCATTCTGTAAATGTCAAATTGGATGTTTTGACATTTATTACTGTAAGTTGATACTGAAGTATAGACTGGTTGGTCTTTTATAGTACAACATTTTGTACAGTCTGTTTTCAGAAAAATAACAGACTTAACATATGGTTTATGTTCTGGACGTCAAACTGAATGTTCTGACATTCATTCTTGACAGCATATTCTAAATTGTAGGATGGTTAGTTTTTCTGTTTCAGTATTTTTCTCAGGCTATTTTTCAGGAATCCAATAGCTGAGCTAAAATCCAGGAAACTAACGACTGAGCTACAATTAATGAACCTAACAAATAGCCTATTTATTAGTACCCTAATATGTGGAAATTAGGTTAACTTGCTTGACCTTTATTTTAGGAAATACATGTACAAGGCCCAAGTGCTGCAATATAAAAGGATGGCAATCCTTCATTCAGAACTCGGGGATTTTTAGGCGTGAAGATTTTATTGGTCCATCATACTTCACTACTGTATTTTTGTGTGTCTTGTATTAGGTGTATCTTGTGAGCCAAGCAATTATCACCTAGATGATTGCATTGGACTAGGGTGTTCATTGAGTGTAAGTGTTGTGTCACTCTAAGCTTTTAAGCGTGAGTGATGTGTATCTTGATTAAAGCTGTTAAGCACAATCAAGAGTTGTCTGAAGTGTGACTTCACTATTATCTTTAAACTTAATTAAAGGTTGTAATCACTGAGGTGATTGAGGGGGAGTGAGTAGGAACTCTGATCTTAGTGTAAGATTGAAATTGCATTGGGTAGGTATTAAGTGATAGGATTAAACAGTTGGTTTAAGGTCTGAATTAATACTACTAATAGTGGATTTCCTCTTTGGCTTGGTAGCCCCCAGACGTAGGTGTGTGTGACACCGAACTGGGTAAACAATTCCTTGTGTTATTTACTGCACTTTATTTTTAAGTTCTGCATAATTCTTGTCTGCGCAGAATTAGATGTCATATCATCCTGTGTGACATCGAAAGTCTGTTAACTAGAATTTCAAATAGTCCAGACCTCCAGCGGCCATTTCGACCAACTCGTGTTCAGGTACTATTGTAAAGCATCTAGATTTTAACAAGCGGAACCTATTCAGATAATCATCTATAGGTTCGGTGAATTTTCTTTGATGCTGGCTAGTTCCTTAAGACTTATCTTAGTTTGGCCCATGTAGAATTATTCATGAAACAATCTTTCTAACTGGGGCCAAGCATCTATGGAATTTTGTGGTAAAGTCGTAAACCACGTGAAGGCGTTCTTTGTTAAAGAACTAGGGAAATATTTCATCCTCAAGTTCTCACTGTTCGCCAAATCTCCTGCCTCAGTCATGTATCTGGATATATGCTCTATAGTGGATTCACTAGTATCCCCTGAGAATTTGGTGAACTTAGGGATTTTACAACCCCTTGGTAATTCTGTTTGCAGGACATACTCTGACAGAGGAGAAGAATAGTTTGGCCGTCGAAGTTCTGTGTTTGGACCATTCTGGGCCATAATTTTCTCTATCATAATGGTTAGGTCATTTTCCATCATGTTTTCTCGTCTAGCCCTATGAATTACTTCGTCTGCGTCCTGGTCCCTATTAACCATTATCACTCTCCCAGGTTGTTCTTCAGGGACTTCCCGTCGAATTGGCTGTTGTTCCAATCTTGCCCCCATGGCTCTTTCGTCAGGGGCTTGCCTTTATGGTCGAACCTGATCTATCGTTGGTTCTTCGCCCTGGATTATAACCTGGTTTGGCCTGCGTCGAACATCAGGTTGTGGGGCGCCTAGAAAATCTGCTATGCATCCCATCTGTGCTGACAATTGTTGGTATGTTTGGGCGTTGTCAGTATTGGTCCTATTCACATTCTGTATTAACGGAGAGAAAATGGTATTCATTTCTCTGGCCAGAACTCCTACCATATCATGGTTACTGGCATCCATTTGTTGTCTAAAGGCTGCCTGATTATTCGTTGTAAGGGTAGGTAGTAGGGTGGGGATCCCTTGTGATTGGTTATTTCGACCTATATGGTTCATGCCGGATCCAGAATTTTGGATTGGCGAAATAACCGAATTATGTGGTTGAGTATATATGGAAGAACTGTTTTGAAGACCTGCCATGGCAGTTGATGGCATTCCATAAGGGTAATCTCTCACAGGCCTAAAGTTTTCGAATCCTGGTGGCCTAGGGGTTGAAACTACAGGCATATTTGCCGCGCCTGATATGATAGGCATTACTATCGAATTATGAAAGGCCATGGATCCAGTCATTGGTATGGCCTGTGCATTAGGGATTTCAGTGGATATATTAATCGAATTTGCTCTGATTGTGCCCGTTCCCCGGGGGGAGGGCTGTTCCCCTTGACTGGTTGTATTAACCATCTTCTTTGCGTTTTTTCTGTTGGTTATAGGTTGTGAATTATTGGCTATCCTGCCACTTCTAAGGATCATACAACACTAATTTTTAAACCAAAAGAATAACGACAATTTTGCGAATAAAACAACTGTTGTAATCAACAATCCTTTTGACACTGTCCCACTGGGCGTGACAATTTGTTTACCAGTGATTTCTGATAAACAACCGCTAGTCTTCCAAACTTGTATATTTTTTGGTAACTCGCAGGATCAACTAGATTGATCCTAGGACATGTGTCTTAAGAATTGTTATTACTGTGATTTGACTCATAGTTACGTTTGTTTCTAATTTGTGAATGACAAAAAGTGTTTAGACAACAATTCTAAGTGAAACTTATGACTTTATGAACAAAGTAAATAATGATAACTTGGTATTAAAAGGTTTAAAGATAGTGAAAAAGGCTTAGGAAAGGTAAAGATAAATGACTAAGAGTAAATGCTTTAGGTTTTAAGAAAGTACTGGAAATGAAGATTCTGGCGGAATGTAAATGCAGAAATGAAAAGTAATGATAAACTACTGAAAAGTAAGGGCAATTCGACAGATAAAGGCAGTAAAAATACTTTGATTTAAACAATTGGTATGAAAAATATAACATGAACGAAACTTATGGTGTTCTTCATACATACATTTTCAGCGTAAAACTCTTTTCTCTCGCTCCGGTACTTCGAGTGTATTTTGTGAATTTCTGTATATCTGTTTGAACACCCCTTGAATCTAAAACTAAGATCCCTATTTATAGTAATTTGACCCTAACGGCCTTTACATGTATGACTGCCACATTCGCCGTTCCCAAGCGTTGCATATCTTAGATGTTTCCACGTGTTGATTTGACGAAACAGCTCTGTTTTAAATTTCAAATACTTCCGCTTGAAGTCTCGACTCTGTAAACACCTATGTCGAAGAAAACTTTATGGTAACCCAAAAATCTTCTAAGTTCCAGGCTTCGACAATGAATAATTGCTTACCCACACAGAGAATTAAAACAGCTTCGCTACAGTCATTTCTTGCTTATTCTTAAGACTTACTATCTTCAAAGACCTTTTAACTGTCTGTCGAAATCCCCAGCTAACAGAATCATACCTCTGGCTGATTCTTGAAGGGTTCTATTTTTCTTATCCACCACACCATTTTGCTGGGGAGTGATGGGAGATGAGAACTCATGATGAGCTTCTTCTGAAGAGCAAGATTCAGCAAATTTGCTGTTCTCAAATTCCTTCCCATGATCACTTCTAATTTTGACAGCTTGACTTTTCTTTTCTCTTAGAAGTTTTAGACAAAGATCTTTGAAGACTTCAAAAACATCAGATTTTTCTCTTATAAAATTGATCTAGGTGTATCTGAAGAAGTCATCCACCACTACATATGCATACTTCTTCCCACCAAGGCTTTCCACCTGCATGGGTCCCATCAAATCCATATGTAGGAGTTCCAAAACTTTGGTAGTGGTGTCATGTCTGAGCTTCTGGTGTGGCATCCTTGTCTGTTTTCCAATTTGACATTCTCCATAGACTTTTCCTTCATCAATCTTCAAGTTGGGAATTCCTCTAACAGCTTCAACAGATATAATCCTCTTCATACCCTTAAGATGCAGATGGCCCAATCTTTGATGCCATATCTTCACTTCTTCTTCTTTGGCTAAAGTACACATTGAAGAATAACCAATTTCTAGAGAACTCCATATGTAGCAGTTGTCTTTAGACCTGACTCCTTTCATGATCACTTCATTTTCTTTATTAGTAATCAGACATTCAGTTTTAGTGAAGTTTACATTTAGACCTTGGTCACACAGTTGACTGATGCTTATTAGATTTGCAGTCAATCCCTTTACAAGTAGGACATTGTCAAGGTCAGGAACTCCAGGGCAATCAAGCTTACTAATCCCTTTGATTTCACCCTTTGCTCCATCACCAAAGGTTACATAGCTTGTGGCATAAGGATGAAGGCCAGTTAGCAGGTTTTTGTTTCCAGTCATGTGTCTGGAGCATCCACTGTCAAAATACCAATCTTCTTTGGCTGAAACTCTGAAGGAAGTGTGAGCTATTAGACTTGTAACATTAGTCTTAGGAACCCAATGCTTTTTGTTGACAGGCCTGTGATGTTTGGGTCTAGGTTGATGGTGAGCAAGACTAGGATAACCATGCAGCTTATAGCAGAAGGGATTTATGTGGCTAAATTTTTCACAGTAATGCCATCTCCATCTTTGGTGTTTCCCTTTCTGCTGTCTTCCCTTACGATGTTGTGACATATGATATGACATCTCAGGTTTGCTTTTAATATGGCTGCACTTAGGTTTGGATTTAGGTTTGCCACCAGTGTAACTGCACTCAGGCTTAGATTCATTGAACCCAATGCCAGATTTGTCTCCTGTTATTTGTCCAGTCTGGAGAATCTTATCTAAGGTGTCAGATCCATTGTTTAGCATTCTTACATACTTGGTCATCTCATCCAGTTTAGAATTCAAGAATACAGCTTCAGTCTTTAATTTGGAGATGGTTTCCACATGTTCTGCATTCTCATTCTCCAGCTGTGCTATCACTTTCTTCTGGCTTTCAACTTCTTGACTCTCATCTAGTTTGGCATTCAGAACTACTGCTTCTGTTTTTAATTTAGAGATGGTTTCCAAGTGTTCTACCTGTAGCGGGGTATTCGTTACCATTAGAGATATTGACTAAATCCAAGGTAAACCATACAAATCGAGTCGCCACCGCACTTCTATTTATCCAAAGGAATGGTTAGAAAGCGAACAAAAACCTAAAAGTTTTATCGAATCAAAAACTAGTAAAAATGTCAGAGATCGGGGTAAGGGGGTTGGTTATGCAATGGAAAGGTTTTAAGCACCCAAAACATCCTAGGTACTCCTAGGGAGCCCTTTTCACACTTGTTGTAAGGTTGGTATTTTGTGAAAATTTGTTTGTGCAAACATGATTGAAGAGATGAGAAGAGAATATACAAGTTATTTACAATTTTGTGTTTGGATGGATAAACCCATTGCATATGTACCATCTTAAAAAAGATTAGGATCAAAACCTCGTAGTTCGAGGTAAAAATCTCAAAATGAGTTGGTGAATTGATTGGTCCAAAAGCCTTAAGGTCTTTTGTTATCCAAGGGAGAAAACTCATCCTAAAACCACAAATCCACCATGTGAGGATAGCTTCAACATGCTAGTGGGGGGTTAACCCTATAATAAGCATGGAAGACTCATTGTCCATCATTAAGGATATAGGTGAGTATTACATCTACCTCAAGGATAACTCAAACCTAATAGCTAAAGGTTATGAAAAGTTTTGATTAAGAAAGTGGCCATTGAAACCACAAAAGTATTTGAATGAGTTATATTTACCAATGAAAAGTATTTACAAAATATGGTCAAAGTTGACTTAGAGATTCAATTCAAAATAAGTGTTATGAAAAGAAAGTTTGAAAATCAAAAGCATAAGTCTTAGGTTTCTAATGTTTTAAAAGAAGTGTTAAATGTTTGCACAAAAGTTTTGGCTTGGGTTAGAGTGGAGGGAAGAAGAAGAATGGCTAAAGTCCTAATCATACAAGAGATGGAGGATAAAAAACAAGACCACAAATGGAGTTCCTCTCTTGAGATCATATTGATGATCCAAGTAGCTCCCATCCTTTGGAATATGCAAGCAAAATAAGTGTAAGCTCAAGCAATCAACATAATCAAACAAGCTCTTAGAAGTTCCCCAATGTCTCTTGCATCTTTCACTTTGGATGAACATGGCAATGGTTTTTCAACTTGGCTCACATAGGATCCCCTAGCACAAAAGCACAAACATCAAAAAGTTCTACGAAGTAAATCAAGAATGGACAAGAGTGAGTTTTGAGGTTTGGTCCTTCTAATCCATCTTCAACATTAAGGTCCTTTTACTCCAATTTTGCATAGGGAATGTCCTAGAAACTAAGTCCATTTGTCCATTTTTTGCATTTGGTTCACAACAATCAAAACAAAACACAAGCACAATAATATATACACAATTATGTGCTCAAGTGAGCAAAAGGCAAATTGCATTAACGTAAACATGTGCTCAAATGAGCAAAGGAAAAAGCAAATGAATAATATGTACAAGAATAGTAAATTGCATACATGTAAAGTGCAAGAATTAAATGTTAATGGTTAATGGTTAGTGTTAATAGTTAGTGTTCCATAAGGCAAATTTAGCGCTATGTTAAGCAATCGTAATTGGACTTATGTAGAAGTCACAACTATCTGAGGTCGGTTAATAATAATGTAGGCAACAACACAAGTTAGAGGTCTTGATTAGTGAATCAAACTCCAACAACTTGCCATGCCAAAAAGAAAATGAGAAATGATCTTGTATTGATTTAAGTTCTTTGCATGATTTAGGAAGCAACCTATCCTTAATGCAAATCCACTCACTTGATCCATGATCAAGATGAATTAGATTTGAACCAAGGAAGATTAAACCTCCATGTATCAATGCTAACCACCAATCTTTAACTCATTGATAAAAAAGAAAAAGAAAAAGAAGAAGAAGAAGATGAAGAATTAAAGTGCATTAATGGAAATGGTATGTAATAATCAACAAGCAATGACCAAAGATAGTGAAGATCAATGTCAAATAATAGAAAACAGAAGCAAAATGAAGATTAGAAGTCAAGAAACAAATAAAATATTTTTGGCATTTTTTAATATAAAAATAAAACTTGAATTAAAATAATAAAAAAAGGTCAAACTTCAAACTCACTTCAAATCAACTTTGAAAAGTCCAAGTGAATTATCCCAAGTTCAACAAGGTCAAACAAAGTTTGACAAAAAATTTCAGCATTTTTAGAAGTCAGAAACTATTTTAAATCAATTAAAAATGCATAAAAATAACCTAATTGAACTAAAATCTCAAATAAATCTCAAATCAATTAATAAATTGATGAGAATATTTTTCATAGATTTATCATCATTCAAAGAGGTTGGAAAAATATTTTTGTATTTTTTGGATATCAAAAACTATTTTAAATGAATTAAAAATAACCAAAAAAGAGAAAATTACTAAAAAATATCAAATGATAAAATAAAAAATATTAAAAATCATTTTTAGAAAGTAGAAATTAAAAGGAGAAGAATGAAATTGGTCCCATTATTTTTGGACCAATAATGAGAGAGATATGAATTTTTAAAATGAAATGGACTTAAAATAATAAAATGAAAATAAAATCAGAAAAAGAAATTATGGAAAAACACGAAGCGTTGGATGAAGCTCATTAAATGAGCTGGCAGATCATGTGGAATACATGCGCGCATCCACCATACGCTTCAGTCAAATGAATCACACGTAGCCAAATAAAAAGTCATAATGTTGGGTGAATGAGATTAAATCTGGAAAAAGCAATGGACGGTTCTGATCTGATCTGGAGACCAGACGGTGGCCAGCGCATCCGTCTTCTCCGGCCAACTTCCGGCCAAGTCAGAATTTGCAGAAATTAAAATGGTAACCAAATGGCACGATCCAGGCATCAATCTAGAGCTGGGGTGATGTACATCACCCCTGTACCACTCAAATCCATTCTAGATCTCTATATTGAGAGAAATCAGAAGTGGAAAATCTGTGGTGTTCATATGAACTTCATGATTTTTGAAAATTGAAAGCACAACAATGTTGCCTCTATGCAGAGGACTTCAGATCACATAACAACAATGAAAATCAAGTACTATGCAAGTTGATTCGAAGAAAATAACAGTTGAAGTAAACCTTTGATTTGCAAGGCTTTGAGTCACAATTCTTGGATGCAATTGCTTACAGTTGACACTAGAGAGAAAGGAGATGAAGGTTTAGGAACTTTAAGATCTGAAAATTGATCAATGAAATCAAAACTCAGATCTGAAAAATTTGAAGAAAAATGGATTAGTTCCTTTAGTGATGGCTGGGATTTCAGATGAGCAGCAATTGGGGCACCATTAGGTTGAAGAATTGAAGAGCATAGGCATGGTATTTATAGGAGAAAGCATCTGATATGCATGAACAAAATGCTTGCATGAATGGAAAGGGCCTCCATGCATGGGCCTGTACAGGCGCATGGAGGGCCTAATTCCAACTGGAAATGAAGGCTGATGCATGATGAAAGCAAAATGGACGTGCGGATTTAGTAGTAGCAGCTCATGCAAGGCAATTTAAGTGATTTTCAAAAAATGCACTATTAGGTTCAAGTCTTCGAAAATGCCATGTAAAAAATAGGAACACCACCTCATGAGTAATGGTTGGAAAGCTTATTGCATAAGGATCATTTGTTATGTTGGTCAAAACTCCATTTGGGCCTTGGAAATTGATGAAAATTGGGCATGAAGTGTAGGGTGCAAAACATGCATATGTGAGACTTTCAAAGTTGGCCAAAGTTCAATCCCTTCTGTCTCAATGATACAAGCTCCATATGACAAAATCTTCAACATGAAAGTTGTAGATACTTTCAAGGCAATAAATTTGGACTTAAAGTTTGCATCATTTGGATTTTTGATGAAGAAGTTATGGGCACTTGAAGTTAGACTTTTTCACATTTCAATGCATTTGGTCCAAAGTGACCTATAATGCTTTGCATTATCACATGTATTTATTTTGAGATTTTGGAATTTTGCTCAACATAACATTTGAAGTAGACATATTAAGCTTTCCAATTCATTTGACCCCACCTCAAAATTATTAAAAATGAAGGAGTTATGTCCTTGGGAAGTTGACCCAAAATTAGGGTTTCAGTCAAAATGACCTATAATGTCTTGGAATGGATGATGACCTTCCAAGCTTCAAATCAATTTTTGATGAACATGAAAGTTGTTCATATAGTCATTAGGAACATGTTTTCTCTTGGGGTAATCTCCATTTGACAAACACATAAAAAATTAGGTCTCAGTGTATTTCAGAATAGTCATTTGAATTGACTGATCAACTTCTCAAGTCCAAACCTCATATCTTGATGAATTGATGATTGAGGACACTCAAATAAGTTAAAATATTCATGAAATGATGAATGGAAGAACTTCCATTGATTGTATTTGACCATGGGCTGAGATTGCTTCATGAGCAAGGCACAGTTGATGAATAGATGAATTAGGGTTTCCTTGGGAAACAAGCCTCAAACCCTTTTGATTTGCTTTGGTCAAAATTATGAATTGAGATACTTGGGAGGCGTATTTGATGGATGAGAGATTTGGGAACCATTGCCATGCTTGCTTTCATCTTCTCTTGGCCATTTTAATGCACATAGGGTCTCCTAGAAGCTTTAGACCTTGTGACTGCTCAAGCTACAAACAAGAGATGTTAGTGACATATTTTTGTGCTTTTGGTTAGTAAGTAAAATGAGAAAAGCAATAATATACAATTCAAGTATGCTTGGTGATCTCAAACCAACTCTCAAGAGATCCCACCCAAAGGGAAGGAGCCCAAATGCTTATGATCCTTGAGGCCATGCAAATGCAATATTATGATGCCATGAGGGATCTTAGGGTCAAAATTAGGGTCTTACACTACCTTATCATTCTCCAGTTGAGTTATCACCTTCTTCTGGCTTTTAACCTGTTGACACACTTCTGCACTTCTGTGACATAAATTTCTGTAGGTAGTGGCTAACTCTTCAAAGGTTACTTCATCATCACTTGAGTCTTCATCAGAACCCCACCTTCCAGTCAAGGCAGTCACAAGATTTACAGACTCTTCTGTTTCACTTTCATCTGACCAAGTGGCAACAAGACTCCTCTTCTGTTTCTTGAGGTAGGTCCCACATTCAGTTCTAATGTGTCCATACCCATCACATTCATGGCACTAAACTCCTTTTCCTTCTTTGGGCTTTTCATCTGACCTTGTTCTTCTTCCAATATTGTTGGATTTACTGATGTCAGATGCGATGTTCTTAACATTAGCCTTAGATCTTACATCATCTTTTTCATAAGCCTGTTGAACTGTCTTCCCAGCATTGCTACATCATTTTCCAGATCTTCATCAATATCTGGACCATCTTCCTCCTCTTCCTCCTCAGTGTTTGACTTGAATGCTATGCTTTTGGCTTTATTTTCAGATCCATCACACATTCCCATCTCAAATGTTTGGAGGGATCCAATTAGCTCATCAACTCTCATATTTGAGATGTCTTGAGACTCTTCTATGGCTGTCACTTTCATAGCAAATCTTTTAGGGAGTGACCTGAGTATTTTCCTTACTAACTTTTCATCTCACATCTTTTCTCCCAAGGCTCCTGAGGCATTAGAAATTTCAAGGATATTCATATGAAATTCATGAATATTTTCATCTTCTTTCATCCTCAAATTTTCAAACTTGGTAGTGAGCAGCTGCAGTCTAGACATCTTTACTCTAGAGGTGCCTTCATGAGTGGTTTTGAGAATGTCCCAAGCATCTTTAGCCACCTCACAGTTGTTTACCAATCTGAAGATATTCTTGTCTACTCCATTCAATATGCCATTCAATGCTTTAGAATTTCCAAGGGCTAGATCATCCTCCTCCTTGGTCCATTGTTCTTCAGGCTTCTTATCAGTTGTAGCTTTTCCTTCCTTAGTAACTACTGGATGTTCCCAGCCTGTTAACACAGCCTTCTAAGCCTTATTATCCAAGGATTTTAGGGAGGCTATCATGCGAGGTTTCCAGTAGTCATAGTTGGATCCATCCAAAATAGGTGGCCTGTGAACAGATCCTCCATCTCTCTCCATAGTACCAGAAAGTATTGTCCCTAGATCTCACCCAGAACCAGAGCAGGATGCCTGCTCTGATACCAATTGAAATTCTAGTATCAGATATGAGATGTCGAAGGTAATGTCACGACACTAATATCTGAACAATACAAAACAAGATAAAAGATAAAGAACAGTAATGCAAGAGACACAAGCAATTGTTAACCCAGTTCGGTGCAACTCACCTACGTCTGGGGGCTACCAAGCCAGGAAGGAAATCCACTAAAATAGAATCAGTTCAAAGACTCTCAGTAAACAACACAGGTTATAGTCTTTTTCACCTAATCTCTACCCGTGTGACTTCTACCTAAGAACTCTTAGATATGAGATCCCATCTCACTCCCCCTCAATCACACCAGTGATATTAAACAAGAATTACAATCAAAAGAAGACACCCTTCAAAGACACACACTTGATCTTACTGTTGGTGTAAGCCCTAGAGGCCAATACTTTTGGTACTTGTATCGAATTATTTATTAATAATAAAAGGAATTTTCTTTATTATGGTTGATTAATAAAGTCCCTAGAATAGATAGTCCGTTTAATGTATTAAGTGTGACTTAATCATGAGAACACATTAAACATAAGGGCACTGTTCTTAAAGTATCCGTAGTCGAGCTTTAATGTAAAGTGGGATAACATTAAAGCATTAAGACTATTATGTTTGTAGACTGATGATCACATATCATGGATCATGGATAAAGAGTTATCAAGTCTTAAACATAGGTATGAATATTAGGAGTAATATTTATACCGGATTGACCCGCTATGAGAATACTATATAGAAAGTTATGTAAAGTGTCATAAGTTATTCTCATGGTGATAATAGTGTATACCACTCTTCGACCTGAAACCACTATGGATCCTAGATGTAGAGTCGAGTTCTTTATTGCTGATCCAACGTTGTCCGTAACTGGATAACCATAAAGACAGTTGATGGGTACTCCACGAAGCATGCTGAGGGACATGAGTGTCCTAGATGGAATTTGCCAATCCTGCGTAACAGGATAAATGTCTATGGGCCAAATATTGAACTGGACAAGGGTGACACGGTCTATACCTTGTGTTCAATATAGACATAAGGGCAAAGGGGTAATTATACACATAATTATTATCACAGGAGGTTTTGTCAGATCACATGATATTTTCGTGACTTGGGTAGCAGTGATGTGTTGCTAGATACCGCTCACTGTTTATTATGTTAAATGCGTGATTTAATATAATTGCCAACGCCGCGAAAACCTATAGGGTCACACACAAAGGACGGATTGATGAGAGATAGAGTAACTAAGGAACACCGTAAGGTACGGTGCACTTAAGTGGGAGACGAAATATGGTAAGGTACCAAATACTTAAGTGATTTTGGGCATATTATAAGATATGGGCCAAAATACACTTAAGTGGGCTTTTTAGCTTGAAGCCCACACAAGTGGTTCTATAAATAGAACCCCTTGGGTAGAAGCATTGTCACTCGAATCCACTCAGACAGAAATTCAAGTAGAGACTTGGAATTTTGTTTCCCTCTTTCTCTCACTCAAAGCCTTCATTCATAACAGCTAGCACTGCGATTGAAGGAATCCGTTCGTGTGGACTGAGTAGAGACGTTGTCATCGTTCAACGTTCGTGATCGCCCCGTGGATCTGTATCAAAGGTTTTGATCATTATCAGAGATCTGCACCAAAGGTTTGAATCGCCACAAGAGGTAACGATTCTATCACTGATCATGCCCATTCGTAAGGATCACTAAATGGAGAAAATTTTAAATTCCGCTGCGCCTTGGATGGCAATTCTCCTTCACTTACTTAGCAGCTTCAATCAAGTAGACAGACACTCATGCTTAAAAGCTTTGAGTGACAAATTACAACTCAAAAATCAGACCAATTCAATCATCTATGGATGAATTGGATGGCTTACAAGTCACACGACCACACAAGACTTAAACCCTTATTCTCTATCAATATTTTGCTCTGTATTTCTTGTGTATAAAATCAGGTTTTCCATGTCCTTTTTATAGAAGCATTTGGATGGGCTTGGACATCATAAAACCCTAAAACTATTTTCCTTTTAAATATTCTCATGACAGCTGATTAGATCTCTTTGGAAAATAAGTAAATCTGGTTGTAATTAATGATTGAATGGGTGTGTAAATCAGATCTTCAATCATACATAGATTTGCATTAAAAACACAATCACATAATATATAACATTCAGACTGAATGTTTTGTATACAGATGTCATGACATCGGGTCTGACATCCTGGAACAATCCTGCATAATTATATTTTAAACATCCAGCAGGTACATGATATCAGATGTCATGACATCGGGTATGACATCCTGAAACAATCCTGCATAATTATGTTTTAAACTTCCAGCAGGTACAAGATATCTTATGTTAAGACATCACAGGTAACATCTTGTGAACACTCTTGGTTTTACCAAAATTTCTGCCAACACCTAGAACTAACAAAATATGGTTCATCCTGCGAAGGGATTGCATAGTACTTAAGAGGACGGTTCTGCGACCCTTCAGCCATCTCTGGTTGTATAACTGGTTCAGAAATAGGGATATTAGGATCGGGAAGATTTAGCTTGATACGATATTCTCGTATCAGGTCTCGTATCCGACGTTCTAATCTTAGATAATGCTTAGGTTCGTCGAATGGTAGCTTTAATTTCTCGCCTTGAGAGCGAGTACTTGGCATACACTCGACAAATTAGAAAGGGAAATATAGTTGTTTGCCTTAGTCTATACTGGGCAACACTGGAGTTACGATATCGACTAAATTAGTCCCCAGCAACGGCGCCAAAAACTTGATCGCGACTTAGTAAGTCTATGGGAATTGTGACTGCAAGTGCACAGTCGTATCACATGGTTTTAAAGATTATCGAACCCAAAAGGTATAATAATCGAACGTATCGTTATCTAATGTTACTATGTAAATCTAAGGCTAAGGATCGTTCTAAGATTGGAGGGATGAAGAGAAATAACTATAACGTAAACAAAATATTAATAAAGATATTTAATAAAGGGATATCGGTATGTAACACATCAAACTTCGGGGATTCGATAGATAGTTTGTGTAATCTTATTGATCAAAATATTCTTCAGTAGAAATTATTTATAAAAAGGAGTTTGTCTCACACTCTCGTTTTTATTGACTCTGACCATACTCTTAAACCAGAATGCTTGGCTCTCGCGGTCTCATTATGAATTTCAAAGTAATTTTTGAATATGAATAAAGTCTAACTAATCCTAAAGCGCTATCCCTGTGTTTAGGATTAATGCCTAGTTTCAGCTATCCGGTTAAAGTCTCACACTCTTGTTTTTATTGACCGTAACCTTTGTTTGCTTTGTACTCTCGTACGAAAAACAATTTTGAATAAAACAAGAAACTAAAACCGGAAAATAATATTTTATAAGTCCAACACCAATTACTTACGAATCCCATCGTTTCGACGGTCTTTACGTACCGATACCTAGAGGTTTAGCCGGACATGGATCCGGTAACAGACATGGTATTCAGATAATTAAGCATACAATAAGGCATAAGTAATTAAAATGGCAATTCAAATAAAACCTGGAATATAAATCGAGAACTTGGAATGAATACTGATTCTTCAAATTAAACAACGCCGATAAGCTTTGGCAATCGAGTACACCGTTATAATCAAATTCATATGCTTAAACAATAAATTGCAATAGTCCCCAATGTGGAGAATCTATTGCTTTTACAAAGTAAGAAACTGCCTAAGAAAATCTAACCAAAAAAATCTGATTGGAAAAAAATGCACACTTGGTGAGAAAACCGACCCTCCTTTATATACTTCCACTCCCACTAATTGTAGCATTCGTTGGTTGAAAAAGTAAGTGGAAGTCATGGATAAAAGTGTGGAGGTCGTGGCTAAAAAGGTGGAGAGAAATAAGGGAAACCGGGTTGATGGCGGCTGCCATAACCCTAATATGGTCTCCGTGGCGGGCGCCACCTTTTGTGGGATGGGCGCCACCACTTTATAGCTTCGTGGCGGGCGCCACCACTCCCTTTAGGTCATATGGCGGGCGCCACACATCCAAGTGGTGGGCACCACATGTCCATTTGGTGTGGTGAGCGCCATGCTTTCTATTTTTCTCCATTTTCTTCTCTTTTTATTTCCTTTTTGCTATTTTCCACTTTGCTTGCCTATACATCTCTTATTCGATAAATACTTGAAATAAACATAAAATACTGTGTAATAATAAATGTTAATCAAGTAAAAAGCAATGCATATGAAGCCAAATATACAATACGTTTTCGCGTTATCAACTCTTCTAAACATAATTCTTTTCAGACTTCTCAAAATGTATGGATTGACTTCGGAGATATAGCCAGGAGTCTGAAGCACCAGTTCAATATAGGAGAACATCAGTCTTCCAAGTACCAGTAATCTTGTTTTATTGGTTTCTTCCAAATTCCACATTTCCTTCCTCCTTCAGAGTTAGGATTTGGAATGTAGACCTTCTTCTTGTTGTAAGTTTTAACCAACCACTATTAACGTGTTAATTGCAGGTGGTTAGGGGTTCTTTCTACAGAATTTAAGAAGGCATGTTTCTCCTTAACCCAGTTTGTGTTTTACTTCAGACATACATGCATCGATTGAGAGTGCGTACAATAATCCTGATAACGGTTGGAAGGATCCACCATATGTGCATGTCTATTGTATCAGACATATTGCTCAAAATTTCATGAGGGAAATTAAAGACATAAACCTCCAATTTTTTTTTATTAATATGGGTAAGTATTTATTTGTTAACATTATATCTTAGTTAATAATAGATTATAACATTATAGCACTTTTCTTATAACATACATGGTATGCTTTAAACCGACCAACATTTAAATACTACCAAAAAGAAATTGCATTAGCTAATGCCGATGCTTTAAGGTCGTTGTACAATATTCTAGTACAAAAATGGAAGCGGGCATTTGAAGAGGGTCGGCGTTGTGGTCAAATGACAACGAACCTCGTCGAGTCAATGGACTCAATCTTTAAAGGCATTTGTAATCTGCCAATCACAACATTGGTAAGTGCAACCTACTATCACTATTTACGGAAAAAGGTTTATAATGGAGTACAGTGTTGGAATCTTGGCAAACATTTACAAAAAAACTGCATGAAGGTGATGAGAGAAGAAACAACAAAATCCAACATGCATCATGTAACCTCTTTTGACTATACACGTCACAATTTCAGTGTGAAGGAGACAATAGACCACAGTGAGGGGAAGCTTTTGGGACGTTACAAGACCGACCTCTTAAATGGTTCGTGTGACTGCTGAAAGTTTCAAGCTTACCATGTTCCTTGTTCATATGTTATCGTTGCATGTTCCGGTGTACACCAAGATGCATATGCTCATTTTCCAATGTTTACAAGGTCACAAGCCTATTTCGTTTTTACAACACAACCTTTTCAGTACTACCATATGAGGAATATTAGCTTGTTTGTGAAGGAGATCAAAGTTTCCATAATCCAAGTATGCAGAGGAACAAGAAAGGTCGTCCAGTAAGCACACATATTAGAACATAAATGGACACGACTGATAAGTTTGAGAGAAAATATGGATTGTGTCGTCTTCCTGGTCATAACCGAACTCGGTGTCCCACTATTAGAACTAGTAATAATTAAGTTTTTTTAGTGAAATATCAATTTCAGATTGCCATTAATTGTTAATTAAGTATTTATGTCGTTGTTAAATGAACGCAAACGTTTGATAATAGATAACAAGACAAACAACATTTAACAATGCAGACATGGGTGAAAATAGGCTAGATCGAGATATACTTTACATTTAAAAACGCAGACATGGGTGAAAATAGGCTAGATCGAGATATACTTTGCCAAGCCTAAGTCTGCCCTGTCAAAAAAACTAAAGCCTAAGCTTGGCCTACAACATGTCATAGACTTGTTTTTAGGCCCGGGTCTAGCATTTTTGAAGGCCTAGTTAGCCTACATAAAAACCTATTTATTTTAGACAAATATAAATAAGTAATTCAAATAATGTTTAAATAGACTAATAAGACCAATGAGACTAAAAGTTTGTTTGCATTGAATTATTTTAATTTACCTATTCGCATAAATTTTGTAAGATTATTTGTTTAACAGAACTTATAAAAACAACTTAGGACATTGTTCATAAGATGTTTTCATCTTATTTCCATAAGTTATCCAAGATAACCAAGTTGTATTTATGTATTTTAATTCAAAGTACAAAACATAATATAATGATAGTAAAAAATTATTCATATTTATTTAAATAGGTCATTCTGATAGGCTTAAAAAGTTTTTTTGATCGTCTGAGGCCTAATCTTTTTTAACTAAATAGTCTTATAAAAAAAAACCTAGGCATTTTTTATTTGAAAAAAAAATCAAGCCTGACCTAAGCTTATGTAGGCTAGGCCGTATGCCTCTATTAGTCTACCTGGCCTATTTCCACCCCTAACCGCAGATTACCATCTCAAAATATAATACAAACAACAAATAAAACCACTTCACACCACAAGATTTCTAAGAAATTGCAACAATCAAAACAATATCATCGACGTCAGACATCATAACTCTGACATCACTATCATCTTTAACTCGTACTCACATACGCCATATGCCATTGTTGTCTTCTGAAACAGGGATGTTCAAAATAAGTCTCTCAATACTTCTATTTCTTTCACCATCATTAATTTCTCTGTCTAACCAACGAATCAAGTTTCTCTCTAGTTGCTCAAAACTTTGGATGTTCCAAAAAGCATCTTCGTCAGAGGCTTGAAACTCGAATAAATAACAAGCACGTAGCGACGATTCAGGTTAGAACAAATGAATAACGTTAAAAATTAGAAAAAATTGAGAAAAAATATGAAAAAACGAATAAGATCACATCTCTATTTATACCGGATTCACCACGTGGTATCGCCAAAACAATTGGCGGATCCATTATAGATAATCAGAGCAACCTCCAATTGCAGTTCCAACTATGTACTTAAATAATAAAAAAAAGCAACCGCCAAACTCTGTACTTAAATAGTAATAAAAAAATCGTCAATTGCAATTCCTGACCTGTAATTAAATAATAAAAATAAAAAATATCTGTCAATTGCAATTCCAGACTTGTACTTAAATAATAAAAAATATAAAGCAACCGTCGATTACAGTGTCACCTTTGTATTTTAACAATAAAAAATAAGTTAATTAAAATAATTACGTACATATAAATAAATTAAATTATTTATTATAATTTAAAAACTAATTAATATATATATTTATTATTAATTTTAATATTTACTTTTAAATATATTATTTAATATATATTCATTATTAATATTAAGTTCTTAAAAAATTAAAGATGATATATTAAGTGATCTTTTCTATAAAAAAAAATGGCATACTAGTAAAATATTCTCGATACATGCCTAATTCACAATGGATCCACTTCTAGAAGGTACAAATCCACTAGGGACCATAGTGCTCACCCCATAATCAGTATCTCATTATTGAGACTGTCCACAATTTCAGAAAAACACATGTACACCGCTAGTTTAGAGATAATATCCTAATCCAACTTAGGGTTCACAATATATAGTCCTCAACCTTCAGCCAAACCAAAACCACTCAATTGTAAACATGTCTTCTGCAACAATAATAGCAATATTTTCTTTCATTCTTCTAACTGTTATATACCTATCATTCCAAATCATTTTTCATCCAAAACAAAAAATCAATTTCCATAAAAGGCCACCAGGTCCACCAACTCTACCTATAATCGGAAACCTTCACATGTTAGGCAAACTTCCACATCGAACACTTCAATCACTCTCCAAAAAATATGGTCCAATCATGTCCATACAACTTGGTCAAGTACCAGCTGTTGTCATTTCATCTTCAAAAGCTGCAGAATTGTTCCTCAAAACACACGACCTTGTTTTCGCAAGCCGACCAAAGATTCAAGGATCTGAGCTCATGTCTTATGGCTCCAAAGGGGTGGTTTTTTCTGAGTATGGTCCTTATTGGCGTAGTGTAAGGAAACTTTGCACTTTGAAACTTCTTAGTGCTTCTAAAGTTGAGATGTTTGCTCCTATTAGAAAACAAGAGTTGAGTGTTTTGATTAAATCATTGGAGAAAGCTGCTTTGGTGGGTGAGGTTGTGAATGTTAGTGAGGCTGTAGAAAATCTTGTTGAAGATATTATATATAAAATGATATTAGGTAGAAGTAAATATGAGCAATTTGACTTGAAGAAGTTGGTTCAAGAAGCATTGACTTTGATTGGAACTTTTAATCTAGCTGATTATGTTCCATGGTTAGGAGTATTTGATCTTCAGGTATGTACTTCTTCTCCTTCTGATCTTGATTATAAACAGGAAAAAAAATTAATGTATATTTATTAAAATATATAAGTGAAAGCAAACCAAGACAGTTTTTCCTCTCATTTGTTAGGGATTAACACGAGGTTTCAAGAAAATCAGTAAAACACTAGATGAGATGTTAGAGATGATACTAGCAGAGCATGAACAAACTACTAATGTAGACAAAACTCGCGGTGAAGACTTTATAGACATACTTCTTTCGATTATTCACCAAACCATTGATCAAGATAGTGAGCAAAATCATGTCATTGATCGAACAAACATCAAGGCCATTTTACTCGACATGATAGTGGCAGCTATTGATACCTCTACTACATCAATTGAGTGGACTTTATCTGAACTATTAAGGCATCCAAGAGTGATGAAAATTCTTCAAAATGAGATACAAGATGAAATAGGAAATAAGAGAATGGTTGAAGAGAAGGATTTGAAGAAGTTGAATTATCTTGATATTGTGGTTGATGAAATGTTAAGACTTCATCCTGTTGCACCCTTACTACTCCCTCGCGAATCTAGAGAGAGTGTCACAATTGATGGTTATTTCATTGAGAAAAAGACACAGGTCATGATAAACGCATGGGCAATAGGGAGAGATCCTAATATTTGGTCAGAAAATGCTGAGGAATTTTATCCAGAGAGATTTATTGACAAAAAAATTAATTATCAAGGACACGAGTTTGAATCTATACCATTTGGTTCCGGTCGTAGGCGTTGTCCTGGAATTCAATTGGGTTTGATTACTATTAAGTTGGTTATAGCACAATTGGTGCATTGTTTTAATTGGGAACTTCCCTATAATGTTAGTCCTTCTAATTTGAACATGGAGGAAAAATTTGGACTCACAACCTCAAGAGCTCAACATTTATATGCAATACCGCATTATCGTTTGGTTGATGCCAAACATGAATAAATCTAAGTATATTCAACAAGTTTATGACTAATCAATATAATAAGTATAGTTGGTCTATTATTGATGTTTAAGTTTATTAAAGTATTATTGAGTAATATATTATACTATTTGTTATCTCTAACAATACTTGAAAAATGTTATACTATAAATAAAACTTCCCAAAAGAATATGCATGTACAACGGTTTTGAATGTATTTGATAAACAAGGAGTAACTAGACTATGATTAGTTGTACCCTAAGGCAAACAAAGTTTTGGTAAGTTTATAGTTCTATTGTCGGCTAACTCGTTTTAAGTCATAGATGGATATATTCAATTTATCTAAGGTCAAGGAAAATTTTCATATAAATCCTCTTTATCTAAATTGTGATGTAAAATGGTTGTATTAATATTTAATCGGTGAAGGTGTCAGTTATAAAAGGACGTCACGAATAAAATAAGGTGAATGTTAGTCATTTAATTACAAAAATACAGGTTTTAAGTTTCTCTTCTCTTTAATTGAATCTCTTAGCTATTATACAAAATTTGTACCGTTCAATAGGTCCGTTGGCTAAAAATTTAATTAGTCGTTGGGTCTTTTAATAGGTGAGAGTTTGAAGATCCATTTGCAGTCGATGGGTCTTTTAATAGGTGAGAGAAAGGTTAATTTCCAAATGTTGGTGTCACTTAGGGACTTGAGTTCATATGCTCTGGGCCTTTTGCCAATTAGGGTCAGTTATGGCCTTGGAATAACATGATGTTTTAGTTATGGTTGATAATTTAAAGTTAAAGCATCTATGATTTTGAGATAAATTAGTATAAGAAAGAAAATTTTGAATAGGATACAAAGAAGTACCTTAGTTAGGTGGTGTGGAAATGGAATGTGTACCTTAGTTAAATCATCTAAAAGGTGTTAATTTTCTCTCTCAAAAATGTCTTTTTGTTTAGGGTTGTCAGTGTAATAAGTTTGATGATGGATACCATGTTGCATAAAAAAATATTTTAAGATAAATTCCAGGCTATTATTAGACATGGTTGTTTTTATAGTGGTTTAAACTGGGTTTGAATTAGAGCAATGAAGGCTTTAACAAGAGTAGCAGTTTCAAATTTACGTTTTACAAGGTATATCCAACAAAATATGTTATGATGATATACAACACTTAGTTAGAAAATACTTGTAGCCTAACTGAATGTGTGAAAAATACAAAGGGGAGAGAGGATAGGTTAATACTAGTTTATGTTACACAAATGAATAGTAAATACTTAAAGAACACTTAATATAAAAGATGAGATTTTCACAAAGAAAATTAGGTTGTGTAGTTCAACGGCAAAACACGAGCGGGAGTTCTTCAAGTCTCCGATGCATGCTTATATAATGTAAGCATGTGACTGTTGGAGGATAAAATGGGGAAAGTTCATTGAGCGGCTGTCCACTATTGGATGGGAAAGGAATGATACCACGTACGTCCTTTTGCCCACAAAATCAATGACAGGTGTGATGGGTGAGATGACGCAGAAACAAAAAGAACATTGCAGCAACAATATTGACGTCTTTCAGAACTTCTAATTGCAACGCAGAAGCGAATTTGGAGCATAAAGTTCAGAGACTGATGATGTTACACATCATATGATCAGACTTAAAACTGTTTGTTAAAGCTACACAATAACAAACCATTAGGATGCCAAAATTGTTCTCACACAAATACAACGTTGTTATCATCAAAACTCAACTTATAGATGCAGAACCAAATCTTGTTATAACAATCTCCCTCTTTTTGATGATGACAAAACATGTATTTTGATGAACAATTTTGTACAGGATAATCACATAAAAATACATCTTTACAGAAGCACAAAGCTCCCTTTGAGATGTATAGTCCTATAAAGATAAACACAAAATGAAAGAACACTTTCCTGATTTACCCATTGAAGTACCATAATGAATAACTAGTCAAAATCTTATTTAACTTCAGAAGTTAATTGATGTTGTCCAGAACACTGGTTGATAACATCATTCTTTTGATAGACCTTCATAAGGGCTTTCCTTATAAACTTCTTTGAAGAGTCTTTCTTCAGAAACTTTCTTTGAAAAATCATTCAGATTCTTGAGACAGAAGCTTTAACAAGTCATTCTGAATCTTGAGAGTTAATCCTGCAAAAACACTTAACAAACTTTTCTCGAAGTATTTGTTAATAGAAACATTAAAAAAATGTTTGGGTTTTTTATTTAGAAATTTAGATATCAAAATAAACTCTTAATTCTTCCCCTTTAGAATGTTATGTTTCCCCCCCTTTGTCATAAATCAAAAAGAATAAAAAGACAAAGTAAATAAAAATAAACCAACAAAAAAATTCATTAAAACATGCCAAGTTGGCAGTGCAGAGTACAGAAACGAAAGCAAAAGAAATGCAAAAACAGTTAAAGTAAAAACAAAACTTTAGGGGTTCTAAGGAGGAGGTGGAGGAGGAGGAAGAAGTCTTGACAAAATTAACTGAAACGTCAGATCTTGCTTATCCAAACGCTCATTGACCTTCACATTATCTTCCTTAATTTGCTAAATGGTTCTCAAAAGAGAAATCGGAATAGGCTGAGATGCAGAAGCTTCATAGACCACAATCTGGTTTGGAGCTTCTTCCATTGCAACATCTTCAGGTTCAGGAGCAGAAGGCTCTGGAGCAGCAGATTCTTCAATGTGCTTAGTAGATTCTGTTGGAGCATCATCTTCTTCTTCTACTACCATGGGTTCTGGAGAAACCTCCTTCACTTCTAGAGCACGAAGAAAAAGTTGAGAATTCCTTAGCTTCCATAATTCCATCAAAGGCACGAACCCAGAACAAAACTTGTTTTCATCTAAGGCATACCCAATATCCTTCATCTTGGAGACTTTAGAATTCAGCCAACTTCTGTAAGCTTCCCATGCTAAACCGCTAGCAGCAGGGTTTGCATAAGAATGACTAACAATCATTGCTTTCTCCAAACTCTTCTTGGATTCTGAATTAAATTACATGAGAATTTAACCAAGGTCAGGAGAGGATGGTGTTTGGATTTTGGGATATTTTATGGTTAAATTGATTATGGATTCGTCAAAGTCAGGACCAAAAACGGTTGGATGTGATGGTAGAATGATGGGGGATGATTCTGGTGAGGTGACTTTTGGTTCAAAGTCGAACATTCCCTCAGGAGTTCCTTCGGAAACATGTCCGTCAGAAACTTCCTTACAGGAGATGTTCTAGGTGGTGTGACATTTGTATTAGTTGGTTGGGGAGAACAAACAATTAATGATGGTGAGGTGGGTGTATTTTGTAACTATGTAGGAGATGATGAAGGTGGTATCAATGAATGTTCTAAAGTCGGAATATAACTATATGAGTTTCTGTGACAGGTGTTGTTATGGTTTCTGTAGGTTGAGGTGTATTGATAATAGGTGGTGGTGGTGATAAAACAATAACAAGAGTTGAAATGGGTGGAGTTATTTTTGGTGTGGGTAAAGGAGGTGGTTCAGACATAATAGGTTGAGATGGTGGTGTTATAGGTAAGATTCCAGATGGAACAGAAACAGAATCAGAAGAGTCAATAGGAAACCTACTAGAAGCTCTTGAATGTTGAACAACCCCAGACATATCTTTCAGGATCATAGCCTTCTGGCGCACTTAGAGGCACTTCATCTTCATCTTGAAAGATAGCGACCTTTTTCTTCTTCTGAGCCCTGGAGGATCATTTTCCTCTGAATTCCTTTTTTCTTTTACCGTGAACGTCTGGGTAAGTTTCTGGAAGATTGAAGGGATCCATCAATGGGTCAAGGTCATCCTTGAGACAGCTTTCCAGATACGCCATCAGAACCCGTGGGGGCCATTTTGGTGAAGATGGGATAGTCATATATAGGATTTATGATACCACAAATATCATCCTTGGACAGAACGATATTTTGTCTTCTAATATTTAATATGAGACCCATACTCTTCAAGTTCTTACCCCATAACACTTTCCCCGCATCCTTTATCAGTTCCTCTATTATCCCACTGACCAGAAGGTCATCTATCACTCCACTTTCATCCAGAATGTCTGGGATTAGCCTGCCATTTGGGATGAATTTGCTTTTGGATTTCTTGGAAGATCCACCAGTTATGGATTCTCTGATGGAGTCCCTAATGAATTTGAACAGAAGCGGTGGCAAACCCAACTTAACTCCTTTCTCCAAAAGGAACAACATAATCTTCTGACGAGTATTGATGTAGTTAGAACTATTGGTACTTGGTTTGTGATTGATATACCCCAGGATAATCTTAAACCAAACTCTCAGATTGTTGGTTAAATCCTTTGCACTAGGACCCTTTTCATCAACAAAGTTGGTGCCTTCTTTAAAGATTACTGGAGAGATGTCAGTGTCCCTCTTAGCTGAGATAGTTGCACTATGAACTCTTTTCCCTTTTCCATCATGCCCAATGAGGTCAACAATGGACTTTTTTGTGATGACAATTTTCCTATTCATAACATATAAAGTGATTGTTTCTCTTTCCGCAATAGCATGAACCTAGAATTGCTTGATAAGCACATGATAAACTGGACCTGTGAGTCTCTCGAAGAACATGTTCCATCCTTGAACATTTAGGGTTTCTGTGAAGTTGAAACCATTTTCCTTCAAATTTTTGAAGTTCATGATCGTTTCACAGAGCACAGTGAGTTCATTTACTAGAGTGTGGAGAGTGAGTTCAGAAATTCCTTCCAGTACAGTGCCTTCAGGACGAAGTTGTTGTTCAACAGACTTTGCAGATTGTTGAGCCATTGAAGATTGTTGTTCAGATATTTGAGTGATGAATATGAAGATGGAGATGAAGAATAATTGTGTGTGTGTGTGTGTGAGAGAGAGAGAGAGAGAAAGAGTTTTGAGGTTGAAAAACTTGAAAATGTAGGATGAATGTGCGTGTAGTGTGAAAATGTGAGTGATGTGAGTTTAAATAGACAATTTTAGTAATGATGATAAAAGGTGTGCACAGACATGGGGGTAAGTGTAACGATTTAGACCTAATTCCAATAATTTTTAAACCCAATGTGTAACACTTTAATTATGCATTCTCAGAAAGTGGGATAACTGTCTCCACTAAGAATCGCATGAAATCAAACAACAAGACAACCATTAAATGCTTCAACTGTTCAGAATCAGGAAGACAAATAGATAAGATTACTTTTGATAAGAACCTTTCTGATTCTAGAAAAATTCCTTACTTCAGAAAGCTTCAAGTTTCAGAGTTTGAAAGAAAACAATCTTAGAGTCTAATATAGAGTTTTAGAGACTTTACATTCTTAATAACATCTTTTCATTCAGGACAAGGTTTCATAAACAGATTTTCCAGAATGAATGTGAATCTATCTTCAGCAAGGGATTTTGTAAAGATATCAATCCATTGATGGTCTGTATCAATAAATGTTAAGTGACAAATTCCCTTCTGAACATAGTCACGTAAAAAATGATGTTTTATTTCAATATGCTTAGCCCTAGAATGCAAGATAGGATTTTTAGATAAACATATAACAGAAGTATTATCACAGAGAATAAGGATGTCACTCTCAGATATCTGATAATATTCCAGTTGACTCTTCATCTAGAGTATCTGAGTGTTGCATCATGAAGCTGCAATGTATTCAGCTTCAGCTTTTGAAAGCGAAATTGTTGATTGTCTCTTGCTGGACCATGAGATTAAGTTTTCTCCCAGAAATTGGAAACTTCCAGAAGTACTTTTTCTTTCAATTATATCTCCAGCGTAGTCAGCGTCACAATAGCCCACTAATTTATACTCGATTTTTTATAAAATAAACCAAGATTAGTAGTACCTTTAAGATACCTAAAGATTCTCTTAACAATAGTTAAGTGAGTTTCCCTAAGATCTGATTGGAAGCGAGCACATAAGCATACACTAAACAAGATATCAGGTCTAGAAGTTGTTAGATACATAAGAGAACCTATCATACCTCTGAAAAGCTTCTGATTTACCTTACTGCTTACCTCTTCTTTTTCCAGAATGCATGTAGGATGCATCCGAGTCTTTGCTAGCCTACATTCTGATAAGTTGAATTTCTTCAGAAGTTCCTTTTTTTATTTACTTTGACGAATATACGTCCCTTCTAGTCTTTGATCAATTTGAATTCGCATAAAGAACTTCAGTTCTCCAATCAGACTCATTTCAAATTCTGCCTGCATAGACTTAGAAAAATCCTTGCATAATGACGCATTAGCATAACCAAAAATAATATCATTAACATATATTTGCACAACCAGAATGTCATTCTTAAAGATTCTGCAAAAGGTAGTTGTGTCCATTTTTCCTCAGGTAAAATTATTTTCCAACAAAAAGTTGCTTAGTCTATCATACTAAGCTCTTGGAACTTGCTTTAGACCATACAAATATTTTTTCAGTTTAAAAAAAATTAGGATTTTGAGAACTTTCAAACCTAGGAGGTTGATGCACATAAATTTCCTCAAAAAGATAACCATTCAGAAATGCACTCTTAACATTCATATGATAAAGTATGATGTTATGATTGGCTGTAAAAGAAATTAAAATATGAATAGACTCTAACCTGGAAATTGGAGAAAAGGTTTCAGTATAGTCTATACCTTCTTGCTGACTATAACCTTGGGCTACCAATCAAGCTTTATATTTGACAACTTTATCTTTCTCACTCAGCTTGTTTCTGAAAACCCATCAGTTTCCAATGACATGGAAGCCTTTTGGTTTCTGAACAAGATCCCAAACATCGTTTATGGTGAATTGATTTAGTTCATCTTGCATGACCATAATATATTCATTATCCAGAAGAGCTTCATCAATAGAGGTGGGTTCTATCAGAGACACCAAACCTAGAAGGGTTTCTTCAGAGGGTCTGAATGAAGATCTAGTTCTAACTGGAGCATTCTTATCTCCCAGAATTAGTTCTTCTGAATGAGAAGTTCTTGATCTACTATTCTTCTGATGAATTGGATCAACAATTTCTTCTGGTTGAGTCATTTCTTCAGATTCTTTAGCCTTTCCTTCTGAGTCTTTTTCTTCAGAGACAATTTCTTTAGATTCCGAAAGATTAATCTTCAGATCTGCAAATTTCTCAACTAGATTTGACTTTTCAGGGTCAAGCTTATCCTTGAATCTAACATGAATTGATTCTTCAACAATTCACGTTTCTGTATTAAAGATTATATAGCCTTTAGAGCGTTCAGAATATCCTAACAGTAAAGATTTATGTACCTTAGAGTAAAACTTGCCAAGAGTCTCTTTAGTGTTTAACATAAAGCACTCACATCCAAAAGGATGAAAGTAAGAAATGTTGGGCTTTCTGTTCTTCCACAATTCATAAGGAGTATTACTCATAATAGGTCGGATAGAAATCCTGTTCTGAATATAAGACACTGTGTTGATTGCTTCTGTCCAGAAATGCTTAGCCATATTAGTTTCTTGGATCATGGTGCGGGCCATTTCTTGTAAAGTCCTATTCTTCCTTTCTACAACTCCATTTTGTTGTGGAGTTCTAGGACAGGAGAAATAATGGGAAATACCATTTGAATCAAAAAGATTTTCAAAGTGTTTATTTTCAAATTCGCCACCATGATCACTTCTGACTTTGACTATTTTACAATTCATTTCTGTTTGCACTAGTGAGCAGAAGGTTGAGAACACAGAGTGATACTCATCCTTGTGTTTCAAGAACTTTACCCATGTCCAACGAATGTAGTCATCAACAATGACTAATCCATACTTCTTTCCATTGATAGAAGTAGTTTTCACTGGTCCAAACAAATCAATGTGCAGAAGTTCTAATGTTCTAGAGGTATAAACAACATTTTTAGTTTTGAAAGATGTTTTAGAAAACTTGCCTTTCTGACATGGTTCACAAAGAGCATCTGAAGCAAACTTCAGTTTGGGTAGACCTCTGACTAATTCAAGCTTATTTAGCTGAGAAATCCTTCTCATGCTAACATGACCCAAACGTCTATGCCATACCCATTACTCTTTGTTAACAAACATTTTACATTTTACATTTTACATTTTGCTCTTCAAGATCAGAAAATCTAATTTTATAAATGTTGTTTCTCCTTTTTCCATTAAAAAGGATTGTGCCATCTTTCTGACTAACAGCCTTACAAGACTTTTGATTGAAGACGGTATCATAACCATTGTCACTAAGTTGGCTAATAGACAATAGATTATGCATTAGACCATCAACTAAAAGAACATTAGTAATAGAAGGAAGTTTATCGTTACCAATGGTTCCAGAGCCAATGATTTTTCCTTTTTGGTTTCCTCCGAAACCAACAAAGCCTTCAAGCTTAAGTTCCAAATCTTGGAACATAGACCTTCTGCCCGTCATGTGTCACAAGCATCCACTGTCTAGGTACCATGATTGGTGTTTTAGCTGTGTTGTTAAGGATGTCTGCAACATAAATGATTTTATCCTTAGGTACCCACTTTCTAGGGTCCTTTTTTGTTAGTTTTCCCAGAGTTTCTTACAATTTTGGATCTTTTAGCAGAAGGATAATCATGAGAGATTTGTGCATGATACTTAGGTTTCAAAACTGAGTTCTTATCCTTAATATGCTTCTGTGTTTGTGCAATAATATTAGACCCAATGCCAGCAGGCACAAAATGAACATAGAAGGGTTTTGGTTTAACCTTCTGACTTTCGTCAGGTTTTGTAGTTTCTGTACAACCCAAACCTTTCCTTTCATTTTTGCTAACTTCATCGATCAGGGAAGCCAGTTTACTTCCATCTATGCTTTTAGCCAGAAAGTATTGGAATGCTCTATCATATCTGATGATGCAATCAGTACCAGAAGCTTCTGAAGTTATTTCCTCCTCTATTTTTGAAATATTACTTTCAAAGCAGAGTTATTACTTTCTAAAGAAAATAATTTTTCGTGTAGAGAGGAAATATCATTCTCAAGCTCTTTCTGAGTTTTAGAAGCAGTTAGTTGGACTTGTTTAAGGTCCTTGTATTTGCTTTGAAGACTCTGGTACTTTTCTAGCATTTTAGAAAGACAACTTTCAATATCAAAACGAGATAGATTAAAGAATACCTCTTCAAAATCAGAGTCTGATTCTGATTCTGACAAAACCATGTCTTCTGGTTCGTCGGAGCTTATGGGATCCTCAGTAGTCGCCATCAGTGCAACATTAGCTTTTTCTTCATCATAATCTTCTTCTTCAGATTCTGAGTTATCCCAGGTAGCCATCAACCCCTTCTTAACTTTGGAGAAGTTCTTCTTGGGCCTTTTATCCTTCTTCATCTTGGGACAGTCATTCTTGTAATGAATTCGCTCCTTACACTCGAAACATATAACTTCTTCTCCCGAAGTTTGCTTCTTTTGACCAGAAGAAGATTCGAAGCGACCAACAGTCCTTTTGACTCCTTTGAATTTCCCTTGACCATTTTTCCTGTGTTTCTAAAGTCTGTTGACTCTTATTGAGATTAGTAATAGTTCACCATCATCTTCTGAGTTTTCATCAGATCTTTATGATTCTTCCTCAACTTGATATGCTCTAGTCTTCTCAGGCTTAGATTTTAGAGCTACAGATTTACCTCTCCTCTGAGGTTCATCTTCTTCTAACTCAATCTCATGACTTCTTAAAGAACTAACGAGTTCTTCAAGATTGATGCTACTAAGATCCTTAGCCAGCTTTAGAGAAGTTACCATCAGTCTCCATTTTTTGGGAAGACTTCTGATAATTTTCTTGACATGATCAGTTGTAGAATACCCTTTGTCCAGAACCTTAAGTCTTGCAACAAGCATCTGAAACCTTGAGAACATAGTTTCAACATTTTCATCATCTTCCATTTTGAAAGCCTCATATTATGGATTAAGGCCAAGGCCTTTGTTTCCTTTACTTAAGTATTTCCCTCATGAGTAATTCTCATAGAGTAAAAAATGGATTTGGCATAATCTTTGTTTGTTATCTTCTCATACTCCATATAAGAGATAGCATTGAGAAAAATGGTTCTGGACTTATGATGATTTTTGAAGTCTTTATTTTATTGATTGGACATATCACTTCTTGCTAACATATTTCCTTCAGCATTTACTGGGTGAACATAGCCATCAACTACAATATCCCAAAGATCAATATCGTAACCAAGAAAGAAACTTTCTATTCTGTCTTTCTAGTAGTCAAATTTTTCACCATCAAAAATAGGTGGTTTAGCATTGTAATGATCTCTATCATTATTAATGTTAGTAGTGTTAGTAGTAGTCATTGTTTCTCACACAATTGGATCGGTACCGAACACTATGAGGAATTGATAAAAACTTTTTTATCACAATCAGAGCCGAAGCTCTGATGCCAATTGAAGGTGTGAAAAACACAAGAAAGGGGTGGGGGTTGAATTGGGTTTTAAAAGAAAAAGCTTTTTCCAAAATAAAAACTGTACTAACAAGTTGAATAATGAAGAGATAAAAATACAATGATTTTTATCCTGGTTCGCTTGAAACTCAAAGCTAATCCAGTCTACCCGCCAAGGTGATTTTCCTTATACATAACGACTTAATCTACTATAATCAACAGATTACAATAAACACAAAGAATAACCTTCTTTGTCTTCTCAAGGATCCAACTAAACCTTAGTCTCCTCAAGGATTCACAAAGAAAAACTTTCTTTGTCGTCTCAAGGATAACCTCCTTAAGGAATCAAACAAATAGTTTGAATACTAGTTTATATTTAACAAGATGCTTCTTCAAAAGCAGATTTTACATAAATGAATAGTAAATACTTAAAGAACACTGAATATAAAAGATGATATTTTCACAAAGAAAATTAGCTTGTGTAGTTTGGCAGCAAAATGCAAGCGAGAGTTCTTCAAGTCTCCAATGCATGCTTATATAGTGTAAGCATGTGATCGTTGGAGAGAAAATTGGGGAAAACTCCTTGAGCGACTGTCCATTATTGGATGAGAAAGGAATGATACCACGAATATCCTTTCGCCCATAAAATCAGTGACATGTATGATGAATAGTACAGTCCATGCCCACGAAATCAGGTAGTGGAAAGGTTGTTCGATTTGTACTATGTACTATTTAATCACATTCCCATTTGATCTTATCTTCAGATCCATTAGCTTCTGATAAAAGATGATTGAAGCATGAAGTGAAGAAATAGAGAGTTGAATTCATAAACTTCAGAACCTTGACAACGTCAGTAGTATGGCTTGAGTTCTTCAGTGTCTTCAGAATCTTCATAGTCTTCAGAAACCTAAGTAAGAACCTTGATAACATCAATCGTCTGTCTTGAGATCTTCAGAAACTTCAGCTACTTAACACATTTTTGGAAGCTTACCATTCTTCAAAAGCTTGTTGATCAAAGTCACGTCCAGAAGCAAAACAACTGAGAGAATATTGCAACGACAACATAGTGTCTCCTCAGAAGCTTCTGATGGGTGAGATAACGCAAAAGCAGAAAGAACATTGCAACAATAATATCGATGTCTTTCAGAACTTCTAATTGCAACGCAAAAGCGAATTTGGAGCACAAAGTTCAGAGACTCATGATGTTACACATCATATGATCAGAATCAAAATTGTTTGTTAAAGCTACACAATAACAAACCATTAGGATGCCAAAATTATTCTCACACAAATACAACGTTGTTATCATCAAAACTCAAGATATAGATGCAAAACCAAATCTTATTCTAACACTAACATGGATGAAGTGGAGTAGGAACCCCATATATCCATGTGGATTAGATCAAAAACAATTATTGGAATGAAAATGACTAGTAGAAAAAGGTAAGCATTTTTTGGCAAAAAAAAAACAAGAATAGTAGGATATAATATGCTTAGTAAAACTAGTATAAGAGACATTTCTATTTCTATGAGTAGTAGTTTCATACGAAGGATGTCAAAGGTGATAATGCCATAAACTACAATATATTATAATATATTAAATTAGAAGCGCGTACTTTAATACAAATAATTCAACATCATTTATGCCACATCACACATATTCCTATGTGACATCTTCTAAAATTTATCTTCACTTCTTAAAATATAAAATCACATAGTGCTAAAGATCACAAGTTTGAATCATAAAAAATACAAAAAATATATTTATTTAATAATTTCTTATATACTTTGATCAATATTATTTTCATAACTATTATAGAACATTAATTCTATTTTTATTTCAATTATGTTTTAATTATTAAAATTATAGATTTTTTTTTAATATAATCTCTCTAAAATAATTTTAGATTATTTATATTCTATATATTTCATATCATATATCAGAAGAATAAATTAAAGACAAATAATAATATTCTTGATTTTTTCACATATAAGATATAGAGTTTGTAAAATTTGATTTATAGTTTGCCTATTTTTTCTTATGGTGATCATAAGGAGTATAATAAAAAATAGAGGTAATAATGCTTAAAATAAGAACTCTCAGTTTTCAACTACTATCAACACTAAAATCACCTAAAAATATTACAATATCATTAATAATAAATTAATATAATTCTTTTTTAGATTATAACATACAAAATATATTATCCTGTTAAGTACTTGCAAACTTTGATATATATTATTTTCATACAATTTATAAAACATCTATTATAATATATTAAATCAAAAGTGTGCACTCTTAAAATGAAAGAAAGAAAATTTTGATGTATCAAACAAATAAACTAAATACAAACAACAAATATTTTGATTTTTCACATATAGGGATATAAAGTTTATAGATTGTTCATTTTTATAATAAAAAACATAGTGAGTATAATAAAGAACAAATATAGTATTTTCTAAATAATTATTCTCATATTTCTACTAATATCAATAATAGTACCACATAAACATTTTTTAATATCATTCATAAACAAATTAAAATAATTTTTTTCTTGAAAAAATAAGTCAGAAAGTCATTAGCAATTGAAACATTGTTATTCATCATATAATTATTTGACAATGTAGACATAAGTTTGAATAGATTTTCAAAGTTTTATTTGATAATAATTGCAAATAAATTTTAAACTTTATTTAGGACTAAGAATCAGAACATATTATCGACAACTTAAAATTGAATATCTAAAAAGAAGTACCAACCAAAAAGGCATAAGATTCAAAATTAAAAAAAAAAGAGATATATTTTTGAATTATTTAATTTTATAAAATTATATTTTAGATATCATTCAACTTATAAGGATATATTTTTTATTTCAAGTAAAATGTAATTTTTATTTTTAATTAATTGATATCGTATTCTCAATTACAAGTTTATTATAAATAATTAAAAATACAAATTTTTTCGATAATATTTATAAAAAAAATCCTAATGGAAATAAAATTCAATAAATAAATAAAAAAATTAATTTACATCCGCGTATCGCACAGAGTCTTAATCTAATTATTAAAAATAATTATTCTAGAATTATTGTGAGAACTAGTGGTACAAATAGTATTGCGGCGAGGGAAAGTAAGGAAATATAAGCCTTGGTGAAGATTAGCTATACCAAATCTCCTCAGAGAATGGTTCCCTTGTATAGTGCAATGAGTGGAAGTAAACTTAACATTACAAATTAATGAAACAGTTAGCGTAGGAACAAAGATAAGATTGATAAAAAAATTTAGGGATGTACAAGACATTCTTTAAGTAAACATAGTTATTGAAATGTATGGTACAAGATTTATCAGTGATAATGGTGGCATGTTATGTGAACTATTGTTATTTGCAAGTATACATAGTCAAATAGTAACTAATAATGTAAAAGTAATAGTATCAATCTCATAAAGATTGTAATAACTTAAATAGATTATTTTTAAAAAAAGGGTGAAATGTCATAAGCAATAAGGTAACAATAATAATGATTTGTCACAGATTCAGGTTGAAATACAATAATATATAATTGAAGATAAAGAGGTTAAATCAATAGTAAGAGACATGTTAGACAATGATCTTATTATTTATTTTGGATTTGTTGCATTATGCAAAATAACTTAGAGTATGTTCAAATTGTTTATGGTGTAGAAGAGACAACATGTGTGTTGCAACATCTGGTCTCGGACAACAGAGATATGTTATTGCCGTTCTGGTTCATATTTAATCCAAGATTTACTCTACAAAGAAGATTTATATAAAGAGAGTTTATTTGGATATTTTGGTATAACATGAGGAATACGATGTTCCAGAATGTGTGCAGTGAAATATTTGGCCCTAGTTAGCAGGCCATGGTGAATGTTATTTGGTGCAAAATTTCTAATTGAGATTCAATCTGGTTTGTTGCAGATTGATTGGCAAATCTTTGTGTGATTTGTTTGACGGTTGCTGAAGGTCAAATCATATTTATATGGGAATTTAAATTTGAATTTGAAATATAATAAATCATACCTTTTGTTGGAGAGATTTATGGAGAAAATCAAATCCAATTGAGTCAAATGATGAAGATATGTGATATTTTCCAATTGGGAAAGCAAATGAGAGTATCATTTAAATCAAAGAAGGTTATTTCGACATCAAAACCTCTCGAGCTTTTCCACCTAGACTTATTTGGCCCTTCGCTAACAAGAAGTTTAGGAGGAAACTATTACATGTTTGTGATTGTTGATGACTATTCTAGATTTACTTTGACGTTGTTTTTAGCCCACAAAGATGAAACTTTTAAGGCTTTCGTTGATTTTCCTAAGCTTGTCCAATTTTTTTATATTTTATAATTATCACTCGCTGTAGTAATCATGATAGTGAATTTGTTTACCATCGATTTCAAAACTTTTGCACCGAAAATAGGATTATCCATATTTTCTCTTGTGTGAGAACTCCACAAAAAATGGTATTGTTGAGCGTAAAAATCGTGTTTTGGAAGAACTCACCCGGACTATGATAAATCAAATGAGCCTACCTGAGTATTTTTGGGTGGGTGAGATTAATACCCCATGTCATGTCTTGAACAGGGTGATCATTCAATCCATCCTAGAGAAGACACCTTATGAGATACTTAAGGATAGAAAATAAAATATTTCTTATTTTCGTGTTTTCGGTTGCATATGCTTTATTTTAAAAAACAAAAAGGACAATCTTGGTAAATTTGATGCTAAGTTTGATGAAGGGATATTCTTAGGGTACACATCTATGAGTAAAGCATATAGGGGCTTACAATCATATAACTGCTTCAGTAGAAGAGTCAATTCATGTTGCTTTTCATGAGTCCTCACCCTGGAAGGGTATTTGCTCTAATGTTTCAAGTGTGATAACAGAAAAAGTGATCAATGATGAAAGTTCCAAAGAGGATCCTCCGCCTCCAATAAAGGACAAGGACATTAAGGAAGATAAAGACGAATGCTTACATGAGAATGATAAACAAGATACCTCTAACCAGCTACCTCAAGATTAGACAATCGCAAAAGATCATCCATTAGATCAAATCCTAGGAGACATCAAAAGAGATATAAGTACTAGGTTACATGTTAATAAGTTTTGTAAGTACTCTACTTTTATTTCTCAGATTGAACCCAAATCAATATCCGATGCTTTAATTAATGAGAGATGGTTACTTTCTATGCAAGAAGAACTCATCCAATATAAATGTAATGATGTTTGGGATTTTATTCTGCGTCCAGTTGATAAAATCATCATTGGCACAAGATGGGTATTTAGGACCAAGATGGATGAAATTGGTGTAATTACTAGAAATAAATCAATATTAGTGGCAACAGGATATAATCTAGCTAAAGGAATGGACTACAAGGAGACTTATGCTCTTGTAGCTCGTCTAGAAGCTATTAAAATCCTTTTGGCATTCAGTTGCTGTTTAAACTTTAAGCTTTACCAAATGGACGTAAACTCTGATTTTCTTAATGCCCATATAAATGAAGGAGTGTATGTCTAACAACCTCCTGATTTGAGGATCACAATAATCCTAATCATATTTTAAAATTGAAAATATCCATCTATGGTCTCAAACAAGCTCTAAGAGGTTGGTATGAGCAATTGAGTGGATTTTCTATCAAACAAGGATCCAATCATGGGAAAATAGACACCATTTTGTTTATAAGACATAAGGAAAATCATATTCTCTTAGTTCAAATTTACAACTAGGTCAAGTCCCGGCTATTATTATTTCATCTTTAAAAGCAGCAGAATTATTTCTCAAAACACACAACCTTGTTTTCACAAGCCGACCAAAGATTCAAGGATCTGAGCTCATGTCTTATGGTTCCAAAGGGTGGCTTTTCTGAGTATGGTCCTTATTAGTGTAGTGTAAGAAAACCTTGCACTTTGAAACTTCTCAGTGCTTCCAAAGTGGAAATGTCTGCTCCTAGTATAAAAGAAGAGTTATGTGTTTAGTTAAATCGTTGAAGAAAGCTGCTTTGGTGGGTGAGGTTATGAATGTTAGTTAAGCAGTAAAAAATCTTGTTGAAGGTATTGTATATAAGATGATAGTAGGTAGGATTAAGTATGAGCAATATGACTTGAAGGAGTTGGTTCAAGAAGGAATGACTTTTATTTGAGCTTTTAATATAGGTGATTATATTAAGTGGTTAGGAGTATTTGATCTTCAGGTATGTAGTATGTTGATTATAAACAAAGATAATTAATACATATATCTTAATTATAAATAAAAATAATTAATTTATAACTATTTAAGTGAATACAATTAACTTTGTTCACTTCCTATAAATATATGATTGTTTTCTCCCAAGTGTCCTTTATAAAAAGTTTAAAATTGATTTTAAGGGTAATTCAAAATTAGATTTAAATAGGTTGGGTGAGGTAACTCAAACATGATAGTTGAGGTAAATGAAAGTAAACTGTTAATTTAGATTTCAATATTTATTGGCAACATTAATTTATATATATTTATATATTAATATGAATATATTATTATAATTTATAAATCAATAACTTTAAAAAAAAGATAAATTAAAATATCATATTGTTCTAGCTTAAAATACAATATGTGATAACCCCTTAAGTTGTAGAGTCGTCAAAGGTTTTAGGGTTGTTTGTGGTATTAGGGCAAGCTTACAAAGGGGCGTGAGAAGCTCTGTATGTGGTGTTTTTACAAAATGGTTTGTATCCTCCCTCAATCCTTAGGTTGAGGTATTTATAAGGAATATATGGGTCTGGATCTTAAGCTCCGAGAGAAAGTGGGACGCGACTGTTCAATTCCCTACTATTTAGAAAAACATGATCGTCCCCCATTGATTTCCTCTTTGTACCACTGTGGACTGAGACACGTCACTTCCATGCTTTCACAAGAATGTGAGCAATCTGAGAAATGAGCGTCATAACTAAATGACGGTGTTTGTTCCAATAAACGGACGACTAGGAAGCTGATGTGTGTGACATGTTACGTTGCCCCCCTTTGATGAACATTCTACACCGCCTCCTTGTGGGTTATTTAAATATATTCGAACACACAACCTCTTAAGCACAAGGATTTGGATAGGGAAAAGTGATTTAGTTTGTTTTCCTTTCCTTATTTAAACGAATCCTCAGGTTTGCCTAGGGTGAGTCCATTAATTTGGGGTAAGTCCTTCAAACATGGTATGGAATATATTTCTAGGTGTCAATGAGGTGAATCCGCATACGTTAGTTAAGGGAATTTCGTAACATTAGCTGAGGGAAATCCCCTAAAGTCATTCAAGGTGAAAAGCACGTGCAACATTAAATGCGATCACTGATGATTTAGGCTAGAAACACTGAATTAGTCTTAATTTTTTACATGTGTCACTGACGTGAGAATCTTTTTTAACTGTTGGAATGCCTACTGGGAGGTTGTTGATTACCCCTACTATTAGGCCCCCCATCCCTCTAAAAGTATTTTAGTTTTCCCTTATTAAACTTTCTTCGCATTTTCATCTCTCAAGTTTCCATCCATTTCCATAGGAACACTGCAAACACGGACCCTAAGGATTTGTTGTGTTTCAGTAGTTATAAATATATATCTCTATCAGTTGAAGATAGAGAGAAATGTTAAGATCCCTTGGTAAACTTAGAGAGGAAAGGGTGAAAATCCCTTAGAGTTCATGAAATCCCTTTTAAACACATTGGGCTCGTGTGATTTATATGTTGAGATTTAGAGAGATTGTGACAACTCAAAAGGCTATTTCTTGTAAGTCATTTGTAATATCTTGTAACTTCTTTTGTGTTTGAACTATAAATAATTCTTCTTACATTTTTTTTAGTTTTCTACATGTTTTCCACAACAAGTGGAAGGCACCGTGGGCAAAGGGATATTATTTACAAGTGATCACCATAGGTAAATGAGAGATCGAGAAATTTTCCATAGGCAATTATTTTGTGTTATGTAAAGAGAAGATGCAAAAAAATTTAACTAGAGAGACGCAGATTGAAGCATTGAAGGATTAGGCATCGATGTCTATATGCCTAACACAACCAGAGAAGATTGGGATGATGGATAAGACCAGGAGTGTCATTATCGCGTGCCTCAAGGATAAAGTTCTAAGGGAAGTCACTAGGGAGAAGACTAGGGTTTCCATGTGAGAAAAACTTTAATCATTGTATATGACATAGTCGTTTTCTCACAGGTTGTGTCCTAAACAATAACACTACTTATTCCAAATGGTAGAGAAAAATTCCAAAGTGAAGTAATTGATAAAATTTCACAAGATTATTGATGATCTTAATAATATTGAAGTGAAAATTGAAGATAAGTACAAAGCTCTACTCTTGTTCATCTCATTACCCAAATCCTTTGAGCATTTTAAGGATGACATTCTTTATAGTAAATAAGGAATTATTACTTTGGATGAAGTCCAAACGATTGTGAGATCTAAAGATTTTTCAAAGGTGAAAGATTTTAAGATTAATGATAGTGGTGAAGGTTTGAGTGTCTCAAGGAGAGGAAGTAAGCGTAGATAGATGTCTAAATCAAAATGGTTTTACAAGTCAAGGTTAAAGCTCTTTGTTTATCAGAAACTCGATCACTTTAAGAGGGATTGTCACGAGAGAAGGGGGAGTTGTGATTGTGTTCAAATTACAGTTGTCTCGGATGAGGATAATTATGAGAGTTATGGTGTATTAGTGGTGTTGAGTTTAGATATTGAAGAGGGTTGGGTCATGGACACAAGTTTCTTTTACCACGTGTTTCTAAGAAAAAATACTTTGAGACTTTGAAGTTGGTTCCCGGTGGAGTATTTCTCCTTGGTGACAATAAAGCTTGAAAGGTTCATGATATTAGTACAAACATACTAAAAATGTTTGATGATCATGAGTTTCTTCTTCATAACATGAGGTATGGTTTTGGGTTCATGTGATTTCTTTTATCAATAAGCATGTTTAATGATACAGGCTATTACACTAGAGTTGAACATAGGTTGAAGATCTCACATGGTGAAGTGATCATAGATAAATGGTATAAAATATGAGTTTTAAATATTTTAGAAGGTTTCAATGTTGTTGTTCATTCATCATCAACTAGTGAAGACTTTCATGATAAGAACGAGCTATATGATTTGAGGTCAATGCATGGTGGATCCCTGAAGGTTGTTTCAGAGTACTTTAATAAGTGTTTGCAAAAGACAAGGGGTAAATCCAAATTTTACCAATGAGTTATCATTGAGTTTTTGGAGTAAGGTTGGTGCCAAAGCAGCTAACCTGGTCGACATATGTTCATTTACAAGAATAAATTTGCAAACACATTTGGTAGGTTTTAGTAAGAAATATGAAAACTACTCTTATTCAATGGTCGCCAAAACTTTACTTATTGATCAAATCAAGCCAAATTAGCTTGATGGTAAAATTGAGGATTGTGTCTTAAATGGCTAGTCAATAGGAAAGAAGGTTTATAAGTTGTTGGAAGTGGAACTTGGAGGAATAAAGTTCATCAATTGCAGATGTATTACTTCTAGTGAGTCACATTAGGGAAAAAGAGTAAAGACTTGGGGATGAAGCTTTTAGAAACTATGGCATAAAAGATTCATTTTGAGGGGGAGTTTCCTACTAATGATACTAGTAATTGTGAGGGAACGATTACAAAGGACTCTAATTATCATTTGATTCATGATATGGTAAGGAGGGAGATTGTAACATTTCAAAGGGGACAATTATGTTAACCTTGGGTGATATGCTTTGAATGTGGCTAAAGGGTTGCAAAACTTAAAAACAGGGACCTTCAAGAAGACATCCGAAAACAGGTGGAGTCAAATATGGACGAAGAACCATGCTTATGGGTTATTAGACAATCAAAGAAGAAAAATATGGTTGAAATAAAGTGGATGAAAATGTTGAGATCAAGGTTCAAGGATTACTTGAACTTGATGAATGTTTTTAAATAGTGTTTCAACAAGGTAGAGAGCAACAATGTGGTTGATGGGTAAATTGACATCACCATAGTTTTAAGTCAAGGTGGAGATGGTAGAAGTATGCATTAAAACCTTTGAATGATGAATAGAATGAAAATATATTTTGAGATTTCCAAAAACCAGAGAGCCGCAAAGGCAAGTCAAGCAGGTGGTGAGTCTGGTCCAGGAGGTCCACGGGTATTGGGTTTGGTTAATTCGGTTTGTGGATCCGTTCATTAATGTTAGAATATTTTATATTAATTTAGAGATACTCTAATATACTCTAACTTAATATAAAATATATTATAAGATATCTATAACATTTTAATTAATATAAAAGATATTATCAAATATTTATAATATTATTAGATATTTATAATATTTTAAATTTATATAAAATATATTATAAGATATTTATAATATTTTTATTCTAACAAATAAGGGTTATGTTTTGAACCTATTAAGGATATGTTGGATTTCAATAGTTATAAATATGTATCTCTATTATTCTTGTCTTCATAATCTTCAAAACTTTATCACCTGAAGACAGAGAGACACGAGTTATGAATCCTCAGTAATTTAGAGAGACAAGGTTTGAAATTTCTTGGAGTTCTTATAGTATTATGGGAAACCTTTGGAGATATCTAAAGCTATTGAGAAACACTTCTAAACAGATTAGACTTGTGTGATTCAGATATTGAGAGTTGGAGAGATTGGGAAACCATTGGGTAAATATAGGGTTTTGTTTGTGGTAACTCAAAAGATTGTTTCTTGCAACTCATTTGTAATATCTCATAACAAATTTTAGAAGTATACTGAATCAGAGAGTTGTCGTCTCCCCTAGAGTAAATCATTTAATCGAACTATGTAAACAAGTTATTATGATATTGTATTTTATCTTCTTCTAACTTGTTATGGTTCTACTTTCATTTTTGGTAGGTTATTGTGTTTCTTTATGCTATTTATTTTGGTTTCGATTTATCTTTTTCCCAAGACATCGAAAATTTGGTATGTTTGATCTCTAAATAATTCTTATTAGTTTATTTGAGTTATTCTACCAAATTAAATTCTTAGGGACTATAGTAGGTCACATGGTTTAAGGTCAAACAAAGATAATTTGCTACTATGATCTCTCTACTAAAATTTTCTACTATGATCTCTCTAATATAATTTTCTACTTTGAGTTTTTGTCATTTATCTTTTCCTCTGCTTAATTTCTACTTCTACATTTTATTTTCAAATCAATCAACCAAAAACCAATCCTTTTCTAATTTTTATTTGTGTGTTGCTCAAAAATTATAGGTGTGCGTGTTACCCCTACGAAAGGCAAGGACACTCAGAGGCCTTAGTAGGTATATTATATTGAATGGTGGTTAGGGCTTGACCATGGTGTTCATAAGCCATATATGATGGTGTTTTATAGTGGTTTAGAGGTCTTTCTCATGTGATGTGGGAGACTATGTTATTGAGTGGTGTGCTTAGGTGTAAGTGTATGTGAGGTGTGATATGTATGGCATTAGATATGTCCTTTATCCCATGGGGGAGATGTATTTAGATAGCTAATTTTGGGTCTAAGGTTCTCCTGGAAAGGGTCACCGCCCACCCAGTCAATGGTGGACCCTCCAATACCTATTTTCAAAGGGGAGGTGAGTCAGTTAATGACCCTGACTTCTCTCTTCCAAGGAAACATATTATCCCATGTTCCCCATGACTGGATGATAAGAAAACCTTGGGGTGAGGCGATACTTTCTATGGTGAGACATGTTATTGTCTCCTCTCATAGGGCATCCTATAGCCATTGTCCTAGGCGGGTTCTGTTACAAATATAACACTACATAGTACCTCAAGCACGAGGCCTTTTAGAGGATAAAGTGTTTTTAGATCGATGCTCAGGGGAGTATCTTGAGGACCTGCATTTATTGAGGACGTACTCCTTTAGGTGAGGGTTTAATAAGCTTGGGAGATCTAAGTCCCTCAGACATAATTATATGTGTCTCGGATAAAGTCCCTCAGACAAGGCAATGGACCTCTCCGAAAGGGCTCTTATCACTCCCTCAGACAAGACTTGCTATCAAGTCTCCTAGGCTAGATTTTGGTTACGCCTCTTTTGAATGATTTATTTGTCTGGTCAGCCTGAGGAAACACTTAGTCCCTCTGGTGAAGTTTTAGTTAGAATGTGAGTTCTAAATCTCTCTAGAGAAATTCTATGTAGATTGGCTGATGAGAATATAAGTCCTTTAGGTGAGGCGATGGACCTCTCGGACGAGACTTCTCTCAAGCCTTTAAATAAGACTTGTGATCCAGTCTCATAATCCAGACAATGGTCGGGCATCTTAGGCATGAATTCTGTGTCTGATCCCGCACGAGGAAACATAAAATCCCTCAAGCTAGGTTTTAATTATCTTGGGAGACCTAAGTCCCTTAGACGAAGTTATATGTAGTTTAAATGATAAGACTATAAATCCTTCATGCACGGAAATAGACCTCTCGGGCAGGACTCCTATTAAGCCCTCAGACAAGACTTATAATCAAGTCTCTTAGGCTAGACTTTGGTTGTGCCACTTAGGCATAATTTATATGTTTGATCCTTCCTGAGGAAACACTAAGTTCCTCAAGCAATGTTTTAATTATCATAGGAGATCTAAGCCCCTTAAGAGAAGTTATATGTAGCTCAAATGATAAGACTATAAGTCCTTCAGGCGAGGCGATGGACCTCTCGGGAGGGATTTCTATCAATCCCTTAGACAAGAGTTGTGATCAAGTCTCTTAGTCCAAACTTCGGTCACGTCGCTTAGGCATGATTTAGGTGTCTGATCCTGCTCGAGGAAACAGTAAGTCCCTCATGCGAGGTTTTAATTGTCCTGGTTGATATCAGTCCCTCAGGAAAAGTTATATGTCTCACGACTTTTAAGACTATAATTACTTCAGGAAAGGCGATGGACCTCTCGAGCAAGACTTTTGTAAATCCCTAAGACAAGACTTGTGATCAAGTCTTTTATTCCAGACTTTGGTCGCACCTCTTCTATTTCGTCAGAGGAATCACTAAGTCCATCAATCAAGGTTTAAATCAACCTGGAAATTTAAGTCCCTTAGGCAAAGCTATATATAGCTTGGTTGACGAGATCATAAGTTCCTCAGTCAAGGAAATGGATAGTTTATATGTATTTCCCTGAGGGGCAGAAAGGATTTATGTTATGAACTCCAATAGATATTGCCTTAGGGGGAAACAAAGATCTTTTCTATGAAGCCAACAAGTATTACCTCAACGGGTGCCAAGGCTCTTCTCTATGAAGTCCATAAAGTATTGCCTCAAGTTGTGACAAGGATCTTCGTTTATGAAGTCCAACAAGTATTTCCTCAAAGGGCAACAAGGATCCCACTTAAGGACCCAATGATCTTGATCACATCTATGGAAGATAATGATCCCACTTAAAGACCCAAAGATTTTGATCGCCTCTATGGGTAGTAAGGATCCCACTTAAGGACCTGTAAGACCCCAATTTTGACCCTAAGATCCCTCATGCCATCTCATCATATGCATTGGCTTTGGGATCACACATTGGCATCCTCCTTACCCCTCATTCATTGGGTTTGCATTGGGGGAGATCATCCAACCACATTTTATTGTATCATACTTTGTTTTTAATTATTTACTAACCAAAATTCCAAAAAATATGTCAATGTATAGTTTACTTCTTTTGTAGGTAGTGTGTGTGTTCACCTATGCTCCATAAAACTCATATCTAGGGTTTGAGACCCTCAATGCAAGGAGACTAATCAAGAGATGGTGCACATTGGTTCTAGACATCATATATGGGTCCCCATGATCTTCACATATCATTTTGATCAAGAATTCATCAAGAGTTTGAAGCTTGTTTGCCTTGGAAGCCCTAATTCATCTTAGTATCTTGTGTGACTTCCTCAGCAAGTTTCTTCATCATTTGATCAAATATTTCAAGGGAAACTTCATATTAAACCATATTACATATATATGATCCTCATTGAGTCCCAAATATCAAGGTAATGTCAAGTTTGCAAGATGGTTCATGGTGGTTGACCAGAGAAAGTCAACTGGTCAAAACTGGGGTTCCCTAGACCCTATCTCCTACACTTTTTATCATATGAAAATGATTCCAAGAGAAGATTTACTCCTTATGACATTCCAAACAACTTTCATGTTGAAGTAAATATTTATTTTTTCTTGAAATGTCATTTTTTTATGGTGAAAGAGTATAGGTCATTTTGTTTGAACCCTAGTTAGGAGGTCAACTTCCAAGGATCATAACTTGCTCACTTTTTATGATATGAAATCTATTCAAGTTCCATGATCAAAATAAAGATGTCTTCTCCAAATTTTATTCTTGAAATAATCTCAAATTCAACTTACAAATGCATGTGCCAAGAGGAAAGATTATAGGTCATTTTGGGCCATTCCCATTGAACAAGTGATTTTCCTCAACTTCTAAAATGAATAACTCCTTCATGAAAAATCAAAATGAGGTCAAATTTGTGACTAAATTGAATAATTTTTAAATATATACAACTTTTATGAAGTAACTTTTTCCATTTGAAGCCCATAACAAAAGTTATTCAAGGTGGAATAAGTGAACATTTGACTTGGTACTTAGAAAATTTTCAAATATGTTTGATTTTCCAAACTTCAACCTCAAAATTCATCATGATAAAAGATTTAAATGGAAATGTTTTCAACATGAAAGTTGTTCCCCTTGATCTCACCTTTCCAAAAAGTCCAAGATGATCTCATTTGGCCAAGAAATGAAGGACTTGCGCATGGGTTCTTTTCAAAGGATAAAATGGATGGATTTCACATTCACTTTTCAATCTATATTGCACGAGTACATGACATGATTTCACCATTGCACATTGGTGATTCTGGATCTGATAGCATCATTTGATGGGCCTATTACACTCCCATGCAAGCATGCAAGGAAATTGCTAATTTTGGCAAATTTTGAAAGTGTGTGAAAATGAATTGCAGTGCCTATAAATACAACCCCATTGGCTTAGAATTAATGACCTCATGCCCAAACTTTGAACCTGAAATCCAAACCCTCACCATTAAAGGATAATCTTGAAGGTTTTCATTTTAAATTCGAGCTTCAAATCTCATTTTGTTTTGAGATTGAAACTCCAAGAGTCCAAGTTTTTCTTTGATCTAATTCATCTTCTACAATCTTCTGAAGCCAAGCCAAGGAAAATTGGAAGAAAGATCAAGCAAGGTTAAAGCTCACTCGAAGGTGATTTTCCAAAATTTTCATCTCTTCGATTCTCTCTCAATTCTTCAATATTCTTTGTGATTTTTGGTTGGCTGAAGTCCTACCAATATAGGCAACAATATTGAGTTGCTTTGAGGTCAAATCGAAGCAACTCAGTTCATGATCCTCAAAATTCAAATCCCTGTATCTTTTTATATACTTGGAATTGGAGAAAATTGAGGCCAGATTCGTGATCCTGAGCATTTTCTCTTTGAAATAGTGTCCTTCGTTTCCGTTTTCCATTGAAATGAAGTTGGACCTGTCTTGTGGAGGTCACCGGAGAAGAAGACCGAAGCCCTAGCTACGGTTATGTGTTGGCGTGCATCCTGGCCATCTGATCTCTTTGATTTGTTTTAATCTTAGCCTTCCATACTGATTACCAAATGTGTGGCGCAGTTGACTAATGTGTTTGTGGAACATGCGCGCTTGACCATCAGATCTGCCACCTCAATTAATGAGGGAGATCTGATGGCCCTTGTTTTTTCTATTTTATTTTTAATTTTTGATTTTATGTTTAATCCACTTATTTTATTCAATTCATAGAAATTTCATTTTTAATCCAAAAAATATGGGACTTTCACCAAAAATCTTTAAATATTTGTCTCTTTCATATTTTGAAATAAAATTATTTTTTGGATTAATTTTGATAATTTTCACAAGTTAAATATTTTTGTGCATATTTTTAATTGTTTAAAAATACTTCTAACTTTTCAAAATCATGAAATTTTTTGTCTATGGTCCTTTGACCTTGTTTGACCTAGGATAAATCTCTTGGCCATTTATTTGGTGTTTTGAAGAGATTTTAGGTTTTGACCAAATTAAAATGTATTTTAATTCATTTTTAAATTGATTTTTTAATTGATTAAATATGTAAAAATTATGTTAAGCCATTTTTATGGTCTTGTGATGTTTGACTATTTATTTGGGCCTTGGTCAAGGTTGATTTGACTTTTCTTGGATTAAAACCATTGGATTTAGGGGATTGATGAAATGTATATTTCATCTCCCAAAATGAATGAATGGTTTTAATTTTGATAAAATTCCTCCCATGACCAATTTGTGCTTCTCTCATTCCCCTCCCTCTTCATCTTCATCCCTATTCTTTCCCATTCCCTCATTTGACCAATGAAATCTCTAATGTATTAAGGCTAATTGGTTCATCAATGACCTTGTGTCAGATGAACCAATACAAATATGACTGAGATAGGTCCATACCTCTTGATCTTTTCTTTTAGTGTGTTGTATGTTTTAGGAGTTTGGTTCATTATACCAAATCTCTAACATACATTAACACCTAAATTTTTACTGCCCGACCTCAGATAGTTGTGATTTCTACATAAGTCCAATTACAATTGCTTAACATAGGGATAAATTTGACCCTAAAGGCATAACATTCTAGTAAGTGAGATTGTAAGTCTCCCATCCTTCATGGTATTGTGTTGAAACTTGACCTTTTTTCCTTCCCATGGAAGATGTATTGGTTAAAGGATCCATGCTTGTGAATCGATGGTTGAGTGTTCTCCAAAGAATGACTTAATCAATAAAAAAACACCACTAACCATTGACTAACATTTGACTAACTCTTATTAATATTTCTTTACTTTCAAGCCATTTACTTTATGCAATTTAAATTTCAGTCATTTATCATTCATTGCCATTTACATTTCATTTAACTTGTTTATGTTTATGCCATTTTCACTTTTCTCCTTTGAGCCATATCTTATGATTGTACATATTGTTTGTTCATTTTGGTTTTGTTTATGGTTTTAGGACCTTGAAATACTTAATAACAACAAAAACCCTAAGAAAATGTTTGGTGGACTGTTGATCTGGATTTGAACTTTTGGACTTAGGATTAAGCAACATTCCTTGTGCAAAAAGGACTTGGCCAATGCCAACATTTGAGACCAAGTTATTATGAATTGAGCCTTCATCTGATGCAAGCCTTGGACTATGTTTGAATTCATCTGTTACTTTGTCTTAGTGATAATTGTTATTTTGATCTTGTGTCTGATGCTTTATTCTAAGTTAATCAAGGAATATTTCATCTGGTACATGGGAAGACAAAGAAGATTGCTAGGTATGGGATTTGCTTGCTTGGATGTGGCTATCTTTATTTGATGCCTTGATCTTATTGATGTTTGGATATTTCTAATTGCTTGTTGAGTATTGCTTGATTCAAAGTCCAAAGGGAAAGTGGGTTTTCTATATGAGATTCTTGTCTGTTGGATTGCATCCCATTGGTCAAATCTTTTCAACTCTTAACTTTTAATTTTATGCTTAGGATAGTCTCTTCATCTCCTCCCCAATTATTAAATTTTAAAATCTCTCCCTATTTTCAAAAACTTTCTTTGCTTGTTATTTCAAACCTAGACCTTATTTCAAATAGAAACTTTGGCCTTATGCCATTGAGTTTTCAAACTTTTTCTTAAATCAAGTTTGTAAATAAACTTAATCATATTAACATAAAATTTCAAAAGAGAAAAATAACTAATAACTTCATTCAAATTTTTGGCCCTTTGTTCCCTTTTCATTTAAACTTTTGTTAAAAGTAATGGACCAACTTTGAAATTGTTACCACAAACTACAAGGTTTTGATCCCTCATTTTTATGTTGGTACATAGGCATAAGTCCGAAGGTCTTGTCAAATACAAAAATATAATCAATGAATTCTTTTCTCATCCCCACACTCTATTTTTCTCAAACATCTTTTATACCAAACACATATGCACACATAAAAAAGGGCTCCCTAGGATTACCTAGGACACTTTGGGTCGTAACACCTCCCCTTTATGTAACCAACCCCATTACCTATAATCTCTGGGATTTAATTATAATTGATTTGAAAACTTCTTATCTTTGGGTTTTTTTCGTTCTTTTCTCTTTTCCTTTGGAAACAATAAAAGCGCGGTGGCGACTCTGGTTTTATTGATGTTAAACTTATCCATAGTTTGATGGTCATGAATTTACCGCTATAGAAATTAAGTGGAGACTCTGCTGGGGAATAGTCCTTAGTGGGTTTAGCCTACTTTTTTATGTGTATATATTTGTATATTTGATGTTTGTATAATTATTTGTGTGATATAATTTGTATGTTGTGCTTGGTGATCTCTGAGTGGTGATTTAAGTTCTAACCCGAACTTGAGTAAAATTAAGATAGGAGGATGGTATAGTCATGTTCAACTTGTGTGGAGTAGTCATTAACAAGTTGGCTTGAGACCCATCTACTCAGTGGAGACCCTTTTAGAGTTACTAATGTCACACAAGTTATTTGAGGTAAGGCATTACATTCTATGATTTGGGGTCCTAGAAGCTGAGGACCGTAGAACATTTAAACCAACTTGGCCTATTTAGGACGTAGTGCGGAGACTGTTCAGGTGTAGGCCTGATAATAGTTATTACGCGATACTACACTCAGACGAGTTTTTCTTGAGAATATTATGGGTTGATGAGTCAGTCATCCTAACCTGTAATATCCGATAGATGAGATTAAGACTCTATAGAACGTGATCTATAGGTTTTTATCCTTAGTACACTCCTTTGGGATGGTTTCTAACCTAACTTCATGCTCGTGACTCACAACAAACCCTTTGAGTCTTGGTTGATTCGATCAAGTCTCATCAATATCAATGGAACTTGGGTGTTTTATAAGGTGAAAACCATAATCCACCAAAATGGATGATTGATCTTGATGATGACTTGATCCATCCCTTGATCCCTTGACCTTTGTTTGTGTTTGCCTTGTGTGTGATCCCTTGTTTGTGATTGTTGCATTCATGCATACATGAGCATCATAACATTAATCACAAAAAAATAACATTTATGGCCAATTAAATTATTACTACTGTTATTATTTAAATATGTATATTTGCAAATAGGATTTCATATGTTCCTTGAAATTAAAAACAAAACAAAACCATTTCACTTCATGCATCATAAGCATAGCAGGTTTTCTTCAGCTAGATGTCTTATCGGTTCTTCTTCTGTGCATCAACCAAGCTGACTCACCGATACAACACTCGCGCTAATCAACCAAGGATAATGGAGCATCTAGAGCAAGAGAACAGAGAGATGAAGGATGAAATTTCCAGGTTAACAACATTGATGGAATCTACCATTGCTGCACAGAACCGATCTTCACTAACTCCTGCAACTCCTCCCTAGAGGACTGTTATTTCTGAGGTTGCTACCTTAACCGTTCCTGTTTCTTCCAGCCAATCTGGTCCTTCTATGCCTGCTGGGTTCCCTTGGGGAATGCCATCCAACTTTATGCCTGAAGGGTATGCACCCACTTTGGTCTCTCTGTTGGCATCTAGTCTGGTCATGTCAGTGCCACCTCTAGTTGTTCACACTCTGCCTTGTGTTGAGGACACCATTTATCATTCTGAGCCATATGAAGGCCCAGGCATATATGAGAAAATGGACGAGATGAAGGATCAGTTCCTCGAGTTGCGCAAAGAGTTGAAGACTTTAAGAGGAAAGGACTTGTTTGGAAAGGGTGCTGATGAGCTCTGCTTGGTCCCCAATGTGAAAATCCCGATGAAGTTCAAGGTCCTCGACTTTGAAAATTATAAAGGGAACACTTGTCCGCTAATCCACCTTGTGATGTACGCCAGAAAAATGTCTACTCAAACTGCTAATGATCAGTTGCTGATTCACTATTTCCAAGACAGTTTAATTGGTGCCGCTTTGAGATGGTATATGGGCTTAGATAGTGCAAGCATCCATACTTTCAATGACTTAGGTGAGGCCTTTGTCAAGCAGTACAATTACAATGTTGATATGGTGCCCGATAGAGACCAGCTGAGGTCTATGTCTCAGAAAGATAAAGAGACGTTTAAAGAGTATGTCCAGAGATGGAGGGAATTGGCTGCCCAGATAAATCCACCATTGGAAGAAAAAGAGATGACGAAGATCTTCCTAAAGATGTTGAGTTTGTTTTACTACGAACTTATGATCGCAAGTGCCCCCAATGACTTGACTGAAATGGTAAATACGAGGATGAGGCTAGAGGAAGGAGTCCGTGAAGGACGTATGTCTAAAGAAGAAACATCGTCTAGCAAGAAATATGGTGGGAGTTTCTCCAAGAGAAAGGAGGGAGAAACTAATTCAGTGTCAATGGGGAGGCAGAGGAGGCCTCATGTCAGAAAGAGTTCTCAACCCCGTCTACAACAACATCAAGTTTCATCAGTGATTCCTGTATTTTCCAACAATTCCAACAATCAATCATTTCAGATTCAGCAACGACTACGTCAACACCAACCACAACAAAGAACCAACTATAACAACAACAATAATAATAATAAAAAATTGAGAGGAAAAAGGTCTCCTTTGAACCTATTCCTATGTATTATGCAGAATTGTACCCATCCTTGGTTCTCAAGAACCTAATTCAACCCAGAAATCCTCCACAAATTCCTGAGCCACTTCCATGGTGGTTCAAACCTGAACTTCGCTGTGCTTTTCACCAGGGAGCCCCCGGCCACGATATAGAGAAATGATATCCGTTGAAGTACGAGGTGCATAAACTTGTGAAGAATGGGATGGTGTCCTTTGAGGACAGAGCGCCTAATGTGAAAGCCAATTCATTACTTGCTCATGGTAATACTACTGTCAACATCGTGGACGGTTGCCCAGGGAATTTCCGAGTATTCGATGTACGACGTATCTGTAGGTCGTTGGTGGAAATGTATAGAACTTTGTGTTTGATCAGTGACTGTGAACATGACCATGATGGTTGTGTAATCTGCAGTGTGAACCCCCATGGGTGTATGATTGTCAAGAAGTATATTCAGAGGTTGATGGATGAAGGACTTATTCAAATTTTCCAGTGAAGAGATATAGATGATGTGAATGTAATCATGCTTGTGTTCAAGACCCTTGAGAGGGTCTTTATCCAATTTGATAGCAACAACAACAACAATGTCAACAGATCGGTATCATCGTTGGTTATACGGTTAGCAGGCCCTGTTCCGTATGCATCCGATAAAGCTATGCCTTATCAATAAAATGGCACGATGATAGAAAATGGTCAAGAGGTCCCTCTACCAGTTGCAAACTCTGTGGTGCATATTGCTGATATTGCGAAGGTAACCCATAGTGGTCGTGTGTTTGGTCCAGTTTTTTCGAAGGAGGTAGAAGATGCTGCAACAAGTAAGAAGGCAGAGATTCCAGTAGCGAATCTGGTTAGTACTTCAGTGTGTTAGTCTGGTGAATCCAGAAAACTGAAGGCTAATGATGATGATGAAGTTTTGAAATTGATCAAAAGAAGTGAGTTCAATGTTTTGGAGCAGCTGCTCCAAACTCCGTCAAAGATCTCTATGATGTCACTATTAATGAACTCTGAGGCACATAGGGAGGCAATGAAGACAGTGTTTGAGCAGGATTACGTTGAGCATGATGTGACTGTGGATCAATTTGACCACATTATTGCCAATATTAGTTCTTGCAATAATCTGAGTTTTTGTGATGAAGAGCTTCCTGAGGAAGGTAGAAATCACAATTTGGCGCTGCATATTTTAATGAACTCCAAAGAGGACGCTCTGTCCAATGTGTTGGTTGACACAGGGTCATCTTTGAATGTGCTTCCGAAATCAACTATGTCAAGACTCTCTTATCAAGGCGCCCCAATGAGATACAATGGTGTAATTGTTAAAGCGTTCAACGGTTCTTGAAAAACTGTCATTGGTGAAGTGGACCTTCCAGTGAAGATAGGTCCGAGCGATTTCCAGATTACTTTCCCAGTAATGGATATCCATCCTGCCTACATTTGTCTATTGGGAAGGCAATGGATTTATGAAGTTGGAGCTATGACATCTACTCTACACCAAAACCTAAAATTTGTAAAGAATGACAAGCTTGTCGTTGTTGGTAGAGAGAAGACACTATTGGTAATCCATTTGTCATCCTTTTCATATGTTGAAGCTGAGGAGGAGGTTGGAACATTGTTCCAAGCCTTGTCTATTGCTGAAGAGAAGAAAACTAGGGCATCCATGTCTTCTTTAAAAGATGCACAAAAGGATATTGAAGTTGGCAGCATTGATTAGTGAGGTCGTATGATAGAGATCGCCAAAAACAAGAATATGGCTGGATTGGGATTTCAACCAGGGTCGTTCAACGTCAGAACTGAAGGTATGCAACCAAGGTTCCGCAATGGAGGGTTCATTCATGGGAATGATCAACACTCAGCTGCTATGATTGAAGACAGTGATGATAAATACGAAGCTTGTGCCAACTTTGTGACGCATTGCCAGACTTGCAACAATTGGGTTTATGTTGATATTCATACTGTTATTCATATCTCTAAGTAATTTGTTTTTCATTTTAAGAAAAAACCTTCTCCTATGCCTAAGGGAGAAGTGAACATTATTAGGCATTTCTATTATTATCATCCATAAAATATAATTTTATTCATCCACATCTATGATGTTTTATTTTTACTTTTTACTTTTTCTGAAAATGGTAGTCACAAAAAAAAACATAAATAAATAATAATCTTCCATCTGCATAATATTTGATAACACTCCACTTCTCTAAAATCAAATATCAAATTATTATGCAAGTTGTTTCTCAAACCCATTGAATACAATGATCATACTCCCTTTCCAAACATTGATTTCCATGTGTTTGAAGCTGAGGAAGAGACTGGTGATGAAGAAGTGTCTGATGAATTATCTCGTTTACTTGAGCACGAGGAAAAAGTCATTCAAGCGTTTGAAGAGCAGATTGAACTAGTCAACTTGGGTTCTGAAGATGATGTAAAGGAAGTCAAGATTGGGTCTCAACTGTGTCCAAAGGCTAAGAAGGGGTTGATTGATCTTCCTTAAGAATATTCAGATGTGTTTGCCTGGTCCTAACAAGACATGCCTCGTTTGGATTATGAGATTATGGAGCATAGATTACCGTTGAAGTCAGAATGCTCGCCAGTCAAACAAAATTTGAGAAGGACTCATCCTGGTATGGAAGTTAAAATCAAAGAGGAAGTGAAGAAGTAGATTGATGTTGGTTTCCTTATTACCTCTGAGTATCCGCAGTGGGTGGCCAATATTGTGCATGTTCCTAAGAAAGATGGAAAAGTCTGCATGTGTGTTGATTATAGAGATTTGAACAAAGCTAGTCCGGAAGATGATTTTCCTATGCCACACATTGACCTGTTGGTAGACAATACAACTAAATTCAAAGTCTTTTCGTTTATGGATGGATTTTCTAGTTATAATCAAATCAAGATGGCACCTGAAGATATGGAGAAGACCACATTCATTACACCCTGGGGAACATTCTGTTATAGAGTGATACCTTTCCGTTTGAAGAATGCTGGTGCAACATACCAGAGAGCTATGACCACTCTTTTTCATGATATGATGCATAAAGAGCTTGAAGTTTATATTAATGATATGATTGCCAAATCAAGTAATGAAGAAGAGCATGTTGAGAATTTATTGAAGTTATTACAGCGTTTAAGGATATACAAAATCCGCTTGAATCCCAATAAATGTACGTTTGGTGTTCGTTCTGGTAAGTTGTTGGGCTTTATTGCCAGCGAGAAGGGTATTGAAGTTGATCCTACCAAGGTCAAAGCAATACAAGAGATGCCTGCGCCCAAAACTGAGAAGCAAGTCAGAGGTTTCGTCGACCGCTTGAATTATATTTCAAGATTTATATCACACAAGTCTGCCACATGTGTGCCTATATTCAAGCTTCTTCGGAAAGATCAGTCTTGTGATTAGACTAAGGATTTCCAGAAAGCTTTTGACAGTATCAAGGAATATCTGCTTGAGCCTCTGATTCTGTCTCCGCCTGTTGAAGGAAGACTGTTGATCATATATATGATTGTGCTTGATGAGAGTATGAGTTATGTTCTTGGTCATCAAGATGAATTTGGAAAGAAATAATGTGCAATTTACTACCTCAGTAAGAAATTCACCGACTGTGAGAGTCTGTATTCTATGCTGGAAAAAACTTGTTGCGCATTGGCTTGGGCTGCTAAGCGTCTGCGCCAATATATATTGAATCATACTACTTGGTTGATATCCAAAATGGATCAAATCAAGTACATTTTTGAGAAGCCTTCTTTAACTTGGAGGATTGCCCATTTGCGGATGTTATTATTTGAGTATGATATTGAATACCGATCTCAGATAGTTATCAAAGGTAGTGTCTTGGCTGACCATTTGGCTCACCAACCGATTGAAGACTATCAGTCAAGGCAGTATGATTTTCCTTACTAAGAGGTTTTGTACTTGAAGATGAAACATTGTGATGGACCATTGCTTGAAGAAGGGCCAGAACTTGGTTCCCGTTGGAGCATGGTATTTGATGGAGCTGTTAATTCATATGGTAATGGCATTGAGGCAGTGATTATTACTCCTTAAGATACTCATTTTTCATTTACAGCTAGATTTTCTTTCAAATGTACAAACAATATGGTTGAGTATGAAGCTTGCATTATGGGGCTTGAAGAGGCCATTGATCTCAAAATCAAGTATCTCGACGTCTATGGAGATTCAGCTTTGGTGGTGAATCAAATCAAAGGTGAATGAGAGACGAATCAACCTGGTTTGTTACCATATAGAGATTATGTGAGGAGAATTTCAACTTTCTTTACAAAGGTTGAGTTTCATCATATCCCTCGAGATGAAAACCAGATGGCGGATTCTCTTGCAACTTTGGCTTCAATGATTGTGGTAAAATGTTGGAATGAAGTTCCCAATTTGACTATGATGCGTCTTGATAGGCCAACTCATGTATTTGTTGTAGAAGAAGTCAAACATGAGAAGCCATGGTATTTTGATATCAAGTGTTTCCTCCAAAGTCAAATTTACCTGCCTGGGGCATCTTTGAAAGATAAGAAGACTTTGAGGAGATTAGCTGGAAACTTCTACCTGAATGGTGATGTGCTTTATAAGAGAAACTTCAATATGTTTTTGCTTAGATGCATGGATAGACACGAAGCAGACATGTTGATGACTGAAGTTCATGAAGGTTCCTTTGGTACTCATTCCAATGGACATGATATGGCAAAGAAGATATTGAGAGCAGGTTATTATTGGCTGACAATGGAATCTGACTATTGCAAATTTGTGAAGAAATTTCACAAGTGTCAAATTTATGCAGATAAGATTCATGTTCCTTCGACATTGTTGAATGTCACTTCCTCTCCATCGCCCTTCTCCATGTCGGGAATTGATATGATTGGCATGATTGAGCCCAAAGCTTCGAGCGGACATCGTTTCATTCTGGTAGCTATTGATTACTTCACAAAGTGGGTTGAAATGGCATCATATGCAAATGTGACCAAGCAAGTTGTTGTAAGGTTTATCAAGAATCAGATTATATGCCGTTATGGTGTACCGAGTAAGATCATTATTGATAATGGATCTAACTTGAATAAAAATATGGTGGAAGCTCTCTATAAAGACTTCAAGATTGCACATCATATTTCTTCTCCCTATAGACCTAATATGAATGGGTTTATTGAAGTTGCAAATAACAACATCAAGAAGATCATTTAAAAGATGGTTGTGATGTATAAAGATTGGCATGAGATGCTCTCATTCGCTTTGCATGGGTACCGTACATCCGTCCGCACTTCAACCGGGGCAACCCCTTTCTCTCTCATTTATGGCATGGAAGTTGTGCTCTCAGTAGAGGTTGAGATCCCATCATTGTGTGTCTTGATGGAAGCCAAGTTGACAAAATTTGAATGGTTCCAAACCAGATATGATCAGTTGAATTTGATTGAAGAAAAGAGGTTGACTGCCATGTGTCATGGTCAATTATATCAACAAAGAATGAAGAAATATTTTGATAAGAAGGTCTAGCCTCGAGTGTTCAGAGAATGTGACCTTGTGCTCAAGAAGATTTTATCTTTCAAACCAGATACTAGGGGAAAATGGACTCCTAATTATGAAGGCCCATATGTTGTTAAGACAACCTTTTCAGGCGGTGCTTTGATTCTTACAACTATGGATGGTGAAGAGTTCACTCGTCCTATGAAAGCCGATGCAGTCAAGAAATACTTCGCCTAAAAAAGAAAGGAACAACTTGCTAAGTTGAAAACCTAAAAGGCAGGCTTAGGCAAAAATTGAAATTCTGGTATAGTCAGAGTTCAGATGTTCTACACGAAGCCATGACATCTGATCCAACAATATTACTAATACAGCAAGGTATTTATACACATTAAAACCCAGTACTGATATGCACACATTCACAGATGTCACGACATCTGCTACTATATCACCATAGTATGGAAGAACACCCAGTTTTGTCCATCTGGTACAAAGACACAGCAGAGATCAACCACAGCACTTACTTCTGTTGAGCCTGCACAGTTATCAGCATGATGTCTCAACATTGATTTGAACATCACCTGTTACAACATTACAGGTTTACCTTATTTTATAACAGACAAAATTATAACGTGCAGAAGGTAAAAACACAAGTAATTGTTTACCTAGTTCGGTCCAACATGACCTACGTCTGGGGGCTACCAAGCCAGGAAGAAGATCCACTATCAGCAATATTAATTCAGAGTTAAACTCCCCCGTTTACAACTCTTCACTTAATCCCTACCCAATGCAATCTATACCTAGGAACTCCTAGATAGAAACCTCCAGTTTCCATTCCTATCACTACAATTACCATGTAATGCTTAGACAACTTGAACATGCTTCACAGCTTCGTTCAAGAACATAACAACTCTTGCCTACAGGCTTTGAGTTACAAATACTCTCAGCTTTGAACACTGAGAAACACATGGTAACCTTCCCACAGGTTGGGAGGTTTACCTCACACACACCCCTAAATTTTCATTCTATGAGGCTTACAAAAACTAGGTTACAATATGCTATTTATAACCTAATCACCCAACTGGATTTGGGCCTTCAGAAATCGTAGCAAACTTCTTCTTTGCTATTACAAATACAGCAGAAAATTTCTGCTACAAATCAAGGTCTTCAATCTTTTAGTTCCTAAAATATCTCCATATTTAGTTCCTAAAATATCTCCATATTTAGTTCCTAAAATATCTCCATATTTAGTTCCTAAAATATCCTTATATTTAGAAACTGTTTATTCTGATTGAGTCTTCAAGACCTCCACAAATAACGCCACATAGGATTCTAACTAATTTCCACATATTAGGGTGCTAACAAATAGGCTATTTGTTAGGTTCATTAATTGTAGCTTAGTTGTTAGTTTCCTGGATTTTAGATCAGCTGTTGGATTCCTGAAGAATAGCCTGAGAAAAATCCTGAAACAGAAAAACTAACCATCCTACAATTTAGCATATGCTGTCAGGAATGAATGTCACAACATTCAGTTTGACGTCCAGAACATAGACCATATGCTAAGTCTGTTATTTTCCTGAAAATAGACTGTGCTAAATGCTGTACTGTAGAAGACCAACCAGTCTATACTTCAGTATCAGCTTACAGTAATAAATGTCAAGACATCCAGTTTGACATTTTCACAATGGGCCTTATGCCAGGTCTGTTATCCTCCTGAAGAACAGACTGAATTAGATACTGAACTGAAGCAGAAAAACCAACCTGCCTATTATTCAGTATATGCTGTCACTGATGAATGTCACAACATCCAGTTTGACATTCAGACAGTAGGCCTTATGCCAGATCTGTTATTCCCTTGATAAACAGACTGAACTACATACTGAGTTATAACAGCCAACCAACTATTCTATACCTCAGTATCTGCTGTCAGGGATGAATGTCATACTATCCAGGTTGACATTCAGTAAATCCTGTATTAGCTAAACCTGCAGCATACTACTCAAGTATGTCATGACTAGTCAAGACATCAGAGTACAGTTAGATGATCTAACACACAATGCAATCAAACAAACATCTCCACAGCATGTCATGACATCAGTCAAGACATTAGAGTCCAGCTAGTGTTTTACCATAAAATGCAGCCAATCAAACATCTACAAACTCCCCCTTTGGAAATTTTTTGGCTAAAATAACTTGACATCACAACAGAGTTCACAACAGCGGAAAACACACATCTAGCAGGAAATTAACCTAGCTAATACACTCAGAGTAGCAGCACACTCACACATATGGAAGTTAAATAAAAACTTCACATAGCAGCACACATACAGAAGTTAAATAAAAACTTCTAATTGCAGCACACATAAACACACTCACACTCATAGAAGTGGAACATCTGCTGCAGCACAACCTCTGGATTAGAGGATCTTGAATATCTGTCCTGAATATCTGTTTAGCAATAAGCAAAACAATCTGTTGTCCTGGGGTATCACCTCTATTACTCCCCCTTTTTGTCAAAAATGTTGCCAAAGCAACACTTTAAATTACAGATCCACATAAACAGAGTTACACATAAATGACAGAATTACAGACTTGGTTTTACTTCACAGTTTCAACCAAGTCAACACCCACTTGCTCTTGCTTCATAGCTTTGATCAAGTAGTCACACACTCTTGCTTTACAGTAGGTACACCCATATCAGATGCCATGACGTTGAGTCTGACATCTTGACATACTCCTGCATGAACACTTTCTTGAAGTCCAGCAAGCACATAGGCTGTCTCGTGTTAGGATATCCCCTTAACATCTTGTTACCACACTTGCAACAAGTAACAAAGAGGCTCATCATAATGAGATACACCACATCCATATTTCCTTATGACTGTAAGTTTCAGAAGGAAATAACAATATTGTCCTAGGCAATGTTATGACATCCGGTCAGACATTCTTCTGCTCACTCAGCCTTGACACACACCACATCATTCCAATAACTAAAAAGGTGCCATACCTTGTTATCTGAGAACACATAGACCACAAGCTTAATGATTACTTGCAGCACAAAGACAGAACTCCCCCTGTCATGAACAACCAACTCTCCTCTTGAAACTCGGAGATCACACATGAACATATCCAACACCCCAAAGTTGGACCTTCACATACTTCCTGATTCAAAGAGAACCCAGACCACTTGATGAATGGAAAACATAAGACGCATCTTCATGTCTTCAAGAGCACACCCTCTATTCAACCCTCTTGGCTGAACACATCCACACGCTGTGTCAATCTCTCTTCTAACAAGAACAGAAAACCACTTCACAAAATGTTCTAACATTAGGTAGGACATCCTTCACAACATAACAAAGAACACCATCTGATAATCTTCAGATATCACTGAGTCACCATCTTGATCCAAAAGAACCCAGACATAAATTGGGACATATACATTCTCATCCCATTATGAGAGATAATCTTCCATAGATAGCTCAGAACTCCTACCACAAGTTCCAAGAGATGAATAGAAAACACCTCCTTTTGTCTTCAACTTACTACTTTTCTGCTCAAAAGTAATTTGTCTCAGACTCTCCTCAAGAATAATCAGCTGCCATATGTTGATTATCTTGATTCTTCGAACTCACTTCTGAGATAGACCAAATGCCACTGGTTGATTACCTCCTTCATGAATCCTCATATGAAAAAGTCAAATGCCACTGGTTGATTACCTCCTTCATGAATCCTCATATGAAAAAGTCAAATGCCACTTTTTGACCTCTCCAAGCTTATCAGACTTCTCCCAAAGATATTCTGACCTTCCAAGTGAGATTTGAACTTCAAGCTACATGTTAACCAAAACTTAGATTCTCTAAGACATGAACATGTAACATCTTCTCCATCCAGCAACTCCAAAGAACTGCAATGAGAACGATCTTTTTGAAGTACCCAATCTACAACTCTGTAGACCCTTTTATCTTAAGTTGATGTGCCACTTCACCAACTAAGATTCTGATGTTGAACCAAATGTCACAACATTGTGTTTTAACATCTAGCTGTTGAATTCAGCTCCTTCTTCTGCCACTTGAAAGAACTTCCTCCCTACACAGAATCAAGAGTTCAATGCTCTCATAGACTTGATTGTGGAACCAAGTTTGAGTAAATAACCTCCATCCTGCAGGTTTGCAGTTAAGTCATCCAAGCTCACACCTTGATGAATTCCTGCTTCTTCTCCAAAGACATCAGACACTCTGATGCATGAGTCTTCAGAAGGACCAGTTAGAGACTAACCCTTCAGCTATACCAAGGATTCCACTTCCTAAAGCAAGGCTGTTTCCATGATGTCAAGAATGTTGCCACTTGTTCTTAACTCCACAATGTGCACTTCCTTACCTAGATCCGAAATAAACTGATCCAAGTAACCATCATCAAGACTATGTTGTCTTCTTCTTCTTGTACACACCAAGGCTGAACAAGTTTCTTGTCAGGAAACCTTTTCAGAGATCATATGCTTTTGCTGCCACCAAAGAGATAGATCATAAACCAATGGACTATCCTTTCTGTGATTCTGCATAGGGTCTTGAAGAAGAGATGTTCCAACATCTTTAAGAACATCAGTTATCTTGAGCTCCAAGGATAATCAATTAAATACTTGTACTTGGCACAAGTAGACATGGGTCTTAAATCCTTTCCAATTTATCCTTTCAGATACTTCCATCATAAGAATACTTTGAAAATACTCTTATTGTGTCAACATCATCTGCTTGCGAGCACCTCAATAGTCTCGAGAATCTTTCCAGATTAGATTCACCCTTAGGAATGAGAGAGATGAATCCTTCCTTGCATATGTGTCACACGACAACCAGAACCCATGTGACACAGGTCAACAGCCAACCAGACCCTAGGCTGACCAAACGTGAGGAGGTTAGCCAAAACTCCCCCTCAAATTAACAATCATGGAGACCCCACACCACTATCCATGCATTGTACACAAATGTCTCAACATGACATACACCACCCCTACCAGTGGCAACTAACTCTATGAGTTATACCTATGCTTACTCCAATTACACCAACCAGACCCCAACTGACCATAAGTACTAGTGAAAGACAACTACACCAGTCCATAGTAGATATGCATTGCCAGAGCATACTACCTCAACCAACCTCTGAATCTTTGATCGGTCACCATTTCCATTGAATTCCCGCCGCTAATCCGACATATTTTCATCACCTTGGTAAGATTTATGTTTGTTTTTAGTTGCATTTGAGTCAATTAGCATGTTTAGTTGGTATGGTATTGCATTGCATTCGATTATGAGTTTATGTCAAAAAGATCTCGGTTATGCTTCGTTTGGTAGTGTCATTGTTACAGGTTTAAAAGCAAGAATGGTGAAGTTCTGGACACTCTGAAGGACAAAAATATGAAAAAACAGCAGGTTAACACGGGCACCCGTGTGCCACAACACTGCCCGTGTTGTTGATCAAGCAGAGTAGAGAGGGAGCAGAAAACAGAGATCAACACGGCCACCCGTGTGCCACCACACGGCCGTGTTGATTAAAACAGTGCATTAACACGGGCACCCGTGTGTAGGGACACGGCCCGTGTTGTTGCCACTGTAACTTATGCTGAAAATAATTAATGCTGAAGAACAACACGGCCACCCGTGTGCCATCACACGGCCGTGTTGATTGAACGCAGTTTGGAAAACCTAATTTTTGCTGTGTGAACCGATTCTGCTCATTAAGGGTAGTTAAATTTGGACCTTTAGCTTGGAAGAGAGTCATCTGAAGCTATAAGAAGGCTTGGAAGAGAAAGAAGGAGGGACCTTTTAACGGACGAACGAAAGCATTGCATTGAAGAAGATAGCGAATACGACGGATTTGAAGACGGCGAGATTCAAGGGTAGCAACCATTGAAGATCAAACTCTCATAATTCTTTGTAATGTCTAATCTTTACTTTATGAGTTCTTTAAGTACTATGAGAGGCTAAACCCCCTGATGCTAGGGGGTGGTCCTGATGTTATCGTATGCTATGAATTTGAACCAATGATTTCTTGATTACTATATTACGTATTTCAATTCAAATGTGTGATGTTATTATGCTTTTGTATCGGACAAATACAAATTAATCTATGACTTCCAATAACAGGATTGTGATTGGTAGGGTTTTCACACAATTGGGTTTATGAATGCATCATCTAGGACTAGTAACTTTCGTAAATCACCGTAAACCTTGATATTTTGTATGATTAAAACCAATGATTAATTGAATGGACATTTGAGTAAGAATTGGTAGTTTAATAGTTTCTTCCTTAAGGACTTAAGTAAGAACATTCTGAGGTTAGGTGATTGAATGTTTCATATGTATTAAGGAAATCGGGACTGAATTCATAACCGGTTAACTCAACCACTCACCCTAGCATCTTTTATCTTAATCAATTATTTTTACTATTTTTGTGTTTACTATTATAAATTCCAAAACAACCAAACCATTATCTCTTTGTTCTGATAGAATCAAATTAAAATAAGTATTTCCTACGCAATCCTTGAGATCGATACTTGGAAATAAAACTCCTTATTACTACATCGGTAAAAATAGTACACTTGCTATTTTTCCGATCAAGTTTTTGGCGCCGTTGCCGGGGATTGCCAAACTACATATTTTAATTTCTATTCTATCGAAATTTTGTTGCTTGCCAACCAAAATTTTATCTGTGACAATTTTGTTATTCAATTCTAATTTTTGTCTAACTTGTTTATGCGAGGTAAGGCCTCAGCGGATTTTCCTATTGACGCAAATCCAGAAAGAACTCTTCGCGCTCGACTCCGATAAGCTAAGAGAAAGAAACTGGAATTAGCAGAGAAAGAGGAGGAAGAAGTTGTTTCAGTGCACTCAGAGAATTCAGATTCAGACACGGAAACAGTTCCTGAAATCATGGCTGCTAATCCACCACCACCAGAGAGACTCCTCGGTGACTATGGTGGAACCAACACCCCGGGTGGTCGTATGACAATTGTCAACCAACCAGTTACTGTGGAATAATTCCAGCTGCATCCCAGCACCATTAACCAACTCGAAAGAAGGATCTTCTCTGGAAGAGTGAATGAAGATGCCAACAAGCATCTGCAAAGATTTTTAACCATGAGCACAACACTGAAAATGCTTGGACATAGTGAAGAAGCAGTCCGACTTCGTATGTTCCCATTCACTTTAGCAGATGAGGCTGAAGAGTGGTTCTATTCCTTACCTGCTGGTAGTATCACTACATGGGAGCACATGGAAACAACATTCTTGCAAGAGTATTTTCCCGCATCTGTGTCATTGCGGAAAAGATATGAGATCCTAAACTTCAAACAGAAGGAGGGTGAGTCACTAGGAGATGCCTACAAACGATTCAAGAGAATCCTAGTGGCTTGTCCTACTCACAACATGGATGAAACTGAACAAATGCAAATGTTCGTCAATGGTCTTCGAATTCAAACAAGACAAATCCTTGATTCAGCAGCTGGTGGTTCAGCCAACTTTGCAACAACCACTGGTATGAAGAAGATAATTGAAGCTATTGCCTCGAACGAGCATTTAGAGTTATATGACAGGGTATCAAGCAAATCTGCAGTTATTAACTTGAAGCTTGAGACAAATAAACAGGTGAAAATTGAGGAAGCTGTTGCTGCAGAGGTAGAGAAAAGGTTGAGAGCACTAAACATAGGTGCTCAGAAAGTGGCTCAAGTGCAACAGGCACCAAGTGAAGTGTGTGACATTTGCAATGGACCACACAATACTGTTCATTGTTTTGCAACACCGCAACAAATCGAAGATATAAAAATTTTAAAGCAGAACAATCCCTACTCCAACACATACAATCCGGGGTGGAAAAATCATCCCAACTTTGCATGGAAAGATCAAAGAGGGAACGTACAACAGCAGGCACAGGGTCAATATCAAAATCAATATCTGCAGCAGCAACAACAGGTACCTAAGAAGGCAGATTGGGAGATCGCAATTGAAAAAATGGCAGCTCACAACATCCAATTCCAAGAGGAGACTCGAAATAATCAGAAAAACACTACAGCATCCATAAAAAATCTTGAAATTCAGATGGGACAAATTGCCCAACAGTTAGCTTCAAACTCCCATGCACCTGGCACACTTTCTAGTGGGACAATCGTTAATCCCCGTGATCAAAGTCACATTAAAGCTGTGGTCACCAGAAAAGGAAAGACTAAGGAGCCACAAGTTGACGAACAGGTTGAAGAAGAGGGATTGTTGGAAGTTGACTTGGAGATTAGAGGAGAGCCAAAACAAACTGAAGACGTGGTAGTCAAGCCGACAAGCCAGCAAGAGAAACAAAAACCAAAGATCATTCTTCCTTTTCCGACAACAACAAAGAAGAAAGATCTCCATGAATTTTTTTTTGAGAAATTCTTGGAATTATTCAAGAAGCTCGAGATCAACATACCTTTTGCTGAAGCTCTGGAACAGATGCCGATCTACGGCAAATTCATGAAAGACATCATATCAAAGAAGAGGTCGATCGTCAGCGAGCCAGTTATGCTAACTGAAACTTGTAGTGCTATTTTGCAGGGCCTAAAAATTCCGATCAAGAAAAAAGATAGAGGTGCAGTCACTATTCCTTGTAGCATTGGAGATAGATCCTTCAAAAAGGCACTGATTGATTTAGGAGCAAGTGTGAGTCTAGTGCCCCTCTCAATTTACAAAAAACTTGAGTTAGGGGAGGTGTAGGATACTCGCATGACACTGCAGTTTGCGGATCATTCTATAAAGAGACCTTATGGTATAGCAACAGATGTTCTGGTGAAGATTGATAAATTTGTATTCCCGGTGGATTTTGTGATACTCGAGATGCCGGAAGATGAGGAGATTCCTCTCATATTGGGAAGACCTTTCCTGGAAACGGGAAGATGCATGATAGATATTGAGGAAGGAACCATGACCCTCAAAGTTTATGATGAAAAGCTCAAAATTGATGTGAGGGATACTATGAAATTCAAGGAGGACGAAGGGGCGAGTAAAAGTATTGAAGTGTTAGATACAATTTTTGCTCAATCTATGCAGATTACAACATCCAGGCTTCCTTTGGAGAGAGTTTTGAGTTTATCTATTGTGGAGGATACTGAAGGAATTGATGAGGAAGAATCCGAAGTGGTAGCAATGTTAAAGGAACAACCGCCTTGGGTTCGTTCCCGACCGCAACGGTGGGAGGAGCTTCGACCTAAAACATCTTCAGAATCAAAACAGGATAATAAAAAGGGGATAGAGTTGAAACAATTACCAGAACATCTCAAATATGTTTTTCTGGACAATGAGGAAAAATGTCCAGCAATCATCAATTCAGGCTTGAGAGAGACCCAAGAAGGAGAGCTAATCAAAGTCCTAAAGAAATACAAGGGTGCTATTGGGTGGGCGATGGATGATTTGAAAGGAATCAACCCGACAATGTGTATGCACAAGATTTTGATGGAGGATGATCAGAAACCGGTCGTCCAACCTCAAAGAAGATTGAATCCGGCTATGAAAGAAGTTGTTCGCAAGGAGGTTGTGAAACTTTTAGATGCGGGGTTAATTTACCCAATATCTGATAGTTCGTGGGTGAGCCCAGTTCATGTGGTACCAAAGAAGGGAGGGACAACTGTGATAAAAAATGAGAAAAATGAGTTGATCCCCACCCGTACTGTTACAGGATGGAGAGTTTGCATAGACTATAGAAGACTGAACACTGCTACAAGGAAGGACCATTTTCCTTTACCTTTTATCGATCAAATGTTGGAAAGATTGGCAGGTCATGATTTCTACTATTTTCTGGATGGGTACTCAGGGTACAACCAAATTGCGGTGGCACCTGAGGATCAAGAAAAAACAGCATTCACATGCCCATACGAAATCTTTGCTTATAGAAGAATGCCATTTGGGTTATGCAACGCACCTGCAACATTTCAGAGGTGCATGACATCCATATTTTCCGATATGCTTGAAAAGCACATGGAAGTGTTTATGGATGATTTTTCGGTTTTTGGATCTTCCTTCGAAAATTGTTTGTATAATCTGTCACTTGTGCTGGAAAGGTGCCAACAAACCAATCTAATTCTGAATTGGGAAAAGTGTCACTTCATGGTGAGAGAAGGGATAGTACTGGGCCATAAAATTTCCCATCAAGGGATAGCAGTTGACAAGGCAAAAATGGAAGTGATCGCCAATCTACCTCACCTTGTGAATGAGAAAGGTATACGGAGTTTCTTGGGACATGCAGGATTCTATCGTAGGTTCATCAAAGATTTCTCCAAGATCGCAAAACCTTTGACTAGCCTGCTTGTGAAGGATACTCCGTTTCTGTTTGACAAAAAGTGCAACGAAGCCTTTGAGATTCTGAAAAATAAATTGGTGTCTGCTCCTAGAGTGATCTCGCCTGACTGGTCTCTACCCTTTGAGATAATGTGCGATGCGAGCGATATAGCAGTAGGGGCTGTCTTGGGGCAAAGAAAAGACAAACGCCTCCACGTCATCTACTATGCTAGCCATGTGTTGAATCCAGCCCAGATGAATTATGCAACCACAGAGAAGGAGTTACTGGCTGTGGTTTATGCCTTTGACAAATTTCGGCAGTACTTGTTGGGAACAAAGGTAATTGTTTATACTGACCATGTTGCGTTGAAATATCTCTTTTCTAAACAGGACTCGAAGCCAAGGCTGCTCAGATGGATATTGCTGTTGCAAGAATTTGACCTTGAAATTCGAGACAAAAAGGGGTGTGAAAACACCGTTGCTGACCATCTGTCCTGAATGTCTCCGATTGAAGAGACGAAAGAGGAACATCCCATAAAGGACGAGTTTATAGATGAAAGAATCCTCGCGGTGGTGGGTGTTCCTTGGTTTGCTGACTATGCAAACAACCTGGTAGGTGGTATAATTCCTGACGATTTTGATTATAACAAAAAGAAAAAGTTTCTTCATGATTGCAGGTTTTATTTGTGGGACGAACCATTCTTGTACAAGAAAGGGGTAGACGGGCTAATTCGTCGATGTGTCCCTGAGGAAGAACAAAATGAAGTCTTAAAGGCTTGTCATGACTCAGATTATGGGGGACACTTTAGTGGAGACAGGACAGCCGCAAAAGTCCTCCAATCCGGGTTGTACTGGCCCACGTTGTTTAAGGATGCCCAAGTCGTTGTGAAGGAATGTGACAGATGCCAACGGACAGGAAATATCTCTAGAAAGAATCAGATGCCTCAAAAGGGCATGCTTGAAGTGGAATTATTTGATGTTTGGGGAATAGACTTTATAGGACCATTTCCACCCTCATTTGGGAAAAATTATATTCTGGTGGCTGTGGACTACGTCTCCAAATGGGTGGAAGCCGTAGCTCTCCCCTCTAATGACGCTAGAGCAGTGGCAAGCTTCCTTAAACAAAATATCTTCTCAAGGTTTGGTGTGCCTCGAGCACTTATCAGTTATGAAGGAACACATTTCTTGAATAAGCTCATGGAGAACTTATTGAAGAAATATAATGTGAAGCACAAGATTGCCACACCATATCATCCCCAAAGGAGTGGGAAAGTTGAAGTGTCTAATCGGCAAATTAAAAAGATTTTGGAAAAAACAGTCAGTGCTTCACGGAAAGATTGGGCAATCAAATTGGATGACGCGCTATGGGCGTACCGAACCGCTTTCAAAACACCAATTGGCATGTCTCCGTATCAGCTGATTTATGGTAAGGCTTGTCATCTTCCTTTGGAATTGGAGCACAAAGCCTTTTGGGCATCCAAGTTCTTAAATTGTGATCTTGCAAAAGCCGGTGAATCCCGAATTCTTCAACTTCACGAGTTAGAAGAATTTCGTAATCAGGCATATGAGAATGAAAAGATGTACAAGGAGCAAACACGGAAGTGGCATGATCAGAGAATCATCAGGAAAGATTTCTGGGAAGGACAACTGGTATTGTTGTTCAATTCGCGGCTGAAGTTGTTTCATGGGAAATTAAAGTCCAGATGGTCCGGGCCATTTGTCGTGCATAAGGTTTTTCCACACGGAGCAATAGAGATTAAGAACCAAGACAATGGAGATATATTCAAGGTGAATGGCCAGAGACTGAAGCCATACTACAGAGGCCAACAACCGGGTTTGATTGACCATATGCGCCTCGCCTAATGAGGTGGGCAACCGTCGAGCCATGTGACGTTAAACGAAGCGCTTCGTGGGAGTCAACCCACGTGTTCGATTGCTAACTTATTTTGCTTTTTCTTTTCTTTTTTGTATGGGTGTGAAATGTTGTTGCAGGTAAGGAGAAAGGATACCATAATCATAATCACGTCGCAGTGACAAGATGCCAGACCAAAGAAGCATTTCCGAATTCAGAAAATGTGAAAAACAGGGGCATCCACACGGCCACCCGTGTGTTGACACACGACCGTGTTAAGTAAAACAGTGAGTTAACACGGGCGCCCGTGTGCTGACACACGGCCGTGTTAATTAAAACAGAAGATTAACATGGGTGCCCGTGTGCAGGAACACGGCCGTGTTGTTTGTAACGGGTAAAATTTTCAAATTTTTTGATTTTGGGTATTTTAAGTAATGGGCCCCACTTGCTATTATCTCTCTTCCTCACCACTCATTCTCACTTTTTCTGATTTTGGCAACCTCTCTCTCCCACTTCCTCCATTGTTAACCTAGCCTCCATCAAGCTAAGCTTCAATTTTCTCCTAGCTCCACTCACTTTCACATCCACTCACCTTCACAAAAAGTGTTCCCCTCGCCGTCCTCTACACTGTGACGGTTGCAGTTTTCACTAACCTTTTCGTTGGATTTTGAGAAATTTTTGTCAGGTACATTATGCCTCCAAAGCGTGCAAGCAAGGAGAAGGAGGTAGCCACGTCTTCTCGACCAAAGCAACAGGTTAGACGCTCTACAAACAATCATGGCATTTTGTTTGACCAACCGGAGCATCAAGAGAGGTATGTCATTCTAGCCAAACATAAGCTTATTCCGACCAGATATATGTGTGATGCCACCCTGGATGAGTTAGGTTTGAAAGAAGAGGTGCACCGCATGTTCCACAACATTGGTATGTTGGAATACATGCAATTTGAGGCACCCACCTTCGTTCGGATAACCCTTGAATTCTTGAGTACGGTTGAGTTCAAGATGAGGAGAAGGTGGACAGGGTCGGAGTTGGAGTTTTATGGGCAAATTACTTTCCGCCTGTTTGATGAAGATCATGAGTTATCGGTTGCGGAACAGGGGAGTATTCTGAAACTCCCGGTATCTGGACCCGGATCCCCTCCGGACACTTTTTCTGCTGTTGATTTCTGGCAAGCTATTACAGGTAAAACTGGGTATAACCCCAGCTCGGGAAAGGCTTCTGGAATTCACAACCCGTGCTTTAGGTATGCACAAAAAGGGTTAGCATACACCTTGTTCGGACGGGGTGATAGTACTGGGGTTGCGGCAAAAAGAGAATTATATTTTGTGTATTGCATGGCTCACAATGAGCGAATCAATGCAGTGGCTTTCGCCGCCAATCATCTTAAATAGGTTGACCATGCAACTACTGGGGATATTTCTGTAGGTGGTATGATCACGTAGATTGCGGGCTACTTTGGGTATGATCAACTGCTGATGGAAGAGACTGCAGTAATGGGCAAGAATAGGATTGACATGTACACGCTAGTCAATCAACAAATGATTGCCATCAGGCCGACTCATTACGCTCTGATTATTCACAATGTGGAAGTGCTCGTACTTCCGGCACCTGGGTCCATTTGCATTGCCAATGCTGCTAATTGGTTGTACACAGGTTCAGCCCAAGCGGTAGGGGAAGATACACAGTTTGACCATGACCTTTCAGGTGAGGACATGGAAGAAGACGAGAGGCAAGCTACCCACGGTATGCCACCCCCACATGATTCCAGCCTACCGGGTGAAGGCTCCTCTTTTATGTCTCAGGATCAGTGGGGTTGGATCCAGACGGAGATGGGAACTCTCCGCACCGAGCAGACCAAGCAAGGTGCGGAACTTGATAGGCAGAGTGTGGAACTGTTCCGACAAGGGACAGTCATGGAGGACATGCAGGCCATGATGCAACGTCTGATGTTGCATTTCCCGCACAATCCTCCGCCTCCTCCTCAACAGTGAGCACTGTAAGTCCCCTTCGTGTTTGAATTTAAACATTGAGGTCAATGTTTAGTTCAAGTGTGGGGGGGGGGGGGGGGGGTTTCTCCTTTCATGTTGTATTTTCTTTCAATTTGTTTTGTTTTTGTTATGTTATCACTATATTAGTATGTTTGTTTGTTTTGTTTGTTTTCTGTTCTTTTGGACCTAATGTGTGTACAGGGTGATGAGAAACGGTTGGACGAGCCCGGGATCAATGGTAGTGGATGAATGACACTCCTCAAACTTAGGCTGATAAGGCACCCCGGAAGTTGATGCAACCTTGAGAAAAGAAGTCGGACACATTTTGGGGACACCGGACCAAGAAAGCGGTATGGAAAGACCAAGTCAGGAAAGAACCACATAACACGAAGAGATTTCAGAGCTTGCAAGCTAACCAACATGGTGAGATCACAAAAAGCCAAACATGAAATATCAACATGAGAGTTCATCCAGGTGTGACTTTATCAGTCTGATTTTGCGTATGTCCTGTCGACACGTCACAGCATGACAACACACATTGAGGCAAGTTGTTTGTTTAGCCAGGGCCTTTCTAGCCATCCCTATATGTATGTTTCCCTTCGTAAACCCCGTTGAGCCTTAGCCATTTTATTCATTGTAAACCCCATGTTAAAGTTTAAGCATTATTCATCATGAACCCCCTGTTAACTTTTAATCATCCATTTCCTTTTGTGTCATAACTCGGTATGATTATGTGAATTGCAAGATGTGCAATAAAACTAAGTTTGGGGTGGAAATCTTGAAAGAGAAGGCAAGTGCATAAGATGAGAATACAAAAAGAAAAATAGTATGTATTTTCTTTAAAAGAAAAAAAAAAGAGAAAAAAAAAAGAAAAAAAGAAAAGAAAAACAAAAGAGAAAAATGCACTTGCCGAGACCTTAGGTTCTAACAGATATAAAATGCTCAGAAAATTTGAGTAGAAAAAGAGTCAATTAACCCCCAGAGTATATGTGATGCACAGAGAAAAAAAAGAAAAATCACACAACATGACTACCGAGTTCAAAACTTTTTGTTATCCAATTTTTTTGTTTATCCCACCGTACCCAAGCCCCGTTACAACCTAAAAAGACCTCAAAAAGTGTGTGGAATCTGCTGTGGTAGTGACATTAGAATGTATTCAAAGTTAAGAGTTTGGTATTGCATATTGTGCTGTGAGTGTACACACCTAACCCTAAGAGAAATTGTGAGTGTGTGAAAAGCTTGCAGGTGAAGAGGTTTCGAATGTGGAAATATGGTAAACTTCCTGAATCGGAGAGACCTGAAACTCGATTGGAAAGGAAGAACACAAATGGTGAAAGACTAGGTTGCGTTGTGGAAAACGAATTCGGGGATGACCTTTGTTTGGACTCAATACATCACTTGAGGACAAGCAATGAGACAAGTTTGGGGTTGTGATCGGTCACCATTTCCATTGAATTCCCGCCGCTAATCCGACATATTTTCATCACCTTGGTAAGATTTATGTTTGTTTTTAGTTGCATTTGAGTCAATTAGCATGTTTAGTTGGTATGGTATTGCATTGCATTCGATTATGAGTTTATGTCAAAAAGATCTCGGTTATGCTTCGTTTGGTAGTGTCATTGTTACAGGTTTAAAAGCAAGAATGGTGAAGTTCTGGACACTCTGAAGGACAAAAATATGAAAAAATAGCAGGTCAACACGGGCACCCGTGTGCCACAACACTGCCCGTGTTGTTGATCAAGCAGAGCAGAGAGGGAGCAGAAAACAGAGATCAACACGGCCACCCGTGTGCCACCACACGGCCGTGTTGATTAAAACAGTGCATTAACACGGGCACTCGTGTGTAGGGACACGGCCCGTCTTGTTGCCACTGTAACTTATGCTGAAAATAATTAATGCTGAAGAACAACACGGCCACCCGTGTGCCACCACACGGCCGTGCTGATTGAACGCGGTTTGAAAAACCTAATTTTTGCTGTGTGAACCGATTCTGCTCATTAAGGGTAGTTTGGACCTTTAGCTTGGAAGAGGGTCATCTGAAGCTATAAGAAGGCTTGGAAGAGAAAGAAGGAGGGACCTTTTGATGGACGAACGAAAGCATTGCATTGAAGAAGATAGCGAATACGACGGATTTGAAGACGACGAGATTCAAGGGTAGCAACCATTGAAGATCAAACTCTCCTAATTCTTTGTAATGTCTAATCTTTACTTTATGAGTTCTTTAAGTACTATGAGAGGCTAAACCCCCTGATGCTAGGGGGGAGGTCCTGATGTTATCGTATGCTATGAATTTGAACCAATGATTTCTTGATTACTATATTACGTATTTCAATTCAATTGTGTGATGTTATTATGCTTTTGTATCGGACAAATACAAATTAATCTATGACTTCCAATAACAGGATTGTGATTGGTAGGGTTTTCACACAATTGGGTTTATGAATGCATCATCTAGGACTAGTAACTTTCGTAAATCACCGTAAACCTTGATATTTTGTATGATTAAAACCAATGATTAATTGAATGGACATTTGAGTAAGAATTGGTAGTTTAATAGTTTCTTCCTTAAGGACTTCAGTAAGAACATTCTGAGGTTAGGTGATTGAATGTTTCATATGTATTAAGGAAATCGGGACTGAATTCATAACCGGTTAACTCAACCACTCACCCTAGCATCTTTTATCTTAATCAATTATTTTTACTATTTTTGTGTTTACTATTATAAATTCCAAAACAACTAAACCATTATCTCTTTGTTCTGATAGAATTAAATTAAAATAAGTATTTCCTACGCAATCCTTGAGATCGATACTTGGAAATAAAACTCCTTATTACTACATCGGTAAAAATAGTACACTTGCTATTTTTCCGATCAATCTTCATATTCTCACTCCTTGAAAGAACTGCCACTTCTGATCGTGGTGTTTGAATAACAAGATTCATGGTCCCAATCCTTTTAAATGGAATAGCAGTCAGGTTACCCCACTATTGACTTCTATCATCCAGGGGACTTGTCTTCCAGCACAACATAGTACTTCAGGGAACAACTATCCAACCCTGATCAAGTTACAGGAATAAGGCAAATAGCAGGCAATTGCACAATGTCACATCTCAACCAGCTCCACTTCTAGAGACCAGATTTCTAAAAGTGACCTTCTTGAGCATACACACAGTTGACCCTACCCTTGTCAACTTAGCACACACAGATGTCTCCTCTTCCAGGTCAGGAGTAGGTTCCAAACAAAAATTTTCCTTTTGTTTGACACCTAAAAACATCTGCTCTTCAACCAGTAGCTGCATACTTGTTGAACAACATGTTCTAACATCACATAGAACATTAGTTCCACCTCCTTGGAACAAACCCTCCTTGAAAATCTTCAAGGTCTTCATATACACTATGCAAGTGAGTGAGAGAATCAGTGATCAGGTGATTCTTACCATCCTGAAGTGAGAACGTCATGATGATTGGACTTGAGGAGACTCAAGTATCTTTGACATCTTCAGTAGGTTATGATGAAATCTTGAATACAGCAGCCTTTCATCCACATGAGGGGAAACTGCATCAGAGTTTGAGTTTTGCCAGGTATTATGCAGCGGAAATCATAATACAACTCAACCTATGAACACACACTTCACCAGATCAGCCTCCAAGAACATACCAAGTTTGAATATGATTCAATACTAGCACAGCTGTCCCACACAAGGGACAATTGCCAATCTCCAGAGGCAGGTGCACACAGTTCCTGTCATGAATAGTCCATCCACCTACTTCAAGGGACCATTCAGGGAAATCACAGAACCTTCCACAGGTTCCAACATCAGTACTAACATAACTCCTTGCAAGATACCAGAAAGTATCACCCATGGATCTCATCCAGAAACAGAACAGGATGCCTGCTTTGATACCATTTGAAATTTTGGTATAGTCAGAGTTCAGATGTTCTACACGAAGTCAGGACATCTGATCCAACAATATTACTAATACAACAAGGTATTTATACACATTAAAACCCAGTACTGATATGCACACATTCACAGATGTCACGACATCTGCTACTATATCACCATAGTATGGAAGAACACCCAGTTCTGTCCATCTGGTACAAAGACACAACAGAGATCAACCACAACACTTACTTCTGTTGAGCCTGCACAGTTATCAGCATGATGTCTCAACATTGATTTGAACATCACCTGTTATAGCAGTACAGGTTTACCTTATTTTATAATAGACAGAGTTATAACGTGCAGAAGGTAAAAACACAAGTAATTGTTTACCTAGTTCGATCCAACATGACCTACGTCTGGGGGCTACCAAGCCAGGAAGAAGATCCACTATCAGCAGTATTAATTCAGAGTTAAACTCCCCCGTTTACAACTCTTCACTTAATCCCTACCCAATGCAATCTATACATAGGAACTCCTAGATAGAAACCTCCAGTTTCCATTCCTATCACTACAATTACCATGTAATGCTTAAACAACTTGAACATGCTTCACAACTTCGTTCAAGAACATAACAACTCTTGCCTACAGGCTTTGAGTTACAAATACTCTCAGCTTTGAACATTGAGAAACACATGGTAACCTTCCCACAGGTTGGGAGGTTTACCTCACACACACCCCTAAATTTTCATTCTATGAGGCTTACAAAAACTAGGTTACAATATGCTATTTATAACCTAATCACCCAACTGGATTTGGGCCTTCAGAAATCGCAGCAAACTTCTTCTTTGCTGTTACAAATACAGCAGAAAATTTCTGCTACAAATCAAGGTCTTCAATCTTTTAGTTCCTAAAATATCTCCATATTTAGTTCCTAAAATATCTCCATATTTAGTTCCTAAAATATCTCCATATTTAGTTCCTAAAATATCTCCATATTTAGAAACTGTTTATTCTGATTGAGTCTTCAAGACCTCCACAAATAACGCCACATAGGATTCTAACTAATTTCCACATATTAGGGTGCAAACAAATAGGCTATTTATTAGGTTCATTAATTGTAGCTTAGTTGTTAGTTTCCTGGATTTTAGATCAGCTGTTGGATTCCTGAAGAATAGCCTGAGAAAAATCCTGAAACAGAAAAACTAACCATCCTATAATTTAGCATATGCTGTCAGGAATGAATGTCACAACATTCAGTTTGACGTCCAGAACATAGACCATATGCTAAGTCTGTTATTTTCCTGAAAATAGACTGTGCTAAATGTTGTACTGTAGAAGACCAACCAGTCTATACTTCAGTATCAGCTTACAGTAATAAATGTCAAGACATCCAGTTTGACATTTTCACAATGGGCCTTATGCCAGGTCTGTTATCCTCCTGAAGAACAGACTGAATTAGATACTGAACTGAAGCAGAAAAACCAACCTGCCTATTATTCAGTATATGCTGTCACTGATGAATGTCACAACATTCAGTTTGACATTCAGACAGTAGGCCTTATGCCAGATCTGTTATTCCCTTGATAAACAGACTGAACTACATACTGAGTTATAACAGCCAACCAGCTATTCTATACCTCAGTATCTGCTGTCAGGGATGAATGTCATACTATCCAGGTTGACATTCAGTAAATCCTGTATTAGCTAAACCTGCAGCATACTACTCAAGTATGTCATGACTAGTTAAGACATCAGAGTATAGTTAGATGATCTAACACACAATGCAGTCAAACAAACATCTCCACAGCATGTCATGACATCAGTCAAGACATTAGAGTCCAGCTAGTGTTTTACCATAAAATGCAGCCAATCAAACATCTACAAAAATGAGCGTCTCGTGGATTGAAAACCCAAAAGGGTGATCCAGGCAAAAATTAGAGACATAAAATAGAAAACTATCCCGGTAGATTTAGTACCCCACCTTGGGGCAATCTAGGCAAACATTAGCGATTATGGCAAGTAACTGCATTCGGTTGATCCTAGTCATGGAGACAGTTTTGAGCAGGTCACCTGGTTCTCATACATTATTCTCAACCGAATCCAAGAGCACAATGGATATTGAAGTTGGTAGGGAGAATAGTGATCATTGTATTCAATGTAACCCTCTTCCATGTAAATTACCACTTTCAACTTTGTAAAGATCTATGGAGTCTTGTCATTTACAGACTGCCATCTTATTAAATAAAGTTGAGCTCTTTATCCAATTGTTTCTACTCTTATTTATTTCTGCTAAATAAAATTGAATTTTTATGATGATAATTTTGAAATAAATTAATGAATAAAATTATATTTCTTGAAAAAATAATAAAAGCAATCACTTTAAGAATAATCAATTTCAGCAAGGAATATCAACAGCAATCTGAGGACAGGTAAGTCTTGAACTGTGAAACCTTGTTGGTCTTCCCCAAGCAGTTTGGTTTGGTAACTCTTCCCCAACAGTTCGTCATTCATCCCCAACTTGGTTGATGAGTTTCTCCCCGAGTAATTTATCATCCCCAGTAGAGTTGAACTGATGATTAGCCCCTATGCCACAATTGCGGTGCTCCTTTTGATATCATCCAGTTTGTGACTTCGGAGATCCGAGACCTTTATTTGGTCTCCAATAGCATACTTGTGTTGCATAACTTCGGCAGTTTATCGGATCCAGTTATCTTTTCCTTGGAATTGGTTTATTTTGCAATTTCCTAAGGGAATTTGATTGATTTTTGAAGAATGCAACGATTTTGGTTAACATCCTCCGCATTTTTGCTTAGATCCCCAAGCAGAGTTTTACCTCTTGCATTTCCTGGAAGAGTTTATCATCAGTTATCGAAGATCTCTTATTCCCCGCAGAGTTGACAATTTAGATCCTCAGCAGATCTTCTCTCTTTCTCCCAAGCGAGGTTGAGTTATTCAGAGCCAGATGATTTATCCCCAGCATTTTTCTCCAGTTCATTATTTCCATCTTGTCGAGATTAGTCGAGTGTTGCAGCGATGATTCAAATATGTGGTATTTGTATCCTTTGTGATTGTTTTGTCATCATAATCATCAATCATATACATACATATTCATACATTAGATATTTCATTATGCATTTTTTATTGCATCATTTTGATCCACTGTTTTTGTGATGTCATTTACCCATACAGGTTTGGTGTGTCTGTCCTCCTTCAATTGTAGAGTGTCAGCCCCCTTAGGCAGAAAGAGTTTAACCTTTCTCATTCCCCACTGAGCTATTTCCTCGTGGATGATCATTACTTCAATTTCCTCCATAGTTAATTATTTGGATGGAACCACTCCCCTTGGGTTATATCCTTATTGAGTTGAGTCTTTGTTTGACCGTTTCTTTCTAGTTACTACCTAGATGGATATTTTGGTCCCCTGAGAGTCTATTACTCAGTAGCCGGTAATATTCTTCTCGGTTTTTGAGTACTTTACTTTTTTCCCAATACCTAATAAAGGTAATTTACTTTCTTTATTTTCCCCCGACGGATTCGTTTTCACGTTTTCCCCCCAGGCAGTCTATCCTTGATATGTTCATCATAACCGGTGACAGATATTCTTCCTTCGTTGGTTTTCTACCCAGTAAAAAGGTAGTTGTAATCCCTACTTTTATTCCCCAGAAAGCTAATCCTTGATATGTTCATCTTAACCGATGATGGATTTTCTCCTCTTTGCGGTCTTCTGCCCAGTAATAGGTAGTTGTAAAATCCCATTTTTACCCTTCTGAGTCTATCCTTGATATGTTCATCCTAATCAATGATGGATATTCTCTTTGGTATTCTATCCAATAACTGATATATATATATATATATATATAATTCCCATTGTTCCACGATGGTCTATCCTTGATATGTTCATCCTAACCGATGACAGATATTCTTCCTTTGAGTCTATCCTTGATATGTTCACTTTAACCAGTGATGGATATTCTCTCTTTGATCTGCTGCCCAGTAACCGGTAGTTGTAAATCCTATTTGACCTTTTCCCCAGCAGGTTATTCTTACCCAGTAACAGGTAATGAATATACCTCTTTCTCCTCAGCGAGTCATCCTTGATATGTTTACCCTAACCGGTAACGGATGTCCCTCTGTCAGAGTATATTATCTTCCTATGCATTAACCGGTAGTAGATAATCTCTAGTACTCCTGTGTTGAAGTTCATTCTTCCCCAATTAAGTTTGAGTGCGTATTTCCCCAATGAAGTCTCCAATCCCCTGTTTGGTTCGAGTATTTCAGTTTTGTTCTGATTTACCCTCTTCCCCTGCAGATTTTCCCTTATTCCCCAGACTGAGTCCTTCCATTGATTTATTTTCATGGAAATCCCCCTCGTTTCTCCAGCAGTTTTTAAGACATAGCCTGGCCTATGCATAACCTCTTATCCCTAGAGTCTTTGTCTCCCTAGTGAGCTTTCCTTATGGAATGCATTATGTTCCTGTGCACTTTCAGTTCCTCCAGATTCGTTTCTTTTGTGGCAATATTTTCCCCATAAAGATTACTTTTAACATTCATATCATATTCATTATGAGGTCTCTTAGGGACCAAAATTTGTTTCTATATGTTTTTATTGAAGTCCATTCTACTGAGTTGATACGAAGATTTTAACCTTCACATCCTCAGTTAGAATGTCCTTAAATAGGGGCAACTGTAAGACCCCAATTTTGACCCTAAGATCCTCACGCCATCTCAACATATGCATTGGCTTTGGGATCACACCATGGCATCCTCTCTACCCGTCATTCATTGGGTTTGCATTGGGGGAGATCACCAAGCATATTTGATTGTATCATACTTTGTTTTTCATTATTTACTAACCAAAATGCCAAAAAATATGTCTGTATATTTTACTTCTTTTGTAGAAAGTGTGTGTGTTCACCTATGCTCCATCAAGCTCATATCTAGGGTTTGAGACTCTCATGCAAGGAGACTAATCAAGAGACGGTGCACATTGGTTCTAGACATCATATATGGGTCCCCATGATCTTCACATATCATTTCGATCAAGAATTCATCAAAATTTTGAAGCTTGTTTGCCTTGGAAGCCCTAACTCATCTAGGTATCTTGTGTGACTTCCTCATCAAGTTTCTTCATCATTTGATCAAATATTCCAAAGGATACTCCATATTACATCATCTTACACATATAGGATCCTCCTTGAGTCCCAAATATCAAGAGAATGTCAAGTTTGCAAGATGGTTCATGGTGGTTGACAAGAGAAAGTCAACTAGTCAGAACTGGGATTCCCTAGACCCTATCTCCTACAATTTGTATCATATGAAAATGCTTCCAAGATCATAGGTACTCCTTATGACATTACAAACAACTTTCATGTTGAAGTCAAGCGCTAGTTTTGCTTAAAGAGTCATTTTTTATGGCGAAAGATTATAGGTCATTTTGTCTGAACCCTAGTAAGGAGGTCAACTTCCAAGGAACATAAATTGATCAATTTTTATGAGATGAAAGCCATTAAAGTTCCATGATCAAATTCAGTATGTCCTCTCTAACTTTTATTCTAGGAAGTAGCTCAAATTCAACTTGCAAATGCATGTTCCAAGAGGAAAGATTATAGGTCATTTTCGGCCATTACCATTGAACAAGTGATTTTCCTCAACTTCTAAATCCAAATCCAAATGAGGTCAACTTTGTGACCCAGTTGAATAAATTTGAAAGAGATACAATGTTTATGAAGGAATATTTTCCATTTGAAGCCCATAGAAAAAGTTATTCAAGGTGGAAGAAGTGAACATTTGACTTGGTACTTAGAAAATTTTCAAATATGTTTGATTTTCCAAACATCCACCTCAAAATACATCATGATCCAAGCTTCAAATGGAAAAGTGTTCAACATGAAAGTTTCCCCCCTTGATCTTACCTTTCTAAAAAGTCCAAGTTCATCTCATTTGGCCAAGAAATGAAGGACTTGCGCATGGGTTCTTTTCAAAGGATCATTTGGATGGATTTCACATTCACTTTTCAATCTCCATTGCATGAGTACATTAGATGATTTCAGCATTGCACATTGGTGATTTTGGACCTGATAGCATCAATTGATGGGTCTATCACACGCCCATGCAAGTAGACAAGGAAATTGCTAATTTTGGCAAATTTTGAAAGTGTGTGAAAATGAATTGCAATGCCTATAAATACAACCCTTTTAGTTCAGAATTAAGGACCTCGTGCCCAAGCTTTGAACATGCAATCTAAATCCTCACCATTAAAAGATAATGTTGAAGGTTTTGATATGAAAATCGAGCTTCAAATCTCATTCTGTTTTGAGATTGAAACTCCAAGAGTCCAAGCTTTTCTTTGACCCAATTCATCTCCTACAAGCTTCTGAAGCCAAGCCAAGGACAATTGGAAGCAAGATCAAGCAAGGTTGAAGCTCACTCAAAGGTGATTTTCTAAAATTTTCATCTCTTCGATTCTCTCTCATTTCTTTACTATTCTAAGTGATTTTTGGTTGGCTGAAGTCCTACCAATGTAGGCAACAAGATTGAGTTGTTTTGAGGTCAAATTGAAGCAACTCAGTTCATGACCCTCCAAATTCAAATCCCTGTATCTTTTAGTATACTTGGAATTGGAGAAAATTGAGGCCTGATTCGTGATCCTGAGCATTTTCTCTTTGAAATAGTGTTCTTGTTTTCCATTTTCCATTGAAATGAAGTTGGACCAGTCGGGTGGAGGTCACCGGAGAAGAATACCGGAGCCCTAGCTCCGGTGATGTGTTGGCGTGCATCCTGGCCATCTGATCTCTTTGATTTGTTTTAATCTTAGCCTTCCATACTGATTACCAAGTGTGTGGCGTAGTTGACTAAGGTGTTTGAGGAACGCGCACACTTGGCCATCACATCTGTCACCTCAATTAATAAGGGTGATCTGATGACCCTTGTTTTTTCTATTTTATTTTTAATTTCTGATTTTATGTTTAATCCACTTATTTTATTTTATTCATAGAAATTTCATTTTTAATCCAAAAAATATGGGACTTTGACTAAAAATCTTTATATATTTTTCTCTTTCATATTTTGAATAAAAATCATATTTTGGATTAATTTTGATATTTTTCATGAATTAAATGTTTTTGTGCATATTTTTAATTGTTTAAAAATACTTCTGACTTTTCAAAAATCACGAATTTTTTTGCCTAAGGTCCTTTGACCTTGTTTGACCTAGGATAAATCTCTTGGCCATTTATTTGGTGTTTTGAAGAGATTTTAGGTTTTGACCAAATTAAAATGTATTTTAATTCATTTTTAAATTGATTTTTTAATTGATTAAATGTGTAAAAATTATGTGGAGCCATTTTTATGGTCTGGTGATGTTTGACTATTTGTTTGGGCCTTGGTCAAGGTAGATTTGACTTTTGTTGGATTAAAATCATTGGATTTAGGGGATTGATGAAATGTACATTTCATCTCCCAAAATGAATGAATGATTTTAATTTGATAAAATTCCTCCCATGACCAATTTGTGTTTCTCTCATTCCCTTCCCTCTTCATCTTCATCCATATTCTTTCTTATTCCCTCATTTGACTAATGGAATCTTTAATGTCTTAAGGCTAATTGGTTCATCAATGACCTTGTGTCAGATGAACTAATAAAAGTATGACTGAGATAGGTCAATCCCTCTTGATATTTTCTTTTAGTGTGTGGTATGTTTTAGGAGTTTGGTTCATTATACCAAGTCTCTAACATGCATTAACACCTAAATTTTTATTGTCCGACCTCAGAAAGTTATGACTTCTACATAAGTCCATTTACGATTGCTTAACATATAGCTAAATTTGACCCTAAAGGCATACATTCTAATAAGTGAGATTGTAAGTCTCCCATCCTTCATGGTATTGTATGGAAACTTGATCTTTTTTCCTTCCCATGGAAGATGTCTTGGTTCAAGGATCCATGCTTGTGAATGGATGGTTGGGTGTTCTCCAAAGAATGACTTAATCAATAAAAAAACACCATTAAACTTTGACTAACATTTGACTAACTCTTATTAATATTGCCTTACTTTCAAGTCATTTACTTTATGCAATTTAAATTTCAGTCATTTATCATTCATTGCCATTTACATTTCATTTAACTTGTTTATGTTTATGCCATTTTCTCTTTGCTCTTTTGAGCCATATCTTATGATTGTATATATTGTTTGTTCATTTTGGTTATGTTTGTGGTCTTAGGACCTTAAAATACTTAATAACAACCAAAACCCTAAAAAAAATTTGGTGGGCTGTTGATCTGGATTTGAACTTTTGGACTTAGGATTAAGCACCATTCCCTGTGCAAAAAGGACTTCACCAATGCCAACATTTTGAGACCAAGTTATTATGAACTGAGCCTTCATCTGATGCAAGTCTTGGACTCTGTTTGAATTCATCTGTTACTTTGTCTTAGGGCTAATTGTTATTTTGATCTTGTGTTTGATGCTTTGTTCTGAGTTGATCAAGGAATATTTCATCTGGTACATAGAAAGACAAATAAGACTGTTAGCTATGGGATTTGCTTGCTTCAATGTGACTATCTTTATTTGATGCCTTAATCTTCTTGATGTTTGGATATTGCTAATTGCTTATTGAGTATTGCTTGATTCAAAGTCCAAAGGGAAAATGGGTTTTCTATATGACATTCTTGTCTGTTGGATTGCATCCCAATGGCCAGATCTTTTCAACTCTTAACTTTTAATTTTATGCTTAGGATAGCCTCTTCATCTCCTCCCCACTTCTTAAATTTTAAAATCTCTCCCTCTTTTCAAAAAGCTTCTTTGCTTGTGATTTCAAACCTATACCTTATTTCAAATAGAAACTTTGGGGTTATGGTTAAGGGTTTTCAAACTTTTTCTTAAATCAAATTTGTAAATAAACTTAATCAGATTGACTTAAAATTTCAAAAGAAAAAAAGAACTAACAACTTCATTCAAAATTTTGGCCCTTTGTGCCCTTTTCATTTAAATGTTCGTGAAAAGCAATTCTCCAACTTTGAAATTGTTACCAAGAACTGAGAGGTTTTAATCCCTTATTTTTCTGTTGGTACGTAGGCACAAGTCCGAAGGTCTTGTCAAACACAAAAATATAATCAATGAATTCTTTTCTCATCCCCACACTCTATTTTTCTCAAACATCTTTTATACCAAACACATGGGAACATATAAAAAGGGCTCCCTAGGAGTACCTAGGATACTTTGGGTGCTAACATCATCCCTCTGTGTAACCAACCCTCTTACCTGTAATATGGAATTTTATTAGTTTTTATTTGAAAACATCTTATCTTTGGGTTTTGTTCGTACTTTTCCCCTTTCCTTTCAAAACAATAAAAGTGCGGTGGTGACTCTGGTTTTATTGACGTTAACCTTATCCATAGTTTGATGGTCATGAATTTACCGCTATAGGACTAAACTATTATGATCTCCTCTGTGGGCGACAATGATCCAGCTATTTTGACTGCACTTTTGGACGGCTAGGATCCCACTTAAGGATCCATATATTTTGGTCGCCTCCATGGGAGGCAAGGGTCCCACTTAAGGACCTAACAATCTTGATCGCCTATATCGGAGAAAAGGATCCCACTTAAGGATCCATAGATTTTTACCGCCTCTATGGACGACAAGGATCCCACTTAAGGACCTATGTATTTTGATCGGCTCTAAGGACGATCTTCTCTTTAGCTTGTAGGTTTCCTGCAAAGAAATTAAGAGACAACAAATATAGATTGTCTAAAATAATAGAATGAGGCAACTCATTAAAATCCATCGCCTTATGAAAAAGCGCAAAGGGTCTTTTCCCCAGCCTGAGTCTTTCCATTGATTTATTTTCATGGAAATCCCCTCGTGTCTCTAGAAGTTTCTAAGTCATAACATGGACTACGCATAACTTTTTGTCCCTAGAGTCTCTGTCCCCCTTAGTGAGTTTTCCTTATGGAATGCATTGTGCTCCTGTGGACGTTCAGTGTCTCCCGGATTCTTTTCCTTTGTGGCATATATTCCCCACAAAGATTATTTTTGCATTCATATCATATGCATCATAAGGTCTCTTTGGGACCAAAATTTGTTTCTTGATGTTGTTATTTAAGTCCATTCTACCGCGTTGATAAAAAGATTTTAACCTTCACATCCCCAGATAGAATGACCTTAAATAGGGGCAGCTGTAAGACCCTATTTTTCATCCTAAGATCCCTCATGCCATCTCATCATATTTGCATTGGCATTGGGATCACATCTTGGTATCCGCCTCACCTATCATTCATTGGGTTTGCATTGGGAGATATCACCAAGCATATTTGACTGTATCATACTTTATTTTCTTTGTTTACTAACCAAAATACCATAAATATGTCTAGTGTAGCTTTGTTTCTTTTGTAGGAAATGTGTATGTTCACCTGTGCCTCATCAAGCTCACAACTAGGGTTTCAGACCCTCAGTGCTAAGAATCAAGAGAGAAAGGGTCCAGTTGATTTCTAAGAATCATATATGGATCCCCATGTTCTTTATTTGTCATTTTGATCTAGAAATCATCAATAGTTTGAGCTTGTTTGCCAAGGAAGCCCTAATTCATCTAGGTATCTTGTGTGCCTTCCTCAGCAAGTTTCTTCAACATTTGGTCAAAGATATTATGGGATACTTCATTGGAATTCATATTAAACATATTAGATCCTCCATAAGCCCCAAAGAGAAAGGGAACTTTAAATTTGCAAGTTGGTTCTAGGAGGTTGACCAAAAAAGTCAACTTATTAAATCTAGGGTTCCCTAGACCCTATCTCCTACACTTTTTATCATATGAAAATGATTCCAAGATAAAATTTACTCTTTATGAAATTACAAACAACTTTCATGTTGGCATAAAAAGCTAATTATGCATGGAAAGTCGTTTTTTATGGTGAAAGATTAGAGGTCATTTTCTCTGTGCCCTAGATAGAATGGTCAACTTCCAAAAACCATAACTTGCTCAATTTTTATGATATGAACATGATCCAAGTTTCATTATTAATTTCAAGATGTCTTATTCAACATTTTATTCTTTGAGAAAGGACAAATTACACTTGAAAGGGCATGTTCCATGAGGAAACATTATAGGTCAATTTTGGTCATCATCAATTAATAAGCAATTTTCCTTAACTTCTAAAATCCATAACTCTATCATGCAAGATCCAAATGGTGTCAAATGTGTTACCAAGTTGAAGATAATTAAAAGATATACAACTTTTAAGAAGGAACCAAAGTCATTTGAATCTCATAGCAAAAGTTATTCAAGATGGAAAAAGGGTTCATTTGACTTTTAACTTAGAAACTTTTCAAGTATGTTTGATTCCTCAAACTTCAAGGTCAGAATTCATCAAGTTCTAAGCCTCAATTGGAAAACGTTCCAACATAAAAGTTTTTCCATTTCATGCTAGCTTTCCAAAGAGCCTAATATCATTCCATTTGGATCAAATTTGAGGGAGTTACGCATGGTTCCTTTGGATGGTTTATTTTGGTAACTTTTGAACTCAAATGTTACACTTCTTTGCATGGCTCCATGTTATGATGTCAACATCAATTGTGCATGAATTTGGACTTATTGCAATTATCATTTGGTCTTAAAGACATGCCCATGCACACAAAGATGCTAAATTTAGCGAAAATTTCAAAGGGTGTGGAAATGAATTCTTGAGCTTATAAATATATATGCATTGCCTCAGAATTAGAGGACTATTGCCTAAGCTTTGCTCATAAATCCCATAGCCTCCATTGATATAACACCTTGAAGATTTCTTTGAAATCGTGATTCTAGTTCAAATTCTGTTTGTGAATTATAACTCCAAGGGTTCACATCCTTTTTCATCTCAATCATCTCTTGTAAGCAAGAAGAAGCAAGGTCAAGTGTAATTGCATCGAGATCTAGCTCAGAATTCATCACCCGAAGGTGAAATTTCTTAAACTTTCCTTCTTCGATTCTCACTCATTTCTCAACCTTTTTTCCTTATTTTTTCTTGGATGAAGTTCTACCAATTTAGGCAATAATATTGAGTTGCTCTGGGGTGAATCGAAGCAACTCCATTATGGAGCCTCAATCTTCAACTTCAAATATCTTTTTATAGAGTGTTAGTTGAAGAAATTAGAGGTCAGATTCGAGATCCTCATGATTTTCTCTTCAAAATAGTATATGATCCATTAAGTTTGGTGATGCTTTGGTCCTGACCAGTCCGGTGACATGGTCGGAGAGATGACCGGAGCTAGGGCTCCAATGGTGGGCTGGTTCAATCCAGGTCATCTGATCCTTGGTCCATGTTATAATCTCATCCATTGATCTTGAATACAAATGTTGTACGCGCATTGACTTTGGACCATGATGGACTTGATGCGTGTGGCCACCAGATATGTCACCTCAATTAATGAGGGAGATCTGATGACCCTTATTTTATTTATTTATTTAATTTTCTATTTTAATTTTTAAAATATCCTTTTCTCATTTAATGCATTATAAAATCAATTTTAATTCAAAAAATATGGGACTTTCACCAAAATTTCATAAATAATTCTCTCTTCCATTTTCTGAATTAAAATCATTTTTAGATTGAATTTGATATTTTTAGTGAATTAATGATTTTGACTTGTTTTTAATAGATTTTAAATACTTTTGACTTTTCAAAAATTCCAAAAAAACAGTCAAAGGTCCTTTGACCTTATTTGACCTATGATAAATCCCTTGGCCATTTCTTTGGTGATTTGAAGGGATTTGAGGTTTTTCATCTTTAAAAATGCATTTTTATTCATTAAAAATTGAATTTAAATTGTTTAATTTCTTGAATATTTTAATTGAGCTATTTGGTTGACTTTATGTGTCTTTCTCTAACATTCACTAACATTTATTTTAATTGACTTTATTTTAATGTCATTTACCTTTAATGCAATTTAAATTTATACACTCTATCATTCATTGCCATTTACATTCATGCAAGTTCTTTATGTTTCAGTCATTTTCACTTTGCTCACTTGAGCCATATTTTGTGCTTGTATTATATTGTGTACTTGTGATTTTGTTTTGTTTGTGGTCATAGGATCCTAAAATACTTAATAACAACAAAAACCCTAAAAAATACATTGGTGGACTGTTGGACCTCTATTTGTGACTTGATCTGATCTTTGGACTAAGAGTAGGTAACATCCCTGTGCTTTGGAGACTTGGCCAATGCCATTATTTGAGACCCTATCTTGGCCAATGCCATTCATCTGATACAAGCTAAAGACTCCCCTTGGTTTATCTGATACTCACTTTGTCTTTATGCTTAAGTTGTTATTTTGATCTTATTAATATTATCTGATGCTTTCTCTTTGAGTATGTTTCAAGGGATATTTCATCTGATACATCTAAAGGATATTGAAGACTACTTGCTTTTGGAGTGCTTGCTTGGACGTTTGGTTATCTTTATTTGATACCATTGGTCTTCTTATTAATTCTTGTCTTACGGATGCTTCCCATTGGTTAGATTTTTTTAACTCTAAACTTTTAAATCTTGTCTAGGACAGTCCCTTCATCTCCTCTCACTTCTTTAATTTTAAAATCTCTCCTTCATTTTCAAAACTTCTTTGCTTGTGATTTCAAACTTAGACTTGTTTTAATGAGTAGAAACCTTGGCCTTATGCCATTGATTTTCAAAATATTTTCTTAAATCAAACTTGTGAATAAACATAATTATATTGACTTTAATTTCAAAAGACAAAAAGAATTAACAACCTCATCTAATCCTTTTGGCCATTTTATGCCTTTCACTTTTAACATTTTCGAAAGAGAGCATTTAAATTTGAGTTATCTTTGGTTGAGATATAATTCTCCCATTCCATGATATATTGATTGTAAGTCTTTCCATTTATTAGGGGTTAGTGACATACTTGTTGATTGAATCCAAGTTGGAACCCTCCCTCTTAAATGTTGTAAAGCCCTCATTATCGGTGGATGTTTGGTTGAGTATTCTCCCTTTGATAACAAAAGATCTTTAAGCTTTTGTTAAAATCAATCCATCCATTTCTTTGAAATTTTTACCATGAACTACGAGGTTTTGATCCCTCATTTTTATGTTGGTACGTAGGCATAAGACCGAAGGTCTTGTAAAACACAAAAATGTAAATAATGAATTCTTTTCTCATCCCCTCACTCTATTTTCTAACAAACATCTTTTTCAACTAAAACACTTTCACATAAAAAGGGCTCCCTAGGAATACCTAGGACACTTTGGGTGCTAATACCTTCTATCTGTGTAACCAACCCACTTACCTGTAATCTATGACATTTTATTAGTTTTGATTTGAAAACTTCTTATCTTTAGGTTTTGTTCGTATTTTTCAATTTTCCTTCGGAAATAATAAAAGCGCGGTGGCGACTCTGGTTTTATTGACGTTGAGCTAACCAATAGCTCAGTGGTCATGAATTTACTGCTACAGTATTACACTAGCTCTGACAATTGGAAAAGGAGCAAAATTTTCACACAATACCATGAGGAATAGGAGACTGACAATCTCGCTTATAAAAATGTCATTGCCTTTGGGACAAATTTAGCACTATGTTAAGCAATCGTAATTGGACTTATGTAGAAGTAACAACTATCTAAGGCCAGTCAATAATAATGTTTGTGTTAATACATGCTAGAGAAATGATATGTAAATCATCCTCCTAAAGCTATGCCATACAAGAAAATAAAATGAAAGGGGATGATTAAGAACAAAGGCTAGGATGATGGTCTATTACTTCAATCTACATTTCATGACACTTAGGACAAACTTATGCATCAATCCAAAGTACCTTAAATGATTCATGATCACTTAGAAGCTAGATTTGAAATGATGAAAGTTCATCAAGCACCAATCCACACATCATGAACAAGATGGACAAAAATCCATCCAATTAATTAAAAGAAAAGAAAGATATAAAGATGAAAGGGTACAAAAGAGGTCACACCCAAATTGAATCACAAATTTGATCAAGTCATCATCAAAATCAATCATCCATTTTGGTGGATTAGGGTTTTCACCCCATCAACACCCAAGATCCATTAGGTTTGATGGGACTTGAAGTTAAAATTATCATGATCCAAGGCCAACAGAAATTCACAAGGTCAAACAAATTAAAAATGCAATTAAATGAAATAAAAATGCATAAAAGATATATTCAAATGATTTTTAAAATGGAAAATCTACAAAGTCCTTCAAAACCCCAAATAAATGGCCAAGAAAATTATGGGAGGTTGGAAATAAAATGAGAAACATAGAATAAAATTTTCAGAATTAAAAAATGCAGAAAAGTATTTTTAAACCAATTAAAATAAAGGAGAAAATAGAAAATTCATGAAAAATAGAAAATCAATAAAATAAAATATGGAAAAATAAAAATCAGATGAAGAAAAATGAAAGAGTATTTTAAAAATTATTTTGGGATTTTTTGGATAGAAAATGAAATTACTGCGAATTTTTAAATAAAAAGCAATTTAAAATAATAAAAGAAAAAGAATTAAAATCAGAAAAAACCAGAAGCGTTGGATCACGCCTCAATAATTGACGTGGCTGATCCAACACTCCAAATGATGAGAAACATGATGGAATACACTGCAAGCCAAACTCAGGATTCAGTTTGAATTTAACCAATCAAAACATTTCAAAATGCCAAAGTGTTTGGTCCAAACTCAGACCACCTGAGAAATACTCCAGTCATCTTCTCCGGTGAGCTCTTACCGGAGTTTCATCATTTGGTAACTTCAAGACACGAGACTGAAGGTAGAGAAAAACAAGAAAGGGGGGTTTAAATTATTTTCACAGTAATCAAAAACTTTTTGCAACACCACACACAAAAAAATAAATGCTAACAATACAAGGAGTTTATCCTGGTTCGCTTGAAAATCAAAGCTACTCTAGTCCACCCGGCTAAGGTGATTTCGCCTTTAATAAGGACTTAATCCAATAAGCTCAACAGATTACAAAAATGTCTAAGAGTTTAACAACCTCTTAGCCCGCTCAAGTATACAGACTTAAACAAGTCACTTGAGGAATTACACAAATTTTTAGGAACACAAGCGTTTGACTAGATGCTTCTAGGTAAGCAGCATAAACATGCGTTTAAGAACAATGAAACAATGACCACACAATATAAGCAACAACTCTTGTGTGAACATTGAGTATTACAATGAAAGATATGAAAATATGTTGTGTATTGAGAGTTTTAGATCGAAGTGTTGTGGATTCAGGTGTTTTTGGCATGTTGTGATGAGGCCTTTATATAGTACTTTGGGATGATACGGTTGGAGGTAAATCATGGGAGATTTATTGCCAACTATGGGTATTAAAGGTATTAACTTTCTTTTCCTTTCCATAGAAGTCTTGGAACATAATCCATAATTTCCTTAAAGATAATTGTACTATATTTTGAATGCTTCTTGATTAAGTTTCTGATCCGGTGATGTTAGATAGAGTGATGAACGTGTAACAAAGTGAGCGAAGTCAGAGTCTTTGATCCGAGTCTTGCAGTCTTCAGATATTCTCTTGAATAGCCTTTGGATGTTATCTTGAATGACCTTCAAACCTAGATTCTTCAGATATTAGAGTTGTACTGCAATGTCAGATTATGTATGTGATTGCTTCTTAGAAGTGTTCTTGTTCAGAGTCAGGTCTATTTTCTTCGTGCTGGTTCAACTTTTCTGGACTATATCAGATGCCAGACATTTGTTTCCTCGTTTCCTCAGATTCATTTTTCCTTAGAAACCTGCACACTTATAGAAAATTATTAGGGTACCAAATTGTTTCATTCTTTGTTATAATCAAAACTTAGAGATATATTGCAGAATCAAAATCTTGTTCTTACAATCTTCCTCTTTTTAATGATGACAAAAACTCAGACTTTTGATGAAACAATTGTACTTTACAAAGATATAGATTTAAATGAATCAGAGTCAGATAGAGTATGACTCCCCCTGAGATTAGCAATCTCCCCCTAAGTCTGATGCTTAAATTTTTTTTTAAAGACATTTGTATCAGAAAAGGGTATCCGAGGTAGAGGGTTTCTTACCAGATGTTCTTAAGTTGCTTGCCTTGTTTTTATTTGTTTCTCAGATACTGATCCAATTTTGTTTATTCAGATAGATCATGTAAAAACACTTAGACTTCACAATTGATTTTAATGTCAGAATGTAAGTAGTGCATTTCTGAGAGTTTAGATATGATATTTCCTCAGAAAGGCTATTATTTACTTCTCCACCTTTTTGTCAGAATCAAAAAGTTAAAAAACATAAGAAAAAAATCATAAAAGGTAAACTTTCATTGATAGAGAAGGAAAGTTACAGAGAGACGTAAACAGAACAAAAATAGGGCCTTAGAGGCAAAAAATCTTAGAAAAAAAAAAGCAAATAAATTCCTAGAGTGCCTAAGGGTTTGTAGGAGGAGGCATCCGCTGAATTAGCTAAGCAATCAGGTTCTGGATGTTGGAGTTGACTTGATCTTACTGGTCGAGTCTGGCTCTGACCAATTGTTGTTCTTTATGTAGCTCTTCTAGAGTCTTGATAACTAGAGGAGCTAGATCAGATGTTGATGACTCACCTCGAGTCACAACAACCTTAGATGACTTCGCAAGTTCTTCTGCAGCTTTGCAAGCAGCTTCTTCAGCTTCAACTTCAGTTTCTGCAGCAACAACTATCTCATCTTCCTCCTTAGCAGCAACTCTTTCTTCAGTTTCTTTCATGTCCCTTTCAGCAGCCTCCTGTGCCAGACGTGCCTCCAGCATCTCTTCAACACCTTTAATGTAGTCATTCCTGACTTGCTTAGAAAGTCCCTTTAGCTTAAAGACTTCAGATGTCATACACCTGAGAAATCCGTTCGAGTGAGTCCTTACTTCAAAAGGATTGTCACTGAGCCTGGATTATTCAAATAGTTGTTTGAGTCTCAAAGCAGAGTTCTTTGAGAACTTGGCAAAAACCTCACCAATGGTAGGAAAGGTGAGGTCAGGTTCAGAGGGTTAAGAGGTGGGTTCAGAGGGATTGTGTATGGGTTCATAAGGAGGTGTAATATGGAATGGTTTTAGAAGGTTCTTGTGTGGGTTCAGAAGGAGGTGGAATGGTGTCAAGAGGTTCTGATGTGGGTTCAGATGGAATTGGAATGTGTTCAGAAGGTTCTGTTACAGACTGAGTCTTTTCAGATTCAACTGTGGTCTGAAGTTCTGCAATAGTTTGGGAGGTTAGGTCATGGATGTTTGAGTGTTCAGAATTTGAGGTTAGGTCATATTAGGGAGGGGAACTAGGGATAGAGGAGGGAGGTGATATGGGTTCCTTGAATAAGATGGCTTCAGATACGGGGATTAAAGTAACTTTGAGATTGAATTGGAGTAGTGGAGGTGAAGATATGTTTGGTTCATAAGTATGGGGTTAAGAAGGAATGGGTATATAGATGGTTGGTTCAGAGGGAGAGATGATTGGGGATGGTTGAGGTAGAGATGAGAAGATTTTCCTAGAACCATAAACTAAAGGAGCTTCTGAGATAGGAGACTTACATGGTGCTTAAGAGCTCAGAGGCACAAGTTTCTTATGAGTTGCTAAAGGTTCTCCCAGCTTCAGAGTCTTCTTCTTCTTATTCTTCTCAGAGGTATCTCTCTTCCTCTTCATGAAGTTTGGTGGCTGATCTGGTAGCCAATCTAAGTTGAAGCTAGAAATGTCAATTCCTTGAGCTTCTAGATCCTGAAGGTAGCACGCGATGACCTCTGGAGGATAAATCTTAGAGAAGAGGTACATACCATTTGATACCTCCTTGTGATCCTTCAGGGCTTCGTAGGAGGTGTCCTTTATAGGTTTGACTCTAACCTTGTCTATTAAGCCCATGCTCCTCAGATTCTTTGCATTCAGAGGCTTCATCATGTCCACAGTGACGTCTTCCATCATATTCAGAGATATGGGATGGTCCACCAGATCACTCTCAATTAGCACGTCAGAAATTAATCTTCCTAGAGGAATCTAATTTCTGGGCTTCATGTTATTTCTAGTGTCTCTGACGGAGTCCCTCAGATATTTGAAAAGAAAGGTGGGGAGATTCAGCTTCAGCCCTTTGTACAGATAGTACAGAATGCGCTTTTGGTTAGTGTTGATGTAGTTAAAGAAGCTGGAAGTAGGACGATGATGGATGGTTCCCGGAATGATCTTCATTCAAACTCTCATATTCTGGTGAAGTTCTTTGTTCTTGGAAGACTTTCCTTCTGGGTTCTAAGAGAATATGGTGGGGATAATTTCTTGGAACATGTACTTTGTCCTAGGGTTTATGTTGTAGATTTTTCTTCCCCCAGCTTTTTCCATGTCTAGAAGCTTGGCTATGGATTTCTATGTGATCATTATCTTGATGCCCAGAACATAAGACACAATGTAGTGATCATCGCAATCAGCGAATCTCCAGAATTCCTTCACCAGCAAGATGTAAACAGGGCCATAAAGACGTTTGAAGTAGTTTTCCCACTCTTGGTTCTCCAGCTCTTTAGTTAAATTTATGCCATTCTTCTTGAGGTTGTCGAAATCAACAAAAAGTTCACAAAGTACTTCCAATTTTTCAAATGGCGTAGCAAGGTTGATGTAAGGAGGACGATCAAGAACATGAGGTTCTTGATATGAGGTTGTTGAAGGTGTAATAGTTTGGGTTGTAACCTGTTGTAGAGCTTCAACTTGTTGCTCAGCAGCATTAATTTCTTATGTGTATTCGAACACTTGTTGTTGTTGAGGATTCATGTTGCTGTTTGTTGAAGGAGATGAAAGAAAATAGGTTGAAGTTGCAGAGAAGTTAAAAGCAAGGGTTTGTGTAAGTTGTGAGAGTGAAAAGTGTGAAAGTGAGAATCATGGCAATACATATACAAGTCCAAAAACGCATGCAAAACAACAACGTTTGATTAAAGAGGGGACAAAAGTAATTATGATTCCTAAAATCTGAGTTGACAAGCGTGGGGAGAATTAAATGCAGCAAATGATGGTTGTCTAATCTCAAAAATATGCATACTGCTCGAGGGGATCTCAACAGTTTGGCCCTTGAGTTATGAGCTAGGAAGGTGTCTAGAAGATCCAAGGTCACACGTTTGAGACACCACGTATTGATGTTTCTGGAGTCAAGATACCAAAAGGTTTCTGACTCATAAGGTTTCTGATCCTGATGTCTTCTAACTTATAAAAGTATCAGAACCAGAATCAGATAACAACATATGTTTAAGTCAGAGTCTAGTTTAACATTAGAGATGAGAGGCACATGTTCAGATTCATTCTGGGTAATCTGCCATATTTAAGTTTTTCAGAATGAAAAGAAATCTATCTTCAGCTAAGGGTTTTGTAAAGATATCAGCCTATTGATGGTCTATATCTATGAATTTTAAAATAATTATCCCTTTCTGAACACAATCTCTGATAAAATGATGTTTAATTTCTATGTGCTTCGCTCTAGAATGTAAAATTGGACTCTTACTTAAACATATAGCAACAATAATGTCACAAAAGATAGGGATGTTACTCTCATAAATTTGAAATTCCTCAAGTTGGTTCTCCATCCAGAGCATCTGAGTGCTGCACAGTGAAGCTGAAATACATTATGCGTATGGGGTTGACAGTGCAATGGTTGATTGTCTTTTGCTTGCCCATGAGATGAGGTTTCCTCCCAGAAACTGACAGTTCCCAGATGTGCTTTTGCGTTCCAACCTGTTTCTAGTGTAATCTGCATCACAATACCTAGAAAGCCTATACTCTGGTATTTTCTTATACATCAGGCCAAGGTTAGGTGTTCCTTTCAGATACCTAAGGTCTCTCTTAACAGCAGTTAAGTGAGATTCCCTTGGATCTGACTTAAATCTAGCACAAAGACATATGTTGAATAATATATTTGGGCGCGTAGCAGTCAGATAGAGGAGAGAACCTATCATGCCACGATAGAGTTTCTGACAAACCTTTTGACTTACCTATTCTTTCTCCAGAATGCAAGTAGGATGCATAAGAGCCATGGTTGGTTTGCTTTCTGACATGTCAAATTTTTTCAGAATATATTTTATGTATTTGCTTTGATGTATGTATGTGGCTTCTGATGTTTGGTTGATTTGAATCCCCAGAAAGAACTTTAGTTCTTGTATTAGACTCATCTCAAATTCCACCTGCATTAACTCAGAAAATTCTTGGCAAATAGAGGGGTTAGCAGAACCAAATATTATGTCATCAACGTATATCTGACAGATCATAAGATCGTTTATGATATTTTTACAGAAGAGAGTGAAGTCCACTTTACCTCTGATAAAGTCCTTTTCTAGAAGAAATGAACTAAGTCTTTCATACCAAGCTCTAGGAGCTTGTTTCAGACCATAAAGACATTTTTTCAGTTTAAAAACATGTTTTGGAAGTTTTGAGTTTTCATAGCCAAGAGGTTGATGGACATACACTTCTTCAGAAATATAACCATTCAAAAATGCACTTTTAACATCCATCTGATATAATTTAATGGAGTAATTTACAACAAAAGATACAAGGAGACGAATAGATTCTAACCTTGCGACTGGAGTAAAGGTTTCATTGCAGTCAATACCTTCGTGTTGACTATAACCTTGTGACACCAGTTGTGCTTTGTTTCTGACCACTTCACCCTTTTCATTTAGTTTGTTTCTGTAAACCCATTTGGTTGCAATCACATGGGTTCCCTTGTGTCTTGGTACAAGATCCCAGACATCATTCTTGGCAAACTAGTTAAGTTCTTCTTTCATTGCCAGAATCCATTCTTTGTCTTGAAGAGCTTCTTCACAGGATGTTGGCTCTATCAGAGATACTAGTCTCAGAAATGTTTCTTCAGAGACTTTGAATAATGATCTTGTTCTGACAGGTTCATTCTTTTTTCCATAATTAGTTCTTCATAAACATTTTGCCTATTTATTGGTCTTTTCTTATTGATTGTGACTTCAGGTGCTTCTGACGTTTCTTTTTCTGCTTCATCATATCCTTTGGTCTTTTCATCAGAACCTGCAAGTGTTATCTCCAGATCTGCAAAGTTCTCAACTAGCTTTGACTTTTCAGAGTCAAGATTGCCATCAAATCTGACATGTATTGATTCTTACACAATTTTTGTTTATGTACTGTATACTCTATATCCTTTAGAACGTTATTAGTATCCCAACATAATACACCTTTGCGCCTTAGAGTCAAACTTGTTCAGATTATCTTTAGTATTCAGAATAAAACAAGAACATCAAAAAGGATGGAAATAAGAAATTTTGGGTTTTCTTCCCTTGCACAGTTCATAAGTAGTCTTCTCCAGAATAGATCTGATAGAGATTCTATTATGAATGGAACACGTTGTATTCATAACTTCAGCCCAAAAGTTCTTAGCCACATTTGTTTCATTGATCATGGTTCTGGCCATTTCTTGGAGAGTCTTATTCTTCCTTTCTACAACACCATTTTGTTATGCCTTAAGAATTTTACCCATGTCCAACGACTATAATCATCAACAATGACAAGTCCACACTTATTACCATTGTCTGACGTTGTCTTAACAGGTCCAAAAAGGTCAATGTGTAGATATTCCAGCGGCTTAGAGGTAGAAACAACGTTTTTAGTTTTAAAAGTTGTTTTAGAAAATTTACCTTTCTGACATGCTTCACAAAGAGCATCTGAAGAAAACTTCAGCTTAGGTAGGCCTCTGACTAACTCAAGTTTATTTAGCTGAGAAATCCTCCTCAAGATAATGTGACTCAAGCGTCTATGCCACACTCATTTCTCTTTATTTATAGACATTAAAAATTTTATGTTTTGATTTTTTAAATCTGAAAGCTTTACTTTTTAAATGTTATTCTTCCTCTTTCCAGTGAAAAGGACTGTGCCATTTTTCTGATTAACAGCTTTGCACGTTTTTTGATTAAAGGTTATATCATAATCGTTATCACTTAATTGACTTATGGATAACAAGTTATGCATTAATCCTCAACGTATAGGACATCAAAAATAGAGGGAAGAGATCCATTACCAACTGTTCCAGATCCTCTGATTCTTCCTTTCTGATTTCCTCCAAAACCTACGAAGCTAACATCTTTAAGTTCCAGGTTTTGGAACATATGCTTTCTTCCCGTCATGTGTCGTGAGTATCCAGAGTCCAGGTACCATGACTGGTGTTTCAACTATGCTGCATAGGATATCTGCCACATACATTATTTTAGCTTTTGGTACCTAGAATATTTTGGGTCCTTTAGGATTAGTTCTCCCAGAGTTTCTGAAAACTTTGGGTTTTCTAGCATTGTTGAACTTCTGTATCTGTGTAGGTGTATAGTGATAAGAAAAAGGAGATTTTGATTTACATTTCTATAGAGGCTTTCAAATCATCTTCATCAGAGTCACAACCAATTCCTCTTTTTCCATTATGACTTACACCATAGATCATAGAAGCTATTTTTCTTCTATCTAGGTTGTTGTTCCAAAATTTCTGAAAAGCTTTTTCATATTTGTTTATGATAGTGTCATAAGTAGGTGGAGCTTTAGAAAGAGTTTCTTCAAGTTTTAAACATTTCTTAGTTGAAAATTATTTTTCTCTTTCAAGAATAAAATTATTTTCTTTAAGTTCAAAAAATTCTTTCTCAAGCTTATCACACTCTTCATTAGTTTCTTCATAAAACTTTTTCAGGATCTTGAATTTCTATCGAAGCTATTGATACAGGCTCAGAGATTCTGACAAACAGGCTTCTGATCAGAACGAGAAAAGTCAGAGAATACCTCTTCAGAGTCAGACTCTGTTTCAAATGAGCTTCTAGAGGTAATTGCCATGAATGCTATGTTTGCCTACTCCTCTTTAGAATCAGATACTAAAGCTTCAAATTCAGAATCATCCCATGTTGCCATGAGTCATTTCTTATTTGATTTGAAATAATTCTTCTTGAAGCTTTCTTATCTGGAGCTATCCTTCTTTAACTTTGGACATTCATTTCGGTAGTGTCCAGGCTGTTTCCATTTGTAACACGTAACTTCCTTGTTGGGTCTGCCTCTAGAGGTTGAATCTGGACGATCTCCCTTCTGTCTGGGTCTTCTGGAGTTGTTTTGTCTTTTTCTCCAGAGTTGTTTGATTCTTCTAGAAAGAAGAGGTAATTCTTCTTCATCATCAAAGTCTTCATTCTCAAAGTTATCAGCTTCTTCTTCTTCATCTTAAAAGGCTTTGTTCTTTTCTGGATTTCTTCTTTCTGATCTAGACTTTAAAGCCACATGTTTTATTTTCTTCTGAGGTTCATCTTCTTCAATTTCTATTTCATGACTTCTGAGAGAGCTGATAAGTTTTTCAAGGCTTATGATGTTCAGATCCTTGGATAACTTCAGAGCAGTAATCATAGGTCTCCACTTCTTGGGAATACTTCTGATTATTTTCTTGACATGATCTGATGTAATTTATCCTTTGTCCAGAACCTTGAGTTCTGCAACTAAGGTTTGGAACCTTGAGAACATCACTTCAACAACTTTATCATCTTCTATTCTCAAGGATTCATATTTCTAGATTAAGGCCAGAGCCTTAATCTCTTTAACTTGATTATTGCCTTCGTGCATCAGTTTCAGCGATTCAAAGATCTCTTTGGTTGTTTCCCTGTTAGTTACCTTCTCGTACTCGTTGTAGGAGATGACATTTAACAAAATGGTTCTTGCTTTATGGTGATTCTTGAAATCACGCTTCTGATCGTCATTTATTTTGCTTCTTGGAATGGAAATACCAAGTTCAAAGTTGGGTATCTTATAGCCATTAGTAACCACATCCCAAAGATTAGGGTCGTAGCCTAGGAAGAAACTTTCAATTCTGTCCTTCCAGTACTCAAATTTTTCTCTATAAAAAACTGGAGGTTTTGCATTATATCTGTCATACCCCAAAATTCACCCTACCCCGATACAATTTTCATCTGATCCATGACCCTACTGCACATGCATACATTCATTATCTTAAAAAAAAATGGGTAACCGGTTACCCTAATTAGGGTAACCGATTACCCAGACCAAAAACTGATTTTTTGGCCATTTTGGGACTGTGTCACCGGTTACCCTAATCAGGATAATCGATTACACCTACGTAGACAGCAGAAATGACTCTGTTTTTTACCCAGGGGACCTTTTCTTTCACCCACTTCAACCCCTTTGCTTCCCCTATAAATAGAGCACTATCCCCACTCATTTTTCAAGCTTGAAAGCCACAAAACCTCTGCCCAAATCACCTTCAAGCTCCCTCTTTTCAACCTAAACCCTAACTCACCCAAACCCTCTTTTCTTCTTTGAACCACCCAACCACCATGTAAGAATCCACCATTTCAATACAACAACAACAGTAGAAAACTTCTAATCTTCACTTAGATAATCATTCACCACCACCACATAAACATACACCTTCCTTCTCTTCCATTTTCCTACCACAACAACCATAGCCACCCTCTTCCGAGTTTGTTGCTTCACTCTCAAACCCAAACACAACAACAACCTAGTTTTGACACCACAATCTTGGTAATATTTTGGACTCAAACTCCTTGACATTTTGGTTTTTGTTTTATGTTTGAAAATGGATTTTTACTCTTGGGTTGTGTTTTGAGAGAGATTTGAGTCAACTTTGAGACAAGTGTTTTTTGTTGGTTTTACACCCTTTTGGGGATTTTTTGCTCTTACTACTTTTTATCCACCATTTTCAATCAAACTTTGTTTCTTGTTATCATTTATATTTATTGGTTGATGAGATCTATTAAATCATGACTATGGTTGTTTAGAGTTGATAAAACCTTCAATGTTTCAAACCTATTAATGATTGATCATTAGATCCTTCATGATACTTTGAGGCATTAATAGGTTGCCTCTATTTCAACCATGTTTGGGTCATTTGATACATAGATGAAACCATTCTCTTTACATTAACTTGTTATTCTATTTGCTTATTGTTATTCTACTAACCACTAACCATTAACTACTAACTTCTAACATTTATATTATTGCACTTTACTTCCTTGCGATTTATTTTATTGTCACTAACCATTATTATTGTGATATTGTCATTCTTTATCTTGTGATTTACTTTTATGTCATTACCTTGTAATTTACATTCAAGTACTCATTATCATCATCATTGTACAAACTCATCATGCATGTTTATTTACTTGTTATTTATTTTATTGTCATCATACATTAAAAATAACAAAAACATGATAAAATGATAAATACCAAAAATATTCACTTCACTCTTAATCAACATGGACTTAGAGGATTTCATCTTAGGACCTTTGCTTGGAGGACTTTCATTACTCTTTGTGATACTTTGTAAACACTTGGATTTTCATCCGTAACTTACATGCATGTTGTAAGAATGGCATCATGGTACCACCTTAGGGGGACATGTTTGTAAGACCATTATCCTTTGTTTAGCTTAGGTCACTTTTGCACACAAAAGGCTTTCTCTTGGGCTACCTTACAATGAGACTCTTTAATTCCTTGTTGGTTACTTTGCATTCATGTTGCATAGGCCAAATTTCATAATCAAAGTAAAACAAACCCTTGCTTCAACGTCAAGTGGCATTTTTATAATCAAATTCAAAACACTTAATAATTACGATTATTATTGTGCGCCACGAGCCTTAAGTGGTGGAGAATGAGTGAGAATGGAGCATTCCTACCCTTACTCTGATTATTTCAGACGCAAGACGCTTGACTTGTTGTCTAGAATAATCACCTCCGGCCATAGACTTTAGTACAATATAATCATAAACATTCATTTCATAAAACCCTTATTCAAGGTAAAAACAATACAACTCATCAAACTCATTTTTTGCGCCTTAGGGCATCATCCTGAAAACCCTTTTTTCAAAGGTAAAATCAACCAACACACAAACATTTTCTACTCCGAACTACGGAACTCTGATTCCTCATCCCCGAATGAGTGATACGTAGGCACAAGGGCCACAATCCTTGGCGAGCACTATAATAACAAAAACACCCCATTCCTTTCGCATATTCTTTTGAAAATAAAACAATAATAGATAAATCCCATGTATGTAAAACAACCCAAATGGTTCCCATGGAGTACCATGGACGTAAGGGGTGTTAATACCTTCCCCTTACGTAACCGACTTCCGAACCCAAATCTCGGTTGCGATACTGATCCTTATTCTCTTTTAGCGCTTCCCGTGCGTGTCTCTTTTCTGAGGGTTTTATCGACTATTTCCCCTCTCCTCTCCGATAGAGGTAAACTAAATAAAATTCGATGGCGACTCTTCTGACTTTGCCTCTCTTTGGCATCTCTTTAGTCCCGGTTTCGTTATCGTGAAATCCCGGTAGCGACAGTATCTATCTCTTTCATTTGTGTTAGCCATGAGGTTTTTCTCACACTGGATCTATCTACATTGTTAAGTGTTTGATTCAAAATTCAATAACAGAGCCTAAGCTCTGATACCAATTGAAGGTAGAGAAAAACAAGAAAGGGGGGTTTGAATTATTTTCACAGTAATAAAAAACTTTTTGCAACACCACACACACAAAAATAAATGCTAACAACACAAGGAGTTTATCCTGGTTCGCTTGAAAATCAAAGCTACTCCAGTCCACCCGGCCAAGGTGATTTCGTCTTCAATAAGGTCTTAATCCAATAATCTCAACAGATTACAAAAACGTCTAAGAGTTTAACAATCTCTTAGCCTTCTAAAGTATACATATTTAAACAAGTCACTTGAGGAATTACAAAGATTTTTAGGTATACAAGTGTTTGACTAGATGCTTCTAGGTAAGTAACATAAACCAGTGTTTAAGAACAATGGAACAATGACCACACAAATATGAGCAACAAATCTTGTGTCAACTTTGAGTATTACAATGAGAGATATGAAAATATGTTGTGGATTCCGGTGTTTTCGGCATGTTGTGATGAGGCCTTTATACAATACTTTGGGATGATACCGTTGGAGGTAAATAATGGGAGATTTCTTGCCAACTATGGGAATTAAAGGTATTAACATTCTTGTACTTTCCATAGCAATCTTGGAACATAATCCATAATTTCCTTAAAGAGAATTGTACTATATTTAGAATGCTTCTTGATTAAGTTTCTGATCCGGTGATGTCAGATAGAGTGTTGAGCATATAATAGAGTGAGCAGAGTCAGAGTCTTTGATCAGAGTCTTGCATTCTTTATATATTCTCTTGAATAATCTTCAGATGTATTCTTGAATGACCTTCAGATCTAGATTCTTAAGATATTACAGTTGCACTGCAACGTCATATTCTGTATGTGATTGCTTCTTAGAAGTGTTCTTGTTCAGAGTCATAACAGTTTTCTTCGTGCTGGTTCAACTTTTCTGGACTATATCAGATGCCAGACATTTGTTTCCCCGTTTCCTCAGATTCATTTTTCCTTAGAAACCTGCACACTTAGAGAAAATTATTAAGGTACCAAATTATTTCATTCTTTGTTATCATCAAAATTTAGATATATATTCCAGAATCAAAATTTTGTTCTAATAGAGACCACCACGATTGTGATCATCTTCTCATCCCGAATTCAACCTTATGCTACAAATTCATTTATGTGAAGTGAGCAAAGGGAATTGCAAAGAAGTTTCAGAAACAAGCAAAACACGAAAATTAAAATTAAATGATGAACATGATCAATCAACACCAGATAAGTTAGGGGAAATCATCAGAGAGTGAAGGATTGCATTGTGGTAACTTGTTTGAGTTCAAATGATGCTCAAAACCACCTTGTCCAAATGGTGCTCAGAAGTTGATGAAGCTCGATCTGGTTAGAACACTTCAGAAGGTCTCAGATCTTGGGAATTGTTGTAAAAGTTTCAAAGGATGTCGATGGAGCTAAAAGAATCAAGAAAATCGGTCGAAACAGGATCAAACTCAAAACACGATAATTGAATTTCTGGAAAAAAATCTTCAAGTTGTAGCAGGGGTTTATTGTCTCTCAAAAGCTTTAAAATGAAGGAAAAATATTCGTCTATTTATAAGAAATGTAATTGGATCTAAATACGTGTGGAATGATGCAGAATTCGTGCAAAACGAATTTGATCCAAGTGTGTGAAAAGTGGGAATTGAAACTCCTCAAAACTCAACTAAATGATGTGTTTTAAGTCTCAATTAACTTCTGGAGGTTTGATTAAACATGTTTAAGACCAAAACACTTGCAAATTTGGATTGTAATTGAGTTTAGTCATGATCAAATTTAGGGTAATGGTGATTTCTTCAATTTCAAGTCAACATGTTCAACTCAATGGGGAATTCTACTCAAGAGACTTTTTGATCCCATTCATTTTGCAATGTATTAAAATCATGGAAACGATTACAATGAGCCAATAAAGGTTGCATTTGGATGCTTGAGCACAAAGTTATGGTGTGCTGAAGTTGGCATAAAGCACTGGTTCCATAACTTAGAAAAATTTGAATGCTTCATGGTTGAATATGTCCTATATTGTCCCAATGAATTCCATGGCCTTCCAAGCATAATTTGACCTTGGTCCTTGAAGCAAATTTGTAGATGGAATCACCAAAGGCATTGTGAAAAAATAATCAGCTTCATATGTTGAAAATTTAATAAGTTATGATCTTTGAGAGTTGGCAAAAAGTCACTTGGAAATAGGTCAAATTTCACCAAGTCCACAAATGACCTATAATGTCTCCAAACTTTTGATGATCCTACAAGCATAATTAGCTCTTTTAATGTAAAGAGAAGTTGTAGAGGATGTTGATAAGAGTCATATGAAAAAATGGGCATTCAAAACTGTTGAAAATTGAAGGTGATGTGATCCTTAGAACTTTGACTTCAAATTGTTGACTTTTAGGTCAAACCCTTTGGAACAAGCTTGTGCGCTTGGACTTTCCTTGCATTTAAAAGCTCATGGGTGATCATATGAACTAATGATAAGGTTTCCTTGATTTCCTCTTGATCAAATTACTCAAATATTGAAGTTACTTGTTGAAGAAGGCATGGAAATAAACACATGAACATTTGACTTTTCTTGAGAAGTAAGTAACAAAACTTTGAGATGTTCTTGACTTGAGAAGCCCTACCTTGCACAATAAAATTAAGAGAAACAAGACATATTTTTCATATTTTTATTAATGGTTAGATAAGCAATGAATCAAATAAACACAAAGGTAAACAAAGAGGTGCTTGGTGACCCCAGCAAGAAGCAAATCCGAAGATGAATAGGGGAAAGGTCAAGATATGACCTTGCTTGTATGAAAAAGATGCAAATGGTATGTGGGATCTTAGGGTAAAAAATTAGGGTATGAGACTTATTTATAGAGTGATAGTCAATTAGGGTTCCCATTATTACCAAATGGGTCATTTTGATATCCATATTTGAGCCCATACCCAATTATTTGATTAACTAATTAATTTCTAAATGAAATCTAATTAGCCTTTTAACTTTATTTGATCACTTAATTGTTTAAGACACTTAATTTGATAAAATCGCTAATATAACAAAATCTATATCCCCACATAATAATGATTGGAATATCAAAATAGTACAAAAATAAAAATATTCCAACAATCTCCCACTAGGGCGATATATCCTAACAATTATATCATAGTTATTTAGGCATGCATCCGAATTCTACTTATCCTTAGATTTCAAATTTAGAAACTGATCCACATTATAAATCAATAAAGGGACCATCGTGGTTGTCATCACTGACGTATAGTGTGACAGAATCCCGAAAACTACCACATCAATGTACTTGATGACATGGATCGATATGGATGAGGGGCATGGAAATTTCATGCAATGTGATCTCTAAATAATGTATATTCCAACAGGTCCTACTAAAGTGTTTAGTGAGATCAAAATGAATTTTCTTAGGTGAAATTCAAAATTACAATATTTGAACATAACAAAAAAAGTAAATATTGTTATAACAATAGTACCTTATTAGTGTTTACTCCTATAGAAAATCAAACATAAAATAAAGTTTGTACCAAAATAAAACCAAAGTATAGAACATAGAAAAATAAGGACAATACTCCCACTAATTTAAGGCAATCTCAAAACTAAGACCTATATAATCAACATGCCCATGAAAAACCTTGTTTTCAAACCATTAGTTAGTGGATCAGCTAGCATTAAGTTCGTCCCTATATGTTCTATCAAAATTTTATTTTCTTGAACTCTTTTTTCACAACAAGATACTTGATATAAATAAATTTTGATTTTATAGAACTCATCTTGTTGTTGGAGAAGACCACGACTGCACTATTATCCCAATAAACCTTCAAGGGTCTTTCGATGCTCCCAACAATGTGTATGCATGTGAGAAAGTTTCGTAGAGAAATTGCATGATTTTATTCCTTAAAGAAAACTACAAACTCTAATTCCATGGTGGAGGGAGCAACTAAAGTTTTTTTTCAATACTTCTAAGAGATGGCTCCTCTAGCCAAGAGGAAGATGTGGCCATATGTGTAACATCTGCTATCTGGGCATTCTGCAAAATCAGAGTCATAATACCCAATGATCTCCAAGTTATCTGACTTCCAATAAGTGACCATGAAATCTTTAGTTCTCTTCAAGTATCACATTACATGTTTTACTACTATCCAGTGCCACATACTAGGTTTTTTTAGATATCTTCTAAGAACTACTACAATAAATGATAAGTCGGAACATGTGCAAAATTGAGCATACATAAGACTCCCCATAGATGAAGCATATGGAACCTTATGCATCTATTCTTTTTAAGATCCTTAGTGGGAAACTATTTGAGAATAAACATGTCTCCTCTAGAAACAGGCGTGTCTCATAGTTTACTATCTTTCATGGAGAATATATCCAAAACTGTTTCAATATAGCTATAGATCCTTTGTGACAATACTAAAATACCCTAAGAGTGGTCTCTAAGTATTTGAATTCCTAATATAAAGAATACATCCCCAAGATATTTCATCTCAAAATTCTTTGTCATATTTCTCTTGGTTTCAGGCAATAAGCCTATATTATTGCTTTCTAAAAGGATATCAACTACATATAGTACCAAGAAAACGAATTTACTCCCACTGAACTTTTGGTAGACACAATTATCAATTGGATTAGCCTCAAAACTAAATAAGGGTATAACTTGATGAAATTTTTAATATAATTGATGAGAATCCTATTTAAGGTCATAGATGTATTTCCCGAGTTTTCAAACCATAGACTTTGGGTCTCCTGGAACAAAGTTTTCTAGTTGCACCTTATATATTGTCTCTTTAATGTTTCTGTTTAGAAACACATTCTTTACATCCATCTAATTTACCTCTATATCAAAATGAGCTACTAATTCCATCATGATCCTAAGAAAGTCTTTTGAAGAAACTATAGATAAAGTCTATATATAATCAATGCCTTCCTTTTGAGTAAAGCCTTTGGCAACATGACGAGCTTTATATCTCTCAATGTTATCCTTTGAATCCCTTTTGGGTTTAAATATCCATTTACAACCAATGAGTTTCTTTCCTTCAGGTAATTTAACGAGATACCAAACATCATTCTTAGCCATCGACTTCATCTCATTCTTCATGACATTAACACGCCCTAGAGAGTTTAGACTTCATAGAGCAGGTTCGGCCCAACACATCTCGAGGCTTGAGGAAAAAATTAAAATTAAATATTTTTAATATAATAAAAATATTTTTCTAAAATTAATATATTTTAGATGTTTTAGGATGTAAAATATTAAACTATTATAATCAATTTTATTTAATATTTTATTTTTATTGATAATAAAATTAAATTCATATAAACACTTTTCATTATTTAAAAAAATCATAATGGAAAAAAAATTCCAAAATTATAAAATAAAAATACTTGGATATCAATTCTCCTATTATGTTAAAGAATTCAAAAATTTATTATCTATGTGCATGTTTTTTAAATTAACAAATCAAACAATACACATTATAAATGAATGTTATTGTTATATATATTCTAAATAGGTATTATTATTTAACTGGTATATAACATAATTTAAAATTATTTTTTTAAAAAATCAATTAAATAAAATAATATAAATATATAATAAAAACTGAGGCCCTAGGCGGTAGCCTTGGTGGCCTACCCTTAGGGTCGGCCCTACCGCATAGCTTGACTAAAGTTGATAGGATCTTCATTAGTTAAACTAATGACATCCTCATCTTTCTGAAGAAACAAAACATAATCCTCTGAAATTGCACTCTTCCTCTCTCTAGTGGATTTTCTTAATGGTGGCGCTTGAGGTTGTTGAGTTTGATCTTTAGGTGGTGCTTGAGGAAGAAACTTGAGGGATGTTTTGAATAACATCATGATTTCTTTCAGGATTTGTTTCTGGAACGAAGATAGGTACAAAGACTTCATCTTTGTGAGAAACAGTTTTTTTTATCAAAGACAACACTCCTTATGCTTCCTTCCCCTCCAAACTCTACATCTGTGAGGAATTTAGCATTTCTCATTTCAAAAATTGTTCTAATGATGGAATTATAAAACTTGTAACTTTAAGAGCGTTCAACATATCCAATAAAATAACAGCTAACTATCTTTTCGTCCAACTTACCTTCATGGGGCCTATAAGACCTAGCTTCAATTGTACATCCCTAAATATGTGATACGTCTCGTGTCTGTATATAAAATATAGTCTATCGGGTACTTGACTGCAAGTGCACAGTCTAGTCGTTTTAGTTTTAAAAGATATCGAACCCACAGGGACCGATGGTCAAACTAATGTTATCGATGTTACTATGTTTAGATAAGGAGATGATTTTTAGAGGTTTGGTTGAACAAAAATTAAATCTAAAGAAAATTAAGTTTTAAGATAATATTAATAAAGGGATATCAGTATGCAACGCATTAATCGTCAGGGATTCGATAAGTCACCAGTGTATATTTTAAGTATCAAATATCTTTCAGTAGAAAATACTCATTTAAAAGGTTTTATCTCACACTCTCGTGATTGTTGACTCGCACTATACTTTTAAGTCTGAATGTACGCTCTCGCTGTCCCATTTGAAGTTAAAATTACTTTTTGAAAATAAATAAGTTCTAATTGATTTTAAAGTGCTCTCGCTGTTTTTAAAATCAATGCCTAGTTTTTACTATATCCAGTTCGACCCTCACGCTCTCGCGATTGTCGGTTCTCACCTTAGTTAATCTCTCACTCTCGTGACAAAGTTAATTAAATTTAAATTAAAAACCACAACCAAAAAGATTATTTGAGAAAAGAAGTTTACACCGATTATTATTAAATCCCGTCTAATTAAATTATTTACATACTGATACCAGTAGTTTAGCCGGACATGGGAATTAATGCAAACACAGACGAACATAAACAACTTAATAATAAGGCAAATATGATTAAATAATAAAGCAATAATAATAATAATAATTTAATAAAAACTTGGAACTTTGATTAATCGAATATGCCGAATCTTGAAGTACTTGAGTAGTCCTCCACAGGTCGGTAGGATTCTGCTTCTTCAAAAAAATTGCTTAAACTAAATTAAATAAATTGCAGTAGTTCCCCAGTGTAGGAAACTACTACTTTTGGCTAAATGAAAAACAAAAAGGGAAGGGAAAAATCAAAGCTCTGAACGGAACGGTAAACAAATTGCGGTAAAAGAAAACAATGTTGCTGAAGAAAAATAATAGAAAACAAAATTGCTATGAAAAATAAATGCAGAGAAAGATCTTGAAAGTTGGCTTCAGGGAGGAAAATCAAGCGTGCCCGTAGGTTTCCAACTTCCATCCTTTTATAGTATCCATTTGGTCTTCGTAGTTGAAAAAATAAGGGTGACTTAGTTGAGTGAGAGATTCACGGGAAAGTGGGTTGAGGAGCGAAAAATGAGGCGTGTGGATCACTTCTGTTGAACAATTCATTACGCTGCTTTCGGCCTTGTGACGGTCGTGGTGGGCCTGTGACGTTCGTCACAACCAGGTCGTGACGAGGCTTGTGACGGTCGTCGCCTGCATATGGTTCATCCTTTCTGATTTTTCTGATTTTTTTCTGTTGTTTCTCTTATGTTTCTTCTTCTTTTCCTTCCTTTTCTATACTTTGCTCATTTAAGCATGTGAATTGAAATACCTGCAAAAATAACTCGAACACTTGCGGAATAATCGAAATATAAAGTAAAATGGTACGATTTTTGAATGTAAATCAAGGCAAATATACAATGTATTTTCACGTTATCAATATGTAGGTGCCTAATGCTGGGATTTTTCCCATTCCATATCTCATAAGGGGTCTTAGCTACTACTTTACTAGGTACTCCGTTAATGATATAAATTATGGTATTTAATGCCTCTCCCCAAAATAGCTCTAAAAGAGAAGAATGACTAATCATACTTCTCACCATATCCTTAAGAGTCCGGTTTCGTCATTCCATAACTACATTCATGCTGGATTTTTCCGGCATTGTGTATTGCAGAAAAATTCCACACTAATTGAGGAAAAGCACGAAGGGCCTTGGATGTTTTCCCCCTAATCTATCACACGACCATAGTACTCACCACCATAGTTATACTTGATAACCTTAATTTTCTTTCCAAGTTGAAGTTCAACGTCTACTTTGAATGACTTGAACAAGTTCAAAGATTACGATTTCTCATTGATTAAATATAGGTAGTCATACCTCGTAGTAGTCTATAAATGTAATAAAATAATGTTGTTCATTCCAAGAACATGTAGGGAAAGGATCACATATATTGGTATGAGTTAATTATAATACATCATTAGCTCTTTCAACATGAAAATTCTTCTTGTTTGTTTGCTTACCGTTAGTACATTGAATGCAAACTTGAAATTTTGACAAATCAAGGGATCTAAGAATACCTTCTGACATATGCCTATGAATTATCTGTTTAGAGATATGTTCTAATCGTTTATGCCATAAATTGGAAGAATTTTCATTTAATTTTTTGTATTGTACCATGTGACTCTATTTGCATTATTTTGTTATAAGGACATTCCATATCAAGCACATAAAGACTATCATTCAAAGAACTAAAACCAACAACATTTGAATCATATGAGATACTAAATTTATTATTTCTAATTAAACAAGCATAACCTGATTTATCCAAAATAGAAATAGAAATTAGATATTGTCTAATAGACAATGTAACAAAAGTCTCGACCGAATCCAAATGAAAACCAGTCTTTACTAATAATCTAAAAGTTCTGAGAGGCTATGTTGCAACTTTATTTATATATTCCATATAGATGAATCTTTCAGCATCACTTGGCGGACGACTCCACTAGAAACCATACACAAACCTACTTATGTGAGTAGTAGCACTAGAACCTACCGACCAAGTATCCTTAGGTATAGAAACTAAATAAATTTCATAACAAACAAAATTTAGAAAATGACCCTTCTTTTCATGCCATGTGGCGTACTTGGAACATTCCTCTTTCATGTGTCCAACCTTCTTGCAAAATAAGCAAGTGGACTCCTAAAGTTGTTCCATTTACTTCTTATTTTGAGAAAATTCTTGCAGAATTATCATTTTTAGCAAAGAATTTCCCCACAGTTTTGAGGAACCTCTTGGCACTTTCTCTCTCAACAATAGAACCCCTAATCATTTCAGGTATGAATCTTTTAATGGTCATGTGGCATATCCGGTTATATGGTCACATTTTTCTACTTTGGTTTCATTTGGGTTCTCATCAGAGGCAGTGGGACATTCTTCTCTCAGGGATATGTCTAATTCCATGCATCCAAGAACAGGATATTGTTTCCAAGACTCAAAGTTCATCCCACTCAGCATAGGGATATGATTAATATAATTCATAAAATTTGGAGCGGTGGCAACGAAAACTGGATCAATTAAAAATAACAACAAACATACAACCCTATTAGACATGTCAAATAACCATATAGACATGCACAATATTATTTATATGCAAACTAAATAAGATCTATATAAGATACCAAAAACATCACCAATTCTCAATCTTTGATTGTAAAAATTAACTGTAAGTGGTACTCTCACGTAACGATCAAATATTAGTAATAAGTATTTTCGGTTAATGGACGCCTTTAACATCAACCACATGGATAAACTTAATAATTACTACATATTTACTATCACAAACATGCAATTATTCGACCAAACTGTGTTTTCCTTTTAGCCGACCATAACAGTTTGCATGAATAATTACATACCACATCTTTTATTATTCTAATTTCATCAAATTTACACAACACAGGTTACTTTTTCATTTTTAAATCTGAAGGTTATGTAAGAGACAAAGAATGAACACCTAATGGTTTGTGCGGTTCTTCCTGAACCGATACTCCTGATGCCTTGAATACTCTTCAGATGAGGAGAAGAGGTAAATTTCCTATGTATGTTATATTGGGGACCATAACATATTTATAGAGTGATAACCAGTTATAATTTCCATTATTCCAAAATGGATTATCTTGACATCCCAAAAAGTTATTGTTTATTCTTTTCTAAAAACATAGGTAAATATAAAAAAGACACGCAATCAAAACAAAACATAAACTATAAGTATATTTTTTAGAGTAAATAAAATTAGAAAATTAAATATCACTCTCAACTTACAAACATATAGTTTTCTTAAATAAAACATATCTTTTTGTTTGAGATTAATTCATATTATTGTCTTAATTATAATTCACAATAAATTACTATAATATAAATTTATTTATCATATTTAAATAAAAAATTATTAACATAATTAAAATTCAATACAAAAAATCCTAGCCCATAATGACCTTAATGTTTGTTTGCATAGGCCAAACTTCATTTCTGCATTGTCTGAATATGTTTGCAAGTTGAACTACCCAGAGGTTGGAAAATCCTCAAGTTTGTTAGGTTTGAAGAATACACTAATGAGTTCACTATCGAACACGTTGCTCGATATCAAGTAGGGGCAGGGGATTTAGCCAATAATGAAAATTTGAAAATGAAATAATTCCCCAACTCCTTCACCAAAAAGCGCCTTTACGTGGTTCACTATTTTCCCCCCACATTCCACATTTAATTGGAGTTAGTTGGAAAGGGCGTTCCATGAGCAGTTTAACACGGGCTAGTAGAAGATTAGCCTTAAGAAACTAGATAGTGTGAGATGAAAGGTGGCTGAATCAATAGATGAATATCTCAAAATGTTTAGGATAATAAAGTCAAAGTGTTTTACTCAAATTCCTAAATATGATTTAGTTGAATTGGCTTCCTGTCATACCCCAATTTTGTCCGAGCATATTTTAATTTTTGTAAATTTAATTTCATTTTTTTTATTTTGCATCATATGCACAACACGGCATGCACTTCATCGTGAGTAATATCTAAAATATCAGCCAGGATGAATTTATTGAGAATACAGACAATTCGGTTAAATAGTTTCTCAAGAACATGCAAAATCAGCGGGTAAAAAGTTTCAAATTTAAAATTGCAGACGCCAGTATTATTAATCTACGGTTCATGTAGTTTAAACTGGTGTGCCCGTTATATTTTTCAGCGACTGTTTCGGTTGCATTTTGACCCGCCTGAGCCTTTTAACCGATGAAAATTTATTTCGGAATTAAAAGAAACGTTGTATTTTTTTAATAAGTATATTTTGTGTTGATCATTTTAGTACATCCGATTTAATTTTTCGAGCAAATTTTTTTCCGACTTTTATTCATTGTTAGTCATTTTAATTTTATTCTTTCGCCAAAATATTCGGTTTGAATAAATAGGAATTTCTACGTTTTCATTTCACTTTTATCATACTTATTCAGGAAGTTGTGAATTTTTATTTGAATTGATTGATTTAATCGATTTTAATAAGTGAACCATTTTTCTTATCCATATCCATAAAAACAATAATCCACTTTTTAACCAAAGCCCATTTGGTCCATTCGCAAAACAATTATCCATGACCAAAATCCAAATTTTAAGAACCATATTAATATCCAAATTAACCATTCAATCATCCATTTAAGAAAAACAATTTTAACCCATATCCATCTTTTTAATCCATTTAGTAAATTCACAACCAATTATCCAAATATCTCAAAACCACCACCATTTTTATCCAATTTAATAAGGTACATTTTCATTTACAATAAGGAATGAAGAGAAAAAATGAAAAGAACAGAAGCTACACAAGCTAGTACACAAAGCCAATAGCGAAATCGAATAAACTAAGTTACAAGTGGAATGCAAAAAGTTGATTCCAAAACGCAGCTAGCTTCTAAACTGCAATATCGCCGCCACCTATCCCCTCACCCACTCATAATTCTCACGTTTTCCTCTCCCTACACACTACCCCCTCCAAACGTCTCCCTCTCACGATTCCAACACACTCACTTGACATCTCACTACGCTACCTCTCACACTTCCCACTCCTTCTTTTCTCTCTCACCTCACGTTTCCCTCACTCTACACGCCACCTACAACCATTAAATGACACAACCCACTCACATACGCCTCCTCTCTCCACCATCTCTCTGCTGCAAAAAGAAAACAAAGAAAAGAAATTAAAAGATTACTGTTTCCTTTTCTTCATTTCCCGTCTCCACCCCCTTTCATGCGCAATTCCATCTTCTTCCTTCGAGACCTCTCAACATTCCTCATCGTCATTCACCGTGCAACCTCAACAACCCAAATCAACCAACGAACCACCACCACAAATCTTTCCGTTCATCTTTCGCCACCATCCAAACCATCCATCCTCCGAAAATCACCAGTAAAACACCCTCCGCAAGCCACCATCACCGCCATAACAATCCACCGCACCTTCCGCTCTTCACGTTGTAAAACCCTCCCAATTTCATCTCCAACCTTTGACCTTCCAACTTGCAGATCCACAAATCACTGTCGTTGCACAACCGTCATCCGTCGTTCCCCCCTTTACCAACAATCGCTGACAACCTTCCCACAACAAAATCTCCAACCCTGGCGGCTATTATCCAAAACCAGCTCCAAACAAAATTTTCCTTTCACACACAAAATCGTTCATCGCATTCTTTTTCTCCACCAAATCTCAACCAATTATCTTTCCGTCGCCGACTTAACGCCGTGAATCCATCGCCGACAACCGTAACAAAGCTCAACAATCGACATCAACATCTCAACCCAGTTAGAGTCCAAACAAAACAAATCAGAAGAAATAAGGGAGAAGTAATCTAAAACGAAGCCACCACCTAGTCGCTACACACAAACCAAGGGGTTTTGATCTCCACAACGACCTTTCCGTCATTCTTATTTTCGTCGTGATTCTCTTTTTTCAAGTCACCCAATCACCTCCGCCGGCCTGCTTAAAACTGCGACTTGCGTTCTTCCGATCGGTACCCTTCATCCTTTACGTCGTACTCCATTGATATATAAGGTTGATGTTTGAATTCTTTATTTGATGTTGATTTAATTTGAAAATTTTGGTTTTGAATAAGTGTTTTGTTTTGAGAGAGAGAACAATTCATGAGGCGAGGAAGTGATGGTGAGGAAATCATTTTGTTGAAGATAATCTGTTTTTCTTTCTTCTTTCTTCTTTTTCACTTTTTCACTGCGTGGCTTGGATTCCATTTTGATTAACTTTTCTATACATTGGTCTTGTTTTATGATTGGAAAAAGTTAACACATGTTGTTTATTGTTTTTATGGAAGAATATGTATCAAGTGACAGGGAGACGTCTCCTCCCCAATATGTTTCTGTATGTGTGACTCACTTAATTAAATTATAGCTAGTGCATTTTCACATAAATTAGGATTAGATTTGGTTTAGGCATGGTCCTTCTATTATTACTACACATGTCCTATTTCCCGTATTTGCACCTTCTTGTGTTAGTTTGATTTGATTATTTATATCGGTATTCCTTTAATCAACTAAAGTACAATTTAGCTAGTTGATTAAACTTTAAATAGTTATTATCTTTCATATATAGTTGATTTTTTAGATTATTCATTTATAGCTCATAGCTTGACTTTCTTATTGGCTTCTGAATAGTGTAGATTATGTTGATTATGCCATTAACCCTTAAATACATCAATTTTGTATTTTCACCGCGTTTCGATCTTCACATACGACATTCTAATTCCATTGTCGCATTGTACAAACCGGTTTATGAACACATGGTGGCCGATTCAATTCGAATATTTCATATTTTTTATGTAATCATTTATTTCTCTTTTAAAAAAATCAATTAATTAAAGTTTTGATCAAATTAGGATGACTTTGTTAATTAATTTTAATTAACTTAATAATTTGATTGTACTAATTTTTTTTAAATCAAGTAATTTTGATAATTAATTGTAATTACCTTAGTTAGATGATTTAATTAAATTTTAGTCAAATAACTTTGTTAATAAAAATGGACCAATGTATCTCATCATCAATTCAATAATCCTTTCAAACCAATTCAATTTCATCGTTAATCCAAACCAATTTAAAAAATTCATGATTTAACATCAATCCCACTTTCAAAATAAACCATTTGTAAGTCGATTGCTTTCTAGCATCGCCATCAACCTCACATTGCTTACTCTTGGGCTTTCTTACAATAAGACCTAGTCGATCGTTAATCAATCAATTAGATGATCGATTCACTAAATAAATTCATTTCAATCACAAAGCATAAATTTAAAACCTCGATCCAATGTCGGGTATTTACATTAAAATTAAATTAAAATACCCAATCACAATCAAATACCATTTCATTTGGGAAATGAAAAGGGGGATGGCTTCGAGTTTTCAATTCCTCCCCTCGATTATTTGAATACGAGTTCTCTTACTCGGTTAGTCAAATGGTCGTCATTTCTATCCACCTAAGCACAAACAAATCAAACTATTTCATAATAACGAAACGAAAAGGGAGATGACTTTGAGTCTTCAACTTTTCTCCTCGATTATTTGAATACAAGTTCTCTTACTTGGTTAGTCTAATGATTGTCATTCCTCTACAAACTTCCAAATCCCTATTAAATCAAAACATTTTCATAATAAAGAAATGAAAAGGGAGATGACTTTGAGTCTTCAACTTCTCTCTTCAATTGATTGAATACGAGTTCTCTTACTCGGTTAGTCAAACAATTGTCATTTTCCCACAAACTTGTGACTTAATCAAATCATTTCATAATAAACTATACGAAAAAGGAGACGGTCTTGAGCCTTCGATTCCTCTCCTCAAATGCTTGGATATAAGTTGTCTTACTTAGCCATTCGAGCACTTGTCGTTTATCCTAAAAATACATCAACAATACACAACCTTATTTTCATGATTACTCAGATGAAACAAAAAGCGGTCTAGAGTCTTCTATTCCCTTTCCCGATTATTAGGATACGAGTTGTCTTACTTGACTATCCGAGTATTCGTCATCCATTCAAAACACCTTAATTTTATCAATCTCCTTTTACTGGTAAAGATGAAAAAGAAAGTGGTCTAGAGTTTTCTATTCCCTTTCTCGATTATTAGGATACGAGTTGTCTTACTCTACTATCCGAGTAATCGTCATACAACAAAATATCTCAACACATCAAATATATATCTTTCTCGCCCCGTGCGATCAAAACCAATCAAACAAAACGTCAAACATATTAATCCAAGTTGTCACCCCCGTGTGACCAAAACTCTTTTCAGAAAGAACACTATTTAATCCTTTCTAATACGCACAACAAACTAGTGCTTAAGCCTCCGCCGAGAGTAGACAAGCCAATGTTTAGCCTTTAGAACGAGATCTACACAGTCGTTCATAAAAAACACCAACCGACTGTAGTTCCCCGAACTATGAATGCTCTGATTTCCTTATTGCACCATAAGGATACGTAGGCAGGAGATTGCTCTATCTTCGCGAGCATACTAATAAAAAACCTCCCATTTTCCCCTCCTAGGGTCTTCATCTATATCTATTACCAACTTTAATTACTCGAATAAAACAAACAAACATAAATATACACTCAAATTGTAGAATTGAACTAAAAGGTTCCTGTTGAGTACAACGGACGTAAGGGGTATTAATACCTTCCCCTTGCGTAATCCACTCCCGAACCCGAATATGGTTGCGACGACCATTATTCTATTTTTCTTAAAGGTTTTATCGATATTTTTCTATTCCTTCATTGGAATGAATAAAGTTCGGTGACGACTCTGTTCGAACTAACATTTTTCCGCATCCATCGTGAGGGATTGCATTTTTCGAGGTGCGACAGATGGCGACTCTGCTGGGGACTAGCTCCAAGCAAGAGAGAGTGAAGCCTAGCTTAGTTCAAGATCTGTATTGGATGTTAATCTTGTTTGTTTGTTTGTTATCTTTATTCTGTTATTTTGTTATAATTATTATGTTGTGGTTTATTTCTTATGATATTATTGGGGTTCTCTGATTGTTGGTACTTTGTGAGATAGGCTCTCTACCCGAGTCTGAGAAAAACCATAAGATATTAAGTTGGTGGTTGCATAGTGGACGCCCACAAGGAGTCTTCCTTGTTGGGAAGATACAAAGACCCCGCCTAGAGGAGATTCTCTTGAGATATTATTGTCCGACGAGCCTTCGTCACGGCGATGGTGTTTCAAGTTGGATCAATGACTCTAGGGACCTTTTAACGCACTATATTCGACGGTTATGTAGTATTAACCCACGAAGTTTCATACTTGTGGGGTTAATACAAAAACCGCAATCAGATGAGATCCCTTGGACGTAGTATTACCATACCGTAATACTTCCAACCTCGATCTTTGACTCTGAGAACCTTGTTAGAACCTTGGACTCGAGAGTCGCATAGTAGAATCCCCATGGATTTTTCTTTGTTAGGACAATACAAAGACCTCGCCTAAGATGAGATTACCTTAGGGGTATTACTGTCCGACGAGTCTTCGTCACGGCAGTGACGCTCTCATAGAGGATCGATGACTCTGGGAACCTCTTAACTTTAAAGCCTACCCTTGGGAATTTCAGTAATCATAGAAACCTATAATTCCTCCTGTTATCCTGATGTACACGATGCATGATTGATCTTGAGTATTTGTATCCCTTCATGAAATACATGACAAAATTCATGCATTTGTATATCATCAGCATACATTGCATACCATCTTCCAGAAACAAAAGCTTACACCATATTCTACCCTTTGTCCAGTAAACGCTGACTACTCGACACCGATACGAGACACACCGCAACTACAAGATGACACTCGAACAACTTAAAGCCAACCAAGTTTTGATGAGGACAGACATTGACTCCATGCAGGCAAAGATGGATCATTTGCTTGAGACCATGTTGCTCTTAGCCCAGAAGGAGAAGGATGCTGAGACAAGCGCTGAAGCCAGAAGAGTTGCTGCTCAGTTTGGATCACCATCGCTTAGCATCCCTGGAGAGACTGGCCTTAATGGTAATCCTGCCAAGCCTAGAGGAGGACCGATCCCTATTTCGATCCCAATGGACAATGTGAAACCCCACGAGCATTCTGCTACATCTGCTTGACACGGATCTGTGATGAGCGATGAAGATCCATATAACGCTTTCTTCATGCCACAACCAGCCAAACCTATTGTTGGAGATCTCCCGGACCCAGCTGTTGAGAGACTCCATGCTCTGGAAGAGAAATTCAAGTCCTTGGAGGTTCACGCTACTCCCGGTTTGGAAGCTGTTGAATGTTCTTGGTACCAGGTTTGGTGATTCCACAAAAATTCAAAGTCTCAGACTTTGACAAGTACAAAGGGATCAGCTTCCCGAGAACTCACCTCAGAGCTTACTGGCGCAAGATGGCTGCCCATATTAGTAATGATCAACTCCTGATTCATTACTTCCAAGATAGCCTCAGTGGGGCATCTTTGGAGTGGTATATGCAGCTAGAGAGAAGTCAGGTCCAATCTTGGAGAGATCTCGTTGTAGCCTTCCTTAGGCATTACCAATACAATAATGATCTACACCTAATCGCACACAGCTGCAAGACATGACTCAACGCAACAATGAGTCATTCAAGGAGTACGCCCAGTGGTGGAGAGAGCTAGCAGCTCGTGTCCAACCTCCTCTCCTCGACAAGGAGCTAATTGATATGTTTGTGGGAACTCTGCATACCTAATACATGGAAAAGATGGTGGGCTCCAGCTTCCCAACTTTTGTTGAGGTTGTCTCTATGGGAGAACGAATTGAAAGTCAGATCAGGAAACGAAAGCTACCTCGCGCCGCCAATGCTTCAGGTGGGATGAAGAAACCATATCCGAATCTCCCAAAGAAGCCAGAAGGGCATACCAATTCCATAATGGGAGGAGGAGGATATAGGGCACGTCCGTATGTTCCTATGCCTTATCATCAGGTTTCCGTTGTCATCCCAACACCATATCAACCACCGTATCAACAACAATATCAGCAGCTGTATCAACAGTCAGCTTATCAGCGGCCACATCAGAATCAACAGCAACGTGCTCCACCACAACAACGTCAACCTAACCAACAGTGGGCAAGGAGACCAGAAAGACATTTTGATCCATTTCCAGTACCATACAACAAGATCCTTCCCTACCATCTAAAGGATGGATCAATTGTTTTGAAGGAGCTAACACCCGCAACTCCACCCTACCCACCAGGCTACGACGCCAATGCTCATTGCGAGTATCACATGGGTTCCCCAGGGCACACAGTGGAGAATTGTAAATCCTTCAAACACAAGGTCGAAGATTTGATTGACAGTAAGGCAGTTACTTTCACGCTAGTTAGGCCAAACATTGAAACAAACCCCATGTCGGCGCATGCAGAGTCGAGTGAAGCTCGAAGATAAAGCTTCCCACCGGCCTGGACAAGCAGAGCAATTCCGCCAGTGAATCAAGAGATGAAGTCTTGTTTCTTTGAATGAAGGCAATCATTAGGCCATTTTTACCATTTCACACTTTTGTAATTTGTTCTTGTTTTTTTAAGTATTGTATGCTTTAAACATTTTTATTTGTATTCAGTCTTATCAATGGGATGATTATGCATATTTTGAATCAATCTTTCATAGTCACTCATCTATCACATTTGCAAATCACAAACACATACTTTTCCACCTCACCTTCTTTATCACATTATTGTTAGTAAATGTTGGAAGGAGGATGACGAAAACAAAATACTCATAATTGTTGATTGTATGCTTTCGGATAAAACCTTGTTGATGATGTACAGACATTTTTCCAAATCCCAAATACTAGAGAGATAAGGAGTTAATCCCTAGTCAACCACTTCGAGCCTAGAAGTATGAGTTTCTTTTGGATCTACAAAACCCTTACGCTTAACCTGGGGCATGGTAGTGTTCAGTTAATCTGACTATGCACTCAAATTACAAGATGAAACATCCCATACAAGGATCAATCACATGATATTCTTTGCACACATCTTGAAGTGTTGAGGAACCCATACAAATCCCAAATTTTATGTCGGTTGTTATTCAATGACCAATGACTTGGCAGTCATAATTTTCAAAAAAAAATCAAAAGAAAGAGCCCGCTAAGTCTAGCATCCTAAAAGAGACTTAGGCAAAAAACTAGGGCAATCCCGATGGATTAAAGCTTCAACAAGAGATCCATGCAAAAGTTAGGGATCAAAAATCGAAAGAGACAATAAAGGTCTTCAACAAAACAAAACAAAAATCCATGATCAGTATACCCAAATCAAAGGGTCACCAATATCCATGAAGAGCAAAATGAGATGACTGTCATTTCGAGGGATATTACACTATTGAACTCTCGCAAAAGTAAGTGTGTGTCGAATTAACTAACCGTAGGATTGGAGATCATCATGAAGAAGGGGTAGGTTAAAATAAACTTTGAGCCTTATATCCTTCTCTTTCAATAACCATGAACCAAGCCACATTACAACCTTCAAAAGACCTAATTGAGGTAGAGTTTATTCTGAAAGCATACTACAACAAGGTTACGTAAGCTAACTCCTAGAGATTTGCTAATATTCTATTCTCACTATATCATTCACACGCTAGCTAAAATCAACACCATGTTTGGACTCATGATCCATTCGTCATACACTACCACAACACTCCAAATGAATGATTGATTTTCAAAACTTGCATAACTGTTGCATTAAAATCACCATTTCTTAGATAACAATCCTTAATTGTCAGTCAGTACTTGACATCGAGAAAATTCCAACGAGGGGCAATTCAAGAAGCACTTGATCATTGGTGCTAACACGAATCAAAACCATCTCACAATCCTATGGATAAGGGGCATGGAATCTTTTGATCATATTGACATAAGAAGTAGTCAGTATAGGACAAATCTCCAAAGCATCGGTTGATCAAGGAGGAAAAACACTTCGATACTCAGTACATCTGGGGCAAGTCCCTCAAAGGCTAATTAGGGGCAGATTGTTGTAAGAGTCAGACGTTGGAGAAAACAGACTCAGGCCATGAGATAATCACTCCTAAAGGTTTCCTTTCAAGGAGGATTCCTGTGAACACCCAACGGAATGGGGCAAGACAAGTTGCAAGGGGTGAATTTCCTCCATATCTTCAAGTCAGTCAAGCAGACTACGTCAGACACTGGAAACTGCTTGAATTCACAACAAAAACGTCGAGAGTTCACGCTAGTACAACATCATATGTTGAACAAAAATCCTTGGGGCATGTCAAAGGCATAATCATCGTGCGTTGATTACGTCGCTATGCTCAGTTACAGGCTGGCCAAATACATCAGAAGAAGAAATCAAGATCTTCTCAAAGGCAAATGCACAACATATCAGCAAGAGATCAAACTTGGGGCACCAAGAGTATCCATACCAATTGCGTGTTCATCACATCATCAACTACTAAGTGTCGGGAAGTAAGATCTTCCCACCAACCAAAAGTCTAATCCACATTGACAATTACCAAAAAAGCCAAAGTCCACCTTGCTGGCATCCGCACAAATCAAATGCAACCAACGTTGGTTTCCCAAAAGTACATCGCCTTTGAAAAAAAAGGGGGTCAATCCCAAACAAACCAATTATCCTTTGCATACAAACATGCATCACATGCATACATTACGCATACATGACATTTATGCATATAACACAAGTCAAAATCCAAGGTTTAGTCTTAGGCATCCAGGCCAACCCTCAGTTGAGTCGTTGTTTTTTCTCTGAGTGGGTTCCTACCCTACTATTGGGCTTTCCCCATTAAGCTACATCCTTCAACCTTTTGTTGATAAGACGTTATCCTCAGCTAAGTAAAACATTGTTGCTTTAAACACTTACCTTGTTTCGCGTTGAGCGTCCCTCAATGAGTCATTTCCTGTAACCTTTTGTTGACAGAAATGAAACCTCCCCAAAGAATATTTATTCTACAACCTTTTGTTGTTGATACCCCCAAGACAGTATTACCCAGTAATGTTCCAATACTACCCAACAAGTCAGGTTTATTGAACTCTATCAGTAGCCCTATTTTTCCAAATATTTTTCTCACTTATCATCCTTTTGGTGAAAGTCCATTGAGGAATAATATTAATCATCACCCTGTTTACGATAATCGTTATCCTTTTGGTAACGGTAAATCCTTGACATTTGTAATCTTATCGTCATCCTTTTGATGTCTAGGATCCTTGAAGTTTTGGGTTCAACCTTCATCCTTTTGGTGAATGGAGACCTACCGTTATTTAAACTTATTGTCATCCTTTTGGTGATAATAGGTTTTGCTGTTTGAGATTGTTGTATCTTCGCGAGCATACTAATAAAAAACCTCCCATTTTTCCCTCCCGAGGTCTTCATCCATATCTATTACCAACTTTAATTACTCGAATAAAACAAACAAACATAAATTAACACTCAAATCGCAGAATTGAACTAAAAGGTTCCCGTTGAGTACAATAGACGTAAGGGGTGTTAATACCTTCCCCTTGCGTAATCCACTCCCGAATCCTAATATGGTTGCGACAACCATTATTCTATTTTTCTTAAAGGTTTTATCGATATTTTCCTATTCCTTCATTGGAATGAATAAAGTTCGGTGGCGACTCTGTTCGAACTAACATTTTTCCGCGTCCATCGCGAGGGATCGCATTTTTTGAGGTGCGACACTTCCTAAGGTCTAGACTATTCTATCAGGAATAAGTTAGAGACCAAATACTTGAGGGACATGGCCCAACTAGCAAACAAAGTTCAACATGTTGAACACCTGAAAGTTGAAAAGGCTAGGTCAAATTAATATCATAAAAAAATTAAAAGCCACCTATGTTAAGGTGGATGAGAATGATCAAGGATCTGACAGAAGTTGTGAATATGTCAAAGAAATAGAGGTTAATCTGGCCGAACTAAATCCAGAACCTCCTTACATCTGTAAGTTTTAAAACCTTCAAACGGATTTTTTTTAATAAAATCAAGTAAAAATGAGAAGTTTGTTACACAAATATATACATTTGATGTAACCAAGTGTTACAAATTTTTTGACATGTTAGTTTCTGATGGCCAAATTATAGTCCTAAAAGGGCTTAAGACGTCGTGATTATAACAAAGAAAGAAAAAAGGTTTATGTAAATTTCATAATTTCCTTGGTCATAAAACTTCTCAATGTGTGATTTTCAAGGATTTGATGCAGAACACACTGAAAGATGGAAGGATAAAGTTTGTTGATTAACAGAAGCCTCAAACATAAAGTGATTTAGACCCCTCAAAGGTTTAAGAATCCCTTTTCGTCAAACTTATGGAATTTATGATGGTTGATATTGTTGAAGGCCTCGATACAAAGGTGGATGAAGTAAGTATGCTTGACTATACTGAGAAGATGAAGGTGGTTTACCCTAAAGTCGAGGAAGAAATAATTGACTTCCTAAATAGGTGAAAAATCAAAGGCTCAGAGGTGATGCTTTGTCCATGCTGCAGTGAATTATTTGACAAAGAGGATGCTAATGAGCTAGAGAAGGTTGCACCCCAGTAACCAAGAAAGGGGAGTAAATACAATAGGAAGGACAAATTTGTCTTTTACAAAAGAGGAGTCCATCATATCACCTACCAACGTTCCCATGGGTGAGGGGGTTATGCATGCACAAAAAGCAAACACATATCAATGAACATGGATATTGATTGAGGTTGGTCCGAATTCATCGAACCATGATAACCCTCAAGTATAAAAGTGTTGATATACTTCAAAAAACTACCTGAGCAAAAACCTTATGACCAGGACCCAATGTAGAAGGCACTAGCACAAGAAAAAGGTTGCCTTTGAAGCTAAAAGCTCAAGTAAGAGTGGCAGTTGCCAAGCCATGACTGAAGTTCAGAGAACGAAAAGGCATGTGAAACAAAGATTGTTTCCTCCTCTGCCACCCGTGGAAAACTCCAAGGAGAAATAGACCATACAGAATGAAGATGAAAACATTGAAATAAATAAGTTTGATTTTGGTTCTGAAAAGAAGAACTACATATAATATGTAACATTATCTATGTGTTACCCATAAAGTTCAATCAAATCACTGAGGTGACTGAGAGGAGGACATTGGATTGGTTGAGGAGTTGTTAGCTTAAAATTTCGATGCCCATTTTAGAGTTACCAAAATTAAAATCCCATGTGAAGATGTTTTCGACCAATGAAGATGTTTTCGACCGAATCTGATATTAGGAAGATCTAGTCGAAAGTCTCTGGGTGAGAAGGGCTAGCGTGCAATTAGGATTTAGAAACATTTCGTTAAATGTTTTGAAGACGGTTTCGACTGGAGATTCAAAATTCAAATAAAGGAGGAAACTTTGTTCTTATCTGAAACTGTTGAAGGTACACGTGGAGCCTAATGGATAGTTGTACCCATGCAAAGTGCCATGTGTCTCGACGTGATTGAGGGGCCGCTAGAAACAATTATTTTGATTGAGTATAAATAGAGGGTCTTAGCATTAGGATCAGGGTGTCAAATTATGTACAGAGTTTGTAAAATTTACCAAGTACCCGTGTGGAGAGAAACGGTAAATCAAGAAATGTATGCTCATTCTACACCATTGTCAGTTACTTTGAAGTAATACAATTTGTCACTATTTTTCAGAATACCCCTTTATTTCAATTATTCATCTTTATTGCAAGTTATATTCATTTATTTTACAATCTCTCTCTTTAATTTGTGTTAGTCTTTTACTGTCTGAGTTTTTTCATTAATCACCATTACTGCAAACACTGTCGAAGTGTTCATATTTACTAGAATTTAATTTAAATAATTAGCACATGTCCTAGGATCAAGTTGATTGATCCTGTAAGTAACCAAATTTAGTAATTTGGAAGATCAGCGGTTGTTTACTAATTTTCACGGTAAACAAATTGGCACGCCCAGTGGGACCGTGCTAATGTTTTTAGAAAATTGAAATTGTTTTTTATTTCTGGTTGTTTATTCATTTGCTCCTTTTTTTTTGAAAGAATTCCTTGTATGTTATTAAGGAGTGGTAAAGTAACCATAACCAACGAACACAAACCAAGGAGAAAATCCACTACGAGAATGGCAGATTTAAATGCGCTAGATAACCAAAATTCTCAAAATCCATCAACCAACAATATACCACCCTCTTCTTCTTCGATATTGGCGAACACGGGCATAATGCATGTGTCTGAAACGGTTCCATCTATGGCAAGTTCGATGCCAACACATTTGATTCCCCATACTTAACCAATTTTAACTTACATTGGGCCTATGGGGCCTCCCCCCCACACCCACCAATTGGAAATGTTCCAAACAAGCCTTTGGTACCCCTGGTTTCTCTATACCATTTGGTGGTCGAGAACAGCCGTATGGAATGCCAACTTTAGTGATGGAAAGTTTACACAATGCTGGTTCAACCTTCTCGGAACCAGTAGTTAACATAAACTCTCCAGTACAAGGGTCCGGGGTTAACATGGATCGAAACAACTAGTCTTCTGGTTTGAGACACCAGACACAAATACCCAACCTTACTAATAATTTCGTAGCAGTATGGAGACAACAGATGGACGAAAGCAACCATGAGATGGTCCAAATGCTTACCCAAACATTGACCACCGTATTAAATCCTCTGATTCAAAATACGACTCAGTCGAACTAACAGATGACAACACAGGTGGCGTGAATGTATGAATTCCTGGGTGTACCACATCCTTATTGAATTGTTAGTTAAGGATGGTCAAATGGTAGTACCCTCGGGTGCTAAAGTGTCTCCTTTATAACAAAGAAAGAAAATAGGGTTTTGCAAGTACCATAGTTTACTGGGTCATAAAACATCTCAATGTTTTTTTCCAGGGATCTTATGCAGAATGCCATCCAAGAAGGAAGACTCAAGTTTGGAGACAAACCTCGGAGCCAAATGAAGATCGACTCTGATCCTCTGCAAGTGGTTGATGCCCACTATACGGAGCTAGAGGAAGTGAACTTGGTCGAAGTCACTGACGATTTCGACATGACCGAAGTCACTGAAGACTTCATCAATGAACTTGTCATGGCTAGGATTTCTGAACATCTTGATCCGGAATCTTTTAATGACTTTATTTGGGAAGCTGTGGGAGATTCCTCTAACAAGAGTGTTGATGTCTTCGACACTGGAATCACAAAAGATTCTAATATGATGATAGTCACCAAGGAAACCGTTGATGGTTTCGTGCAGATAGATAAGGCCACTGGAGGCCTTCAATTACAATTCCAGAAGTTGGACATCACTGAAGATGTCAACATGGAGGTTAATATATCCCAGGAGACCTCCATAGAAGTTGACAATGAGTGTCAATAGGAAGAATCTGATAAAATAGCCTTCCCTAAAGAGGACGAAACGTTGTTTGATTTCCTCCGAAGGTGTCAGAAGAAGCAATCAGAAGTCATGTTGTGCCCTCGGTGCAGTGATGTGTTCGAGAAGAAGGCGACCTAAAACCTCGAGGGAGTAAGGAGGGCAAAACACCAAGGGGGTTACAAAGCTTTTCAATATAAACAGGTTGTTCAACCCATAAGGGCTTTCGACCCAAGGAGATACTATGATCCAAGACGACCGATGGTGAAACTTGGTGAAGCAAAGCAAAAAGGTCCTGCTACTAAACCCATATCTTTCAAACCCAGTGATAAAGCTTCAAATGGGAAGTGGGTAAAGCCAGTTGGTCGAGCATTAAGTTATTTTCTTTTGGGATTGAAGTTGTTTAAGAAGTCTCTTGAGGGAGTTTTTCTTAAGTGCCTCAGTAAATCAGAGGCATATTTAGCCCTTTTGACTGTCCATAGTGGGGCATGTGGGGCACACCAAGTTGGTCATAAGATGAAATGACTCTTATTTCGCTAAGGGATTTATTGGCCTACCATGCTGAAAGATTGCATCGAATTTGCAAAAGGATGCCAAGAATGTCAGGTACATGCATGCATACAACATGTCCCTGCGAGCGAATTACACTCGATAATCAAGCCTTGGCAATTCAGAGGTTGGGATTGGATCTAATTGGGGAAATTTAACCACCATCATCTAAGAATCAAAGGTATATCCTGGTGGGCATTGATTATTTTATGAAATGGATCGAAGTTATACCTTTACCAAATGTAAATCAGGAAGATGTGATCAATTTTATCCAGAAACATATTATTTATAGATTTGGAATCCCAGAGACTGTCACAACAGATCAAGGGTCAGTATTCACTGGTCGAAAGGTGCAAGAATTTGCTAAAGAAATGGGTTTTAAATTGTTAACTTCGACGCCATATTATGCTCAGGCTAATGGACAGGTCGAAGATGTTAATAAGGTTATTATTGCTTTAATTAAGAAGAATATAGGGAAGGAGCCTAGAAATTGGCACAAAACTTTATATCAGATTTCGTGGGCATGTCGTACTTCTCCCAAAGAAGCCACGAATTCGACCCCATTTTGACTGACCTTCGGTCATGATGCAGTTTTACCAGTATAAGTTTACCTACAATCCACAAGAATTCAAAGGCATCATGAAATTCCATCAGAGTCATATTGGAACATGATGCTGGATGAATTAGTTGATCTAGATGAAGAAAGACTAAATGTCTTGGAGTTATTAAAATGACAGAAGAAGAGAGTAGAAAACTCTTATAACAAGAAGATAAAAATCAAAACAGTTTTGCCTAAAAACTTGGTCTAGAAAGTGATCCTTCCAATGGATCGAAAGGATATGACCTTAGGGAAGTGGTCTCCAAAGTGGGAAGGCCCTTTTCGAATTTTGCAAGTGTTTTCTAATGGTTTCAATAAGATTGAGGAACTTAATGAAGATAAGAGAATCTTGAAAGTAAATGGGAAATATTTGAAAAAGTATAGGTCAGTACTCCAAGAGATAAAAATAAGAAACGAGTAATTATGTATACGTTAATCAGAGCCAATATGGTAAAAGTGCCAAAATGGTTTGCAGTTGATTTAAAGGCCCAAAGGGATAATATTAATTACAATAAAGACTTATATTTCATTACATCAAAATAGGAAAAAATGGAAAGGAGACTAAAACTAGAAAGGAAGATTGTCCTTGAATTGAAGGTACTTTGCTTTAAGAAGTTCCAAACATTTCTCACATAAAGACCTTTTCGACTGGAGAAGCTTGATTTCAGATTCCAGTTTTTGAGCTTTTTCGACGAACTCCATGCCGAATTCTAGTTCTTTAGCCATCAAAGCATCATCGAAATCAAGGAGTTCACTTGTGCTTCTTTTGGCTTCAGAGATATTTGCCTGTAGTTCTTCTATTTGTTTTCTCCACGAAGCAATATCATGATCATGGCCTTCGATCTTCTCTTTACTCTTTTTCTTTGTCTGCTCTAATTCCATTGCCTTGTTGGTTAACTCAGTGGCGGCATCCCAGAAAGCTGCTTCAGAACCCGTTTTCTTTTCGATCTCTCTTGTTATATGAGGTAGTAGCTTATGATCTTCGACAACTTGGTCGATCATATTGCCTACCTCTAAGATAACATTGGCCACTTCAGGAGAAGCTTCTATAAGATTGACTTGATTAAGAGGAGCCCTCAAGGTCAAAGGGGCAGAAGGATCATCCAACAGCAGCAGGAACAAATCTCCTTTAAAGATCTTGTCCTTAATTTTTGAAAGCACTTCACCTGTAGGCGTACTCGAAGGTTGATCGTCAGGTGCCGAAGTAGTGCTAAGGCTTTTCTCAGAAGAACTTTCCTTGTAGGTTAAAATAGCCTTCATATATTCAAAGGGTTGGCTTCATTTTAAAATAGCCAGTTCTTCTGCAGAGAGACCCACAATATTACTTGTCGAAACTCTGCCTGTCAGAATAGATGCAATGGTTGGAGTAGTAAGAGTTTGACTTTGAGTCTGTCATTCGCCTATGTCTTAGCCTCCCTCGTCATTATCTTCCCCTTCTTTGGAGCCTCCATCATCGTCACCAACAGGGCATGGGGTCTGGTTACCTTCGTCCTCTTCCTCCATCACTGTATCTTCGTTGTTGTCACCCTCTTACTGGGGATTGACCGTCCCTTCGACATTGCGTGAATCGTCTCCAGGAATGTCTCCATCTTGAAATTCTTCATCCACCAGCATGGTGTCTTGGTTCACTCTAGCGTCGTCTTCTTCGTTCGAACTAACTTCATGATCGGAATCGCTGTTGTGAGAGTATCAAGCCCGCCAGAAAGAGGTTGATTGATTTCACTCATTGAGATTTTTTCAGATGACGATCGATAGGTGGTTTCTCCAGCGCTATTTAAGACATCTGCTATAAAAGTTGGCGTGGAGGAAGTTGTAGCTTTGGTTCGAACGGTAGTACCTGCACCATCCTGAAATCAAAATAATCGAAAAATGAGTGGTGAAAGACAGTAAAACAACTAATTAAGATAGAGTGAAATTTGTTTTACCTTGTCCCCTTCAACCCCAGGATTGGAGCTATAACTTTCACTTTGAGTCACCGCTATCTTCGCCATATCTTCAGGGGTATGGTCTTGGATGGTAAGTGCAAAAGGCCTTTTCTTGGAAAGTTTTGTTGGAGGCTGGCTCGAAGCGTCAATAATCGTTGGTTGATGTTTTCTCTTCCTGGAGGTTAGGTCAAGCATAGGTGACAGATCCTCTTCGTCAGAATCTATTATGAAAAGGGTTTCTATGGGTTTATTTTGGATTTTTATGGGGGTTAGAGGAGGTTTTCGAGCGGCCTGAATTGAGTATTAGAGTGTCATTACCATTAAACATAACAAAGAGTAAAAAAGGGCAAGACAAAAATATACCTTTATGGGACCCTAGTAGCTAAAAGAAAATAACATAAAGCAATTAGTGTAAGTTAAGGGTAAATACCCTAAAAGAGGGGTATGCTTCGAGGAAAACCTTTCGTGTCACACCTTCATATATGTCTGATTCGATGTGAAAATCTTTGATCCCTATATGAAGACGCCCTTTGAAACTGTCTAGAGTATGCTTAGTCGTAACCACCCGCTGGGCTTTTTTCTGGGACTGATGTCGAAGTATCTTAATGGAGTCCCCACAGATAAACCAGTCTAGAAATGGAGGGGCAAGGGCCACTCCAAAGTCAGCATTAGGCAACAGATGAAATTTTGGAGGAAACAATTCAAAAGCCATTTCGTAGCGTTTCTCATGAGGAACGTACGAAGGAAATGTTAGAGTTTCCATTTTCTTTGAAAAATGTTCTTTGAGCGTGACAGCTGCTTCGCGGATGGTTCGACTAAGATCATCAGGCCTATAGGCAATTTCAAAGTAATTTTGAAAAGCTTAGATTTGTTTGATAAGCGTGTAAGTACCTTTTTTGGTCTTTTCCTGCACAAGAAGAAAAGCTTTGTTAAAATGTTGGATAAAGGAAGAGACATCATATAAGTCTTCAGTATAGTATTTGTTCCACCATCTCCCGAATCTCGAGTGCAGAGGAAGTTAGGCTCGAATGAGAGAGGAGTGAGTTGGGTCCTGCAGTATATCTGGCTATCTGCTTAAGAGAGGTGGTTTTATTGTGGACCGTGTTGTAGAGAAGGAGGCTACCCTTTTATCATACAGGCACTTCGGGAGAGCCTGAATTAGCCCAAACTGTCGAGCAATAAGTTTGGGTTGATAGGCAATCAAATTAACCTAAACCTTCGAGGGGTTTAATCGAAGGGTTAAGATCATAAGGATAAAAAAGGCTTCTCAAATCAGTAGAGACTATGTCTCTCGTTTTTTTGGAAGGAGATGGGAAAGGCCTTATAAACCATTCTGGACCATACTTTCTGGCAGCAAATGGGACCATGCTCGAAGTAACAACATGGCGCTTGGCGAACATCATTACAAAGCCCATGAAAGTTGGTCGAAGGGCTTGTCCTTCGTCATTGGGAGTCAGCTGGGCCAGTCGAATTCGTTTGATCCTTCTGTTTTTTACTTCCTCGGCCTCTTCATCAACGAGGCCTTTATTCGGTAGACTTGCCTCGAATGTGGCATTAAGCCAGAGTTGTAATAACCAAAAGGGACTAGAGAGGAGGAGATTCCCTTTTTCACCCAAGTTCTTCAATTGAGTGACTCCATCACTCAATGATTCATAGAGGCTTACCAGTATCATTTCACTTAGGCAAACGTTATGTCCAACATGTAGTTAGTTCGCCAGGGTGAAATATTTTTTGGCAACTTGTAGAAACTTCGAGCAGAATACAGAATAAGACAACCACATAGATAAGAAACCTATGTGTTCTACATCAGAGACAGTGTTAGTGTCTTTGTCATGATAATGTACGATGTCAGTCGAATATGCTTCTCGAGAGGTCGAAAAGAATATGGTATCTTAAGAATCAATCTCAGGGTCGTACGTGTGTCCAGTGGGTTTTAGCCCTGTGATTGCGGCTAAGTCGAAAAGTGTTGGTGTAGCCATGCCACATGGGAGGTGGAAAGTATAATGTCTACTATCCCAGAAATACAATGAAGAAACCAACATGGATGCACTATACTTCAATCCTACCTTCGACAACATGATCATGTCGTAAATTCCCATGTCTTTCCATTTTTAGGCTTTGGTTTTCTCTATTTTCTTTAACCATTCCAAATAATTTATTCGGTCTTTGAATGAAGGGGTAGCGTGAAAAACTCTAAATCTGTTGTTCATGAACCTCAAATCTATGGTTTCACTAGTGTTTTGGTTTTCAGTGGCGGTTAGTTCAACCCTAGATTTTTTCGCTTTCCCTATGGGCTTGCATTTATGGTAAGAGGGGAAATATTCTTTACGTTTGCTAAAATATATGTCTAAATCAGTTAAAGGCCCAGATAATGTATGAGTGTTTCCAAAAATAGAAACAGGGATAAGCACCTGAGAAACGTAGATCCTGTGTTATTCCTCCGTTTTTGGTTCTGGGATATATTGTTGATTACCCACCGTTACTGGATTATGCAATGTGGTGAAAGGAGAAAGCTCTAAAATCTTCTTGGGAGCTTTTGATTTGACAGTTGTGGTCTTGATAGCTATGCTCACTTCTTTAGGGGTTTTGCTTGAAGTTGCCATCTTCGTTGAAAGTTGGAAGAGAAAAAGATAATTTGGGTTTTGGTTAAAGATGGTTTGAGGATGAATAGCTAGAGCGTTTGAAAGTTCAGAAAGCGTAAAATGTGAAATTGGTAAGTTTGTGACTTTTATAAGCAGGCTTGGGAGAAAAAATGCTTCAAATCAGCATTGATGGTTGACAGGTTAGTAGGACACGTGTCTTCCTTGGATCGTAAGATGGAGTGGTGGTAATTAATGTCTAAACCCACGATTTCCTAGAGTCTATGAAACATGATGATTGAAAAGATTCGGTTGTGGGCTGAAGAGACATGGTTAGGAGAAAGGTAATGATGACTCTGACATCATCAAACAACTGGGAAAAACTGAAATGTTTTGCAACATTGGAATCTTTGGCAATGTGTCAGAGTTGTCCAAGGCGTCGAAGCATGTTCTCAAAAAATGTCTTTTTCTCCTATATGTCGAAAATAACATTTTTGGGGGGCAATTTGTTAGCTCATAATTTCGACACCCATTTTAGAGTTATCAAAATGGAAATCCCACGTGAAGATGTTTTTGACCAATGAAGATGTTTTCGACCGAATATGATATTAGGAAGATCCAATCGAAAGTCCCTGGGTTAGAAGGGCCAGCGTGCAGTTAGGACTTAGAAATATTTCTTTAAATGTTTTGAAGACGATTTCGACTGGAGATTCAAAATTCAAATAAAGGAGGGAACTTTGTTCTTATTTGAAACTATTGAAGGTACATGTGGAGCCTAATGGATAGTTGCCCCCATGCAAAGTGTCATGTGTCTCGACGTGATTGAGGGGCCGTTAGAAACAATTATTTTGATTGAGTATAAATAGAGGGTCTTAGTGTTAGGATCAGGGTGTCAAATCGTGTACAGAGTCTGTAAAGTTTATCAAGTACCCGTGTGGAGAGAAACGGTAAGTCAAGAAATGTATTTTTCTGACCTCAAATGAATTTTTAATGAATTATTGAAAATGGAATGAATTAAAGAAAATAAAAGGAAAATGAAATAAAACCAAAAATGTTGAGCCACCGGATCCAAACTCATTAATTGACGTGGCACACTGCACGACATGGATCTGATGATGCATGGTAGGCTCAAGTCAAACGCGCAACACAATGGATTAAAGCAAGTAATTAAAACGGATGATCAAGATTAGATCGTAAAAGGGAGATCCAAGGGCCATGAGCATCACACATGGCGGTGGCGGTGGAAACCACTGTCTTCTCCGGCCAACCACACAAACTCCGGCTAGAATTGCAGGAAAATAAACCTCAACGAAAATGGAAAACAAGGACATGGAAATAAAGCTCTTGTGATGTAGATCATCATTGTACCATTGGATTTCTTTCAATCTTCCTATATTAAGATAAAGATGAAGGAGAAAATCATGGTATCCACACGGATTGTTCATGAAATGGCAAATTGAATGCACCAAAGGCTTGCCTCAGGTATGAGGACTTCAAAGAACCACCAAAACACAAGAAAACTACATTGAATTAGGAGTTTCAGATCCAAAAAGTTTGAGTTTATACCTTCAAATTGGTGAGCTTCTGGTCACGAATTCTTCAAACTTCTTGCTCCTCTTTGATCTCTGAATGTAGGGGAGATGATAGGCTAAGGAATTTGGCTTTGAAATTCAACTAATGTTGCTGAATTTCAAGCTCGAAAATCTAAAAAATTATGAGTGATTCCTTTGGTGAGGGTTATGGTTTCAGTTCTGCAGCATATGGGATCTCCAAAAGGTTATGAAATGAAGCTCATGAGGCCCTTATTTATAGGTGAATGCATTTGAGTTCATACTTTGCTCATGTGCATGGGATTTGAAAATTTGAGTGCATGGGCCTTTGTGGACGTGTGAAAGGCCCATGGATGGCTGAAGGAGCTTGCTGAGTTCACATAGAAGGCATGTGGTCATGTACATTGGATGGAAAGGACTTGCATTTCAAGTTTCAACATAAAATATCAAGAATGCACATAAATGAAAAGAAATTCAAAACTCAAAAATGGTAGACCCCAAGGACTATTGTGAGTAATGGTTGGAAAGCTATTGAAATAAGGAACAAAAGTCATGATGGGAAAAAATCATTTGGCATGTGCAAATTGATCAAAACTGGCTTGGAAAATTCAAGTATAAAACATATTCTAATCACTTTGAAAAATTAACCCAAAAGTAAGCTTGGTTAAACCCCTCTTTCCACATGATACACGCTTCAAATGAAAACATCTCCAACATCAAAGTTGTATGTATTTTCAAGATGGTAAATCTAGACTCAAAGTTTGTATCATTTGGATTTTCTATGAAAAAGTTATGGGCATTTGAAGTTGGGTACATTTTCAAATTCAATGAATTAGGTCCAAGATGACCTATAATGTTTTGCATTATCACATGTATTTACTTTAGGATTATGAAGTTTTGTCCAACATAACATTTGAAGTAGACATCTCAAGCTTTCCAATTACTTTTGTATCACCCCAAAATCATAAAAATTAAGGAAGTTATTCCCTTGGAAAGTTGACCCAAAATTAGGGTTTCAGTCAAAATGACCTATAATGTTTTGAAATGAATGATGACCTTCTAAGTTTCAAATGGATTTTTTATGAACATGAAAGTTGTTCATATGATTATTAGGAACATTTTTTATTTTGGGGTCATCTTCATTTAACAAACACATAAAAAAGTATAGCTCATTGAATCTTAGCTTAGTCATATGACTTGACTGATCAACTTTTCAAACTCAAACTTCCAATATTGATGAATAAATGATTGAGGGGCCTCAAATAGGCTCATGTATGAATAAAATGATAAATTAAAGAACTTCCCTTGATTAAATTTGATTAGAGGTTGAGATTGCTTCATGGGCAAGGCACAATCAAAGCATTGTGAAATTAGGGTTTCCTTGGGAAACAATCTTCAATCCCTTTGGGTTATCTTGATCAAATTGGAAAATTGAGATACTTGGGAGACATATATGATGATTAGGAACTTTGTGGACCATTTTCATGCTTTTTCTCTTCTTCATCTAGCCATTACATTGGGCATAGGAGCCTCTTAGGAGCATTGTGGAGCACATGATCACTTGAGCTTCAAAACAAAAAGAGTTAGTGACATATTTATGTGCTATTGGTTAGTAATCAAATAATAAAAGCAATAACATATAATACAAGCATGCTTGGTGATCTCAAAACACTCAAACAAGTCCCAACCCTAAGGTTAAGGAGCCAAACATGCTATGATCCTTGAGGCAATGCACTTGTGCAATAACATGATGCCATGAGGGATCTTAGGGTCAAAATTAGGGTCTTACAGAGTGTCATTACCATTAAACATAACAAAGAGTAAAAAGGGGCAAGACAAAGATATACCTTTGTGGGCTTGCTACCTCCCTCAGTCTTTGATTCGACTGGCCTTCTGATTATTGTTTTCTTGGGTGGGACCCTAGTAGCTAAAAGAAAATAACATAAAGCAATTAGTGTAAGTTAAGGGTAAATAGCCTAAAAGAGGGGTATGCTTCGAGGAAAACCTTTCGTGTCACACCTTCATATATGTTCGATTCGATGCGAACATCTTCGATCCCTATATGAAGATTCCCTTTGAAACTGTCTAAAGGATGCTTAGTCATAACCACCCGCTGGGCTTTTTTCTGGGACTGATGTCGAAGTATCTTAATGGAGTGTCCACAGATAAACCAGTCTGGAAATGGAGGGGCAAGGGCCACTCCAAAGTCAGCATTAGGCAGTGGAGGAAATTTTGGAGGAAACAATTTGAAAGCCATTTCGTAGCGTTTCTCATCAGGAAGAAAAGCTTCGTGATTTGTTTGATAAGTAATTTTGAAAAGCTTTGTATTTGTTTGATAAGTGTGTATGTACCTTTTCTGGTCTTTTCCTGCACAAGAAGAAAAGCTTTGTTAAAATGTTGGATAAAGGAAGAGACATCATAGAAGTCTTTAGTATAGTATTTGTTCCACCATCTCCCGAATCTCGAGTGCAAAGAAAGTTAGGCTCGAATGAGAGAGGAGTGAGTTAGGTCCTGCCAGTATATCTAGTTATCTGCTTAAGGGCGGTGGTTTCATTATGGACCGTGTTGTAGAGAAGGAGGCTACCATTTTTATCATACAGGCACTTTGGGAGAGCTTGGATTAGCCCAAACTGTCGAGCAACAAGGTTGGGTTGATAAGCGATCAAAGTAACTTGTAACTTCGAGGGGTTTAATCGAAGGGTTAAGATCATAGGGGTCAAAAAGGCTTCCCAAATCAGTAGAGATTTTGTCTCTCGTTTTTTGGAAGATGATGGGAAAGGCCTTGTAAACCATTATCGACCATACTTTCTAGCAGCAAATGGGGTCATGCTCGAAGTAAAAACATGGCGCTTGGCGAACATCATTACATAGCCCATGAAAGTTGGTCGAAGGGCTTGTCCTTTGTCATTGGGAGTCAGTTGGGCCAGTCGAATGCCTTCAATCCTTTTGTGTTTTACTTCCTCAGCCTCTTCATCAACGAGGCCTTTATTCGGTAGACTTGCCTCGAACATGGCATTAAGCCAGAGTTATAATAACCAAAAGGGACTAGAGACAAGGAGATTCCCTTTTTCACCCAAGTTCTTCAATTGAGTGACTCCATCACTCAATGATTCATAGAGGCTTGCCAGTATCATTTCACTTAGGCAAACGCTATGTCCAACATGTAGTTGGTTTGTCGGGGTGAAATATTTTTTGGCAACTCGTAGAGACTTCGAGCAGAATATAAAATGAGACAACCACAGAGCTAAGAAAGATATGTGTTCCACATCAGAGACGGTGTCGATGTCTTTGTCATGATAATGTGCGATGTCAGTCGAATACGCTGCTCAAGAGGTCGAAAAGGTTATGGTATCTTAAGAATCAATCTCAGGGTCGTACGTGTGTCCAGTGGGTTTTAGCCCTGTGATAGAGGCTAAATTGAAAAGTGTTGGTGTAGCCATGCCGCACGGGAGGTGGAAAGTATAATGTGTACTATCCTAGAAATACAATGAAGAAACCAACATGGATGCACTATACTCTAATCCTACCTTCGACAACATGATCAGGTTGTAAATTCCCATGTCTTTCCAATTTTAGGCTTTGGATTTCTCTATTTTCTTTAACCATTCCAAATAATTTGTTCAGTCTTTGAATGAAGGGGTAGCGCGAAAAACTCTAAATTCGTTGTTCATGAACCTCAAATCTATGGTTTCACTAGTGTTTTGGTTTTCAACAGCGGTTAGTTCAACCCTAGATTTTTTCGCTAGCCCTATGGGCTTGCATTTATGGTAAGAGGGGAAATATTCTTTAAGTTTGCTAAAATATGTGTTTAAATCAGTTAAAGGCTCAGATAATGCATGAGTTTTTCCAGAAATGGAAACAGGGATAAGCACCTGGGAAGCGTAGATCCTGCGTTGTTCCTCCATTTTCGGTTCTGGGATGTATTGTTGATTACCCACCGTTACTGGATTATGCAATGTGGTGAAAGGAGAAAGCTCTGAAATCTTCTTGGGAGCTTTTGATTTGACAGTTGTGGTGTTGATAGCTATGCTCACTTCTTTAGGGGTTTTGCTTGAAGTTGCCATCTTCGTTGAAAGTTGGAAGAGAAAAAGATAATTTGGGTTTTGGTTAAAGATGGTTTGAGGATGAATAGCTAGAGCGTTTGAAAGTTCAGAAAGCGTAAAATGTGAAATTGGTAAGTTTGTGACTTTTATAAGCAGGCTTGGGAGAAAAAATGCTTCAAATCAGCATTGATGGTTGAAAGGTTAGTAGGACACGTGTCTTCCTTGGATCGTAAGATGGAGTGGTGGTAATTAATGTCTAAACCCACGATTTCCTAGAGTCTATGAAACATGATGATTGAAAAGATTCGGTTGTGGGCTGAAGAGACATGGTTAGGAGAAAGGTAATGATGACTCTAACATCATCAAACAGCTGGGAAAAACTGAAATGTTTTGCAACATTGGAATCTTTGGCAATGTGTCAGAGTTGTCCAAGGCGTCGAAGCATGTTCTCAAAAAATGTCTTTTTCTCCTATATGTCGAAAATAACATTTTTGGGGGGCAATTTGTTAGCTCATAATTTCGACACCCATTTTAGAGTTATCAAAATGGAAATCCCACGTGAAGATGTTTTTGACCAATGAAGATGTTTTCGACCGAATATGATATTAGGAAGATCCAATCGAAAGTCCCTGGGTTAGAAGGGCCAGCGTGCAGTTAGGACTTAGAAATATTTCTTTAAATGTTTTGAAGACGATTTCGACTGGAGATTCAAAATTCAAATAAAGGAGGGAACTTTGTTCTTATTTGAAACTATTGAAGGTACATGTGGAGCCTAATGGATAGTTGCCCCCATGCAAAGTGTCATGTGTCTCGACGTGATTGAGGAGCCGTTAGAAACAATTATTTTGATTGAGTATAAATAGAGGGTCTTAATGTTAGGATCAGGGTGTCAAATTGTGTACAGAGTCTGTAAAATTTATCAAGTACCCGTGTGGAGAGAAACGGTAAGTCAAGAAATGTACGTTCATTCTACACCATTGTCAGTTACTTTAGTAATATAATTTTTCTCTATTTTTTAGAAATACTTCTTTATTTCAAATATTCATCTTTATTGCAAGTTATCTTCATTTCTTTTACAATCTCTCTCTTTAATTTGTGTTAGTCTTTTACTATCTGAGTTTTTTCATTAATCACCATTACCGCAAACACTGTCGAAGTGTTCATATTTACTAGAATTTACTTTAAACAATTAGCACATGTCTTAAGATCAATCTGATCCATCCTGTAAGTAACCAAATTTAATAATTTGGAAGATCAGCGGTTATTTATCAATTTTCACGGTAAACAGGTGTACACTATATACATTAAAAAATAAAATCTTATAAGGTTATTAATCAAACTATACATTTTGTTTAGCATAAAACACATCAAAATATCTTCATTAAAATATAGTAAATGAAAAAGGATAAAAAAATAAAACTTACAAGGTAAAACAATCCTAGCATATAGGTAGAGGAACACCATTCCACTTCTTAAGACAATCCAACATAGGATCAATAAAATTTCCATCACATAAATTTGAGAAAAACTTATCACATTCCTCACCAAGTGACTTAATTTTCTCAGTAGTAAACTTGTCCCCAAAATTTTCCTCATAAACTTTTACAATGTATAAGACCTAGATTCGCTAATCCTATTAGAAATACTTTCTTGGTACAAACATTAAAAGCAAACCTATATGCCAAATTATAAGAAAAACTAAAAAACAGCAAAACCCATTACAAAAATAACCTTCAACTATAACAAAAACAATATAACAGACATGATAGCAGCGGGAATCGATACATCTGCATCTGTAATTGAGTGGGCGTTATCTGAACTTTTAAGGAATCCAAGAATAATGAAAAAACTTCAAGATGAGATACAAAATGAGATAGGACATATGAGAATGGTTGAAGAGAAAGATTTGAAGAATTTAAGTTACTTAGATATGGTTGTTGATGAGATATTAAGACTTTATCTGGTTGGACCCTTACTAATCCCTCGTGAATGTAGAGAGAATATAATAATTGATGGTTATTTTATAAAGGAAAAGACACGAGTTATAGTAAATGCATGGGCAATAGGGAGAGATCATGATGTTTGGTCACAAAATGCTGAAGAGTTTTATCCCGAAAGATTTATCAAAAAGAAAATGAATTTTCATGGACAAGAGATGGAGTGTATATCATTTGGTTCTGGTCGGAGACGTTGTCCTGGGATTCATTTGGGTTTGATTACGGTAAAATTGATTTTAGCTCAATTGGTGCACTGTTTTAGTTGGAAACTTCCACATAGTATTACTCCTTCAAATTTGAACATGGAAGAGAAATTTGGACTCACTATACCTAGAGCTCAACACTTGCACGCAATACCGAGTTATCGTCTAGCATGTGATGACAAATTTGAATAGTTTTAAGGAGGACAATCATATATCATCATGAGAGAAATTGTGTAATACTATAGATTGTTTTACAATAAATTAATGAATACTGTTTGTTCTTTGTGCTGCAACAATCAAAGGTTGATTGTATTTTGGCTAAATAATTTTATATTCATGTGGACTTTAGCCAATTTTTCGTAGGAAACATATTTCACATAGATTCTCTTATTGATAACGGTCCTCAACTAAAACTTTTGTAGATAATTATTATGGTAGGTAGATCTTATGGTAAATTTGCAGGTAAACCTGCAAAAAAAAATATCTGCTTGTAAACCAGCAATTAAATCCGTAGGTATACCAGTCATCACATATTTAGTCATTCTTGTTTTCCTACATAGTAATTTCATGAAATAACATTGTATAACTAATGTGTCTCGGGTCTTAGAATCTATTTATTTTCACGATGTGCTTTTGAATGATTTCTAAGTTTAAGTAAACTTGTGTTTCATCATGTTCTGCTATAACTTATCATCATGCATACTAATTAGTAGCTGTGGTATCACACATTTTGTCAAAAATAAAATGTGTTTCATAAAGAGTTTAATTTGTCAATTTAGTAGCTATAATTTAAATGTCAATAAAAATATATATTAACTTTTTTTATGAGACTCTTATCAATTAAAAAAAACATGATGTAACACCCTAATATCCCAACTCTCTATTTATAAAATGATTTCATTAAATTTTACAAATAAGGCATTACACATTCTTCACCAAACACTTTATTCAATAAAATATCAAATTTATAAGCGCAATAAAAATGCCATTTAACATAATAAGTCTCCATACCAAAAGATAATGGAGCAATTCAAAACATCTCCAAAAACAACACAAGTAACAAAGCAATATGTCTCATTGTTATATATCAGAGCTTTAGTGAAAACTAAACGGATCGACAAAACAATAAAAAAAATGAAGAGGCATCAAACGTCATCCTCCATCTTAAAAGCAATTGCTCCTCTACCTGATTATCTATATCCCAAGAGAATACAGAACACCACAACAAAGAAAATAGGGGTGAGAATAAGCTCAAAATATGCTAACGGTGCAAAAGTAACAAATGGCAGTACAACAAAACATCAACGCGAACATGTCATTCACAACTCTCACAAATAATCAACATCATTATAAAACAATCACAATCGTCACCAAATCATAAGTACAGATGTGTATGCAATTTACTCATCTTCTTATCATCAAATGAATGTGGTACCAAGCTACTCACAATTGGATGTTAGAGTTATGTTAGTGAACAATCTCATCACCAATCATCATCAATCACTTTCTTCGATATTCATGATGCATGACAATGCGAGAACAATGTAATATGAAAATCATCACCAATGGTTCTTATCTGAACCTCATTAATCACCATAATGCAACACCATATGTTAACATCACCAATATACATATAAACATATTAATATGCAACAATACATCATCGACAATTGATTTCAACCCGACACTCCACCCAAACTCACCAAACAGTATTAAAAAACATAAACAGTCACCGCTCTCGAAAAAAACATGAAATATCAAAACAACCAATCATAATCGGTCAACTACAAGGACTGGCGGTCAACCCGTCACCAGGCTGATGGTCGTCACTCTCTCTCTCTCTCTCTCTCTCTCTCTCTCTCTCTCTCTCACACACACACACACACACACACACACACATAAAATCGTCACTTTGCTGACGCCTGGACCAGAAACCCGTCTCAGGGACCATGACGGTGACCCCATCACCATACTAACATCTGTCAGCTCTCCCAATTGAATGATGGTTATCCCGTCACACTGGTAACGTCCGTCACCGTTGAGCAGATTGTAAAATATACATTATTTTTCATTCGAGCATTCTTAAAACTCCTATTTCAACCCTAAATCACCCAAATTAAATAGAAACATATCACCCAAATTATATTAAATAGGAATCTCATCAAATCAACACTACTTAAACATCAACACCAATTTATCATGTAATTTCATCACCATGTTCATGATATCAATTCATATTCACATGAACAAGAACATTTAGATTCATATCATCACATCATGTATAATTTCCAGCATAACACATAACACAAATTTCATATGTTTCACAATAATCATAACATAACCTACACAACATTTTCTCTAAATCACATAAGTATCAACAATGGTGGTAAAAATGAGAAAATCTAGAAGAGGGTGATGACTCTTATTTATCCTTCATGCAATTGACACTCATATTAGAGTAATCCTCCTTACCTCAATTTCCAACAAGGATCTAAGCTTTTGCTTATGGCTTCTTCTCCAACCTAGGTTTGTCTCTTTTCCACTCTTGCCTTTTTGCCCAAATTAGCATGTACTCAGTTGTTCTCTCCCAAACGTTTCTACTTATTTTTATTTCTCCAAGTTATCATGTACTTATTTTTAAAAAACTTAATTCCAATTACTAGTATTTTTATTTCTCCCCTCAACTTTTGGGTTCTCACTCTTTACCACACTAATTTCCTCAATAATCTATTTCAACTCCCATATCCCACTATTTCATATTTTACTCAATTTCTTTTATTTTTAATTAATGGAAAATCTTGATAATTCATGTAAATTCTACCCACCTCATACCGCCCCACCAAATTCACATAATGTCACACCCTAAAATTTGCCCACAATTTTATCTGTTCTTTCTATTTTGGGTCATTTGTTGTGTCACTAGAGTTTGTCAGAGTCAATTGTGTTATCTGAGGCATTGAGCCCTTTATTATGTATTTTGCATTTTGTCTGAGTCTTTAGTCCTTGACCGAGTCATTTTGATACATCTGAGTCTTTTGTTTATCTGAATGAGTTGCATGTGTTAGAGTCAAAGGTCAAACAAGTTGATTAAAAAGTCAAAGTGGAACCATTTTGACTTTTTATCCTTTTCTTTACTTGTTTATTTTAATTAATTCATTATTTTATTATTTATGCATTTTTATTTTATCAATTACTTTTCATTCATTTTTTATCAATTTTTTTATTATTAGGTCAGTCATTTATTTATATTACTGTCATTTATTTATTTATTATTATTTTCTTTTTGTCTAGTTTGTGAACCCGTAAAACATAAAAAAAAAATCTAAAGTTGCTTCAACTGGATCAAATCACACCAAAAATTCAAATTTGTATTACATCATATTCGGAATACAAGGCCCATAATTTTTTCCTTATTCGTACAAACTTAAGCCCTAAGTAAACATCGGAATCACATTAGAATCAAGCTCAATAAAAATTTCCTAAAACTTGAACAATCACATTGAATCCTTTAGCATAATTCCTACTTATAAAAACCCTAAGGATTTTACACAGAGGGGACACGGAAAAAAAACCTTAGCCTCCACATTGAAGACAAACTATGTCAAAAGGCTCTAGCCTCCGTTGCTCCTTTGCAAACCCCATCCGAACCTCACACCAAAGAGAAAAAGAAGTTAGAAAAGGAGCAGGAGAGAGAGCTGAGAAAGTACACAAAAAAGAGAGAAGGAAAAGTGAAAGAAGGAGTGCATTACCTAGGAGTTCACTGCAGGGTCGGTTGGTAGCTTCTTTGCCTTTTTTATTACTTCCTAATCATGGTTGTATATGCTAGAGTTTTGGGATAAGTTAATTTTTAGGGTTTCTGGTTTTGATGTATAAATTTGTGCTACTTTGTTTGGTTTGTTTTTGTATGTGTGTTTAGCTTTAATTTGGGGTCAGTTTGATGTTGGTTTAGGTCCAACAGAGGGTAGGGTTTTGATTTTGGGGTTGTGGTTTTTTGTTTTGATTTCATTATTTTGTTAGTTGATCTGTGTTTAGGATGTATCGATCTATGTTTTGGTGTTCGAATCGTTGAATTTGGGTTTGTTTTGGGGTATTTTTGGAATTTTTGGTTAGGGTTCGAAGGTTAGGGGTGAAGATTCATCATGCTCATGATGAACATGATGAAGGTTCGAAGGTTCTGGGTTTAAGGATGAAGTTTGATGGTGGTTCAGGCTTTGTCACAACGGATGAACGGGTGGAGATGATGTTGTTCTTCATGTTCATATGAACATGAAGAACAAGGTTTGAAGTTGGTGGTGGACTTAGGTGGTGCTACAAATGTTAAGAGGACTGGTTTTGGCTTTCCGATGAGGGATGAGTTAGAGAGAGGTCAGTGAGTTTGAGAGAGTATATAGAAGAGGAAGAGAATGAAGAGAAAGAGATATAGGAAATGAGCATTGATTTCGGGAGGAGGAGTTTATATACTCTCTCTCCATGCTCTGGGATCAGGGACGTGTGTGTGTCTCTCTCTTCAGAGCCCTTAGATCACCATTCCAGCATAATCTCTTATATGCTTTCCCACTACAACGTCTTAATAATGTCCTTTGATTCCTGATCAGATGGTTTAACACATTTTTCCCATAATAAATTAAATCCATTAGACCAATTTGATGACCCCGCTTTACCCTGGATTTTTTTTCTGTTTTAACACCCCCCCCCCCCTAGTTTGGGCCCTGATTTCCTTTATTCACAACTCCCCCATTTCTTTTGCACCCCTCTATTTTTTCATTCATTTTTTATTTGGTTTAGTTTAATTAAATAATTGAATTCTTTTTCATTTGTTTTATTTTAATTTAATTATTGTTAGAAAAATACAAACAAAAACAAATATTAAATTGCCAAAAATAAAAATAAGGTTTCAAAAATACAAAGGTAGTTTTATTTCGTCTTAAATTAAATTCCTATTTAACATACCTCTAATTAAATAGGGAGGAATGAGTGAATGCATATTCACATGTTTATCAAATAATCGAGGGCTTAGCGCACGCGCCGTCTGAACAATCATTTCTCTCCCACAAACGATTTTCACAATAAACTTAGTATTAAAAGAGAAATGGATTTGTTTCTCAAACTATCTAAGGCTCAACGTATGTTTTGCCTGAATCGGTTATTCATCCTTCATATTTAAAAATATCCTCAACTCATCAAATTAATTTGTTTTTCCTTGTGCAATCAAAATGAACTTTTTTCACAAAAGGATAGTGTTTCATTTATTTTGACATAAAATACAAACAAACGCTTCAGCCTCCATAGTGCGAGCATTCAAGAAAATGTTCTAACCGCTTGAATGTGACTTAAACACCATTCTCTAAAAACAACCAACACACAAATATTTTATACCAAATAACTACACAACCTTGAGTTCTCCATCACACATGGGGATACGTAGGAGCGAGACTCAACATCTCGTCAGGCCCATTAACAAAAAACTAAAATTTCCCCCATTTATATAAAAGTTCTTTTAATAAACAGAGAACTTAAAACATCTTTAAGTTAAGCATTATATTCCCTAAGCTAATTAGAATATTCTTGTTGAGTACAATAAATATGAGGGATGCTAATACCTTTCCGTCGCTTAACCGACTCTCGAACCCTAAACTGGTTGCGAGAACCATGTTTTTATCCTACAAGGGTTTTATGGATGCTTCCCTTTAAAAATAAAAACTTTGGTGGCGACTCCATAAATCGATGGTACTTTTGTTTGATTTAAAATTTTATAAAAGAGTATCCTTATGATCATGATTATCTAAACCGATGGTACTTTTGTTTGATTTTAAAATTTATAAAAGAGTATCCCTATGATCATGATTATCTACTTGTGATTTACTTGAGTAAAACTCTCTTTTTTGTTCTGCTATGAGAATGCTGATTTTTGCAAAACTGAAATAGATATAAATACTCTTATCTCTATTCAGAGTATATGAAATTCTCATGAATCAATTAATTACCTACTTCCGTAGAGTATCCAGTTTGTTCATAAACCATTAAGCAAGGCATTTTTTAAAATAATTGTCTCAATTCCATGTGTTGAACTCACAAACCAAGTAAATATTTTACTAGCTAATTCAAGGAACCAAACAAAACTAATCTTGGGCTAAGTTCTAAAACAAAAACAAGAACCTCGAAAGAATAACACTTTTGAAATAAACTAACAACGGCATGACACGAGTATCAAAGTTTCCTCACAAGTAGTTTTTACCCTCAAGGCACTAAGACAACATTTTGGTGAAGAAGAAATATCACTAAGAATGGAGGAGAGTAATAAAATAGAGAGTAATAGGAAAAGTTTGAATTCTTGTGTGATTTCAACAGAGGAGAGGTCTCGATTATATAGGTGAGAATTTGGCTCATAAAAGGAATAAATCCATGAGTCAAATTAATGTGATAATCAATTAGTCCAATCGATTATTATACCTAAATAATGAATTGTTCAAGCCACAAATAGAAGTTTTTGATACTTAGCAGTTCCTAATCCTTAAGATCCTTTTTCTAATCAATTATGAATGTTACAAAGCAAAATAGTCAATTAGAGGATTATGGCTAATAGATTATCCAGTTGTAAAATGGCTCCAAATTATCAGACAATTCCCTAATCGTTTGGCTAGAGCTGGAAAATATTTTTAGGTGATTTTAGAAAGTAAAAAGAGGTTCCCCAAAGGCTTTAAGTATGTGTGTGTGTGTGTGTGTATGTGTATGTGTGTGTGTGTGTATGTGTGTGCGCGTGACTATCCTTAGTATATTAGGAGTTACTCTCATACTTTCACAAGAGTCTGGTAACTCAGACAAATATGACTAGGAGAGCTTTGACACTTCCTCTCTTTAACAACTCTAAAGCTTTAAGTTCCTTTTACATATACACTAATCATATAAACACTTCATTAGAACCTTGAATCTTCTGCTTGATGAGGCTTTATATATCTTCAAGTAAGACACCATCATCAGATATTTGGAAAGATATAACCATCAACTTCAACAAGAATTTATGTTGTTATCATCAAAACATCAAGACAATCGACGACATCCAGATCATTAGCTTCATACCAGCAAGCATATAAATACATATTTCCTCTCCCTTTTATGATGACAATTCATCTCTCAGGGGGTGTTAAAAGAGAAAAACATAGATATAAAGTTCCGAGTGATTAAACTCCCTCTGACATGAGTCGAGAGTATACTTCTCCCTCTCAAGAATGCACTATTTACATCTATTTGGAAGAGTTTGAAACTCATGATAGAGAAAAAAGTTAAAACATCCTTATGGCCTCTAATTGAGCTACATGAGCATAGGTTTATTGAATTTTATGCCTTCCTATTGATTATAACCCTTCACAAAAATTCTAGTTTTGTTTCCTAAAACATTTCCATCTTTGTTGATATTATTATGAAAGATCCAACGGGTATCAATCACTTGATTAGCAAAAGTTTTTGGAACAAGTTCCTAAACTTTATTTCGTTAAAATTGACTTAACTCCCCTTGCATGGCAAGAGACCAATGTTCATCAATAATAGCCTCGTAAATTCCTTTTGGCTCAATTTTCGAAACAACAGCCACAAAATTACATACCTTGTTAAGGGAGTGTCGAGTAGTAACTCCCTTGGAAATATCTCCCATGACATTCTAAGTGTAATGGTCATTGGTTGTCCAACACTCCCTTGGAAGATCTTGATGATCCAAAGAAGTTTCCTCATTTAGATCTTGAACTTATTCTTGATCTTGACTTTGTTCTACTTCCTGATCATTATCCATTTCTTCTGAGGTTGTCTTTTCCTATATAGATGCTTAATCAACAACCTCTACTTCTAATAATTTAGGTTAGTTTCATCAAAATTAACGTGAAAAGATTTTTTTATCATCATGGTTCTTTTTTTTAATGACTCTAAGAGCTTTTCTCAAAGTGGAATATCCTATGAATATGCCTTCACCAACTTTTGCGTCAAATTTTTTTAGAATACCCTTCACATTGTTAAGGATAAAGAATTTTCTCCCAAAGACATGTAAGTAAGAAGTATTTAACTTTATTCCTTTATATAACTTATAGGGCATCTGCTTCAGAATTGGTATTATCAAGACACAATTCATGACATAGCAAGCAATGCTTATTGCATCAAGCCAAAACTATTTTGGAAGGTTTGTCTCGAGCATCACCCTCGTAAGCTCTTTTAGAGATATGTTTTTTTCTCTCTAGTACCAAATTTTTATTGAGGAGATTGCGGAGTGGAAAAATTATCTTGTACACTTTTCTCGTTAAAAAATCTTTTGAATTCCTCATTTTGGGATTCTCCACAGTGACCTCTTCGAATGGATGCAATGCTTAATCCTTTTTTTTTGGGATAACCTTGGCTAGTTTGCTAAAGGTAGCAAACACGTCTCATTTATGATATAAGAGTAATGTTCATGTATATCGAGAGTAGTCATACACAATTATAAGGGTGTAGAGATTTCCACCAAGACTTACAATTCTAGATGAACCAAAAAGATCCATGTGAAATCATTTTAAAGGCCGTTTGTGGAAGTTATATTTTTCGCTTTAAAAGAAGCCCTTAACTGCTTACTCTTTTAGAACCTATTACATAATCTGTTCTTTTTGAAATATAAGTCTAGAATACCAATTACGAGATCCTTGTGAACCAACTTGTTTAAGTGGTCCACATGGATGTGAGTTATCCTCATTTTCTATAGCCAAGATTCATCCTTGTTACTCAGGAGACATACATCACTTGATGGAATTTTATTTAAATTCCCTGATTAGGTATTTCCACTTCTTGAGCTTGTAAATAGAATTTAATTTGATTTAAACTTTATGACTTTACGTCTAGAATAATAAAAAGTTATAATGTTACCTTCGTCATATAATTGACTTATACTAAGTAAATTATGCTTTAATCTTTCAACCAAAAGAATTTCTCAAATCATTGGATTTGGGGACTTACTAACGGTACCAAAACCTAAAATCTTTCCATTATTATTGTCACCAAAAGAGACAAAGCATCCATTATTAGTAGTGAAGGAGGAGAATAGAAAGCTTCATCACCGATCATATGCTTCAAAAAGTCGCTATCATGATACCATTTTGCATTCGAAATTGTAAAGTGTTCCTACAATAAAAACTCACGTCTGAAACTTTAGGTACCCATACCATTTTCGATCCTTTACTATTAGTTCCATAAATACTTTCACAAATGGATTTTATAATAAGATTATAAAGATGCAATGAGGCCGATATATTTTTCATTTTGCACTCACAATACTTTATATCAAAGTATTAATGAGGATGCCCTTGTTTGCTATCATGACTCTTTTTAATGAAATAAAATAGAGCAAGATGACCATCTTTATTACAGTATATACATTTTAAGGGTTTTCAATGAGATGTAGGTTTACCATTTCAAATATTACTAAATTTCATAGTATTGTTCTTGGGTTAATAGCTAAGACTGTCTTTATTGTAGGAAGCTCTTTGATCTCCTAGCAAAAGATTCAAATTGTCTCTTTCTTTATAAAAATTTCCAAATGTTTTTTGAATATCACACATTTTGTTTTTCAAAATCACATTTATCGCACTTGACAAGTTCATCTAACTCTCGTTAGAAGGAGAAGAGTTTTGGACTAGATCATTTTGTCTCTCCCTAATAATTTCTATTACTTCCAACAAGTTTTCATTTTATAACTCAAGGTAAGAAATAATATTCTTGGAGGTAGAGACAACTTGTTCTAATTTGATATTTCTTTTGTTAGTTTCTTACAAATGAGGTATAAATCTTGATAATAAAAGTGAGAGGTTACCTCGTCATCTTGATTATGTTTCATTAGGCATATGTTAGCTTTTTCATCATCTGAGGACTCCATGTCATTGTCATCCCACATGATGTGAGCCTTATTGCCCCTTTTCTAAGATTTCTTGGATTTCTTTTGATTCTTATTTGCCTTTTCCCATAGAGGACATATTGTTCTAATATGTCATTTCTTTCCACATTGACATCAAGTAAAAGTAAATGAAGTTTTTCTTCACTTTCATTTTTCTCCTCTTGTTATTGTTTCTCATGCTCTAAGAATTTTCTGAATTTTCATACCATGAGTGATATGTCACCACCAGAGTCAGAATCTTTGGCTATTAGAGCTATAATTTTGTTCTTCTTTTCTACTTAAGCCTTTCTATCTCCATCACATGTTCCTGTAATTTACCAAAAATAATGTGTGTGTGTGTGTGTGTGCTAAATCCCTAGATTCAAAAATCACAATGACTTTAGGTTGCTAACTACGCTTTAGGCATTGAATAATTTTCACTACCGATTATTCATTTGAATTTTTTTTCCCAGAGTTCTCATATGACTCTTGCTATGGGTAAATCATATTTTCATTTTACTGATTATCTCAAAGTTAGAAACTTACAAAAAAAAACATCAAGACCAAGAGGGATAATGATGATTGTATTCACCTTCAAATAGTATTGCATATTTTATTTAGCATCTTGCATCCAATCCTTTTTAGTTTTGTTCTCTATAGCACCATCAACTTTGTGTGTAGGAACAAATCCACCTTCCTTTACAATCTTCCAAATACTACGATCCATCCCATCGATGAATAACTTCATCCTCTCTTTCCATAAACTATACCCTTCTCCATTAAAGGATGGGAGTTTGAATTTTGAAACGGTTGAAGTCATTTCCTACGTCATGGGATGGTTAATATTTAATAGGAGTTAAGATTTAATGTCACTTGCTGAACAAGTGAATCCAAGTACGGAAGAGAGGGGTGAATTATGGTATATAAAGTTCATGATAAATTAAAAAAAATATTATTTAAAACACAAAATTTGTGTTTTTTTGAAATTTTGAAGGGGAGTCTAGGGAAGTCGGGAGCACCAACAGACACACATGCTCCATGATCACAAGAAATGGAGACACCACATATCCACCAAAAATCTTAAGGCATTAGTTAAATGGTTCCTCTCTCATAAATCTAATATTTAACTCATTCATAGGCGATGTGGGACTTTAATCATTCACACTTGCACCCAACATCGTCCCCCACAAGACTTTACATTGGCTAATCCCCCCTCCCCCCAACTTAACAAGAGCTTTTCCTTAGGTTAAGCTAAAGAAATGAGTATTGATTTTACTGGCTAATCTAAATAATGAAACTAAATTTTTACTAGGCTAAGTTCTAGACCCAAATAAATATTTTCACTGATTTATCTCGAAAATAAAAAAAAACTTTATAGAGAATGATACTCTTGAAATAAACTAATAATGATATATCAAAACAAATCTTTTCTCAAAAGTAGTTTACCCTCACAGTGCACTAAGGAAACTTTTTAGCGAAGAATAAATATCATTGAGAAAAGAGGAGAGTAATAAAATAGAGAGAAATAGGAAAACTCTGAATTCTGATGTGATTTCAGTTGAGGAGAGTCTTCCTTTATATTTGAAAAAATTTGGCTCAAAAGGAAACAATCTATGGGCCGAATTAATGTGATGATCAATTAGATCAATCGATTATTACACCCAAATAATCAATTTTTCAAGCCATAATTGATATGTTTTAATATTTAGTCGTTACTGATTATTGAGAGCCTTGTTCCAATTGATTCTGAGTGTTACAAAGTAAAATAATCGATTAGAGGATTAGGGCTAAATGATTATCTAGTTGTAAATTGGCTCCAAACTTATTAAACGATTCCCTAATCGATTAGCTAGACGTTAAAAATATTTTCAGGTGATTTTAGCATGTAAAGAGAGGTTCCTCAAAGTCAAATTATACTGGTCATGAGTTTGATCCCCAGTAACAACATTTTTAGATTATCAAAACTACGCTACTTTTTACCTTTGCTGGAAATGATACCTGAGGTAAAATAGCTTGTTTACATAATTTTTGTTGTAACCTATTTTTTCTTTTCAATCTAAAAACATCAAATTTATTGAAAAAGTTTGAATCTCCGTCATCATCATCACCACCATTATCATCAACAACAAATACATATATAGAATCGTTAGCATTAAATTTCAACAACAACAACAAGATCCATAAAATCTTTGAACATTAAGTTTCAAAAACAACACCAACAACAAGAACAATAAATAAATAAAATAAACAAAATCATTAAATATTTAATCTCAACAACAACAACAACAATAACATTAAACATTTTACATAACACAATAAAAATTAAGATTGTTAAGTTACATTTATGCTCTCCTAATTAACATTAAACATTTCTAGCAAGCAATTACAAGAGAAGAAATTACATTAAGGAATCAACCTTGAAATTTTTTCCTACTTTTGCAATCAATCTCATAGAATAATGTTATACTTTATTGTGTTCCTTTCATTATCATTGTTTTCATTATATTAAATTTGCATTTCAGCATTTTGGATCCAAAATTGATAGTTAAGATATTCACGTTCTTATTGATTGGTGATAGTTTCACACGGATTATTGATGTTTCATTGAGTATTGATGAGTTGGTCGTATATTGGATAAAAAAAATTCCCTTATTTGTTAGCTCAGTCAATGTATATATCATAAATAAAAAATAAAATATAAAATAAAATACTTTTCTCCTAGAGTGTCACCTCAATCGAGGTAATAGATCATAAATAAGAAAAATGAAATAAAATAAAATAAAAGATACTAAAATATAATTCAAAGATTTGAAAGTATTTCTTGTAAATATTTTTCTCTTGGTTTGTCATCTTGGTTTGTCATATCGGTAAAAAGTCATAAACAAAAATATATAAAAAAACAAGAGTTGAAAAGTATTGGCACTTAATTAGCAAAGTAGGGTGAATGGTGTCATATGGTGTAGCGTTTAGAGATAATCCACAAACAAACAAACATGTACTAGTATATAAGACTGACTTGGAATCGTGAAATCCTCAACCTTGTGACTTCACCAAAACCAAACACATCGTAACATGTCTTCTCCAACTGCACTAGCAATAATTTCTCTCCTTATCTTCACTTTCATATACCTATTATTCACAACCTTTTTTCATCCAAAACAGAAAAACAGTAACAACAAAAAGCCACCAGGTCCACCAACTCTACCGATAATCGGAAACCTTCACATGTTAGGCAAACTTCCACATCGAACACTTCATTCACTCTCCAAAAAATATGGTCCAATCATGTCCTTACAACTTGGTCAAGTACCAGCTGTTGTCATTTCATCTTCAAAAGCAGCAGAACTATTCCTCAAAACACACGACCTAGCTTTCGCAAGCCGACCAAAGATTCAAGGATCTGAGCTCATGTCTTATGGTTCCAAAGGGTTGACCTTTTCTGAGTATGGTCCTTATTGGCGTAGTGTAAGGAAACTTTGCACTTTGGAACTTCTTAGTGCTTCTAAAGTTGAGATGTTTGCTCCTATTAGAAAACAAGAGTTGAGTGTTTTGATTAAATCATTGGAGAAAGCTGCTTTGGTGGGTGAGGTTGTGAATATTAGTGATGCTGTAGAAAATCTTGTTGAAGATATTATATTTAAGATGATATTAGGTAGGAGTAAGTATGAGCAATTTGACTTGAAGAGGCTTGTTAGAGAAATAATGGTTTTATTTGGAGCTTTTAATCTGGCTGATTATATTCCTTGGTTAGGAGTATTTGATCTTCAGGTATATACCTTCTCCTTGTGTTCTTGATTATAAACAAAAATAATTATTTCTTATTTAAGAAAAATTCGAAATTTGAGAATGATATATGATTTTGTTGTTGTTTTCTATCACTTCTTCATGGTATTTTTATGGTAATAATACAACAAAAATATTAAAAAAACAAAATCTTATGTCATTTTTTTAAGTTGGACAATCATTTTTAAAATGAGAAAATTAAATATGTGAATTAAAACGATATTTTTTATCATGAATATTATTTTCTTCATCATTAAACGAAGTGGTATTTATCAACAAAAACAAACACAAATACGATTGTAAGATTAAGTTATAGCATCACATTTAATAATATCGATTTTTACCTTTCATCTAAAATTGCATATACTTTTGAATTGTTTTTATTTTTCTTCTCTATCTCAACTCAAACACAAATTAGATATATTTTTATATGACCATGTTTATTTGTTACAATTAAGTAAGAAAAAGAAAAACAAAACCCATTAGATCAAGGTAAATAATGAGATGAGAAAAATCCACATTTTTTTTAAAAGTCAAATCTTTAATTTTCCATATGGTTTTATGGTTTTATTATGTTTACTAAAAGTATTTATTTTATAAACGTTATTATATATATCTAATTAACTCCTTTATAGGGATTAACACGAGGTTTCAAGAAAATCAGTAAAACATTGGATGAGATGCTAGAGATGATAATATCAGAGCATGAACAAATTACTAATGTAGATAAAACTCGCCGTGAAGACTTTGTAGACATACTTCTTTCGATTATCCACCAGACCATTGATCACGATAGTGAGCAAAATCATGTCATTGATCGAACAAACATCAAGGCTATTTTACTCGACATGATAGTTGCAGCAACTGATTCCTCTGCTATATCAATTGAGTGGATTTTATCTGAACTATTAAGACATCCAAGAGTGATGAAAATTCTTCAAAATGAGATACAAGATGAAGTAGGAAATAAGAGAATGGTTGAAGAGAAGGATTTGAAAAAGTTAAAGTACCTAGATATCGTAGTTGATGAAACCTTAAGACTTCGTCCTACTGCACCTTTTCTAATTCCTCGTGAATCTAGAGAAAGCGTCATAATTGATGGTTATTTAATAGAAAAAAGACTCGAGTTATGATTAATATATGGACAATAGGGAGAGATCCTAATATTTGGTCCGAAAATGCTGAAGAGTTTTATCCAGAGAGATTTATTGACAAAAAACTGAATTATCAAGGACACGAGTTTGAATCTCTCCCATTTGGTTCTGGTCGTAGGGGTTGTCCTGGAACTCAATTGGCCTTAATTACTATTAAGTTGGTTATTGCTCAATTGGTGCATTGTTTTGATTGGGAACTTCCATATAATATTAATCCTTCCAACTTGAACATGGAGGAAAATTTTGGAATCGCAACACCAAGAGTCCAACATTTGCATGCAATACCGCATTATCGTTTGGTTGATGTCAAACATGAATAAATCTAATGATATTCAACAAGTTGATTACTAATAAGTATGCTAAGTATAGTTGGTCTATTATTTATGTTTATATAAAATAAGTTAATGTATACTTTATCTTTATAAATATTAATGGTATATCATCTGAGTGTATAAAAAAGCATGAAGAGTTAAACTTTCTATTGGATAATGGAACTGAGAGATCAAAGAGTTCTGCTCCTCTCATGAGAAACCAAACATGTTTGCTTTCCAAAACTCAAATAAAAAGGATGGAGTGTCTCGAAAACTATCATGTACTTTGTCATTTTTATATTTTCAAAACTGACACATCCACATTGTACAATCAATAATATCATGTTGTAATAAAGATATCTGATACCCACAAGAATATAGTACTCATTCTATCATTGTAATCTACAAAATTTAGAATTCTATTTTGATATTTAAAATTAACATGTTGCTTATTTTCTATATCAGTGATCAACCTTAATACCAAAAGAATTTTTTATGAATATCAAGAAAACTATTTACCAAACCTCTTCTCATGGAGAGACATATCTACAATCATAACAGTATCAATTTCACTTTAAGGTAGACAGGCATGAGGATCTTCGACATTAAAGATTAACTTGTGGCCAACTTTAAGTTTGCTTCGACTTTGAAGATTAACTTGTCACCAACTTTGTGTTTGCTAGCATGAGCAAACTCATAGCATTTTCCCCAAAATACATCTCTATTTTTGTTCTCATCAGCTCGCACTTGACTTTGGTAATTTTAGTTTATTGAGTATGTTCTTTAGGGAAATAATTCCTTGTATGCTCCATTGGAATGTGCTATACATATCAAACATCAAGAACAAAATAAAATTCAACTAACAATGATTTTTGAGAAAGTAATTTAGTATTCTAACCAAAACATTTGCACGTTTAGCCAGTTGTCACCCAATTGACTTAAAATGTAATAAGGAAATGAATTATGATAAAAAGATTTTTCGAAACTCAAATAAATTTAAATTGATTTTAAAAAATGGGTAGAAGAAGAGAATACTACCAAAAAGATATAAGATAATAAAGTAAAAAAGATAAAGGAAAAAGAAGCAACACACATGAATTATACCACTTCAATCCAAAACAACGTGGACTACTCTTATCTCTGGAAAAAGATAAAGGAAATATTTATTACAACACATATGTTCACAAATGAAATACACTCAACCTTTTCATATCGAACGTTTACATCAAGTTCAACTTACAACCTTTATAACTTATAAGATTTTCAAGAGAACATTATTATCTTGATTTACAATCACATATCAGAATAGTATACCAACATGTACTTGCTAAAAGTACAATACGTAACAACTCTTTAATGGTTAATGGATGTCATAGGTTTTGAAGGTTGTTGTGATGTTAAAGCAAGCTCATGATGGAAAGGTGAGAAGATCTATATAGGGTGTTTCTAGAGAGTATATAATATGCCTGTCAATCTCATGATTGATATATTTATAGGAGTCTCTTGGGACTGAGTCTTAGGACCCAAAAGGCAATATTTATACTTCCCCCTTTCGAGAGCGTGAGAAGTAGGTAGTTACTTGCCTTATTTCTGAGGAAAACCTGACTTCCCCTTTTGACTCCCCTACCATAATGTTATGTATAGGGAAACATCACTTCACATATTTCCATAGACGAGCGGTTAATCTAGGAAACAAGCAATATCAATATAAAACAGGTGTGCGTTCCTGAAAACGGGCGGCTGGGAAGTTTGATGGGGGCAAAGTATTGTGTCGTCTGTCCTTAGGAACCCCTTGCACTGTCTCCTATTTCCCTTTGCAAATATACCAATACACGGTTCCTCAAGTACGAGGGATTGTAAAAGACGAAGTGATTTAGTTTAATCACCACCTCTTATTTGGATGAGCCTCTGATATGCATTTGGGGGAAAGTCCCTCAGGTGTTTTGGGGAAGAGTCCCTTAGGCATACCTAGTGGTGAATCCCTCAAGTGTGGCCTGGGGTTGTAAGACCCCAATTTTGTCCCTAAGATCCCTCATGGCATCATAACATTGCATTTGCATAGCCTCAAGGATCATAAGCATCTTGGTTCCCCTTACCTTTTGGTGGGACCTCTTATGAGTAGTTTGAGATCACCAAGCATGCTTGATTTGTATATCATTTCTTTTCTTATTTTTACTAACCAAAAGCACAAAAATATGTCACTAACATCTTTTGTTTGTAGCTTGAGCAATCACAAGGTCCAAAGCTTCAAGGAGATCATTGGTACAAAGATATAGCCAAGAGGAGATGAAAGCAAGCATGGTAATGGTTCCCAAAGCTCTCATCCATCAAATATGCCTCCCTAGCATCTCAATTCATCATTTTGATCAAAGTTAGTCAAAGGGTTTGAAGTTTGTTCCCCAAGGAAACCCTAGTTCATCTGATCATCCACAATGCCTTGCTCTTGAAGCAACCTCAGCCCATGATCAAATACAATCAAGGGAAGTTCTTTAATTCATCATTTCATGCATATTTGAAATTATTTGAGTATCCTCAATCATCAATTCATCAAGATATGAGTCATGGACTTGAGAAGTTGATCAGTCAATTCATCTGACTATTTTGAAATGCACTGAGACCTAACTTGTTATGTGTTGGTCAAATGGAGATGATCCCAAAAGCAAAAATGTTCTTAAGGACAATATGAACAACTTTCATGTTCATCAAAAATTAATTTGAAGATGGAAGATCATCTCCCGTTCCAAGACATTATAGGTCATTTTGACTGAAACCCTAATTTTGGGTCAACTTCCCAAGGACATAACTCATTATTTTTTTATGATTTTGAGATGGGATCAAATGCATTGGAAAGCTTAAGATATCTACTTCAAATGTTATGTTGAAAATATTCTTATACAAGAACTCATATATATATATATATTAGTGTTCACATAAATATGAGTTCTTGTATAGGAATATTTTCAAAATATCCATATAGAGAAGGGTATTATGTTCATTACCATTATTTGAGTGAGTAGGAATTTCTTATTTTAAATTTATATCCAAGTTTTCTAATTGCTGCATCCAATTTGTAATAAAAATTATACAAGAAAACGCCAAAAGAATAAATTTGAGAATTAAATTTTTGTTCACTTAGTTTTAGATGACATGCCAAAAAATAAAATACAGAGTGTAAAGGCTTTTTAACTCATATTTATGTAGGGTCAGTTCTCCAAAATATTGATATGATTATGGGCCCGTTTATTTTGGCCTTTTTTAAAAATGATTTTTATAGTGTTATATATTTTAGTGTAAAAAAAATTAAAAAGAAACTTTTCATAAAAGCTTCAAATGAAAATTTTGTTTGAATAATTATTTTTAAAATGTTATTTTAGGTATTTTATCATTTTATCGAAACTTTTTTTGGATATCAAAATTTCAAAAAATCACTTAATTTTGAAGCTATTTCAAATAGCTTTTTCTAAAAATCATTTTTGAGATGCAATTTTTTTAAAAAATTGTGATTTTGACTATGTTGTGATCTTCAATAATGTATATTTATGTTATACAATAAACAATTCAATCTTTTAATTTATAAAAAATAAATTTCGAAAAACTTATAATATTTTGAAAAATATTTTTGAAAAATCCATTTTCAAAAATACAAAGAAAAAATCCATTATTTTAAAGCTAAAACAAACTGGCCCTATGTTTATAACCAAACAAAGAAGAAATGACACACTCATGAAGGCTTGCACTTTTTCTGAGTTAGACAAAAATCATTATTTTTTATTTAAGAAAAATTCGAAATTTGAGAATGATATATGATTTTGTTGTTGTTTTCTATCACTTCTTCATGGTATTTTTATGGTAATAATACAATAAAAATATTAAAAACAAATTCTTATGTCATTTTTTTAAGTTGGACAATCATTTTTAAAATGAGAAAATTAAATATGTGAATTAAAACGATATTTTTTTATCATAAATATTACTTTCTTCATCATTAAACGTAGTGGTATTTATCAACAAAAACAAACACACATACGATTGTAAGATTAAGTTATAACGTCACATCTAATAATATCGATTTTTACCTTTCATCTAAAAATTGCATATACTTTTGAATTGTTTTTATTTTTCTTCTCTATCTCAACTCAAACACAAATTAGATATATTTTTATATGACCATGTTTATTTGTTACAATTAAGTAAGAAAAAGAAAAACAAAACCCATTAGATCAAGGTAAATAATGAGATGAGAAAAATCCACATTATTTTTAAAAGTCAAATCTTTAATTTTCCATATGGTTTTATGGTTTTATTATGTTTACTAAAAGTATTAATTTTATAAACGTTATTATATATATCTAGTTAACTCCTTTATAGGGATTAACACGAGGTTTCAAGAAAATCAGTAAAACATTGGATGAGATGCTAGAGATGATAATATCAGAGCATGAACAAATTACTAATGTAGATAAAACTCGCCGTGAAGACTTTGTAGACATACTTCTTTCGATTATCCACCAAACCATTGATCACGATAGTGAGCAAAATCATGTCATTGATCGAACAAACATCAAGGCTATTTTACTCGACATGATAGCGGCATCAACTGATACCTCTGCTATATCAATTGAGTGGACTTTATCTGAACTATTAAGGCATCCAAGAGTGATGAAAAATCTTCAAAATGAGATACAAGATGAAGTAGGAAATAAGAGAATGGTTGAAGAGAAGGATTTGAAAAAGTTAAAGTACCTAGATATCGTAGTTGATGAAACCTTAAGACTTCGTCCTACTGCACCTTTTCTAATTCCTCGTGAATCTAGAGAAAGCGTCATAATTGATGGTTATTTAATAGAGAAAAATACTCGAGTTATGATTAATATATGGACAATAGGGAGAGATCCTAATATTTGGTCCGAAAATGCTGAAGAATTTTATCCAGAGAGATTTATTGACAAAAAAATGAATTATCAAGGACACGAGTTTGAATCTCTCGCATTCGGTTCAGGTCGTAGGGGTTGTCCTGGAACTCAATTGGGCGTAATTACTATTAAGTTGGTTGTTGCTCAATTGGTGCATTGAGAACTTCCATATAATATTAACCCTTCCAACTTGAACATGGAGGAAAAATTTGGACTCGCAACACCTAGAGTCCAACATTTGCATGCAATACCGCATTATCGTTTGGTTGATGTCAAACACGAATAAATCTATGTATATTCAACAAGTTTGTGACTAATCAATATAATAAATATAGTTGATCTATTTTTGATGTTTGAGTTTATTAAAATATTATTGAGTAATATATCATACTATTTATTATCTCTAACAATACTTGAAAATTGAAAAATGTTATACTATGAATAAAACTTCCCAAAACAATATAAATGTACAACGGTTTTGATTGTATTTGATAAACAAGGAATAATTAGACAAAAATTATTTGTACCCTAAGGCAAATTAAGTTTTGGTAAGTTTATAGTTCTATTGTCAGCTAACTTGTTTTAAGGCATAGATGGATATATTCAATTTACCAACAATATTTTTATAAGTGACTTTAAGGGCAAGGGAAAATTTCATATAAATCTATTTATTTAAATTGCCCGTTGTTTTAAGAAAAATTCCAGGCTATTATTAGAACTAGTTGTTTTTATAGTGGTTTAAATTGAGTTTGAATTAGAGCAATGAAGGCTTTAATAAGAGTAGCAGTTTCAAATTTAAGTTTTATAAGATATGTGATACTCCAATTTTGAGTCTCAATTGCTGAATCAATGCATTCATCGAATCATTAACATCATATGCATATTATAATATGCATAATGTCCAAATTGTCAGTCGGAATAATTTCTCAGATTTACAGACAGAGAGAGAGAGAGAGAGAGAGAGAGAGAGAGAGAGAGAGAGAAGAGAGAGAGAGAGAGAGGAGAGAGAGAGAGAGAGAGAGAGAGGAGGGAGAGAGGAGAGAGGTGGAGGGAGAGAGAGAGAGAGAGAGAGGAGAGAGAGAGAGAGAGAGAGGAGAGAGAGAAGAGAGGGAGAGAGAGAGAGAGAGGAGAGAGAGAGAGAGAGAGAGAGAGAGAGAGAGAGAGAGAGAGAGAAGAGTGTTAATGTTTTTTTAATTTTTCAATTTTGTTTTATTTCTGAAACAATGCCGAATTTTATTGGATAGAGTGTGTTATGTTGTTTCGATTACATTGATCGGAAATATTATAACACTGGTGAATAATAAAAAATAAATGGTGTGCGTTATTGTTGTTTTATTTACGTTTGGGTCATGTTGTTTGGATTGAATCATGTCGATACGCTGTATGCATATTTGTGTGCACGATGCGTGACATTTGTGTTAGTTCGATCCGATTGCGATGATCGCATTCTTGCGTTAGCAATATTGTTTGATTTTTTTGTTTTAACATGTTTTATTTCATTTTCGCTTCACAATTTATATTGATAATTTTAGATCCGTGCGATTTTGATCCATATTGCGATGATCACGTTTAGCGATGCATCTGATGGTTTAGCATAGTGGTAATCCGTTTTTTGTTCGCTTACCAATTTGCGTTTCCATTCGCAACCTTGTGCTTTAATTTGATTTTATTATATTGTTGATTCTTTATTCGACTTGCGATGACTGCTTACGCGGTAGCAGTTTGCCTTTTTTTTTCTTCTCTTTCTTCAAAGTATGTTAAGAACAATGATCCAACATCTTTATGTTTACATCGAATTTAATTTAATTTAATTTAATTTAACTTTTTTTGGTAGCCTTCCACGTCTTCGCGTACGCGACTTTGATTCGTGTTTTTGCGTCATAATTTTAATCTGTGCACTTTTCTTTTCACTTTTTTTCCTCAATTCATTTGTTATGGATGCGTGATATAAATATGGTGTATGCTCTTGTATATTTTCAATCTTATCATTGTCGAATGTTTATATGTACGTTCGTATCTCGTGGCGTTTGATTTACGCCTTGTGCTTGAGTTCATGCCACTATGAATTCGCACCCCTTTGCGATTCAATTCGCACCATTCGTGTTACCATTTGTATCCATCATATTTAACCATCGATTTCAATTAATTTCTAATCACTTACCCAAATCATTTTTAAAACTATTTTGCAAGGCAAGTCAAAAGCTTGATCCAACGTCAAGTTATTTTCAAAATCATTTCAAAACCAATCAATTTGACTTTTCTTTTCAAATCGTTTCCACTATCTCAATTTATCAACCATCCACATTCAAATCATTTTTCAAACCATAAAACCACTTCAATTTTTTTCATAACCATAAACAAACCTCGATCAACATCTAGTGCATTTTCCCAATAAAACTTCAAAATACATAAAAATATTCAAAACACTTTCTTAATAAAGATGGAAATGGAACGGGGTGAATACCACGAGCTCCTGAGACTGGGATCCAAGCTCTCGCCATCGCCAAAAATACATCAAACTAATTCAAACTTTTTTTGCCTTTCGGCACAACCAAAAACCTTTTCAGAAACGAAAGACATTTTGTCTTAAGTAGATGAAAAACAATGTTTCATCCACAACTGTTGAGTTGAGATAAGTGGCATGAATGTGATTTGTAAATCCATTCAATGTGGCGCAAATGTCTGCTTCTTACTTGTTTTGGGTAAAACAATGTTTTCTGTCGATTAATACAAGATAGATTTCTCTAAAATTGACCAACAAACAAACTTTTTATCCAGAACTACGTGTGTCTTGACTTCTCTTTTAAGATACGTAGGAGTAGGATTGCGAAATCTTGTCAGACCCACTAATAAAAAATAAACCTTTTGTCCTCTTCTTACCCTTTTAATAACTCGAGAAGCCTAAATTATAAACAAATACTAACACGTACAACTAACCAAATGGTTCCCGTTGAATACAACGGACATGAGGGGTGCTAATACCTTCCCCATGTGTAACCGACTCCTGAACCCTGATATGGGTTGCGCTGACCTTATCCGTGTCCTACTTTAGGGGTTTTATTCGATATTTTCCCTTTCTCTCTATGAGAATAAATAAAGATCGATGGCGACTCTGTTAAGTCCATCCCGCGAGCGTACGATTGCTCTTCGCGAGGTCGTTCTCATTTTTCGGGCTACGACAAGATAGATCCAACAAATTATGCTATGATCATATACCACAGTTAGAAAATACTTGTAACCTAACCTGGATAGAGTGGAGTAGGAACCCCATATATCCATGTGGATTAGGTCAAAACAATTATTGAATAAAAATTACTAGTAGAAAAAGGTAAGATTTTTTGGCAAAAAAAAAAAAACAAGAATTCTAGGATATAATATGCTTAGTAAACTATTATAAGGGACATTTCTATTTATATGAGTAGTAGTTTCATGGGAAGAATGTCAAATGTGATAATGCCATAAATTACATTCTATTATAATATATTAAATCAGAAATATGCACTCTAATATAAATATTTCAACGTCATTTGTGTCGCATCACTCATATTTCTATGTGACATCTTCTAAAATCCATTTTCACTTTTTAAAATACAAAATCACATAGTGTTAAAGGTCACAAGTTCGAATCCTGAGAAATACAAAAAATATATTCATTTAATAATTTCTTATAGTTTACCTATTTTTTCTAACGGTGATCATAAGGAGTACAATAAAAAATAGAGGTAATAATGCTAAAAATAAGAACTCTCGTTTTTAAACTACTATCATCACTAAAATCACCTAAAAATTTTACAATATCATTAATAACAAATTAATATAATTCTTTTTTAGATTATAACATACAAAACATATTATCCTGTTAAATACTTGAAAAATTTAATATATATTATTTTCATAAAATTTATAAAATATATATTATAATATATTAAATAAAAAACGTGCACTCTTAAAATGAAAGAAAGGAAATTTTGATGTATCATTTCAGTATAATGTCTCTAAAATAGCTTTAAATTATTTCTATTCTACCTTGTTCATATCATGCCAAACAAATAAACTAAATACAAACAACAAATATTTTGATTTTTCACATATAAGGATATAAAGTTTATAGATTGTTCATTTTTATAATAAAAAACATAGTGAGTATAATAAAAACAAATATAGTATTTTCTAAATAATTATTCTCATATTTTTACTAACATCAACAATAATATCACATAAATATTTTTTAATATCATTCATAACAAGTTAAACTAAATTTTTTTGTTGAAAAAAGATGTTAGAAAGTCATTAGTAATTGAAACCGTAGCAACCCATATAATATATATCTAGAATAATATTATACAAGTGTTATTAATTGGTACTAATACAACATAAGTGTCTAATGGCATCATTATATACATGTGTCCAACTTAAAACATCAATGGGACATGTTATACAATAGTGCCTCAAAATAAAAATCTAAGAACTTTGTACAATATCTTCATTATACACAACTCCACAGCGGAAGATCAGAATAACTACATCCCTTGAAACATCAATAGACAACTTCTCTTGAATTCAGCCTGCAAGGAATACTTGAAAAATAACAACAATAATGGGATGAGATAATAATCTCAGTGAATTCTCTTATCCTATGGATCCACTCGGCTCTACAGGGTTTCTACTTGATTCTAACTCAAGTATCCACCTTCTGTTACTTGTGCATCACTCGCACCTTGTAACTAGGACTTGAGTAACTAAGGGATAATCGCAATGTATGGAAACATGTCACTTAAGTGCATCCACTCAACAAATAACTATTTGGATTCACGAAACATCAATCACCGAACGGACTTACGTCTAAGTCAGGCTCGGTTCATGCATGCTCGTATGATTCGACTTTCACGGTGGATATTGGATCCTCTATGAGACTTAATACCCCAGTTCAAGCGACCATCACCCATATGGGCCTCTAACCCACTTAGGATATCTTTCGCCGTATGGGCCTTTAACCCACTTAGGTATCCACCTTTCTCTTTTCCTCTTTCTTTCTTCCCTTCCTTTCTTTCTCTTTTTTTTTCTCTTTCTGATAACTATCTCTTTCATTCTTATCTCTTTGTACTTCTTCTTATCTATTATTTTCCTTCTTTCTTTCTATACCACACAAATATATATAACATATAATTAATATATATTGTAATATTAGATAATAATACAAAATATCTCAATTGATATTTTATCTTCTAGTACCAATTGATCAATTATTAATATTACCAAAATGCTCTCTCTTGTACTAATTAATATTGGTTTGTCTCTTTTATTAATAATTAATCTCTTCAGAGTTCACTGGTTACTCTATTGGTTCCAACTGACAACATTTAGAGCACATAGGAGCTCTAACTGTTCCAACTGACAAAAGATATAGTACATAGGAACTCAATTGGTCTCAACTGACAACTGATTGAGCATTTAAGGGGATATGAGATATTACATTCTCCCCCTATTAAATTGAAATCCCCCCTCCCCCTGAATTTCCTCCACTCAACTGATAAATAATTCTTGCATCAACGTCTTAGACTAACACTTGACTTCTCTTCGATTTCAAACCTCTGACATGTTCATTCTTCCAACTTATTTTCCTTGGCAAACTTCTTTCTTGTATGAACTCTCAATACTTCATGGTCTTAACCATATTTTTATTCTAATATTGGATTAATATTTAACCTTACTCTCGCTTAATTCATCTGATATACCGCTCTAAATCATTTGGTCACTTTCCTCCCGAAAACCACGACTACCCTTTTGGTATTGAGTCACACAAAACATACCCATGACATCTTATCTTGATTTGGATAATCAATACTCATTAAATTTTCATAAGAAAACTTATTGATTCCTTGACCACAAACAATATTGACTACTTTCCTCTTATTATTCCTTCAACAATTTCCACAAACTTTGGAATCCATCTATCGATAATCTTATCAATTTCACTTGATTTGATACTATATGATGCAAGCCTTTACTCCTACTGTTTCACTTCTCTCGTACTACTACAATAAGATAACACCCTTAGCACGAGATTATCTTACTCCCATTCTTATGAATGACTAACTCTCTAATCCCCATCATCACGATTGAGCTCTTTCACCCATCACCTTTCATTATGCTACTCTGATTCCAACAGTGAAACACCTGGGATTCCTAGGCACTACTGGTTAGCTAACAGTCTACATAGAAGATCACGCATATCCTCTAGAGTGCCCACCACCCAAAACAATACTAAGACCTCACATGACATTCATTAGTAGAATAAATTTCTTGTTGGCACACAAAGGTTTAGAATATGACCAACACCCTCCATAAGATAGACATGCAGGAGCCACGTGATTATAACCATAAAGGTGTACGACATTCAGATTTATCATGTGCTTGAATGAACTACTCCAAATTAGTTTGACAATATCTGATTCTTGTTACTATATTCCATATCAAATCCTCTTATAGGGTTCTAATTCCTTCAAGGTTTGTGTCGACACATGATCTCGACCAATAACAAAATAACACTATCAAGGAACTTCGAGTCATCAACGAGACACCACTTCCAAGAAACCTTAAGCAATCTAGGAGGCAACTGTGAGTCTCCATACTAGTCTCAAAGTCACACAACGCTTCACACCTTTAGAAATAACAGTTCACTTCTTATTTAGAACCCTTCATCTTAACGTCCTGATTTATCTTCAAGAATCATAGTTTAAGCTCTTACTAATATACAGCGTGAGTTACATGGTTAACTTCAGGAATATTTGATTCTTGTTCCTCCTCGGAAGTATAACTCATGAATCCTTCCAATAGGGTAGAGTATCATTGTATACAAAAATACTACTCTCCTGGGGTCCACATCTGAAGCCATGAATCCAAGAAATTATCGAATGCCATATTCTGACTAACCAATTTACATCTTACTAATGCATATGAAAAATACATAATTAACCTCCTCAAGATCACCACTCGGTAAGTCTCTTCCAACTCTGTTCCGTATAGTTATTCGTAGTCATAACAATGGTACTTCCAAGACTTACTTAAACTGAGCATGGTTCACCAGGTTGGTTCCCCAAACGTCTAACTTCTATGATATCTCTACAGATGACCAACTACGCATTACACCTTCAAAAATCCCAATTTCAAAACTATGAATATGACTTGTGGTGACTTGTAACTCCATCCTCAATTTGTACATCCACAACGGTACACCAATGAGATTTAGGACACCCTTAGCTCTAACAATGTGTGAATGTTTATACTTTGTGATCAACCAACCAAACACTACTCAAGAAGATAAATAACAATTGGACTCCCAATAAGCCATTATTACTCTTGCAATTCAAACAAGATGCACTTAAGATGAACCTTAACATTGCCACACACTTATGACTGGAATTTTCTTCTAAACCAATACCTACTACACACTTCATTATACTGGGGTTACTTGTCTAGATGACTTTCTACGGATAATCCTCATTGTCTCCCCATAAGCTCTTACAACATAACATATTTCACATCCTACACTTAGTCCCCATACTCAAGCTTGGCTTGTCTTTCGTTGTCTATCATAAACTCAATTTCTCGAAACACAAGACTCATTACTCAACAAAGTGTGTATTACTTCGCATCCATCTCAAGACAAGGAGTTCATTACACACACTTGTGACCATAATGCCTCTATCACATACTTCTCTTAATATCAAGGTTTAACTTTTTCCACTACACTCCCTCCTCTATAAATCTCCATATGTGAACGATCATCAACCATACACCCCTATCTTAGCCTCAATAAAATCCTTATGACTCCATAGTCTCCTTATCTAAAGTTCATTCCATTACGATGATTGTAATGTAAGGTTTACACTGCTCCTAAACTCTATGTTTGCTTCTTTTCTACAGTAAGTCCATTAACTCCAATAATAGAACCATTCTACTAGAATTCCTCGAATCCAAATTACTTGATCTTTTCCTTAACACAAATCTCCTTCATCCAATCCTACTAGAGCTTCCGTTGTTATATAATGCTTATTCTCTCTACGACACACATCGTATGGTTGATGTCAAACATGACTAAATCTAAAGATATTCAACAAGTTGATTACTGAGAAGTATGTTAAGTATAGTTGGTCTATTATTTATGTTTATATAAAATAAGTTAATATATAATTTATCTTTATAAATATTAATGGTCTATCATCTGAGTGTATAAAATTATTTGAGTTCTTATTATAATATTTATTCTCTTTAATAACACTTGAAATATGTTATCATAATTATGAATAAGATTGTACAAAAGAGAAATAATATGCAACACTTTTCAAATGTATTCTGCTAGCGTTATCTATTACCTAAGACAACATTTTTATGATTCTATTTATACAATATTTATAAAAGTTGCCTATACTAGAGAACCTTTTTCAAAACTATTGAGGACATTTGAGAAAATGTTTTTTTATAAGCAAATAGGATTAAATATTAGGAATGCAATCACAAACAACCGCTCAAGTTCGATTGCCATACATGCCAATCGATGTGAGAGTGCTCTTGGTTCCTAACCGACCACCACCCCCAAGCAAAAAATTTCGAGGATCCAACAATATCCTGAATTTTCAGCATACCAGACTCAAAAAGAATTATATTCCTACTCGTCCAAAGAGACCAACAAATAGCTAATATAAAAAAAGCAAGAGTTAAACTTTCTATTGAATAATCGAAATGTGAGATCAAAGAGTTCTGCTCCTCTCATGAGAAACCAAACATGCCAGCTTTTCAAAACTCAAATAAAAAGGATGGACTGTCTTGAAAACTATCATGTACTTTGTCATTAACCATTTTTATATTTTCAAAACTCACACATCCATATTATACAATCAATAATATCCTATTGTAATAAAGATATCTGATACCCACAAGAATATAGTACTCATTCTATCATTGTAATCTACAAAAATTAGAATTCTATCTTGATATTAAAAATTAACATGTTGCTTATTTTCTAAATGAATGATCAACCTTAATACCAAAATGATTTTTTATGAATATCAAGAAAACTATTTACCAAACCTCTATATAAGGAGAGACATATCTACAATCATAACAGTATCAACTTCACATTAAGGTAGAAAAATATGAGGATCTTTGTTAGATACCCAAAAGTGCTTATTTGAGCTATCAATTATGGGCATCTTTCACTCCATTTCCTTGCTAAAGTGTTCGAAACCACCTTTGTTTTTGATGAATTGCAATACAATGATAAGCGATCTTGGTACCTTTGATTTGTGTGTTATTGTGCAGGAATTAGGCATGAAATAATAGAAAATGAGGGCACAAGAAAATGGCAAGGGACCAAGAAAAAGAATGCATTCATCAGCTTTCTCGCTAGGCGAGGGCTGTGGCGAAGAGCTCGCTAGGCGAGCGCCCAGCGAGTCCCCAGCGAAGAGCTCCAGTATTTTACAATAGCAAACATCGACAAACTCGCTAGGCGAGCTGCCAACGAAGGGTGTAGCGAACACGTCCAGACTTGGCCAAAAGCGCAACCAGCACTCACTCGCTAGGCGAGCCATTAGCGAGCTCCCAGCGAGCAATCCCAGTAGCAAAACCTCCTAAGCTCGTTGGAGCGAAGGGTGAAGCGTGGCCTTCGCCTAGCGAAGGTTTTGTTCGCCTAGCGAAATGCCAATCTGGCAAAGGACATTTCTTTGGGCGCAGGTGCCACAGGTGCCTCATTTTGGGGCTCGCTAGGCGAGCCATTCTGCTCGCCTAGCGAGCATGACAGCTCAGTAGCAGCACTATAAGTAGCAAGGGCTACTTTTTGGAGCCACACTTTTACACCTCCATACTTTTGTACTTTTTAGATATTTTCCAGCATTGCTCTAGAGATCTTTTGTGACCTAGAAATCATTTCTCTTCATCTCTTAACAATCTTTCACAAAAAGAAGGTAGATTCCCATCCAATCTCGATTATTCGACTCGGATGTTGATCAACCTTCTTCCGAAACTTATTGACCAAGCTACCATGAAAATGAGTAGCTAAGTTCTTCATTTTGTCAAGGTTAGATGTAGATGATCATTAGCTTTGTGTGTAAATGGGATGATCTTCATTTGTAAACTCTTTAATGGTGAATATATGGTGAAAACTTTATTTTATTGAAAACTCTTTGTGTTGGTTTATGATCGAGAGATGTTTACCAACTCTTTACCTAGGTTTTCATCCAATCTTGTTTGTTAGCTAGAGATAGTAATGAATGATTTTGTTCACCATAAGGTTGAACCAAAAAGTTGTCATTTTGATAGATTGTGTTAGAGATAAACAATGGATCAAAATGGGAAAACACACAATGTGTGTTAGAGATAAACACATTGGGAGGACTTTGTGAAATAGTTTATCATCTAAAGGAGTTTATAAGTTTTGTTGATCGAACATATACATGCAAAGTGATCGTCGAACCCTAACTTTGGCAATATTTCTCAAATATTAAAACCAAATCTTTTACCGCATTTTATCACACTTTTATGCAAGATACCGTGACTAACCAAAACATTTGTACGTTTGGCCAGTTGTTACCTAATTGACTTAAAATATAAGAAGGAAATGAATTATGATAAAAATATTTTTCGAAACTCAAATAAATTTAAATTGATTTTAAGAAAGGGATAAAAGAAGAGAATACTACCAAAAAGATACAAGATAATAAAGTAAAAAAGATAAAGGAAAAAGAAGGAACACACCTGAATTATATCACTTCAATCCAAAACAACGTGGACTGCTCTTATCCTTGAGAGTTTCTTCTTAAAATATCTGTTACAATAGATATTTTCACAAATGAACAACCATCAATATTTTCATACCTAACGTTTACATCAGGTTCAACTTACAACCTTTATAACTTATAAGATTTTCTAGAGAACACTGTTATCTTGATTTACACACATATCAGAATAGTATAGCAACATGTACTTGATAAAAGTACAATAAGTAACAACTCTTTAATGGTTAATGGATGTCATAGGTTTTGAAGGTTGTTGTGATGTTAAAGAAAGCTCATGCTGGGAAGGTGAGAAGATCTATATAGGGTGTTTTAGAGAGTATATAATGTGTTTGTCAATCTCTTGGTTGATATATTTATAGGAGTCTCTTGGGACTGAGTTTTAGGACCCAAAAGGGAATATCTATACTTCCCCCTTCCGGGAGAGTGAGAAGTAGGTAGTTACTTGCCCTATTTCTCGGGAGAACCTGACTTCCCCTTTTGACTCTTCTACCATAATATTATGTATAAGGACACATCACTTCACATATCTCCATAGACGAGCGGTTAATCTAGGAAACAAGCAATATCAGTATAAAACAGGTGTGCGTTCCTGAAAACGGGTGACTGGGAAGTTTGATGGGGGCAAAGTATTGTGTCGTCTGTCCTTAGGAACCCCCTGCACTGTCTCTTATTGCCCTTTGCAAATATACCAATACACGGTTCCTCAAGTACGAGGGATTGTAAAAGAAAAAGTGATTTAGTTTAATCACCACCTCTTATTTGGATGAGCCTCTGATGTGCATTTGGGGGAAAGTCCCTCAGGTGTTTTGGGGAAGAGTCCTTTAGGCATACCTAGAGGTGAATCTCTCAAGTGTGGCCTGGAGTCAACCTCCAAATATCAATGAACTAAATCCATTAAATTCATTTGAGATAAAAACCTTAACGCCAGTTGAGGTGCATGTACAATATTAAATGTATTCAATGATTATTTAAACATCGGGAAGACAAATTTATTTTATCCTTATCCATGTTAAGGACGCTGAGATCTTTTCAATTGTTAGGATATCTAGTAAGAGGTAATTTATTGCCCCTAAGGATATATTTCAAATCCCTATAAAAATGAATTCAATGCCTGCTATTGAAACTTTCTCGTATATTTTTTCTCAAGCTTTGTGAAACGGCCTCATAGTTCCTCAAGCGCGTGACATACTCGTTTTCCCATATTCTCAGACTCAAGCCATTAATCCTCATTTTCAAATACACATTTGTCACCTTTTCTTCTCTTTTTTTCCCTTTGTGGCGATAAGTAGGGATTTAGATGAGAACCGTAGGATGGTGGATCCCTCTAACATTAGATAGTAGTCTAAAATGTACCTTGTAATGCGTGAGGAATGCTGAACGGGGGAATGACTCTGTTAACTATAGACTCTTAGTTTTAGGTTATTTTGGGAGTTATGAGAGCACTAATAGTTCTTAATGAACATGTGACTCCATACACAAGAGTGGGATGACTGAATTGTGGAGGTTTGAAAAATGATAGTTTAAAATAAAATTATCTTCTAAAATAGAGTTTGAAAACATGCAACCAAAGTTAAGCGAAAAATAAAAGAGTTAAGGGAAGAGAGATATCACTAGGAATTTATAGAGGTTCAGTCTTAAAGAAGTGAATCACCCCTATCTCCAATAATTGATATTGAGAGTATCCAATAATGTTTGAGAATTTTTAGAAGGTTAAGCCCACGAACCCCGATATACAAGGAAAATGAAGTTTCAGGCTAACTTCCAACCAAAATCCAAATAGAGGAATTAAGTGGGTTATCTTTATGCAAAACATTGAACACAACTTCGAGCAGTTAGTCTTTAAGCCAAATTAATAATTCCCAAAGGTTGATCTCAAACAAAGTCTTAGTTTTGAATTTTCTACCCTCTGAATCAAGCCAATGTTTTATATGGGTTGGCCAAGAACTGGACCGATATTTTTATCGGACTTATCTCGAACCTACTTATCTTTTACACATGTTGAACTCTGAAATTGAATGAGATTTTATACCAAGCTAATAGCGAACCAAATGAGCTTTTAAACGAGCTTAGATCAAGAACCATCTGTCATGAAGATTTTTCTTTAAGTATTCATCACGAAACCAAAAGGAGATATTTTCTTCAATGGAAGAGCTCGCAACCAAACAAAGACCTTTTACACTGGCTTAACTGCAAACTAAAATAACTACTTCCCTAAAGAAAGAATAATTTACTCAAGAGGAAAAATAACTCTTGGTAAATTTACAATAAAGTCTTCACCACGAACAATTTCCTCACTAAACTCAAGAGTTCTCTCAAAACATTTTGGCTAAAAATGTGAGAGAAAATAAATGATTTAGAGAGATTGAAAGAAAGGGGAAAAGTGTGATATTCATGCTTTTCAGGATGGTTTGAAATGAAAGGGATGCCCTTTATTTATATGACAAAAATGATTGATTTAAGGAAACAATCCATGGGAAAATAAATGACCTAATGGATTAACTAATCAATTAAGTACTTCTAATAATCGATTATTGTTGCCCAAATTGAAAGGTTTTGATAGATTGTCATTACCATTTATTAAAACATTTTCATAATTAGTTATTAACTTGATTTATCCTCATCTAATCAATTAGTTATTTTTTTAATTGATTAGACGGTTCAAAACTTGTCTTAATCAATCTAGTAGTTTCCAAAACACTTGGCTAGGCTCCAAAAATATTTTCGGTGATTTTATTTGAATAAAAGAGAGACTTTAAAAGTAATTTTAAATGTGTGTGTTTTTTTGCCATGTTACTTACAAAAACTCTCTTTTGTCTTTACAATACACTGATCACTCAGATAGACACAATAAGAAGAGCTTTCACACTTTCTCTCTTTCACACTCTAAAGCTTCAAGTCCTTTTGTCGGGTATACCAATCATATAAGAACTTCTCTTGCATCTTCTTGTGAATGAGGCTTGAGATATCTTCAAGTCAGTTAACATCATCAGAGATTTGTAAGGATATCACGGTGATCAAAAACTCCAATTCTTTAGCTTAATTTGGAAAAATAGCTTGATGAATAACTTTGTGCATCTTTGACCGCTTGAACTAGCTTTAGTAATTGCTTGCGTTGTTGTCATCAAAACCACTTCAAGAGTTATTACAAATTTAAGTGTTATCATCATTAAAACTATGGCATTATCAAGGCTAAGCATATCTTGCTTATTTGTGAGCTTTGATCACTTCCTAATTATACCTGCAAACACATAGTTCCATATTATCCCCCTTTTTAATGATGACAAGGCATCTGTCAATGAGGTGGGAAAAAAATAGGTGAATCGAATTTGGAGTGCTTAAACTTCCTGTCACATGAGTAGAGAGTATACTCTACTCCCCCTTGAGAGTATACTTGTCCCCCTTTTTCATAATAAAAAAGGCAGGTAAAGATGCAAGGCTAAATTTTTAAAATGCAAGCACAATGATCACATAGTCAAACATATTACTCAGACGAAAAATGAACTATTTTATTAATTCATAGATGCTAGAATTCAAAGTACAAGAAAACAGGAAATTGATGGAATAAAGAGAAAAACTTCAAAATAACATAGCAAGAACACTTAAGAAAAATACTAATTTGCCTCTTGATCATCCTCATTGGACATAATTGGAGATATGATATGGTATTTTTAAAGTTTATCGATGATGTGACAAATCCTTGAATTTTTCCTCCTATGCATCCTTATCATCACCTATTGATTCTCAAGGAGCTTGTTGAGTATGTTTGAGGAAGAAGGAAGGAGGTCAACATTTTGTGTTTGTTGTCACGCTCTTGGTGGTGACTTTGGAGGTAGTAAGAGAATTTCCTTGCTTTCAATTGCAAACCTCATTTGACTCAAGGTACCTTTTCCTATTTTTGATCGTTTGATCTTTGATTCCTCCTCCTCCAAATCATATCCAGAGTACTCTAGGATCTTTGTGATAAGTTTGATATTCGGTAATAGTGTATTCTTCTTTCTGCGATCCATCATATGCTAGATCACTGGATCTGCCCAATTTTTCTCAACTTTGTTTACCAAACACCAAACCAGAGGTATGTCCTATATGTGTGTATGGCTGTAGTTGATTTTTATTCGAAAAAAGAATATGATTCACCTTATAGTGAATTACTCGAATGTTCGGGCATATCAAGCTAACAATGAAGGGAGTGAGAATGATGGAGATTTGATCAGCAAAAAAGGAATTAGTAACAAGATCAAAGCGAAAGTTGTTACTTAATTCAGTTTCATTATACACTTGATTTTTGTAAAGAACGTTGAAAACTTTTGCGAACTCTTCAAGGCTTAGTTGAATGTGATGTTTCTTCACTTCAGAGCCGATATAACGATTTGAGTACTTGATATTAGAGTAAAATATATTTACCAAGAAGGGGAATCTTTCTTGAGGCGCTTCAAAGACAAAGTTCCTAAAATCAGACACCGTGTAGGCTTCAACAAAGTTGCACTCTTTGAAAAGGTTCTTATCAAAGTAAAGATATTCAAATATATCTCTATTGGCGTAGTATTAGTTGTAGTTGGTTTCTTGTTCTTGTGTTGAAAATATTTTGAAGTGGTAGGATGATGATGTTTGGGTGGTGCGAGCTCTTCTGGATGCCATTGTGGTGATGATGAAGATGCGAAGAGGAAAAAAAACTCTAACAACACTAAGACAATGCACACAGGAGATGGTGGAATGAGATAAGAATTGAAGAGAAGACATAGATTTTTATACTCATTGGTTAATCGAATAGAAGTGGGTTATAATCGACTAGGTTAATCAATGCATACAGGTGGACGTTGGAACTAGTTGACGTGCTAGTTTTCAAGGCTTTAATATATTAGCTCACGCCCTTATCGATTATTTGGTGCACCAAAATTTGAAATTTGAAATTTGAAGTCATCTAATTGATTAGGTCCTGACCTTAATAGACTATTTAATGCATTTTAAGGTTTTTTTTGGATATTTTGGGACTTTGGTTGATTTTTTTGTATCCTTGCTCAATTTGTTAGCACCCCTTTCTTGACAAGTAATAAAAGCTTATTTATTTTATTAGTAAAAATAATTTTAAATTGATAAGAGAATAATAAAAGCACTTTATTAAACAATTAATCAGAGTTTTTTTGGTTATTCAATCTTTATTTAGTGTACTACCTTAATTATTAAGTAACTTGAAAGCCTCAGAGTTGTGAAAGAGAGGTAGTGTGAAAGCTCGCATGGTCGTGTCTGTCTGAGTGACCAGAATCTTGTAAAAGTGGGAGTAACTCATAAAATACTAATGCATCTCTCTCTCTCTCTCTCTCTCTCTCTCACACACACACACACACACACACACACACAGACACACACACACAGACACACACACACACTTAAAATAATTTTGAAAACCTCCTTTTAACTAACAAAACACCTAAAAATATTTTTATGCCTTAGCCAATTGAATTAGAAACTGCCAACTTCATTAAAAAAAATTGAACTATCTAATTGATTAGACCCTAAAGATGATTGATTAGATGAAGTAAAAATGAATACACAGTCGATTATGGAAATGTCTTAATGATGGGTAGCGACTCTCTACTCAAATATTCCAAAGTAGGCTCAAATGAATTTTTAATGAATTATTGAAAATGGAATGAATTAAAGAAAATAAAAGGAAAATGAAATAAAACCAAAAATGTTGAGCCACCGGATCCAAACTCATTAATTGACGTGGCACACTGCACGACATGGATCTGATGATGCATGGTAGGCTCAACTCAAACGCGCAACACAATAGATTAAAGCAAGTAATTAAAACGGATGATCAAGATTAGATCGTAAAAGGGAGATCCAAGGGCCATGAGCATCACACATGGTGGTGGCGGTGGAAACCACTGTCTTCTCCGGCCAACCACACAAACTCCGGCTAGAATTGCAGGAAAATAAACCTCAACGAAAATGGAAAACAAGGACATGGAAATAAAGCTCTTGTGATGTAGATCATCATTGTACCATTGGATTTCTTTCAATCTTCCTATATTGAGAGAAAGATGAAGGAGAAAATCATGGTATCCACACGAATTGTTCATGAAATGGCAAATTGAATGCACCAAAGGCTTGCCTCAGGTATGAGGACTTCAGAGAACCACCAAAACACAAGAAAACTACATTGAATTAGGAGTTTCAGATCCAAAAAGTTTGAGTTTATACCTTCAAATTGGTGAGCTTCTGGCCACGAATTCTTCAAACTTCTTGCTCCTCTTTGATCTCTGAATGTAGGGGAGATGATAAACTAAGGAATCTGGCTTTGAAATTCAACTAATGTTGCTGAATTTCAAGCTCGAAAATCTAAAAAATTATGAGTGATTCCTTTGGTGAGGGTTATGGTTTCAGTTCTGCAGCATATGGGATCTCCAAAAGGTTATGAAATGAAGCTCATGAGGCCCTTATTTATAGGTGAATGCATTTGAGTTCACACTTTTCTCATGTGCATGGGATTTGAAAATTTGAGTGCATGGGCCTTTGTTGACGTGTGAAAGGCCCATGGATGGCTGAAGGAGCTTGCTGAGTTCACATATAAGGCATGTGGTTATATACATTGGATGGAAAGGACTTGCATTTCAAGTTTCAACATAAAATATCAAGAATGCACATAAATGAAAAGAAATTCGAAACTAAAAAATGGTAGACCCCAAGGACTATTGTGAGTAATGGTTGGAAAGCTATTAAAATAAGGAACAAAAGTCATGTTGGGAAAAAAATCATTTGGCATGTGCAAATTGATCAAAACTGGCTTGGAAAATTCAAGTATAAAACATATTCAAATCACTTTGAAAAATTAACCCAAAAGTAAGCTTGGTTAAACCCCTCTTTCCTCATGATACACGCTTCAAATGAAAACATCTCCAACATCAAAGTTGTATATATTTTCAAGATGGTAAATCTAGACTCAAAGTTTGTATCATTTGTATTTTCTATGACAAAGTTATGGGCATTTGAAGTTGGGTACATTTTCAAATTCAATGAATTAGGTCTAAGATGACCTATAATGTTTTGCATTATCACATGTATTTCCTTTAGGATTATGAAGTTTTGTCCAACATAACATTTTAATTATACATCTCAAGCTTTCCAATTACTTTTGTCTCACCCCAAAATCATAAAAATTAAGGAAGTTATTCCCTTGGCAAGTTGACCCAAAATTAGGGTTTCAGTCAAAATGACCTATAATGTTTTGAAATGAATGATGACCTTCAAAGTTTAAAATGGATTTTTTATGAACATGAAAGTTGTTCATATGATTATTGGGAACATTTTTTATTTTGGGGTCATCTTCATTTAACAAACACATAAAAAAGTATAGCTCATTGAATCTCAGCTTAGTCATATGACTTGACTGATCAACTTTTCAAACTCAAACTTCCAATATTGATGAATAAATGATTGAGGGGCCTCAAATAGGCTCATGTATGAATAAAATGATAAATGAAAGAACTTCCCTTGATTAAATTTGATCAGAGGTTGAGATTGCTTCATGGGCAAGGCACAATCAAAGCATTGTGAAATTAGGGTTTCCTTGGGAAACAATCTTCAAGCCCTTTGGGTTATCTTGATCAAATTGGCAAATTGAGATACTTGGGAGACATATATGATGATTAGGAACTTTGTGGACCATTGTCATGCTTTTTCTCTTCTTCATCTAGCCATTGCATTGGGCTTAGGAGCCTCCTAGGAGCATTGTGGAGCACATGAATACTTGAGCTTCAAAACAAAAAGAGTTAGTGACATATATTTGTGCTATTGGTTAGTAATCAAATAATAAAAGCAATAACATACAATACAAGCATGCTTGGTGATCTCAAAACACTCAAAAAAGTCCCAACCCTAGGGTTAAGGAGCCAAACATGCTATGATCCTTGAGGCAATGCACTTGTGCAATAACATGATGCCATGAGGGATCTTAGGGTCAAAATTAGGGTCTTACAGAGTGTCATTACCATTAAACACAACAAAGAGTAAAAAGGGGCAAGAAAAAGATATACCTTTGTGGGCTTGCTACCTCCCCCAGTCTTTGATTCGACTGGCCTTCTGATTATTGTTTTCTTGGATGGGACCCTAGTAGCTAAAAGAAAATAACATAAAGCAATTAGTGAAAGTTAAGGGTAAATAGCCTAAAAGAGGGGTATGCTTCGAGGAAAACCTTTCGTGTCACACCTTCATATATGTTCGATTCGATGCGAACATCTTCGATCCCTATATGAAGATGCCCTTTGAAACTGTCTAAAGTATGCTTAGTCATAACCACCCGCTGGGCTTTTTTCTGGGACTGATGTCGAACTATCTTAATGGAGTGCCCACAGATAAACCAGTCTGGAAATGGAGGGGCAAGGGCCACTCCAAAGTCAGCATTAGGCAGTGGAGGAAATTTTGGAGGAAACAATTCGAAAGCCATTTCATAGCGTTTCTCATGAGGAACATACGAAGGAAATTTTAGAGTTTCTATTTTCTTTGAAAAATGTTCTTTGAGCGTGACAGCTGCTTCGCGGATGGTTCGACTAAGATCATCAGGCCTATAGGCAGTTTCAAAGTAATTTTGAAAAGCTTGGATTTGTTTGATAAGTGTGTATGTACCTTTTCTGGTCTTTTCCTGCACAAGAAGAAAAGCTTTGTTAAAATGTTGGATAAAGGAAGAGACATCATAGAAGTCTTTAGTATAGTATTTGTTCCACCATCTCCCGAATCTCGAGTGCAAAGAAAGTTAGGCTCGAATGAGAGAGGAGTGAGTTGGGTCCTGCCAGTATATCTAGTTATCTGCTTAAGGGTGGTGGTTTCATTATGGACCATGTTGTAGAGAAGGAGGCTACCCTTTTTATCATACATGCACTTTGGGAGAGCCTGGATTAGCCCAAACTGTCGAGCAACAAGGTTGGGTTGATAAGCGATCAAAGTAACATGTAACTTCGAGGGGTTTAATCGAAGGGTTAAGATCATATGGTCAAAAAGGCTTCCCAAATCAGTAGAGATTTTGTCTCTCGTTTTTGGAAGGAGATGGGAAAGGCCTTGTAAACCATTATCGACCATACTTTCTAGCAGCAAATGGGGTCATGCTCGAAGTAAAAACATGGCGCTTGGCGAACATCATTACATAGCCCATGAAAGTTGGTCGAAGGGCTTGTCCTTCGTCATTGGGAGTCAGTTGGGCCAGTCGAATCCCTTCGATCCTTCTGTGTTTTACTTCCTCAGCCTCTTCATCAACGAGGCCTTTATTCGGTAGACTTGCCTCGAACATGGCAGTAAGCCAGAGTTATAATAACCAAAAGGGACTAGAGACAAGGAGATTCCCTTTTTCACCCAAGTTCTTCAATTGAGTGACTCCATCACTCAATGATTCATAGAGGCTTGCCAATATCATTTCACTTAGGCAAACGCTATGTCCAACATGTAGTTGGTTTGCCGGGGTGAAATATTTTTTGGCAACTCGTAGAGACTTCGAGAAGAATATAGAATGAGACAACCACAGAGCTAAGAAAGATATGTGTTCCACAGCAGAGACGGTGTCGACGTCTTTGTCATGATAATGTGCGATGTCAGTCGAATACGCTGCTCGAGAGGTCGAAAAGGTTATGGTATCTTAAGAATCAATCTCAGGGTCGTACGTGTGTCCAGTGGGTTTTAGCCCTGTGATAGAGGCTAAATCGAAAAGTGTTGGTGTAGCCATGCCGCACGGGAGGTGGAAAGTATAATGTGTACTATCCTAGAAATACAATGAAGAAACCAACATGGATGCACTATACTCTAATCCTACCTTTGACAACATGATCAGGTCGTAAATTCCCATGTCTTTCCAATTTTAGGCTTTGGTTTTCTCTATTTTCTTTAACCATTCCAAATAATTTGTTCAGTCTTTGAATGAAGGGGTAGCGCGAAAAACTCTAAATTCGTTGTTCATGAACCTCAAATCTATGGTTTCACTAGTGTTTTGGTTTTCAGCAGCGGTTAGTTCAACCCTAGATTTTTTCGCTTGCCCTATGGGCTTGCATTTATGGTAAGAGGGGAAATATTCTTTAAGTTTGCTAAAATATGTGTTTAAATCAGTTAAAGGCTCAGATAATGCATGAGTTTTTCCAGAAATAGAAACAGGGATAAGCACCTAGGAAGCGTAGATCCTGCGTTGTTCCTCCATTTTCGGTTCTGGGATGTATTGTTGATTACCCACCCTTACTGGATTAGGCAATGTGGTGAAAGGAGGAAGCTCCGAAATCTTCTTGGGAGCTTTTGATTTGACAGTTGTGGTCTTAATAGTTATGCTCACTTCTTTAGGGGTTTTGCTTGAAGTTGTCATCTCTGTTGAAAGTTGGAAGAGAAAAAGATAATCTAGGTTTTTGTTAAAGATGGTTTGAGGATGAATAGCTAGAGCGTTTGAAAGTTCAGAAAGCATAAAATATGAAATTGGTAAGTTTGTGACTTTTATAAGCAGACTTGGGAGAAAAAACGCTTCAAATCAACATTGATGATTGACAAGTTAGTGGGACACGTGTCTTCCTTGGATAGTGTGATGGAGAGGTGGTAATTAATGTCTAAACCCACGATTTCCTAGAGTCTAGGAAACATGATGATTGAAAATATTTAGTTCTGGGCTGAAGAGACGTGATTAGGAAAAAGGTAATGATGACTCTGACGTCATTAAACAGCTGGGAGAAACTGAAAAGTTTTGCAACATTGGAACATTTGGCAATGTGTCAGAGTTGTCCAAGGCATCGTAGCATGTTCTCAAAAAATGTCTTTTTCTCCTATATGTCGAAAATAACATTTTTGGGGGGCAATTTGTTAGCTCATAATTTCGACGCCCATTTTAGAGTTACCAAAATGGAAATCCCATGTGAAGATGTTTTCGACAAATGAAGATGTTTTCGACCGAATCTAATATTAGGAAGATCCAATCGAAAGTCACTGGGTAAGAAGGGTCAGCGTGCAGTTAGGACTTAGAAATATTTCTTTAAATGTTTTGAAGACGGTTTCGATTGGAGATTCAAAATTCAAATAAAGGAGAGAACTTTGTTCTTATTTGAAACTGTTGAAGGTACACGTGGAGCCTAATGGATAGTTGCACTCATGCAAAGTGTCATGTGTCTCAACGTGATTGAGGGGCCGGTAGAAACGGTTATTTCGATTGAGTATAAATAGAGGGTCTTAGCGTTTGGATCAGGGTGTCAAATTGTGTACAGAGTCTGTAAAATTTATCAAGTACCCGTGTGGAGAGAAACGGTAAATCAAGAAATATACGTTCATTCTACACCATTGTCAATTACTTTAAAGTAATACAATTTTTCTCTATTTTCCAGAAATACTTCTTTATTTTAATTATTCATCTTTATTACAAATTATCTTCATTTCTTTTACGATCTCTCTTTTTAATTTGTGTTAGTCTTTTATTGTCTGAGTTTTTTCATTAATCACCATTACTGCAACACTGTCGAAGTGTTCATATTTACTAGAATTTACTTTAAACAAGCACATGTCCTAGGATCAATATGATCGATCCTGTAAGTAACCAAATTTAATAATTTAAAAGATCAGCGGTTGTTTATCAATTTTCACGGTAAACAGTAGTACACTATATACATTCCAAATTTAACTTAAAAAATAAAATCTTATAAGATTATTAATCAAACTATACATTTTGTTTAGCATAAGACACATCAAAATATCTTCATTAAAACATAGTAAATGAAAAAGGATAAAAAAAAATAAAACTTACAAGGTAAAACAATCCTAGCATATAAGTAGAGGAACACCATTCCACTTCTTAAGACAATCCAACATAGGATCAATAAAATTTCCATCACATAAATTTGAGAAAAACTTATCACATTCCTCACCAAGTGACTTAATTTTCTCAGTAGTAAATTTGTTTTCCTCATAAACTTTTACAATGTATAAGATCTAGATTCGCTAATCCTATTAGAAATACTTGGTACAAACATTAAAAGCAAACCTATATGCCAAATTATAAGAAAAACTAAAAACACAGCAAGACCCATTACAAAAATAACCTTCAACTATAACAAAAACAATATAACTGAACCTTTAGATTGATTCAAATCCCAAATTGAAAGGTGAAAATTTTTTTAATGTGCAAAATTTAGAGGAAAAAAGAAAAAAACAATTACAAAAAAAGACAGTATAATCAAAATGCGAGATCGAAATTGGTAACAAAATGAGTACCATCTCAACTGTTGTCATTTCATCTTCAAAAGCTGCAGAATTGTTCCTCAAAACTCATGACTTGGTTTTCGCAAGCCGACCAAAGATTCAAGCATCTGAGATCTTCTCTTACGGTTCTAAAGGGTTAGGTTTCTCTGAGTATGGTCCTTATTGGCGTAGTGCTTCTAAAGTTGAGATGTTTGCTCCTATTAGAAAACAAGAGTTGAGTGTTTTGGTTAAATCTTTGGAGAAAGCTGGTTTGGTGGGTGAGGTTGTGGATGTTAGTGAAGCTGTAATTTGACTCTTGTTGAAAATATTATATATAAGATGCTATTTGGTAGAAGTAAATATGAGCAATTTGACTTGAAGAGCCTTGTTAAAGAAACAATGACTTTATTTGGAGCTTTTAATCTGGCTGACTACATCCCATGGCTAGGACCTTTTGATCTTCAAGTAAGTATGATAATCAATCGTGCTATTGTGTTGTTATCAAAATTTACGTGCTTTCATTGTTTTCTTAAAATAAGTGAAAATATTCAATTAATAGTTGATAATATTAATTTAACTCTTTATTAGGGATTAACACAAGCCTGCAAGAGAACAAGTAAAGCACTTGATGAGGTATTAGAGATGATAATAAAAGAGCATGAACAAATTACTAATGCTATCAATTATGCACCAAACCATTGATCTCAAAAATGAACAGAATCCCGTCATTGATCGAAGCCCCATGAAGGCAATCTTACTAGACATGATAGCAGCGGGAATCGATACATCTGCATCTCTAATTGAGTGGGCGTTATCTGAACTTTTAAGGAATCCAAGAATAATGAAAAAACTTCAAGATGAGATACAAAATGAGATAGGACATATGAGAATGGTTGAAGAGAAAGATTTGAAGAATTTAAGTTACTTAGATATGGTGGTTGATGAGATATTAAGACTTTATCCGGTTGGACCCTTACTAATCCCTCGTGAATGTAGAGAGAATATAATAATTGATGGTTATTTTATAAAGGAAAAGACACGAGTTATAGTAAATGCATGGGCAATAGGGAGAGATCATGATGTTTGGTCACAAAATGCTGAAGAGTTTTATCCCAAAAGATTTATCAACAAGAAAATGAATTTTCATGGACAAGAGATGGAGTGTATACCATTTGCTGTCCTGGAATTCATTTGGGTTTAATTACGGTAAAATTGGTTTTAGCTCAATTGGTGCACTGTTTTAGTTGGAAACTTCCAAATAGTATTACTCCTTCAAATTTGAACATGGAAGAGAAATTTGGACTCACTATACCTAGAAATTGTGTAATATTATAATTTGTTTTACAATAAATTAATGAATACTGTTTGTTCTTTGTGCTGTAACAACCAAAGGTTGATTGTATTTTGGCTAAATAATTTGATATTCATGTGGATTTTAGCAAATTTTTCGTAGGAAACGTATTTCACGTAGATTCTCTTATTGATAACGGTCCTCAACTAAAACTTTTGTAGATAATTATTATGGTAAATTTGCAGGTAAACCTGCAAAAAAAATATCTTCTTGTAAACCTGCAATTAAATCCGTAGGTATACCAGTCATCACATATTTAGTCATTGTTGTTTTCCTACATAGTAATTTCATGAAATAACATTGTATAACTAATGTGTCTCGGGTCTTAGAATCTATTTATTTTCATGATGTGCTTTTGAATGATTTCTAAGTTTAAGTAAACTTGTGTTTCATCATGTTCTGCTATAGCTTATCATCATGCATACTAATTAGTAGCTGTGGTATCACACATTTTGTCAAAAATAAAATGTGTTTCATAAAGAGTTTAATTTGTCAATTTAGTAGCTATAATTTAAATGTCAATAAAAATATATATTAACTTTTTTTATGAGACTCTTATCAATTAAAAAAAATATGTTGTAACACCCTAATATCCCAACTCTCTATTTATAAAATGATTTCATTAAATTTTACAAATAAGGCATTACACATTCTTCACCAAACACTTTATTCAATAAAATATCAAATTTATAAGCGCAATAAAAATGCCATTTAACATAATAAGTGTCCATACCAAAAGATAATGGAGCAATTCAAAACATCTCAAAAAAAAACACAAGTAACAAAGCAATATGTCTCATTGTTATATATCAGAGCTTTAGCGAAAACTAAACGGATCGACAAAACAATAAAAAAAAATGAAGAGGCATCAAATGTCATCCTCCACCTTAAAAGCAGTTGCTCCTCTACCTGATTATCTATATCCCAAGAGAATACAGAACACCACAACAAAGAAAATAGGGGTGAGAATAAGCTCAAAATATGCTAACGGTGCAAAAGTAACAAATGGCAGTACAACAAAACATCAACGCGAACATGACATTCAAAACTCTCACAAATAATCAACATCATTATAAAACGATCACAATCGTCACCAAATCATAAGTACAAATGTGTATGCAATTTACTTATCTTCTTATCATCAAATGAATGTGGTACCAAGCTACTCACAATTGGATGTTAGAGTTATGTTAGTGAACAATCTCATCACCAATCATCATCAATCACTTTCTTCGATATTCATGATGCATGACAATGCGAGAACAATGTAATATGAAAATCATCACCAATGGTTCTTATCTGAACCTCATTAATCACCATAATGCAACACCATATGTTAACATCACCGATATACATATAAACATATTAATATGCAACAATATATCATCGACAATTGATTTCAACGCGACACTCCACCCATACTCACCAAACAGTATTAAAAAACATAAACAGTCACCGCTCTCGAAAAAAACTTGAAATATCAAATCAACCAATCATAATTGGTCAACTGCAAGGAATGGCGGTCAACCCGTCACCAGGCTGATGGTCGTCACTCTCGCTCTCTCTCTCTCTCTCTCTCTCTCTCTCTCTCTCTCTCTCTATCTCTCTCTCTCTCTCTCACACACACACATACACACACATACACATACACACACACACACATAAAATTCTCACTTTGCTGACGCCTGGACCAGAAACCCGTCTCAGGGACCATGACGGTGACCCCATCACCATACTAACATCTGTCAGCTATCCCAATTGAATGATGGTTATCCCGTCACACTGGTGACGTCCGTCACCGTTGAGAAGATTGTAAAATATACATTATTTTTCATTCGAGCATTCTTAAAACTCCTATTTCAACCCCAAATCACCCAAATTAAATAGAAACATATCACCCAAATTATATTAAATAGGAATCTCATCAAATCAACACTACTTAAACATCAACACCAATTTATCATGTAATTTCATCACCATGTTCATGATATCAATTCATATTCACATGAACAACAACATTTAGATTCATATCATCACATCATGTATAATTTCCAGCATAACACATAACACAAATTTCATATGTTTCACAATAATCATAACATAACCTACACAACATTTTCTCTAAATCACATAAGCATCAACAATGGTGGTAAAAATGAGAAAATCTAGAAGAGGGTGATGACTCTTATTTATCCTTCATGCAATTGACACTCATATTAGAGTAATCCCCCTTACCTCAATTTCCAACAAGGATCTAAGCTTTTGCTTATGGCTTCTTCTCCAACCTAGGTTTGTCTCTTTTCGACTCTTGCCTCTTTGCCCAAATTAGCATGTACTCAGTTGTTCTCTCCCAAACTTTTCTACTTATTTTTATTTCTCCAAATTATCATGTACTTATTTTAAAAAAACTTAATTCCAATTACTAACATTTTTATTTCTCCTCTCAACTTTTGGGTTCTCACTCTTTACCACACTAATTTCCTCATTAATCTATTTCAACTCCCATATCCCACTATTTCATATTTTACTCAATTTCTTTTATTTTTAATTAATGGAAAATCTTGATAATTCATGTAAATTCTACCCCACCTCATACCGCCCCACCAAATTCACATAATGTCACACCCTAAAATTTGCCCATAATTTTATCTGTTCTTTCTATTTTGGGTCATTTGTTGTGTCACTAGAGTTTGTCAGAGTCAATTGTGTTATCTGAGGCATTGAGCCCTTTATTATGTATTTTGCATTTTGTCTGAGTCTTTAGTCCTTGACCGAGTCATTTTGATACATATGAGTCTTTTGTTTATCTGAATGAGTTGCATGTGTTAGAGTCAAAGGTCAAAAAAGTTGATTAAAAAGTCAAAGTGGAACCATTTTGACTTTTTTTCCTTTTCTTTACTTGTTTATTTTAATTAATTCATTATTTTGTTATTTATGCATTTTTATTTTATCAATTACTTTTCATTCATTTTTTATCAATTTTTTTATTATTAGATCAGTCATTTATTTATATTATTGTCATTTTTTTTAATTATTTTTTTTGTCTAGTTTGTGAAACCGTAAAACATAAAAAAAAATCTAAACTTGCTTCAACTGGATCAAATCACACCAAAAATTCAAATTTTTATTACATCATATTCGGAATACAAGGCCCATAATTTTTTCCTTATTCGTACAAACTTAAGCCCTAAGTAAACATCGGAATCACATTAGAATCAAGCTCAATAAAAATTTCCTAAAACTTGAACAATCACATTGAATCCTTTAGCATAATTCCTACTTATAAAAACCCTAAGGGTTTTACACAGAAGGGACACGGAAAAAAAACCCTAGCCTCCACATTGAAGACAAACTATGTCAAAAGGCTCTAGCCTCCGTTTCTCCTTTGCAAACCCCATCTGAACCTCACACCAAAGAGAAAAAAGAAGTTAGAAAAGGAGCAGGAGAGAGAGCTGAGAAAGTACACAAAACAGAGAGAAGGAAAAGTGAAAGAAGGAGTGCATTACCTAGGAGTTCACTGCAGGGTCGGTTGGTAGCTTCTTTGCCTTTTTTATTACTTCCTAATCATGGTTGTATATGCTAGAGTTCGAAGGTTAGGGTTCGAAGGTTAGGGGTGAAGATTCATCATGCTCATGATGAACATGATGAAGGTTTGAAGGTTCTGGGTTTAAGGATGAAGTTTGATGGTGGTTCAGGCTTTGTCACAACGGATGAACGGGTGCAGACGATGTTGTTCTTCATGTTCATATGAACATGAAGAACAAGGTTTGAAGTTGGTGGTGGACTTATGTTAAGAGGACTGGTTTTGGCTTTCCGATGAGGGATGAGTTAGAGAGAGGTCAGTGAGTTTGAGAGAGTATATAGAAGAGGAAGAGAATGAAGAGAAAGAGAAATAGGAAATGAGCATTGATTTCGGGAGGAGGAGTTTATATACTCTCTCTCCATGCTCTGGGATCAGGACGTGTGTGTGTCTCTCTTTTCAGAGCCCTTAGATCACCATTCCAGTGTAATCTCTTGTATGCCTTCCAACTAGAACGTCTTAATAATGTCCTTTGATTCCTGATCAGATGGTTTAACACATTTTTCCCATAATAAATTAAATCCATTAGACCAATTTGATGACCCCGCTTTACCCTGGATTTTTTTCTTCTGTTTTAACCCCCCCTAGTTTGGGCCCTAATTTCCTTTATTCACAACTCCCCCATTTCTTTTGCACCCCTCTATTTTTTTATTCATTTTTTATTTGGTTTAGTTTAATTAATTAATTTTATTCTTTTTCATTTATTTTATTTTAATTTAATTATTGTTAGAAAAATACAAACAAAAACAAATATTAAATTGCCAAAAATAAAAATAAGGTTTCAAAAATGCAAAGGTAGTTTTATTTCGTCTTAAATTAAATTCCTATTTAACATACCTCTAATTAAATATGGAGGAATGAGTGAATGCATATTCACATGTTTATCAAATAATCGAGGGCTTAGCGCACGCATCGTCTGAACAATCATTTCTCTCCCACAAACAATTTTCACAATAAACTTAGTATTAAAAGAGAAATGGATTTGTTTCTCACACAATCTAAGGCTCAACGTATGTTTTGCCTGAATCGGTTATTCATCCTTCATATTTAAAAATATCCTCAACTCATCAAATTAATTTGTTTTTCCTTGTGCAATCAAAATGAACTTTTTTCACAAAAGGATAGTGTTTCATTTATTTTGATATAAAATACAAACAAACGCTTCAGCCTCCATAGTGCGAGCATTCAAGAAAATGTTCTAACCGCTTGAATGTGACTTAAACACCATTCTCTAAAAACAACCAACACACAAATCTTTTATACCAAATAACTACACAACCTTGAGTTCTCCATCACACATGGGGATACGTAGGAGCGAGACTCAACATCTCGTCAGGCCCATTAACAAAAAACTAAAATTTCCCCCATTTATATAAAAGTTCTTTTAATAAACAGAGAACTTAAAACATCTTTAAGCTAAGCATTATATTCCCTAAGCTAATTAGAATATTCTTGTTGAGTATAATAAATGTGAGGGATGCTAATACCTTTCCGTCGCTTAACCGTCTCCCGAACCCTAAACTGGTTGCGAGAACCATGTTTTTATCCTTCAAAGGTTTTATGGATGCTTCCCTTTAAAAATAAAAACTTTGGTGGCGACTCCGTAAATCGATGGTACTTTTGTTTGATTTAAAATTTTATAAAAGAGTATCCTTATGATCATGATTATCTAAATCGATGGTACTTTTGTTTGATTTTAAAATTTATAAAAAAGTATCCCTATGATCATGATTATCTACTTGTGATTTACTCGAGTAAAACTCTCTTTTTTGTTCTGCTATGAGAATGCTGATTTTTGCAAAACTGAAATAGATATAAATACTCTTATCTCTATTCAGAGTATATGGCATTCTCATGAATCAAATAATTACCTACTTCCGTAGAGTATCCAGTTTGTTCATAAACCATTAAGCAAGGCATTTTTTAAAATAATTGTCTCAATTCCATGTGTTGAACTCACAAACCAAGTAAATATTTTACTAGCTAATTCGAGGAACCAAACAAAACTAATCTTGGGCTAAGTTCTAAAACAAAAACAAGAACCTCGAAAGAATAACACTTTTGAAATAAACTAACAACGGCATGACACGAGTATCAAAGTTTCCTCACAAGTAGTTTTTACCCTCAAGGCACTAAGACAACATTTTGGTGAAGAAGAAATATCACTAAGAATGGAGGAGAGTAATAAAATAGAGAGTAATAGGAAAAGTTTGAATTCTTGTGTGATTTCAACAGAGGAGAGGTCTCGATTATATATGTGAGAATTTGGCTCATAAAAGGAATCAATCCATGAGTCAAATTAATGTGATAATCAATTAGTCCAATCGATTATTATACCTAAATAATGAATTGTTCAAGCCACAATTAGAAGTTTTTGATACTTAGAAGTTCCTAGTCCCTAAGATCCTTTTTCTAATCAGTTATGAATGTTACAAAGCAAAATAGTCAATTAGAGGATTATGGCTAATAGATTATCCAGTTGTAAAATGGCTCCAAATTATCAGACAATTCCCTAATCGTTTGGCTAGAGCTGGAAAATATTTTTAGGTGATTTTAGAAAGTAAAAAGAGGTTCCTCAAAGGCTTTAAGTATGTGTGTGTGTGTGTGTATGTGTGTGTGTGTGTGTGTGTATATGTGCGTGCGTGTGACTATCCTTAGTATATTAGGAGTTACTCTCCTACTTTCACAAGAGTCTGGTAACTCAGACAAATATGACTAGGAAAGCTTTGACACTTCCTCTCTTTAACAACTCCAAAGCTTTAAGTTCCTTTTACATATACACTGATCATATAAACACTTCACTAGAACCTTGAATCTTCTTCTTGATGAGGCTTTATATATCTTCAAGTAAGACACCATCATCAGATATTTGGAAAGATATAACCATCAACTTCAACAAGAATTTGTGTTGTTGTCATCAAAACATCAAGACAATCGACAACATCCAGATCATTAGCTTCATACCAGCAAGCATATAAATACATATTCCCTCTCCCTTTTATGATGACAATTCATCTCTCAGGGGGTGTTAAAAGAGAAAAACATAGATATAAAGTTCCGAGTGATTAAACTCCCTCTAACATGAGTCGAGAGTATACTTCTCCCCCTCAAGAATGCACTATTTACATCTATTTGGAAGAGTTTGAAACTCATGATAGAGAAAAAAGTTAAAACATCCTTATGGCCTCTAATTGAGCTACATGAGCATAGGTTAATTGAATTTTATGCCTTCCTATTGATTCTAACCCTTCACAAAAATTCTAGTTTTGTTTCCTAAAACATTTCCGTCTTTGTTCATATTATTATGAAAGATCCAACGGGTATCAATCACTTGATTACCAAAAGTTTTTGGAACAAGTTCCTAAACTTTATTTCGCTAAAATTGACTTAACTCCCCTTGCATGGCAAGAGACCAATGTTCATCAATAATAGCCTCGTAAATTCCTTTTGGCTCAATTTTCGAAACAACAGCCACAAAATTACATACCTTGTTAAGGGAGTGTCGAGTAGTAACTCCCTTGGAAATATCTCCCATGACATTCTAAGTGTAATGGTCATTGGTTGTCCAACACTCCCTTGGAAGATCTTGATGATCTAGAGAAGTTTCCTCATTTAGATCTTGAACTTATTCTTGATGTTGACTTTGTTCTACTTCCTGATCATTATCCATTTCTTTTAAGGTTGTCTTTTCCTATATAGATGCTTAATCAACAACCTCTACTTCTAATAATTTAGGTTAGTTTCATCAAAATTAACGTGAAAAGATTTTTTTGTCGTCATGCTTCTTTTTTTTAATGACTCTAAGAGCTTTGCTCAAAGTGGAATATCCTATGAACATGCCTTCACCAACTTTTGCGTCAATTTTTTTTAGAATACCCTTCCCATTGTTAAGGATAAAGAACTTTCTCACAAAGACATGTAAGTAAGAAGTATTTAAATTTATTCCTTTATATAACTTATAGGGCATCTGCTTCAGAATTGGTATTATCAAGACATAATTATGTTGTACACTTTTCTCGTTAAAAAATATTTTGAATTCCTCATTTTGGGATTCTCCACAGTGACCTCTTCGGATGGATGCAATGCTTAATCCTTTTTTTTTTGGATAACCTTGGCTAGTTTGCTAAAGGTAGCAAACACATCTAATTTATGATATAAGAGTAATGTTCATGTATAACGAGAGTACTCATACACAATTATAAGGGTGTAGAGATTTCCACCAAGACTTACAATTCTAGATGAACCAAAAAGATCCATGTGAAATCATTTTAAAGGCCGTTTGTGGAAGTTATATTTTTCGCTTTAAAAGAAGCCCTTAATTGCTTACTCTTTTAGAACCTATTACATAATCTGTTCTTTTTGAAATATAAGTCTAAAATACCAATTACGAGATCCTTGTGAACCAACTTGTTTAAGTGGTCCACATGGATGTGAGTTATCCTCATTTTCTATAGCCAAGATTCATCCTTGTTACTCAGGAGACATACATAACTTGATGGAATTTTATTTAAATTCCCTGATTAGGTATTTCCACTTCTTGAGCTTGTAAATAGAATTTAATTTGATTTAAACTTTATGACTTTGCATCTAGAATAATAGAAAGTTATAATGTTACCTTCGTCACATAATTGACTTATACTAAGTAAATTATGCTTTAATATTTCAACCAAAAGAATTTCTCAAATCATTGGATTTGGGGACTTACTGACGGTACCAAAACCTAAAATCTTTCCATTATTATTGTCACCAAAAGAGACAAAGCATCCATTATTAGTAGTGAAGGAGGAGAACAGAAAGCTTCATCATCGATCATATGCTTCGAAAAGTCGCTATCATGATACCATTTTGCATTCGAAATTGTAAAGTGTTCCTACAATAAAAGCTCACGTCTTAAACTTTAGGTACCCATACCATTTTGGATCCTTTACTATTAGTTCCATAAATACTTTCACAAATGGATTTTATAATAAGATTATAAAGATGCAATGAGGCCGGTATATTTTTAATTTTGCGCTCACAATACTTTATATTAAAGTATTAATGAGGATGCCCTTGTTTGCTATCATGACTCTTTTTAATGAAATAAAATAGAGCAATATGACCATCTTTATTACAATATATACATTTTAAGGGTTTTCAATGAGATGTAGGTTTACCATTTCAAATATTACTAAATTTCATACTATTGTTCTTGGGTTAATAGTTAAGACTGTCTTTATTGTAGGAAGCTCTTTGATTTCCTAGCAAAAGATTCAAATTGTATCTTTCTTTATAAAAAATTCCAAATGTTTTTTGAATATCACACATTTTGTTTTTCAAAATCACATTTATCGCACTTGACAAGTTCATCTAACTCTCGTTAGAAGGAGAAGAGTTTTGGACTAGATCATTTTGTCTCTCCCTAATAATTTTTATTACTTCCAACAAGTTTTTATTTTATAACTCAAGGTAAGAAATAATATTCTTGGAGGTAGAGACAACTTGTTCTAATTTGATATTTCTTTTGTTAGTTTCTTACAAATGAGGTATAAATCTTGATAATAAAAGTGAGAGGTTACCTCGTCATCTTGATTATGTTTCGTTAGGCATATGTTAGCTTTTTCATCATCTGAGGACTCCATGTCATTGTTATCCCACATGATGTGAGCCTTATTGCCCTTTTTCTAAGATTTCTTGGATTTCTTTTGATTCTTATTTGCCTTTTTCCATAGAGGACATATTGTTCTAATATGTCATTTCTTTCCACATTGACATCAAGTAAAAGTAAATGAAGTTTTTCTTCACTTTCATTTTTCTCCTCTTGTTATTGTTTCTCATGCTCTAAGAATTTTCTGAAGTTTCATACCATGAGTGATATGTCACCACCAGAGTCAGAATCTTTGGCTTTTAGAGCTATAATTTTGTTCTTCTTTTCTACTTCCTTATCCATAGCAAGCCTTTCTATCTCCATCACATGTTCCTGTAATTTACCAAAAATAATATGTGTGTGTGTGTGCTAAATCCCTAGATTCAGAAATCACAATGACTTTAGGTTGTCAACTATGTTTTAGGCATTGAATAATTTTCACAACCGATTACTCATTTGCAAATTTTTTTACCATAGTTCTCATATGACTCATGTTATGGGTAAATCATGTTTGCATTTTACTAATTATCTCAAAGTTAGAAACTTACAAAAAAAACATCAAGACCAAGAGGCATAATGATGATCGTATTCACCTTCAAATAGTATTGCATATTTTATTTAGCATCTTGCATCCAATCCTTTTTAATTTTGTTCTCTACAGCACCATCAACTTTGCGCGTGGGAACAAATCCACCATCCTTTACAATCTTCTAAATACTACGATTCATCCCATCGATGAATAACTTCATCCTCTCTTTCCATAAACTATACCCTTCTCCATTAAAGGATGGGAGTTTGAATTTTGAAACGATTGAAGTCATTTCCTACATCCTGGGATGGTTAATATTTCACAGGAGTTAAGATTTAATGTCACTTGTTAAACAAGTGAATCCAAGTACAAGAGAGGGGTGAATTATGGTATATAAAAATCATGATAAATTAAAAAAAAATATTATTTAAAACACAAAATTTGTGTTTTTTTTAAATTGTGAAGGGGAGTCTAGGGAAGTCGGGAGCACCAACAGACACACATGCTCCATGACCACAAGAAATGGAGACACCACATATCCACCAAAAATCTTAAGGCATTAGTTAAATGGTTCCTCTCTCATAAATCTAATATTTAACTCATTCATAGGCGATGTGGGACTTTAACCATTCATACTTGCACCCAACGTCCTCCCCCACAAGATTTTACATTGACTTATCTCCCCCTCCCCCCAACTTAACAAGAGCTTTTCCTTAGGTTAAGCTAAAGAAATGAGTATTGATTTTACTGGCTAATCTAAATAATGAAACTGAACTTTTACTAGGCTAAGTTCTAGACCCAAATAAATATTTTCACTGATTTATCTCGAAAATAAAAAAAAAATACTTTATAAAGAATGATACTCTTGAAATAAACTAATAATGAGATATCAATACAAATCTTTTCTCAAAAGTAGTTTACCCTCACAGGGCACTAAGGAAACTTTTTAGCGAAGAATAAATATCATTGAGAAAAGAGGAGAGTAATAAAATAGAGAGAAATAGGAAAGCTCTGAATTCTAATGTAATTTCAGTTGAGGAGAGTCTTCCTTTATATTTGAAAAAATATGGCTCAAAAGGAAACAATCTATGGGCCGAATTAATGTGATGATCAATTAGATCAATCGATTATTACACCTAAATAATCAATTTTTCAAGCCATAATTGATATGTTTTAATATTTAGTCGTTACTGATTATTAAGAGCCTTGTTCCAATTGATTCTGAGTGTTACAAAGTAAAATAATCGATTAGAGGATTAGGGCTAAACGATTATCTAGTTGTAAATTGGCTCCAAACTTATTAAACGATTCCCTAATCGATTAGCTAGACGTTAAAAATATTTTCAGGTGATTTTAGCATGTAAAGAGAGGTTCCTCAAAGTCAAATTATACTGGTCATGAGTTTGATCCCCAGCAACAACATTTTTTAGATTATCAAAAGTACGCTACTTTTTACCTTTGCTGGAAATGATACCTGAGGTAAATAGCTTGTTTACATAATTTTTGTTGTAACCTATTTTTTCTTTTCAGTCTGCAAAACATCAAATTTATTGAAAAAGTTTGAATCTCCGTCATCATCATCACCACCATTATCATCAACAACAAATACATATATAGAATCGTTAGCATTAAATTTCAACAACAACAACAAGATCCATAAAATCTTTGAACATTAAATTTCAAAAACAACAACAACAAGAACAATAAATAAATAAAATAAACAAAATCATTAAATATTTAATCTCAACAACAACAACAATAACATTAAACATTTTACATAACACAATAAAAGTTAAGATTGTTAAGTTACATTTATGCTCTCCTAATTAACATTAAACATTTCTAGCAAGCAATTATAAGAGAAGAAATTACATTAAGGAATCAACCTTGAAATTTTTTCCTACTTTTGCAATCAATCTCATAGAATAATGTTATACTTTATTGTGTTCCTTTCATTATCATTGTTTTCATTATATTAAATTTGTATTTCAGCATATTGGATAAAAATATGCTGAAAAATTGAGTATTGATAGTTTCACACGGATTATTGATGTTTCATTGAGTATTGATGAGTTGACCGTATATTGGATAAAAATATTTCCCTTATTTGTTAGCTCAGTCAATGTATATATCATAAATAAAAAATAAAATATAAAATAAAATACTTTTCTCCTAGAGTGTCACCTCAATCGAGGTAATAGATCATAAATAAGAAAAATAAAATAAAATAAAAGATACTAAAATATAATTCAAAGATTTGAAAGTATTTCTTGTAATTATTTTTCTCTTGGTTTGTCATCTTGGTTTGTCATATCGGTAAAAAGTCATAAACAAAAATATATAAAAAAGATTAAAAATTGCTAAAATTTCTTGTAAATATTTTAAATGTGACGTTACTTGTTTACCTCGTTTTTTCTTTGTTGGCTGAGGTGTGAAAGTTTTGTCGTAGTAAGAGTGTAAAAACAAGAGTTGAAAAGTATTGGCACTTAATTAGCAAAGTAGGGTCAATGGTGTCATATGGTGTAGCGTTTAGAGATAATCCACAAACAAAAATAATTAAAATTTTCACCTCCTAAAAAATATAAATGTTATATATATATAGAGAGAAGGGTATTATGTTCATTACCAGTATTTGACTGAGTAGGAATTTCTTATTTTAAATTTATATCCAAGTATTCTAATTGCTGCATCCAATTTGTCATAAAATATTATAGAAGAAAACGCCAAAAGAATAAATTTGAGAATTAAATTTTTGTTCACTTAGTTTTAGATGACATGCCAAAAAATAAAATACAGAGTGTAAAGGCTTTTTAACTCATATTTATGTAGGGCCAGTTCTCCAAAATATTGATATGATTATGTTTATAACCAAACAAAGAAGAAATAACACACTCATGAAGGCTTGCACTTTTTCTGAGTTAGACAAAAATCATTATTTTTTATTTAAGAAAAATTCGAAATTTGAGAATGATATATGATTTTGTTGTTGTTTTCTATCACTTCTTCATGGTATTTTTATGGTAATAATACAATAAAAATATTAAAAAACAAATTCTTATGTCATTTTTTTAAGTTGGACAATCATTTTTAAAATGAGAAAATTAAATATGTGAATTAAAACGATATCTTTTTATCATAAATATTACTTTCTTCATCATTAAACGAAGTGGTATTTATCAACAAAAACAAACACACATACAATGGTAAGATTAAGTTATAACGTCACATCTAATAATATCGATTTTTACCTTTCATATAAAAATTGCATATACTTTTGAATTGTTTTTATTTTTCTTCTCTATCTCAACTCAAACACAAATTAGATATATTTTTATATGACCATGTTTATTTGTTACAATTAAGTAAGAAAAAGAAAAACAAAACCCATTAGATCAAGGTAAATAATGAGTTGAGAAAAATCCACATTTTTTTTTAAAAGTCAAATCTTTAATTTTCCATATGGTTTTATGATTTTATTATGTTTACTAAAAGTATTTATTTTATAAACGTTATTATATATATCTAATTAACTCCTTTATAGACTCGCCGTGAAGACTTTGTAGACATACTTCTTTCGATTATCCACCAAACCATTGATCACGATAGTGAGCAAAATCATGTCATTGATCGAACAAACATCAAGGCTATTTTACTCGACATGATAGTGGCATCAACTGATACCTCTGCTATATCAATTGAGTGGACTTTATCTGAACTATTAAGGCATCCAAGAGTGATGAAAATCTTCAAAATGAGATACAAGATGAAGTAGGAAATAAGAGAATGGTTGAAGAGAAGGATTTGAAAAAGTTAAAGTACCTAGATATCGTAGTTGATGAAACCTTAAGACTTCGTCCTACTGCACCTTTTCTAATTCCTCGTGAATCTAGAGAAAGCGCCATAATTGATGGTTATTTAATAGAGAAAAATACTCGAGTTATGATTAATATATGAACAATAGGGAGAGATCCTAATATTTGGTCCGAAAATGCTGAAGAATTTTATCCAGAGAGATTTATTGACAAAAAAATGAATTATCAAGGACACGAGTTTGAATCTCTCCCATTTGATTCTGGTCGTAGGGGTTGTCCTGGAACTCAATTGGGCTTAATTACTATTAAGTTGGTTGTTGCTCAATTGGTGCATTGTTTTAATTGGGAACTTTCATATAATATTAACCCTTCCAACTTGAACATGGAGGAAAAATTTGGACTCGCAACACCAAGAGTCCAACATTTGCATGCAATACCGCATTATCGTTTGGTTGATGTCAAACACGAATAAATCTATGTATATTCAACAAGTTTGTGACTAATCAATATAATAAATATAGTTGATCTATTTTTGATGTTTGAGTTTATTAAAATATTATTGAGTAATATATCATACTATTTATTATCTCTAACAATACTTGAAAATTGAAAAATGTTATACTATGAATAAACTTCCCAAAACAATATAAATGTACAACGTTTTTGATTGTATTTGATAAACAAGGAATAACTAGACTAAAATTATTTGTACCCTAAGGCAAATTATGTTTTGGTAAGTTTATAGTTCTATTGTCAGCTAACTTGTTTTAAGGCATAGATGGATATATTCAATTTACCAACAATATTTTTATAAGTGACTTTAAGGGCAAGGGAAAATTTCATATAAATCTATTTATTTAAATTGCCCGTTGTTATAAGAGGACGTCACAAGTAAAATAAGGTGAATGTTAGTCATTTAACTATAGAAATAAAGATTTTAAGATAAACAAGATCTTCTCTTTGATTGAATCTTTTAGCTACTACACAAAATTTGTACCGTTCAATAAACTCGTTGGCTAAAAATTTAATTATGAAGATCCTTTTGTAATACAAAGTAACTTCTGGGAAAGTATGATAATTTAGAAGGCAGCCTATTAGTTAAGAAAACAACATGTGAGAAGCTATGGGTCCAAAATAATTTAGGTAGATTCGATTGAAAAATAAGAGATCTAACATCACTTAAAAAGTGTTAATCTAGATGACGGATACCATGTTGCATAAAAAAAACATTTTAAGAAAAATTCCAGGCTATTATTAGAACTAGTTGTTTTTATAGTGGTTTAAATTGAGTTTGAATTAGAGCAATGAAGGCTTTAATAAGAGTAGCAATTTCAAATTTAAGTTTTATAAGATATGTGATACTCCAATTTTGAACCTCAATTGCTGAATCAATGCATTCATCGAATCATTAACATCATATGCATATCATAACATGCATAATGTCCAAATTGTCAGTCGGAATAATTTCTCAGATTTACAGACAAATCGGTTAAACTGAATGTCAACTTTGCGTAAAATCAGTGGACGGAAAATTTCAAAATCGAACTTACAGATGTCAATTATATTAATCTATATTTCACGTAGTTTAACCTGACATTCTCGTTTTATTTTTTGACTTGTTTTGGTCGCATTTTGATCAGTATGAGCCTGTTAACCAATAAAAGATTATTTCAAGATTAAATCAAATGTTGTATATTTTCAAGAAGTTTATTTCACGTTAATCATTTTGATGCGGTCAATTTATTTTTTCGGGCATTTTTGCACCCGATTTTTTTTTATTTAGAGGCTTTTATTTTTTCATTTTTTCGAGAGTGTTTAGAAAAATTAAATGGAATTATTGGTGTTTTTTTTATATTTTTATTTTAGTTATTTTTTAATATTTAATTTTATTTAGTTTTAGTTAATACTATTTAATTTTGTTTCTAAAATGAGCACCAAGGGCATATGTGGGTTTTCAAAATTATTAAAAAAAAACTAATCTGACTTGTATATATATATATTGGTGATACTGAGAGTGAGAGGACAAATCCAAAAAGGCACCAACCAGAGAGAGAGAGAGAGAGAGAGAGAGAGAGAGAGAGAGAGAGAGAGAGAGAGAGAGAGAGAGAGAGAGAGAGAGAGAGAGAGAGAGAGAGAGAGAGAGAGAGAGAGCGAGAGAGAGAGAGAGAGAGAGAGAGAGAGAGAGAGAGGAGAGAGAGAGAGAGAGAGAGCGAGAGAGAGAAGAGAGAGAGAGAGAGAGAGAGAGAGAGAGAGAGAGAGAGAGAGAGAAGAGACTAGAGAGAGATGATAGAGAGAAGAGAGAAGAGAGAGAGAGAAGAGAGAGAGAAGAGGAGAGAGAGAGAGATAGAGAGTAGATAGAAAGAGGAGCGAGAGATAGAGAGAAGAGAGGAGAGCTCTAGAGAGAGAGAGAGAGAGAGAGAGAGAGAGATTGTTAATGTTTTCAATTTTGTTTTATTTCTGAAACAATGTCGAATTTTATTGGATAGAGTGTGTTATGTTGTTTCGATTACATTGATCGGAAATATTATAACACTGGTGAATAATAAAAAATAAATGGTGTGCGTTGTTGTTGTTGTTTTATTTACGTTTGGGTCATGTTGTTTGGATTGAATCATGTCGATACGTTGTATGCATATTTGTGTGCACGATGCGTGACATTTGTGTTAGTTTGATCCGATTGCGATGAACGCATTCTTGCGTTAGCAATATTGTTTGATTTTTTTGTTTTAACATGTTTTATTTCATTTTCGCTTCACATTTTATATTGATAATTTTATATCCGTGCGATTTTGATCCATATTGCGATGATCACGTTTAGTGTAGCAAGCTTTTGGTTAATTTTATTGGTTCATGTGTGTTTTTTTCGTTGCGTTCCAATTTTGTGCATGCATCTGATGGTTTAGCATAGTGGTAATCCGCTTTTTGTTCGCTTACCAATTTGCATTTCCATTCGCAACCTTGTGCTTTAATTTGATTTTATTATATTGTTGATTCTTTATTCGACTTGCGATGACTGCTTACGCGGTAGCAATTTGCCTTTTTTTTTTCTTCTCTTTCTTCAAAGTATGTTAAGAACAATGATCCAACATCTTTATGTTTACATCGAATTTAATTTAATTTAATTTAATTTAACTTTTTTTGGTAGCCTTCCACGTCTTCGCGTACGCGATTTTGATTCGTGTTTTTGCGTCATAATTTAATCTGTGCACTTTTTTTTCACTTTTTTCCCTCAATTCATTTGTTATGGATGCGTGATATAAATATGGTGTATGCTCTTGTATATTTTCAATCTTATCATTGTCGAATGTTTATATGCACGTTCGTATCTCGTGGCGTTTGATTTACGCCTTATGCTTGAGTTCATGCCACTATGAATTCGCACCCCTTTGCGATCCAATTCGCACCCCTTTGCGATCCAATTCGCACCATTCGCGTTACCATTTGTATCCATCATATTTAACCATCGATTTCAATTAATTTCTAATCACTTACCCAAATCATTTTTAAAACTATTTTGCAAGGCAAGTCAAAAGCTTGATCCAACGTCAAGTTATTTTCAAAATCATTTCAAAACCAATCAATTTGACTTTTCTTTTCAAATCGTTTCCACTATCTCAATTTATCAACCATCCACATTCAAATCATTTTTCAAACCATAAAACCACTTCAATTTTTTTCATAACCATCAACAAACCTCGATCAACATCTAGTGCATTTTCCCAATAAAACTTCAAAATACATAAAAATATTCAAAACACTTTCTTAATAAAGATGGAAATGGAACGGGGTGAATACCACGAGCTCCTGAGACTGGGATCCAAGCTCTCGCCATCGCCAAAAATACATCAAACTAATTCAAACTTTTTTTTGCCTTTCGGCACAACCAAAAATCTTTTCAGAAACGAAAGACATTTTGTCTTAAGTAGATGAAAAATAATGTTTCATCCACAACTGTTGAGTTGAGATAAGTGGCATGAATGTGATTTGTAAATCCATTCAATGTGGCGCAAATGTCTGCTTCTTACTTGTTTTGGGTAAAACAATGTTTTCTGTCGATTAATACAAGATAGATTTCTCTAAAATTGACCAACAAACAAACTTTTTATCCAGAACTACGTGTGTCTTGACTTCTCTTTTAAGATACGTAGGAGTAGGATTGCGAAATCTTGTCAGACCCACTAATAAAAAATAAACCTTTTGTCCTCTTCTTACCCTTTTAATAACTCGAGAAGCCTAAATTATAAACAAACACTAACACGTACAACTAACCAAATGGTTCCCGTTGAATACAACGGACATGAGGGGTGTTAATACCTTCCCCATGTGTAACCGACTCCTGAACCCTGATATTGGTTGTGATGACCTTATCCGTGTCCTACTTTAGGGGTTTTATTCGATATTTTCCCTTTCTCTCTATGGGAATAAATAAAGATCGATGGCGACTCTGTTAAGTCCATCCCGCGAGCGTACGATTGCTCTTCGCGAGGTCGTTCTCATTTTTCGGGCTACGACAAGATAGATCCAACAAATTATGCTATGATCATATACCACAGTTAGAAAATACTTGTAACCTAACCTGGATAGAGTGGAGTAGGAACCCCATATATCCATGTGGATTAGGTCAAAACAATTATTGAATGAAAATTACTAGTAGAAAAAGGTAAGATTTTTTGGCAAAAAAAAACAAGAATTCTAGGATATAATATGCTTAGTAAACTATTATAAGGGACATTTCTATTTATATGAGTAGTAGTTTCATGGGAAGGATGTCAAATGTGATAATGCCATAAATTACATTCTATTATAATATATTAAATCAGAAATGTGCACTCTAATATAAATATTTCAACGTCATTTGTGTCGCATCACTCATATTTCTATGTGACATCTTCTAAAATCCATTTTCACTTTTTAAAATACAAAATCACATAGTGTTAAAGGTCACAAGTTCGAATCCTGAGAAATACAAAAAATATATTCATTTAATAATTTCTTATATATTTTGATCAACATTATTTTCATAACTATTATAAAACATTAATTCTATTTTCTTTCAATTATGTTTTAATTATTAAAATTATAGAAAATAATTTAATATTATCTCTCTAAAATAATTTTAGATTATTTCCATTCTATATTTTTCATAACATATATCAGAAAAATAAATTAAAGATTAATAATAATATTTTTGATTTTTTTCACATATAAGATATAAAGTTTGTAAAATTTGAGTTATAGTTTACCTATATTTTCTTACGGTGATCATAAGGAGTACAATAAAAAATAGAGGTAATAATGCTAAAAATAAGAACTCTCGTTTTTAAACTACTATCATCACTAAAATCACCTAAAATTTTTACAATATCATTAATAACAAATTAATATAATTCTTTTTTAGATTATAACATACAAAACATATTATCCTGTTAAATACTTGAAAAATTTGATATATATTATTTTCATACAATTTATAAAATATATATTATAATATATTAAATAAGAAAACGTGCACTCTTAAAATGAAAGAAAGGAAATTTTGATGTATCATTTCAGTATAATGTCTCTAAAATAGTTTTAAATTATTTCTATTCTACCTTCTTCATATCATGTCAAACAAATAAACTAAATACAAACAACAAATATTTTGATTTTTCACATATAAGGATATAAAGTTTATAGATTGTTCATTTTTATAATAAAAAACATAGTGAGTATAATAAAAACAAATATAGTATTTTCTAAATAATTATTCTCATATTTTTACTAACAACAACAATAATATCACATAAATATTTTTTAATATCATTCATAACAAGTTAAAATAATTTTTTTTTTTAAAAAGAAGTTAGAAAGTCATTAGTAATTGAAACTGTAGCAACCCATATATATATCTAGAATAATATCATACAAGTGTTATTAATTGGTACTGATACAACATAAGTGTCTAATGGCATCATTATATACATGTGTCCAACTTAAAACATCAATGGGACATTGTCATACCCCGATTTTGATCCTGAATTGTTTCCATTTTTTTTTCATTTTTTATTTGGCACTTGGCCTAAAGTTCATTTGCATACATTCATTCCCAAATCCATATTTTGTGATAAACATTGGTTATTATCTAGCTTTTTGATCATGGTGCTTTGTGATTACAAAATGGATTTTAGTTATTTGACTTTTTTTTAATTTTTCAATTTTAATTTAATTTCGAAGTAAATCTAATCCCAAATTTCAAGTTAATCTTAATTGTATTTTACTAATGATTCAAACTCTAATTGATTTTAATTCCCAAATGAATGTTAGAGTTGATATCAAAGTAATTTTAACAAATTATAGATTGATTCGATTTTAATTGGTTTTGTTGGTTTTTTATTTTATTTTAAATTGACATTTTGATTATTCTTAGATTTATTTCTAAAATCCAATTCATTACATTTTCAATACCATAATTTGTTATTCAGTTGCTATTCAAGTCATATGCACTACAATTCATGTTCAAATTCATTCCAAATATCAATTAGTGTAAATCATGGCCATATAAATTTCATTCAAAGTGTTTTATTCCATTCAAATGATCAATTACATTATTACAATCCATCATACATTGTTCATGACATGGAAATCCACAAAAAAACGCATAAGAAGCTATAAGCATGTATCCAAAGTAAAATATTGCAGACACCACCACAAGTAAGGTATGAACGCCACCACCACAAGTAATCCTCACTGCACAACTGGAAGTAGCAGAGCACAATGGTTATTTCAGCATCTTCTACCCCAAGCCATTCAAAATCATGATGCACCTCAACCTAACCTGCCATCGAATTCCAATATACAGGGTTGCAACATCATTTGTATGTCGATTGGGATGGGCAACAAGAGTCATGCTGCAAAACGTAACAAACCGTAAACTTGCAGCACAAGGACGATGCTGTATATTGCAAGACAAAACATGCTTAAATATCCGTGTTACAAGAAAACTCATGGAGTTACAAAAAGACATAATATTTAAGTATATCTTTGTACCTGTTGCGATTTCGCTCTAAGCTATTGCAAAACAAAAAAGGACCATTCAACAAGTTAAAACCAACCTGTTGAAGCTACTGCAATGAATTTAAGCACTGAGTTAATAGTCGGTCTTGCTGATAACATCGCTGTTGGTGCTTAGAATTAATTTGGTTTCCGCTTGATCGGGTGTTGCTTTTGATGCTGCCATGTGCGACCCTATCAAGTACAAATGCAGAGTCGAATGCTGCTCATGCTAACCTTATTGCATCTATAATTCTCAAGACCAAAGATTCAGGTTCAACAAACTGTGCTGGCACCTTCGGATATCATTCCCGCTCCGAACGCAAGTATTTTATGAAGAATTTGGACAAGGCATTTGATTCCAAGGCTTTGTATGACACTTTTTCTACGATTACACATCCTGTTTGTGCAAAATGGCTACCGTTGGTTCTGGCCAGTTTAAAGGTTTTAGCTTTTCCCAATTTAAGAATGTTGAACCTGCATAATACACACAGAAATGGTCATTTTATTACAACCCTGTTTTGTTTTCCAGCACATCACAACAGTCCTTGTTCCGGTTACAAAAGCCATAGCAGAAATTGAGAAGAACATAACGGGATCCGGAAAAACTCACCTTAACCTCTTGAACTAGTTTGGTTTCTCCAAATCCACAACAACAACAACATCATTATCATCTTCAAATCAAGCTCGAGCAAACCATGAAAATTTCCAAGCCAAGCCATCTAGATTAAGTGTGATTAATGTAACACCCTTCTAAAATACCCCAAATATTTAATTAAAATAACAATATCTCAATCAGAGTAAATATGCAATTAAGGGTGTCACACAATCATTTCACACCATTCACCATAATAACTGTCATGCTCTTTTATTATCAATTAAAACATAAAGCATTATACGCAGCGGATAGAAATCAAATCAATCATGCAAAACATGTAACACATTACATGTAAAATTATTCAACAAGGTAAAACATCCCGTCCCGATGTTACATCTATCAGAGCATGACCCACTAGGGAACTACACTAGACTCCAAGCACTAGCTCCTACTCAATCACTGCTCGTTACCTGAAAAATAGTTGTAAGGGTGAGTTCCTCAATCGATATAATAAGCATTATAAAATATCATGTAATGCTAAGTAAATAACACATTAATCACCCTAATCATATTACACATTCAGTAACGGCACATCAACTCAAATATCATACTCAATACCAACATAAATTCATACTCATACTCAATGCCAACACAAACACACACATAATATTGGAATACATCCATTCATATTATACGCCATACATACATTATGCAATGAGACTCCATGCATGCGGTACCGACTATTCGTGAACATATAGTTCACCTCACCGATCAAATCCAGATACGGCTACCAAGCCCACTAGTCCCACTCATTTGAGACCTAGTGACTCACTCACTAATTCCTCACCACGGGAATTAGCTACCACCAACTCACTAGTTCCTCACCACGGGAATTAGCTACCACCCCAAGGGCTATGCTATGCACGCTAATCACCTAGCATGCAAACATCAACAACAATCCACAATGATTTACTCACTAATTCCTCACCATGGGAATTAGCTACCACCATAAAGGCCACAATATGCATGCTAAATCACCTAGCAATGCAAAATCATCAACAATAATCCACAATGGACATATGCTCACACTCTAAGCCATAAACAGTCCATTCACAATTGCATTCATAACATATACATTCACATCATTATGCATACCATCATACATTCATCAACACATGTATCATATCATGTCAAATAATTAATCACAGTATTAGCACACTCCACTAATACCTATACTGCTCAAAACAGCGGGAATTAATCCCTATTACATCACACGCCAATATAGGCCAATCACCAATTATGCACACATTATTCAAATATTAATTTTTCCAATTTCCAACAGTGTTAACCGGTTAACGCCCTGGGTTAACCGGTTAACGCATCACAAAACACGCTTTCTGGCAAAACTCAACAGTGTTAACCGATTAACGCCCTGGGTTAACCGGTTAACGCAGACAGAACAGCAATATTTTCACAACTCACAACAGTGTTAACCGGTTAACGCCCTGGGTTAACCGGTTAACGCAAGCAAAATAGCAATACCTCACAATTCCTAACAGTGTTAACCGGTTAACACCCTGGGTTAACCGGTTAACGCAAGACAGAAAGCTGTTCCTGCGCTAACACGAAGCAGAATGCAGAATTCTCCGCATTTTCCGCCGTTGGAGGACTTCCGGACCTCCGATTCCGATTCCGTAAAAAGCTATACGTTCGGGAAATCACTACCCATCCAATTACAGATTCAATTACGGCTTTAACACAACTTATCCAACACAATTTTTCAGCATTCAACATCCCAATTAGGGTCAATTCACGGTTTATCACTACCCATTACATGTTAACCCATAATACCCATTAAACGACGATAAACCCCCCTTACCTGAGTTAATCTGGCGAATCTTTAAGCTTCAAGCTTTTCCGTTCTTCAACCCTTGCTCTCTTGCTCTTCCTCTTTGCCCTTTTCCTCTTTTCAGCCGCTTCTCTGCTTTCACGTGAAAACTCTTTTTACCAAAATGGAACCCTTTTTCCTTATTTCCAACTTATATATATATTTTCCAATAATTATTATTCCAGTAATAATAATAATAATAATAATCCAATAATTCCAATTATTTAATTAAATTAATAAATATAATATTAACTTAAATTAAATAATTATCTTATTTTTTTATCGGGGTGTTACAACTCTCCCCCACTAAAAGAGTTTTCGTCCTCGAAAACATGCCTCAAGCGAATAACTCTGGTTAAGACTCCTTCATCTGACTCTCAAGTTCCTAAGTCACATTGCCACCTGCTGGTCCTCCCCAAGCTACCTTCACCAAGGCAATCTCTTTACCCCACAACTGCTTCAACTCTCGATCCTCGATCCTCATAGGTGATGTTTCAACAGTCAGGTTATCTCTCACCTGTACATCATCTACTTGGACTACATGCGACGGATCATGAATGTACCTCCTCAACTGAGACACATGAAAAACCTCATGCAAATTCGCAAGCGACGGCGGTAAAGCGATACGATAGGCTACTTCCCCTATCCTCTCCAAAATCTGATAAGGACCAATAAATCGAGGTGTCAACTTCTTCGACTTCAAAGCTCGACCAACTCCCGTTATCGGAGTAACACGGAGAAACACATGATCCCCCTCTTGAAACTCAAGTGACTTCCTTCTCTTGTCGTGATAACTCTTCTGACGACTCTGAGCAATTCTCATCTTCTCTTGAATCATCTTAATCTTTTCCGTAGTTTGTTGAACAATCTCCGGTCCAACCACAACACTCTCACCGGACTCATACCAACATAAAGGTGTCCGACATCTCCTACCATACAAAGCTTCAAACGGTGCCATACCAATGCTCGAATGAAAACTATTGTTGTAGGTAAACTCAATCAAAGGTAAATAACAATCCCAAGCACCTCCCTTTTCCAAAACACAAGCCCTCAAAAGATCCTCTAGTGACTGAATCGTCCTTTCAGTCTGACCATCAGTCTGCGGATGATATGCAGAACTCAATCTCAGCTTAGTTCCCAAAGCCCTTTGCAAACCTTCCCAGAACTTCGATGTAAATCTAGGATCTCTGTCCGAAACAATACTAGACGGAATACCATGCAAACTTACAATCTTCTCAATATACAACTCGGCTAATCTCTCTAATGGATAATCCATTCTGATCGGAATAAAATGAGCCGACTTTGTCAATCTGTCAACAATCACCCAAATAGCTTCAAAATTCTTAATCGTCCTCGGTAAACCAGAAACAAAATCCATACTGATACTATCCCACTTCCACTCTGGAATAGCCAACGGTTGCATTAGCCCGGACGGCTTCTGATGCTCAATCTTTGACTTCTGACAAGTCAAACAAGAATAAACAAAACTCGCAATTTCTCTTTTCATTCCCGGCCACCAAAATAACTTTTTCAAATCAAGATACATCTTTGTAGCTCCAGGATGAATACTCAGGCCACTACGATGTCCTTCCTCAAGAATACTCTTCTTAAGTTCGGTAACGTCCGGAATACACACCCGATTACCAAATTTCAAAACACCATTCTCATCAACTCTGAATTCACCACCTTGACCTTGATTCACTAGAGTCAACTTATCAACCAAAAGCACATCGGATTTCTGACCCTCTCTAATCTCATCCAGAATACTACTCGTTAACTTCAACATTCCCAATTTAACACTATTATGAGTACTCTCACACACCAAACTCAAGTCTCTAAACTGCTCAATTAAATCCAATTCCTTAACCATTAACATAGACATGTGCAATGATTTCCGACTCAATGCATCAGCCACTACGTTTGCTTTACCCGGATGGTAATTCAAACCAAAGTCATAATCCTTCAGAAACTCTAACCATCTCCTCTGTCTCATATTCAGCTCTTTCTGATCAAACAAATACTTTAAACTTTTATGGTCACTGAAAACCTCAAATCTTGACCCATACAAGTAATGCCTCCATAACTTCAGAACAAATACCACGGCTGCCAACTCTAAATCGTGTGTCGGATAGTTCCTCTCATGAACCCTCAGTTGTTTCGAAGCATAAGCTATAACCTGCTTAATCTGCATCAACACACCACCCAAACCCAACAATGAAGCATCACAGTAAACCTCAAATGATTCCGACGAACTCGGTAATATCAGAATAGGAGCAGTAGTTAACCTTCTCTTTAACTCTTGGAAACCTTCTTCACATTTTGAGTCCCAAACAAACGCTTGCCCCTTTCTAGTCAACATCGTCAACGGTAACGCCAACTTAGAAAATCCCTCAATGAATTTCCTATAATAACCTGCAAGTCCAAGAAAACTCCTTATCTCCGAAACTGACTTCGGAGCTTCCCACTTAGATACCGCTTCTATCTTAGAAGGATCAACAGCAATACCACCTCTTGAAACCACATGACCAAGAAAACTAACCTCTTCTAACCAAAATTCACACTTAGACAGTTTAGCAAATAACTTCTTTTCTCGTAAAACTCCTAAAACCACTCTCAAATGCTCAGCATGCTCTTCTTCAGATTTCGAATACACCAAAATATCGTCAATAAACACCACAACAAACTGATCTAGGTACGGATGGAAAATCCTATTCATATACTCCATAAACACTCCAGGCGCATTAGTCACACCAAAAGGCATTACAGAATACTCATAATGTCCATACCTTGTTCTGAAAGCAGTCTTCTGAATATCCTCAGTTTTCACACGTATCTGATGATACCCCGATCTCAAATCTATCTTACTGAACACGCTCGCACCAACCAACTGATCCATCAAATCATCAATCCTCGGCAAAGGATACCGATTCTTGATCGTCACTTTATTCAGTTGCCTGTAGTCCACACACAACCTCATAGTACCTTCTTTCTTCTTAACCAATAACACTGGTGCACCCCACGGTGACACACTCGGACGAATAAATTCCTTATCCAACAGATCTTCCAGCTGACTCTTCAATTCAGCTAACTCAACAGCAGACATACGGTACGGAGCCATCGATATCGGCCTAGTACCAGGTACCAAATCAATCGAGAACTCAACTTCACGCTCTGGCGGTAATTCATTCACTTCTTCAGGAAACACATCAGGAAAATCACACACCACAGCTAGATCGCAATTCACCAGTTTATCTTTAGCCTCCAAAGTTGCTAATAGCATAAACAACTCTGCCCCATCTGCTATTGCCTCATTCACCTGCCTCGCTGATAGAAACAAATCCTTTCCTTCCTCAATCTCAGGAAAGATCACAGTCTTATCAAAACAGTTGATATAAACTCGGTTACACACCAACCAGTTCATACCCAGGATAACATCAATCTGCACTAGTGGAAGACACACGAGGTCCATTCCAAAGTCTCTACCAAAAATACTCAAAGGACAATTTAAACAAACTGAAGTAGTAGTCACTGAACCCTTCGCAGGAGTATCAATCACCATACTTCCAAGCATCTCAGATATCTCTAATTTAAGTTTCACAGCACAATCCAAAGATATAAAGGAATGAGTCGCACCTGTGTCAATAATAGCTACAAGAGGAAAGCCATTAATATAACACGTACCTCGGATCAAACGATCATCTGCAAAAGTCTCAGAACCCGATAAAGCAAAGACCTTGCCTCCCGACTGGTTCTCTCTCTTCGGCTTAGGACACTGTGGGCTAATATGACCCAACTCTCCACAGTTGAAACAAGTCACAGTCTTCGACCGACACTCTGCAGCCAAATGACCACCTTTTCCACACTTGAAACACTTCCTCTCAGCACTGGTACACTCATGGACACGATGTCCAGCCTGACCACATCTGTAACACTTAGCAGGGGCACTAGAGTCTCCCCCACTAGGCCTCTTCATCCCACTCTGTCTCTGGAAACCTTTGCCAGCTGCATACGGTTTCCCACGATCATTCTGATTCTTGCCTTTCCTATCAACCCTCTGCTGATAGCTCTTCGCTCTGGCCTTGGTATCCTGTTCAAAGATCCTGCAACAGTCAACCAAATCAGAAAACACTCTAATCCGCTGATACCCAATAGCCTGCTTGATCTCGGGACGTAACCCGTTCTCAAACTTCACACATTTTGAAAATTCCCCAGTAGCCTCATCATAGGGAGTGTAATACTTCGACAGCTCTGTGAACTTAGCAGCATACTCAGTAACAGACCGGTTGCCCTGCTTCAATTCCAAGAACTCTATCTCTTTCTTTCCTCTGACATCCTCTGGAAAGTACTTCCTCAGGAATCTCTCTCTAAACACAACCCAAGTGATCTCAGCATTCCCAGCAGATTCCAACTCAGTGCGGGTAGCAACCCACCAATCATCTGCTTCTTGTGACAGCATATGCGTACCGAACCTGACATTCTGGTTATCAGCACACTCAGTCACTCGGAAGATTCTCTCGATCTCCTTCAACCACTTCTGAGCACCATCTGGATCGTATGCTCCCTTGAACATTGGAGGATTGTTCTTCTGGAACTCACTCAGTTGACGAGCAGCTCCCATTCCCACAACATTCGGATTTCCTCCAAGTACTCCAGCTAGCATACCCAGAGCCTCAGCAATCGCAGCATCATCTCTACCTCTTCCAGCCATCTCTATTCTGAAAACCCAACAAGCTAAACAATAAGTACTGATAGGGTTACACAACACCTATCACGTACAGGGGAACAGAATAATTACGACTTGACTCGACTGACTATGCTCTGATACCACTAATGTAACACCCTTCTAAAATACCCCAAATATTTAATTAAAATAACAATATCTCAATCAGAGTAAATATGCAATTAAGGGTGTCACACAATCATTTCACACCATTCACCATAATAACTGTCATGCTCTTTTATTATCAATTAAAACATAAAGCATTATACGCAGCGGATAGAAATCAAATCAATCATGCAAAACATGTAACACATTACATGTAAAATTATTCAACAAGGTAAAACATCCCGTCCCGATGTTACATCTATCAGAGCATGACCCACTAAGGAACTACACTAGACTCCAAGCACTAGCTCCTACTCAATCACTGCTCGTTACCTGAAAAATAGTTGTAAGGGTGAGTTCCTCAATCGATATAATAAGCATTATAAAATATCATGTAATGCTAAGTAAATAACACATTAATCACCCTAATCATATTACACATTCAGTAACGGCACATCAACTCAAATATCATACTCAATACCAACATAAATTCATACTCATACTCAATGCCAACACAAACACACGCATAATATTGGAATACATCCATTCATATTATACGCCATACATACATTATGCAATGAGACTCCATGCATGCGGTACCGACTATTCGTGAATATATAGTTCACCTCATCGATCAAATCCAGATACGGCTACCAAGCCCACTAGTCCCACTCATTTGAGACCTAGTGACTCACTCACTAATTCCTCACCACGGGAATTAGCTACCACCAACTCACTAGTTCCTCACCACGGGAATTAGCTACCACCCCAAGGGCTATGCTATGCACGCTAATCACGTAGCATGCAAACATCAACAACAATCCACAATGATTTACTCACTAATTCCTCACCATGGGAATTAGCTACCACCATAAAGGCCACAATATGCATGCTAAATCACCTAGCAATGCAAAATCATCAACAATAATCCACAATGGACATATGCTCACACTCTAAGCCATAAACAGTCCATTCACAATTGCATTCATAACATATACATTCACATCATTATGCATACCATCATACATTCATCAACACATGTATCATATCATGTCAAATAATTAATCACAGTATTAGCACACTCCACTAATACCTATACTGCTCAAAACAGCGGGAATTAATCCCTATTACATCACACGCCAATATAGGCCAATCACCAATTATGCCCACATTATTCAAATATTAATTTTTCCAATTTCCAACAGTGTTAACCGGTTAACGCCCTGGGTTAACCGGTTAACGCATCACAGAACACGCTTTCTGGCAAAACTCAACAGTGTTAACCGGTTAACGCCCTGGGTTAACCGATTAACGCAGACAGAACAGCAATATTTTCACAACTCACAACAGTGTTAACCGGTTAACGCCCTGGGTTAACCGGTTAACGCAAGCAAAACAGCAATACCTCACAATTCCTAACAGTGTTAACCGGTTAACACCCTGGGTTAACCGGTTAACGCAAGACAGAAAGCTGTTCCTGCGCTAACACGAAGCAGAATGCAGAATTCTCCGCATTTTCCGCCGTTGGAGGACATCCGGACCTCCGATTCCGATTCCGTAAAAAGCTATACGTTCGGGAAATCACTACCCATCCAATTACAGATTCAATTACGGCTTTAACACAACTTATCCAACACAATTTTTCAGCATTCAACATCCCAATTAGGGTCAATTCACGGTTTATCACTACCCATTATATGTTAACCCATAATACCCATTAAACGACGATAAACCCCCCTTACCTGAGTTAATCCGGCGAATCTTTAAGCTTCAAGCTTTTCCGTTCTTCAACCCTTGCTCTCTTGCTCTTCCTCTTTGCCCTTTTCCTCTTTTCAGCCGCTTCTCTGCTTTCACGTGAAAACTCTTTTTACCAAAATGGAACCCTTTTTCCTTATTTCCAACTTATATATATATATTTTCCAATAATTATTATTCCAGTAATAATAATAATAATAATAATCCAATAATTCCAATTATTTAATTAAATTAATAAATATAATATTAACTTAAATTAAATAATTATCTTATTTTTTTATCGGGGTGTTACAATTAATGCAAGCATCATACATGTGAAAAAGCAATCAAATGCAATCAAATGCAGGCCCAAGGGAGTTAAATCAAATACACAATGCAACAAGGTACAAATTGCAACAAGAAAAAGCAAAATTCGGGCACATGTGCAAATGCGATTTGAGAGAGCTTCTAGAACAAGTATAGAAAGGAAGGCTGATCCTGCTGAGTTTGATTCTGTCTTTAACAGAAGCAGCCATACGATTTCTTTTGAAAGTCCATACCATAGATACCAGTAGATAGATCATCAATGTGCCCCTGAATTCCAAAACCAAAGCACGATCATTTGTCTCATCATATGAAGCCAAGGCTGCGGCTGTAGAAATTGAAAGTCGTCTGCATTTTGGATCAAAACTCAGTAAAATCATCAAGAAGAAAAAGCTTACCTTCGTCAGCTAGCAGAAATTGAGGCAATGACGGCATCAAAGAGAGTGATTCCAAGGGAAGAGTGGGAGAGGAAGCTGAATAACGTCAAGATACAGGTGAAGAAAGCCTGCACACTAACGAGCCTATGTCTGTTCAACCGCTTTCATTGAACATCATGCCAAATGGTCTTGATTGCACTGTAAATGAAATAAATGTTACTCCCAGTGATAATGTAGCAATACCCCAGGAATTTGTAAACTCATCTATTGAGTCTGGTGCTGATGTACAATACGGAAGGGCTGCAAATGAACTTACTCACAACCAGAATGCGCCAGTTATACCATTGGTTTGCGATGGAACATTTAAAGTTGCTTTCCAAGACCTGCATAACGAAAAAAAACGTAACAGTCATTGAATGAAGAAGCTTTTGCTCCAAATCTCACTGCAGTAAAACACAAAATAATTACCAAGTGTTAAAATTCAGAAAAATATCCCAAAATGGAATGAAGACAAAATTCAAAGAGAAAGTGTAGGTCTGTTTACCTTTTTTCGAATTTAACAATAAACAAGGCAATCCAAATTTGAGGATCACGAAAGGAGTTTGTAGGGACGCCCCTTCTGGGTCACCAGAGACCAAATCAAAAACCCTAAAGCTGATAGATAAATAGACAAGAAAGGAATTAGTGAGGGAGGCGATTGAAAGAAGGAGAAATTAACGGCGAAAAGATTTCAAAGAGCAAAACCCTAAATCCCAAATCAAAAAGCCAGTATTGGAAGAGAGGAGGAGGAAGATTTAAGGTCACCTGATTCGTCATCGCCAAAGGTGAGATTCCCGCTTGATGTCTCTTTGAAACCGTGGATTTACGCCCTTTGTGTTTAACGTTGTTGAGCATCTGGTTTGAGTGAGCAAGGATGAGCGATTTTGAGATCGAGAGAGGTTTGGAGTTCGTGAGATTGTAAGAGACGAGTTTGTGAGAGGAGTTCGTGAGGGTGTGAGAGAGATGGGTGAGCGGTGATGAGCGATTTTGAGAGCAGAGAGAGATTTCGTTTGAGAGAGTTTTGAGGTAGAGAGATTCTGGGTTTGAGATTTGGGAAGAGGACGATGAAGTCTGTTACACTATTTCATTTTTCTTTCTTTAATTTATTTTAAAAACAGAATAAGTTTTTTGAAACCTTTAAATTTTTTTGTTTAAACTTCCTAAGTTTAGTTAATAAATATTTCTCTATTTTCAATTCCTATTCTGTTGAAGAACCCAACAGCCAGGCGGCTGGGTTTTAATTTTTGGTTCCTCCATCATTTATTAGGGTAGTCCAGCAGATTTCTTCTTTTATTAGTTTTAATTCTTTTTTATATTTATCTTGGTTTATATATCTGAATTAGCATTAAAGTAATAACTAGTCATAGGTGGTCTGGTGGAGAGGGGTGGTTTCTAAGGTCTTTAGTGGAGTGGGTTCAATACTCATGTATAGCATTCTATTTCTTTTGGCATTTTTTTTTATGTTTATGTTTTATTATAATTTCTCTTATGCTTATAGTTTCATTGTTGTTTAGTAACACAAATTTGTTTTCTTTTAATTTCATCATCCATTCAAAACCGCTTTAAACTATAAAAAAATCATTTTTCTCGATTCAATATCGAGCCCATTTTCATACCCTTGTAAGTCGATTGCTTTTAAGCATCGCCATCAACCTCACATGGCTTACTCTTGGGCCTTCTTACAATGAGCTCTTAAGCAACATCAACTTAACTTTCAATAATTTCAAACCTCGGTACTTTAATTGTTTTAATTTAATATTCAAATCATTTTCTAAATAAAACGTGAAGAAAAAGGTTACCTGGATGGAATGTCCAGTCGTAATCCCGAATATTAGGCTCAAGCTGTAAGAGCTTGCAAGCCATAAATATTCGTCTTCTCTTTAACACTCCAATATTCAAAATCATTTTCTTAATAAAGTTGGAAGAAAAAGGTTACCTGGATGGAATGTCCAATCGTAATCCCGAATATTAGGCTCAAGCTGTAAGAGCTTGCAAGCCATAAATATTCGTTTTCTCTCCAAAACACCTGTAAATATCTCAAACCATCTTCTTAATAAAGTTGGAAGAAAAAGATTACCTGGAGGGAATATCCAGTTGTAATCCCGAATATTAGGCTCAAGCTGTAAGAGCTTGCAAGCCATAAATATTCGTCTTCCCTCCAAAACATTCATAAATATTCGAATCATTTTCTTAGCAATATTGGAAAGAAACAGACTGCCTGGGTGGAATGTCCAGACGTAGTCCCGAGTATTAGACCCAAGCTGTAAGAGCTTGTAGGTCACAAGTACTCGTCTTTCAAACTTCAAAAATACTTAATTCCTACCTTAATACTTTTTCAATAAAGATGGAAATGGAACATGGTGTATACCGTGCACTCCTGAGACTAGGATTCGAGATGTATATCTCGCTCATCCAAGTCCTCGCCATCACTCAAAATACATCCAACCAATCAAACTCTTTTCTCGCCGCCGTGCGACTAACAAAAAAAAAAACTTTTTTCATAAACGAAAGATATATTGTCTTAAGGTGATACAAAACAATGTTTCGGCCACAATTGTTGAGTCGAGATAAGTGACGCTTTTCCGAATGTAGATTTATAAATCCGTTCGATGTGTGGTATGCGTCCACTCCTCATCTGTTTTGGGTAAAACAATGTTTTCGTCGACTAATACAGTATGACTTTCGCTAAAATCGACCAACAAACAAACATTTTTCTACCCAGAACTACGTAAGCCTTGATTTCTCTTTTGAGATACGTAGGAGCAGGATTCGTAAATCTTGTCAGGCCCACTAATAAAAAACTTAGGTTTAGTCCTTCGTCAAAAATCCAAAAATATTCTTCTCTCTTATATTCTTTCTTTTCCCACCTAATAAACTGAAAAGCCTAACATTTCAAACTAACATTAACACACACAACTGACCTAATGGTTCCCGTTGAGTACAACGGACGTGAGGGGTGCTAATACCTTCCCCTTGCGTAATCGACTCCCGAACCCTGATTTGGTTGCGATGACCATATCTTATCCTTTCTTTTGTCTTGGGTTTTATCGATATTTCCCCTTTCCTTTTTAGGAATAAATAAAGTTCGGTGGCGACTCTGTTCAGTCCATCATTGCAAGCGTGCGATTGCGCTTCGCTTTGAAGTCGTATCCCCATTTTTCGAGGTACGACAGATGGCGACTCTGCTGGGGAACAGGAACATCCCTAAGTGAGTCAAGCCTAGTTAGGTCGTTTGTGTGCCTTTGTTTGTTTACCTATGTGGCTTTTCTCTATTGTTTTTACTATCTCTATTGTCATATTGATATGAATCTGTTGTATTGGTTCGATTATGGTGCGGTACTTGGATACTCTGATTGCAAACCTTGTGGGAAAGACTTTTTACCCGAGTCTCGAGTAAAAATATAAGATAGGACGAGGTTGAGTAGTACGGGTCCGCGAGATGTATTTCTCGTTGGGTCGGTATGAGAACCTTACTTAGAGTAGATTCTTGAGAGGATGTTGTCGCTCGGCAAGTAAGTTGCCGTAAGCTTCGACATTTTCTTTAGGATCCATGACTCTGAGAACCATTTGTAGAACCTTAGTTCTTTTCCCAACTAGGAAAGATGGTTGCGTAGTGTGGGTCTACGAGATGTATTTCTCGTTGGATCGATGCGAGAACCTCAATTAGAGTAGATTCTTTAGATGGAGTTGATGCCCGGCAAGTAAGTTGCCGCAGGTAGCAAACAGTCTAATGGATCCATGACTCTAGGAACTTTTTCAAAAAAAAACCTTAGACCATACCTGGTGAGAACCATGTTCCATACAAAGCAATCAGACTTATCCATGCCTCAAGCCTATTGAACCTATACAAAAAAAAATGCATTACATTCATACATTGCATCAACATCATAAAAAAGCAAGCTCTTAGCTGTCTCTTATTTGTTTCAGGAATTGAGAACTTGAAAATGACAACTTCAACGAGACACACTTTCACACTTAAGTACAAGGAACCTAAGTTGGACAGTCTGAAGGATTTGATCTCTGATTTGTCTCTCAGCAGACGTGATGAGTTCGGAAAAAACTATGGGAAAATTTTGAGCCTGCTAAATAAGAAAGTTGACTATGGAATCATCGGCTCTCTGGCACAACATTATGATCCACCTCTGCGTTGTTTCACATTCGCTGATTTCCAGCTAGCTCCTACTTTGGAAGAAGTTGAGAGGATCGTGGGCCTCAAATTGAAAGATTTTAATCCATTTCCAAAGCTCGAAGAAGATATGGGCCCAAAGAAGATAGCTTCGGCCCTAAGTATCAATGTCCCGACTGTTCGAGACAATTGGGCTGAAAAAGGGGGTTGCAAAGGTTTTGCCGCGATGTTTTTGGAGGATTTAGCTCTAAGGTTCAAGAAAAGTGGAAATTGGAATGCATTCTATGCTGTGGTGGCTTTATTGATCCATGGGATTGTGCTATTCCCAAATGTTGAAAAATTTGTGGATCAAGTGGCCATAGAAGTTTTTCTCTCTGGCAATCCAGTACCATTTCTCTTAGCTGACGTTTACTATGCCCTTCACGCTCGACATAAAAAGAGGGGTGGAGTGTTGTTGTGTTGTGCTCCGTTGCTTTACACTTGGTTCATGCAACACATGCCCGAAGAAGGTCCTTTTGTGGCAAAAGAACTTAAGTTTCCTCAGAAATTAGCCTCTCTCACCGCAAGTTCCATCAGATGGTATATTCGAGAGTGGGAAACCCCAGACATTATAGTCATTTGTGGGGAATTTCCTAATGTACCGTTGTTGGGCACCAAGGGTTGCATCAACTATAACCCTATGTTATCTCGATTACAACACGGGTACTCCATGGATGGTCCTCCTGACGCAAAGGACTTACAGCCATTTGTGCTCTCTGACATCCAAGCCAGCAATCCTGATGTAAGAGCAGTACGAAAGGCTTGGTTAAAGGTTGTAAGAAAAGGTAAAGAGTTTGGAAAAAGAAACATTCTTGCCAAAGAACCTTACACGCAATGGGTGAAAGAAAGAGTTGAGAAAATCCAGTTGCCATTTATCTTAAAGGCTCCAGCTTTTCCTAAAACTCCTGAGCCCGAGCCCATACTCCTTGAGGACATGGAGAAACTCGCTACTAAGGTTAAGGAGCTCGAAGTGGAGAATGCTGAATTACGAATTCAGATGAACCGAGTTATCTTGGAAAATCAGAATTTGAAAGAGGAACGTAAGGGAAAAGCCCAAGAACTTAAGGATAGCAACAAGAGAGCTAGGCTATTGGAAGACCAGAAAGATGATCTTGATCATATCCTATTAGGTTCCACATCAGTGATCCGAACCAGGAAGGAAGAGCTCAAGAAAGCTGAGTATAGGATCCGTGAGTTAGGGAGACTGTTGGATAAATCTCTTATGGATAAAAAAGAAATTAAGCTTGACTTTGAGGCACAAATCCGTGACTTGAGGGACGCTCTAAAGAAATGCGAGGAAAAGTTGTCTCGCGAGATCCTCCAAAAGAAAGAAGCTGAAAGAAACTGTCACCATCTCAGGTACCAGTTGGAAGAAGCTACTAGGAGGTTTGCAGTTTTTGAGAGCCAAGAAGGTGATGCAGCCTACTTACTCCTAAAGAATGATTGTGTGTACTGGAAGAGGTTGTATAGAGAGGCTAGAGCAACCCTAGATGAAGATCAAAAGGTCATCCAGAAACTCCAAGAGCTCTATGTTGAATGGAATGGCAAGTTCCGCAACTTGGCTAGGTTTGTTAACCTCAATATGTTGGAACTCCAAGAAAAACTCCAGGAAGCGGACTGGTGTATGTGTCCAGAAAACACACCTCCTCAAGTTTTCAATTTCGTCAAGTTTATCAAGAAAATGATGAATGAGCTCACCACAGATCTGGCTACGATCATAAGAGCTGAGACAGAACTTAAGTTTACTTGTACTTGAATTTGAATTGTTGGTGTTTAAATCTTTTGTATTCGAATCATGTGTACTTGAAGTTAAATCCTTTTGTATTCGAATTTGATTTTGATTAATGGAAGTTGTCATTTTGGGTCTCAATTATTACATGTTGTTCTTATATTCTAACATTGCTGGAATAAATAATAAAGATAACTAAGAGTTTTGCAAACAAGATGCATCCATACATGCATTCATACATTTTCAAAAAACAGAGTCTCATTCTGTCCTTTCTTCCTCCAGTTTCACGTTGAATTTTCAACACCAGTATAATACTCGTGCCAGAGCTCATCAAAGAATGCCAGATCAAGAGCATGAATTGGAGCGAGTGAGCTCAGAGCTCGAAGACCTACGTGGAAACATGGGTCAGGTCATGGAGATATTACAGGTCATCAGGGCAAAGTTAGACACCCAAACGACGGTTGTTTCAGAAATCGTCGGCCCATCGATTGAACCCCAACCTGCAAGGACGGTACCAACAACATGGCCAACCTATGGTTTACCTCCCGGTTTCACGCCTACGGTGGAAGGCGCCCCTGGTTTTGCACCATCCGCTCAGCAGACTACTCCTCTACCGACCATCAATGAAAATCATCCAGTGGTTCACACGTTCGCACCTCCTCTCGTTCGTGCACATGTGCAACCCTACTTTGAGGATCAACAACATGCTCCGGACTTTTCAGACGAAGATGAGGAAAGACAGGAAGACATAAGAGGGATGAAGGAGAATTACCAGATGCTTGAGAAGAGATTGAGGGCTATGGAAGGGGACCAAGTTTTTGGTGCTACTGCTAAGGAGATGTGCTTGGTGTCGGGTCTTGTGATTCCTGCGAAGTTCAAGACCCCATATTTCGATAGGTATGAGGGTCACTCGTGTCCTAAGAGTCACCTTATTATGTATTATCGAAAAATGGTTGCGCATGTAGAGGATGACAAGCTTATGATACATTGCTTCCAGGACAGCTTGAGGGGTGCTCCCTCCAAGTGGTACTTAAGCCTTGATCAAAGCAGGATTCGTTGCTTCCAGGACTTATCTGATGCCTTCATCCAACATTACAAGTATAACATGGATATGGCCCCAGATAGGAGACAACTGCTCAGCATGTCCCAGAAAGACAAGGAGTCTTTTAAGGAATACGCGCAACGATGGAGGGAAGTGGCCTCGCAAGTCGAACCACCTCTGGCTGAGAAGGAGTTAGCAGATTGGTTCATGGATACAGTCAAACCTGTGTTCTATGAAAGAATGGTGAGTAGTGTATCTGCGAGCTTCTCTGATCTGGTCGTCGTGGGCATAAAGGTCGAGTTGGGATTGAAGAATGGAAAGATGGTGACTACCTCTGAAACATCTGGTAGTAATGCCAAAAAGTTTCCTGGAGGGTTTCAAAGAAAGAAGGATGGTGATACAAATGCAATGTCAACCAGTCAAAGGAGGAGTCATTCATGGAAGAAACAACACCCATTTGCTCAACAACAACCGATTTATCCAGTACAATATGTTCAACAACCATATGTGGCAGCAGTCACACCAAATTTTAACCAATCACAAGCTCATGTTTATCAACCCGCTCAACAAGTGCATATATACCAGCAAGCGCCAGCGCCACCTGCTTATCAACAGCCGAGGGCACAGGCTCCTCGTCCACAAAATCTTCAAAATCAAAATAGGGTACAGAGAGGTAGACTTCCGTTTGCTTCAATACCTATGACATACACTGAATTGTACCCATCATTACTACAGAAAGGGTTAGTGACGCCCAGATCTTTGGGTCCTCCACCAAATCCTTTACCTCCATGGTACAATCCAGATGCCCATTGTCCTTTCCATGGGGGTGCCCCTGGACATGATTTAGAAGGATGTTATGCTTTAAAGCATATTGTGCGAGACCTGGTTGAGAAGAAGATTCTTTCGTTTCGAGACGTCGGACCCAACGTCAAAAGCAACCCTTTGCCAGCACATGGTGATGTTAATGCCGTCGAGGATGCTTCTGATGTGTGTACAATCAAAAACGTGGAAGATGTTAAAACTCCGTTGCTAGCGCTTCATGCAGGATTGGTGAGGGCTAGATTGATTGACGCATGTCACGATAGCTGTGAGGAATGTGCCATTCAGCCGAAAGGATGTAAAGTGGTACGAAATGACATTCAGAATTTGATGAATCAAGGTGTTTTACAAATTTCTGGTCCAACAATAAATGAGGAAGTTTCGGTCATTGAACCTGTTTTTAACATACCAGAACCGTTTGAGGTGACTTATCACAGAAGAGACGTTGTTCATCCGTCACCCGTGGTAGTTTGCATGCCTACCCCATTTCCTTTTGAGAGCACCAAGGCGGTACCCTGGAAGTACGACATAACAGTGGTAGATGGAAAGCCCAAAATTGCTGAAAGTAAGGAAGTGATGGAGAATGTTGACACCGACATCACCAATATCGCAGGGACAAGCAGGATGACCCGCAGTGGTCGGATTTATACTCCCAATTTTAATATGAACCCTCAAGAGCCAACAAGGAGAGCTGCAAATGTAAATCCTACCCCAGAACAGGGAGGGGCACAGCCGGCTGTGCAAACAGATGAAGCAAGTGAGTTCCTAAGGATAATAAAGAAATCTGACTACAAGATAGTTGATCAGTTACATCAAACACCATCAAAAATATCTATCTTGTCGTTGCTTCTGAATTCCGAAGCTCATAGGGAGGCTCTGCTGAAAGTGCTTGCTCAGGCTCATGTTACCCAAGATATAACGGTCGGCCAATTCGATGGAGTGGTCGCCAATATCACAGCCTACAACACTCTAAGCTTCAGCAATGAAGAGTTACCCAAGGAGGGGAAGAATCACAACCGCGCTTTGCATGTATCCATAAAGTGCCAAGAAGATGCTCTGGCCAGAGTTTTAGTTGACACTGGATCATCCCTCAATGTCCTACCAAAGAGGGCACTTGCTAAATTGTCTTACCAAGGTTCGGAGTTGAAACCTAGTGCGCTTGTGGTGAAAGCATTTGATGGCTCTCGAAGGACAGTAGTTGGGGAGGTAGAGCTACCAATACAGATCGGACCGCATGTATTCCCCATCAATTTCCAAGTCATGGACATAAATCCAGCTTATAGCTGCCTTTTGGGACGTCCATGGATACATGCTGCTGGGGCAGTAACTTCTACTCTGCATCAAAAGATGAAGTTCGTTGTCGATAACAAGCTCGTCATTATCTCAGGTGAAGAAGATTTTATCATCAGTCAACTCTCCTCTTTCCGTTATATTGAGGCCGATGAGGATGCCTTAGAAACCTCTTTTCAAGCACTTGAAATATCCAATGCCACACTTGAAGAAGTTAAGGATCCTGTTGAGAAAACCAGTTTGTCATTCGCCTCTTTGAAGAGTGCAAAATCAACAATTGAAAGTGGAGGCCCTGCAGGTTGGGGACAAGTCATCAACGTCAATGAGAAAAATGACCGTTTTGGTTTGGGGTACAAGTCTTCTGCTAATGGAGGAGCCCTGATACCTGCAAAGGACCGTGTGCGGAGCATACAAGAGGTTTTCCTGAGCAAAGGATTTATCCATGGAGATCAAGTTGGTGCAGTGGAAGATGACACTGAAGATGGAGAAACATCAAATCTGATATACCGGTGTGAAGCAGCCCTGACAAATTGGGAAGCAGTTGAGATTCCAGAAGTTTTTCCTGTGTCAAAGTAATTGTTGTTTTCCTTTGTGTTTTTGAAAATCCTTAGCTCTGCCCAAGGCTAATGGATCATTTGTAGGGCCCCTTTTGAATTTCAAAAAAAATCATTATGACAAATAAAGAGCATCTTGTTCAAACTCTTGTTGTTCATTTACTTTGTTTTTCTTTCTTTAAAATGGCAACCCTTTCAAAAACTACAAAAATATTTTTTATTTTCTTTTGCTTTTTATTTCCATTTTACTAAAAAAAACCATCATTAAAAAACATGCAGAATAATCAATAAACCAGTTGAATTCGATGACCCCACTACTTCTTATAATTTTGAACTCCCCATCTACCAAGCGGAAGAGGATAGTGAGGAAGATTGTGATTTCCCTGAAGAATTAGAAAGGATGCTAGAGCACAAGTCAAAGGCCCTTCAGCCGCATCAAGAACCAGTGGAAACAATCAACCTTGGCACCGAGGAAGACAAGAAAGAGGTCAAAGTTGGGACTACACTTGAGGCAAGCATCAAAGAAAGATTGATCAAGTTGCTACATGAATATGTAGATGTATTTGCTTGGTCGTATCAGGATATGCCAGGTTTAGATACTAATATTGTGGTCCATAAGCTACCGTTACAGCCAGATTGTCCACCAGTAAAGCAGAAGCTCCGAAGAGCGAGACCCGACATGGCTCTAAAGATTTGTGACGAGGTGAAACGTCAATTTGATGCCGGTTTTCTAGCAGTTGCAAAGTACCCTCAATGGGTAGCTAACATAGTACCTGTACCCAAAAAGGATGGCAAAGTCAGGATGTGTGTTGATTATAGGGATTTAAACAAAGCAAGTCCGAAAGATGATTTCCCCCTGCCACATATTGACACTCTGGTAGACAACACTGCTAAGTTCGCAGTCTTCTCCTTAATGGACGGATTCTCAGGTTATAATCAAATCAAGATGGCTCCAGATGACATGGAGAAGACCACTTTTATTACCCCTTGGGGCATATTTTGCTACAAGGTGATGCCTTTCGGTCTCAAAAATGCCGGGGCAACTTACCAAAGAGCTACGGTCACTCTTTTCCATGATATGATGCACAAGGAGATAGAGGTCTATGTTGACGACATGATCGCTAAATCTCAGAATGAAGAGGATCATATGAGCCATCTGAAGAAGTTGTTTGAACGCCTCAGAAAGTTTAGATTACGATTAAACCCTGCAAAATGCACATTCGGTGTCCGTTCAGGGAAGTTGCTTGGTTTCATTGTTAGTCAACGAGGAATTGAGGTGGATCCCGACAAGGTCCGAGCTATACAAGAGATGCCTGCTCCACGCACCGAACGAGAGGTTAGAGGCTTCCTGGGACGTTTGAACTATATCTCAAGGTTTATCTCACATATGACGGCCACATGTGAGCCTATCTTCAAATTGCTTCGAAAAGATCAAGCAGTCGAATGGAACTCTGACTGTCAAATGGATTTTGAGAAGATCGGACAATACCTGCAAGAGCCCCCTATTCTAATTCCACCTGTCCAGGGGAAACCACTCTTTATGTACTTAACTGTGCTTGAAAAATCAATGGGATGTGTGTTGGGACAACATGACGAAACCGGTCGAAAGGAACATGCTATCTATTATCTGAGTAAGAGGTTTACCGATTGTGAATCCCGATATTCACTCTTAGAGAAAACTTGTTGCGCTTTAGCATGGGCCGCTCGTCGTCTAAGACAATACATGATTTGCCACACTACTTTGTTGATCTCAAAAATGGATCCAATAAAGTATATCTTTGAAAAGCCTGCTTTAACTGGAAGACTCGCCCGTTGGCAGATGTTACTATCCGATTATGACATCCAATATGTATCTCAGAAATCCATTAAAGGAAGTGTGTTGTCCGAGTACCTGGCAAACCAGCCTGTTGAAGACTACCAACCATTGAAGTTTGACTTCCCTGATGAAGACATTATGGTAGTAAAAGATTGTGAAATCCCAGGACTTGATGAAGGACCTGAACCCGGATCTCAGTGGAAGCTCATGTTCGATGGTTCCTCCAATTGCATGGGGCATGGCGTAGGAGCTGTCTTGTTGAATCCAAATGGTGGATACACTCCTTTCACAACAAGGTTGTGTTTTGATTGCACAAATAATATAGCAGAATACGAGGCGTGCATCCTAGGCATTGAAGCAGCAATTGATCTCCGAATCAAAACCCTCGAAGTATGTGGAGACTCAGCCTTGGTGATATACCAAGTCAAGGGTGAATGGGAAACTCGTGATACCAAGTTGATCCCATACCGTGCCTATGTCATGGAATTAATAAAATACTTTGACGAAATCACTTTCCGTCATATCCCAAGAACTGAGAATCAAATTGCTGATGCTTTGGCTATGTTGGCTTCAATGTACCAAGTCAGATTCCATAATGAAGCACCTCTCATTCAGATTGAGCGGAAAGTTGAGCCTGCCTACTGCCAGTTGGTTGAAGACGAAGACGATGGTAAACCCTAGTTTCACGACATCAAGTGTTTTTTGCAAAATCAAGAATATCCAACAGATGCAACAACCCTTGACAAGAAAACATTGAGGAAGTTAGCATCCAAGTTCTTCTTAAGCAATGGTGTGTTGTACAAGAGAAATCACGACATGATTCTGCTCAGATGCGCGGATGGACGTGAAGTAGACCTGTTGATCAAAGAGATTCATGAAGGATCCTTTGGAACTCATGCCAATGGGCATGCCATGGCCAAGAAGATTTTGAGAGCTGGTTATTACTGGTTGACCATGGAATCCGACTGCTTCAATTATGATAGAAAATGTCATAAATGTCAAATCTATGCCGACAAGGTACACGTGCCTCCGACCCTGCTAAATGTTTTGACGTCACCTTGGCCTTTCTCAATGTGGGGCATCGACATGATTGGCGCCATCGAGCCTAAAGCTTCCAATGGTCACTGTTTCATCCTGGTTGCCATTGATTACTTTACCAAATGGGTAGAAGCCGCCTCTTACGCTAATGTGACAAAACAAGTGGTTGCACGGTTCCTCAAGAAAGAGATCATTTGCCGTTATGGGATTCCAAACTGGATCATCACAGATAATGGGACGAATCTGAACAATAAGACCGTGAAAGAATTATGCGAGAGCTTCAAGATTGAGCACCATAATTCTTCACCCTATCGTCCAAAGATGAATGGCGCCGTTGAAGCCGCTAATAAAAACATCAAGAAAATCCTGCAAAAAATGGTGAAAACCTATAAGGATTGGCATGAAATGCTACCCTTCGCACTGCATGGATACCGGACTTCCGTCCGCACTTCAACAGGGGCAACCCCGTTTTCTCTGGTATATGGGATGGAAGCAGTTCTCCCAATTGAAGTAGAGATACCTTCAATGAGAATCTTGATGGAGACCAAGCTAGAAGAGGATGAGTGGATTCAAAATAGATTTGATCAGTTGAACCTCATAGATGAGAAGCGAATGACTTCTTTGTGCAATGGACAATTATACCAAAAACGGCTTAAAAGGGCTTTTGACAAGAAAGTACGTGTTCGAGAATTCAGAGAAGGAGACCTCGTGCTTAAGAAGATCTTGCCAATACACAAGGACTCACGTGGGAAGTGGACTCCCAATTATGAAGGCCCATATGTTGTGAAGAAAGCCTTCTCCGGAGGCGCCTTGATTCTCACAACTATGGATGATGAAGAGCTCTCACACCCCGTGAACTCTGATGCAGTTAAAAAATACTATGCCTAATAAAAACCCGCTAAATCGAAAACCTGAAAGGGCGATTTAGGCAAAAAAAGGGTATCCCGGTGGATTGAAAACCCGGAAGGGCGGTCCAGGCAAAAGTTAGGGATGAATAAAAATGGTAGCTCGCTAAGTTGGAAACCTGAAAAGGCGACTTAGGCAAAAACGAGCGTCCCGGTGGATTGAAAACAAATCCGAAAGGGCGATCCAGGCAAAAGTTAGGGGCAAAAGGCATAAACTGCATCAGTTGTTATTGATTAACACCGAAGAATTTGAGGTGGAAGATTAATCCAGTCACTCCCCTTAGGAGCAAGGTTTTGGGGGAATCATACCTATTAAGGATGTTAGTGGTCACTGAATTCAATGTAAACTTTTCCTTATTGCTATTTTCCAAAAATTGTAACACTCTATGGAGCTACGCCATTTGTGTGCTACCATTCTTGAATAAAATACAAGTTTTCCCAATCATTGTTAGTTTGTGTTCATCTACGCTTTTCTTTGTTATGCAAAATGTCATTTATTTGTTAATAATGAAGTTTTGAAACTTGAAAAAGAATTTGGAATTTAGTAAAAAGAACAAAATTACTTTGATATATGTGAAAATCAAAGGAAAATCATTTGTTTCCCCGAAAGCCTCGAAGTTGCATAAATATTCCTGGATCACCAACAAAAGTCCCCATGGAATATAACTCATTGATCCTCTAGAAGGATGGACCTTTGGTTGTTTATAACTGTCAATCATGATAGTTTCTCCTCTGGATGCGCCTGTTAATTGTACGGGTATGAGTTATTGGTGTTGAGGAATCAGAATCCTTGTAAACAGTCCCTACAAACTCCCAGTCTGCCAAGTGTCAGCATTCTCATAATCATGATCCTTCATATATCATGCATAAAAGTAAATTCAAATCATGCATAGCCGAAATGTACTTCGTGCTCATTTTGCATTGACCCAGGTCTCGTTGTCGATCCTAGATCCTTTGACCTTTGATTCCAGTTTGTATTTGGTGCCCTTAAACCCACATCCGGTTTTCGCAGTCATTTTCAAATCCAAGTTTTGTTCAATACTATTCAGGTCATATATGAACCTGTTGTTGAGCTTTTATTCCGGGGTCAGGTCATACTTGAACCTGCTCTGAAGAGTTTTTCCAAGTTTTGTTCAATACTATTCAGGTCATATGTGAACCTGTTGTTGAGCTTTTATTCCGGGGTCAGGTCATACTTGAACCTGCTCTGAAGAGTTTTTCCAATTTTTGTTCAATACTATTCAGGTCATATGTGAACCTGTTGTTGAGCTTTTATTCCGGGGTCAGGTCATACTTGAACCTGCTCTGAAGAGTTTTTCCAATTTTTGTTCAATACTATTCAGGTCATATGTGAACCTGTTGTTGAGCTTTTATTCCGGGGTCAGGTCATACTTGAACCTGCTCTGAAGAGTTTTTCCAATTTTTGTTCAATACTATTCAGGTCATATGTGAACCTGTTGTTGAGCTTTTATTCCGGGGTCAGGTCATACATGAACCTGTTCTGAAGTTTTTTCCTTTTGTTCAATACCATCCAGGTCATATATGAACCTGTTGTTGAGCTTTATTCCGGTGTCAGGTCATACATGAACCTGTTCTGAAGATTTTTTTCCTATGTTTGTTCAATACTATTCAGGTCATATATGAACCTGTTGTTGAGCTTTATTCCGGTGTCAGGTCATATATGAACCTGTTCTGAAGAGTTATTCTCCATGATTATTCCCCAGCATTGTCAGGTCATATATGAACCTGTTTGTTGTGTCTGAACCGGTTGTGCATTTTCTTTTTTATTCAGGTCTGGTAAGTCATATGTGAACTTACTCCCGAAATCTCTTGTACTCTGAATGTTGCTTATCAAATTCCACTTCGATTACTCCCCAGTGTGCGTTTGACTCTCCAGCAGGACTGTCTTCCCCAGCGAGTTGTTTCTTACCATTTGTCTGTCTTCCTGTGGACCATCAGCATTCCCCACAGCTTGGCCTGTCTAGTAGCATCTCCTGTCAAGGGTCCACCATATCCCTAGCAGGGAAGAAAATTTAAAAAAGAAAAGAAAAGAGAATCATGCATCCATACATATCATATCATATCATATCATATCATATCATATCATATCATATCATATCATATCATATCAAATCATATCATATCATATCACATCATGTCATAGGGATTCATGATCAAAATCCGGGTCTTCTTAGTATTTAACCATCTCCCACTATGATCATGTGAAGAGTGTCCTGCTCCATACTCTCTAGTGGAAGACGCTTAAATAGGGGCAACTGTCATGATGCACCTCAACCTAACCTGCCATCGAATTCCAATATACAGGGTTGCAGCATCATTTGTATGTCGATTGGGATGGGCAACAAGAGTCATGCTGCAAAACGTAACAAACCGTAAACCTGCAGCACAAGGACGATGCTGTATATTGCAAGACAAAACATGCTTAAATATCCGTGTTACAAGAAAACTCATGGAGTTACAAAAAGACATAATATTTAAGTATATCTTTGTACCTGTTGCGATTTCGCTCTAAGCTGTTGCAAAACAAAAAAGGACCATTCAACAAGTTAAAACCAACCTGTTGAAGCTACTGCAATGAATTTAAGCACTGAGTTAATAGTCGGTCTTGCTGATAACATCGCTGTTGGTGCTTAGAATTAATTTGGTTTCCTCTTGATCGGGTGTTGCTTTTGATGCTGCCATGTGCGACCCTATCAAGTACAAATGCAGAGTCGAATGCTGCTCATGCTAACCTTATTGCATCTATAGTTCTCAAGACCAAAGATTCAGGTTCAACAGACTGTGCTGGCACCTTCGGATATCATTCCCGCTCCGAACGCAAGTATTTTATGAAGAATTTGGACAAGGCATTTGATTCTAAGGCTTTGTATGACACTTTTTCTACGATTACACATCCTGTTTGTGCAAAATGGCTACCGTTGGTTCTGGCCAGTTTAAAGGTTTTAGCTTTGCCCAATTTAAGAATGTTGAACCTGCATAATACACACAGAAATGGTCATTTTATTACAACCCTGTTTTGTTTTCCAGCACATCACAGCAGTCCTTGTTCCGGTTACAAAAGCCATAGCAGAAATTGAGAAGAACATAACGGGATTCGGAAAAACTCACCTTAACCTCTTGAACTAGTTTGGTTTCTCCAAATCCACAACAACAACAACATCATTATCATCTTCAAATCAAGCTCGAGCAAACCATGAAAATTTCCAAGCCAAGCCATCTAGATTAAGTGTGATTAATGCAAGCATCATACATGTGAAAAAGCAATCAAATGCAATCAAATGCAGGCCCAAGGGAGTTAAATCAAATACACAATGCAACAAGGTACAAATTGCAACAAGAAAAAGCAAAATTCGGGCACATGTGCAAATGCGATTTGAGAGAGCTTCTAGAACAAGTATAGAAAGGAAGGCTGATCCTGCTGAGTTTGATTCTGTCTTTAACAGAAGCAGCCATACGATTTCTTTTGAAAGTCCATACCATAGATACCAGTAGATAGATCATCAATGTGCCCCTGAATTCCAAAACCAAAGCACGATCATTTGTCTCATCATATGAAGCCAAGGCTGCGGCTGTAGAAATTGAAAGTCGTCTGCATTTTGGATCAAAACTCAGTAAAATCATCAAGAAGAAAAAGCTTACCTTCGTCAGCTAGCAGAAATTGAGGCAATGACGGCATCAAAGAGAGTGATTCCAAGGGAAGAGTGGGAGAGGAAGCTGAATAACGTCAAGATACAGGTGAAGAAAGCCTGCACACTAACGAGCCTATGTCTGTTCAACCGCTTTCATTGAACATCATGCCAAATGGTCTTGATTGCACTGTAAATGAAATAAATGTTACTCCCAGTGATAATGTAGCAATACCCCAGGAATTTGTAAACTCATCTATTGAGTCTGGTGCTGATGTACAATACGGAAGGGCTGCAAATGAACTTACTCACAACCAGAATGCGCCAGTTATACCATTGGTTTGCGATGGAACATTTAAAGTTGCCTTCCAAGACCTGCATAACGAAAAAAAACGTAACAATCATTGAATGAAGAAGCTTTTGCTCCAAATCTCACTGCAGTAAAACACAAAATAATTACCAAGTGTTAAAATTCAGAAAAATATCCCAAAATGGAATGAAGACAAAATTCAAAGAGAAAGTGTAGGTCTGTTTACCTTTTTTCGAATTTAACAATAAACAAGGCAATCCAAATCTGAGGATCACGAAAGGAGTTTGTAGGGACGCCCCTTCTGGGTCACCAGAGACCAAATCAAAAACCCTAAAGCTGATAGATAAATAGACAAGAAAGGAATCAGTGAGGGAGGCGATTGAAAGAAGGAGAAATTAACGGCGAAAAGATTTCAAAGAGCAAAACCCTAAATCCTAAATCAAAAAGCCAGTATTGGAAGAGAGGAGGAGGAAGATTTAAGGTCACCTGATTCGTCATCGCCAAAGGTGAGATTCCCGCTTGATGTCTCTTTGAAACCGTGGATTTACGCCCTTTGTGTTTAACGTTGTTGAGCATCTGGTTTGAGTGAGCAAGGATGAGCGATTTTGAGATCGAGAGAGGTTTGGAGTTCGTGAGATTGTAAGAGACGAGTTTGTGAGAGGAGTTCGTGAGGGTGTGAGAGAGATGGGTGAGCGGTGATGAGCGATTTTGAGAGCAGAGAGAGATTCCGTTTGAGAGAGTTTTGAGGTAGAGAGATTCTGGGTTTGAGATTTGGGAAGAGGACGATGAAGTCTGTTACACTATTTCATTTTTCTTTCTTTAATTTATTTTAAAAACAGAATAAGTTTTTTGAAACCTTTAAATTTTTTTGTTTAAACTTCCTAAGTTTAGTTAATAAATATTTCTCTATTTTCAATTCCTATTCTGTTGAAGAACCCAACAGCCAGGCGGCTGGGTTTTAATTTTTGGTTCCTCCATCATTTATTAGGGTAGTCCAGCAGATTTCTTCTTTTATTAGTTTTAATTCTTTTTTTTATTTATCTTGGTTTATATATCTGAATTAGCATTAAAGTAATAACTAGTCATAGGTGGTCTGGTGGAGAGGGGTGGTTTCTATGGTCTTTAGTGGAGTGGGTTCAATACTCATGTATAGCATTCTATTTCTTTTGGCATTTTTTTTATGTTTATGTTTTATTATAATTTCTCTTATGCTTATAGTTTCATTGTTGTTTAGTAACACAAATTTGTTTTCTTTTAATTTCATCATCCATTCAAAACCGCTTTAAACTATAAAAAAATCATTTTTCTCGATTCAATATCGAGCCCATTTTCATACCCTTGTAAGTCGATTGCTTTTAAGCATCGCCATCAACCTCACATGGCTTACTCTTGGGCCTTCTTACAATGAGCTCTTAAGCAACATCAACTTAACTTTCAATAATTTCAAACCTCGGTACTTTAATTGTTTTAATTTAATATTCAAATCATTTTCTATATAAAACGTGAAGAAAAAGGTTACCTGGATGGAATGTCCAGTCGTAATCCCAAATATTAGGCTCAAGCTGTAAGAGCTTGCAAGCCATAAATATTCGTCTTCTCTTTAACACTCCAATATTCAAAATCATTTTCTTAATAAAGTTGGAAGAAAAAGGTTACCTGGATGGAATGTCCAGTCGTAATCCCGAATATTAGGCTCAAGTTGTAAGAGCTTGCAAGCCATAAATATTCGTCTTCTCTCCAAAACACCTGTAAATATCTCAAACCATCTTCTTAATAAAGTTGGAAGAAAAAGATTACCTGAAGGGAATGTCCAGTTGTAATCCCGAATATTAGGCTCAAGCTGTAAGAGCTTGCAAGCCATAAATATTCGTCTTCCCTCCAAAACATTCATAAATATTCGAATCATTTTCTTAGCAATATTGGAAAGAAACAGACTGCCTGGGTGGAATGTCCAGACGTAGTCCCGAGTATTAGACCCAAGCTGTAAGAGCTTGTAGGTCACAAGTACTCGTCTTTCAAACTTCAAAAATACTTAATTCCTACCTTAATACTTTTTCAATAAAGATGGAAATGGAACATGGTGTATACCGTGCACTCCTGAGACTAGGATTCGAGATGTATATCTCGCTCATCCAAGTCCTCGCCATCACTCAAAATACATCCAACCAATCAAACTCTTTTCTCGCCGCCGTGCGACTAACCAAAAAAAAAACGTTTTTCATAAACGAAAGATATATTGTCTTAAGGTGATACAAAACAATGTTTCGGCCACAATTATTGAGTCGAGATAAGTGACGCTTTTCCGAATGTAGATTTATAAATCCGTTTGATGTGTGGTATGCGTCCACTCCTCATCTGTTTTGGGTAAAACAATGTTTTCGTCGACTAATACAGTATGACTTTCGCTAAAATCGACCAACAAACAAACATTTTTCTACCCAGAACTACGTAAGCCTTGATTTCTCTTTTGAGATACGTAGGAGCAGGATTCGTAAATCTTGTCAGACCCACTAATAAAAAACTTAGGTTTAGTCCTTCGTCAAAAATCCAAAAATATTCTTCTCTCTTATATTCTTTCTTTTCCCACCTAATAAACTGAAAAGCCTAACATTTCAAACTAACATTAACACATACAACTGACCTAATGGTTCCCGTTGAGTACAACGGACGTGAGGGGTGCTAATACCTTCCCCTTGCGTAATCGACTCCCGAACCCTGCTTTGGTTGCGACGACCATATCTTATCCTTTCTTTTGTCTTGGGTTTTATCGATATTTCCCCTTTCCTTTTTAGGAATAAATAAAGTTCGGTGGCGACTCTGTTCAGTCCATCATTGCGAGCGTGCGATTGCGCTTCGCTTTGAAGTCGTATCCCCATTTTTCGAGGTGCGACAGACATGTTATACAATAGTGCCTAAAAATAAAAATCTAAGAACTTTGTACAATATCTTCATTATACACAACTCCACAGCGGAAGATCAGAATAACTACATCCCTTGAAACATCAATAGACAATTTCTCTTGAATTCAACCTGCAAGGAATACTTGAAAAATAACAACAATAATGGGATGAGATAATAATCTCAGTGAATTCTCTTATCCTATGGATCCACTCGGCTTTACAGGGTTTCTACTCGATTCTAACTCAAGTATTCACCTTCTGTTACTTGTGCATCACTCGCACCTTGTAACTAGGACTTGAGTAACTAAGGGATAATCGCAATGTATGGAAACATGTCACTTAAGTGCATCCACTCAACAAATAACTATTTGGATTCACGAAACATCAATCACCGAACGGACTTACGTCTAAGGCAGGCTCGGTTCATGCATGCTCGTATGATTCGACTTTCACGGTGGATATTGGGTCCTCTATGAGACCGTCACCCATATGGGCCTCTAACCCACTTAGGATATCTTTCGCCGTATGACCCTTTAACCCACTTAGGTATCCACCTTTCTCTTTTCCTCTTTCTTTCTTCCCTTCCTTTCTTTCTCTTTTTTTTCTCTTTCTGATAACTCTCTCTTTCATTCTTATCTCTTTGTACTTCTTCTTATCTATTATTTTCCTTCTTTCTTTCTATACCACACAAATATATATAACATATAATTAATATATATTGTAATATTAGATAGTAATACAAAATATCTCAATTGATATTTTATCTTCTAGTACCAATTGATCAATTATTAATATTACCAAAATGCTCTCTCTCGTACTCATTAATATTGGTTTGTCTCTTTTATTAATAATTAATCTCTTCAGAGTTCACTGGTTACTCTATTGGTTCCAACTGACAACATTTAGAGCACATAGGAGCTCTAACTGTTCCAACTGACAAAAGATATAGTACATAGGAACTCAATTGGTCTCAACTGACAACTAATTGAGCATTTAAGGGGATATGAGATATTACATTCTCCCCCTATTAAATTGAAATCCCCCCCTCCCCCCGAATTTCCTCCACTCAACTAATAAACAATTCTTGCATCAACGTCTTAGACTAACACTTGACTTCTCTTCGATTTCAAACCTCCGACATGTTCATTCTTCCAACTTATTTTCCTTGGCAAACTTCTTTCTTGTATGAACTCTCAATACTTCATGGTCTTAACCATATTTTTATTCTAATATTGGATTAATGTTTAACCTTACTCTCGCTTAATTCATCTGATATACCGCTCTAAATCATTTGGTCACTTTCCTCCCGAAAACAACGACTACCCTTTTGGTATTGAGTCACACAAAACATACCCATGACATCTTATCTTGATTTGGATAATCAATACTCATTAAATTTTCATAAGAAAACTTATTGATTCCTTGACCACAAATAATATTGACTACTTTCCTCTTATTATTCCTTCAACAATTTCCACAAACTTTGGAATCCATCTATCGATAATCTCATCAACTTCACTTGATTTGATACTATATGAGGCAAGCCTTTACTCCTACTGTTTCACTTCTCTCGTACTACTACAATAAGATAACACCCTTAGCACGAGATTATCTTACTCCCATTCTTATGAATAACTAACTTTCTAATCCCCATCATCATGATTGAGCTCTTTCATCCATCACCTTTCATTATGCTACTCTGATTTCAACAGTGAAACACCTGGGATTCCTAGGCACTACTGGTTAGCTAACAGTCTACATAGAAGATCACGCATATCCTCTAGAGTGCCCACCACCCAAAACAATACTAAGACCTCACTGACATTCATTAGTAGAATAAATTTCTTGTTGGCACACAAAGGTTTAGAATATGACCAACACCCTCCATAAGATAGACATGCAGGAGCCACGTGATTATAACCATAAAGGTGTACGACATTCAGATTTATCATGTGCTCGAATGAACTAATCCAAATTAGTTTGACAATATCTGATTCTTGTTACTATATTCCATATCAAATCCTCTTATAGGGTTCTAATTCCTTCAAGGTTTGTGTCGACACATGATCTCGACCAATAACAAAATAACACTATCAAGGAACTTCGAGTTATCAACGAGACACCACTTCCAAGAAACCTTAAGCAATCTAGAAGGCAACTGTGAGTCTCCATACTAGTCTCAAAGTCACACAACGCTTCACACCTTTAGAAATAACAGTTCACTTCTTATTTAGAACCCTTCATCTTAACGTCCTGATTTATCTTCAAGAATCATAGTTTAAGCTCTTACTAATATACAGCGTGAGTTATATGGTTAACTTCAGGAATATTTGATTCTTGTTCCTCCTCGGAAGTATAACTCATGAATCCTTCCAATAGGGTAGAGTATCATTGTATACAAAAATACTACTCTCCTGGGGTCCACATCTGAAGCCATGAATCCAAGAAATTATCGAATGCCATATTCTGACTAACCAATTTACATCTTAGTAATGCATATGTAAAATACATAACTAACCTCCTCAAGATCACCACTCGGTAAGTCTCTTCCAACTCTGTTCCTTATAGTTATTCGTAGTCATAACAATGGTACTTCCAAGACTTACTTAAACTGAGCATGGTTCACCAGGTTGGTTCCCCAAACGTCTAACTTCTATGATATCTCTACAGATGACCAACTACGCATTACACCTTCAAAAATCCCAATTTCAAAACTATGAATATGACTTGTGGTGACTTGTAACTCCATCCTCAATTTGTACATCCACAACGGTACACCAATGAGATTTAGGACACCCTTAGCTCTAACAATGTGTGAATGTTTATACTCTGTGATCAACCAACCAAACACTACTCAAGTAGATAAATAACAATTGGACTCCCAATAAGCCATTATTACTCTTGCAATTCAAACAAGATGCACTTAAGATGAACCTTAACATTGCCACACACTTATGACTGAAATTTTCTTCTAAACCAATACCTACTACACACTTCATCATACTGGGGTTACTTGTCTAGATGACTTGCTACGGATAATCCTCATTGTCTCCCCATAAGATCTTACAACATAACATACTTCACATCCTACACTTAGTCCCCATACTCAAGCTTGGCTTGTCTTTCGTTGTCTATCATAAACTCAATTTCTCGAAACACAAGACTCATTACTCAACAAAGTGTGTATTACTTCGCATCCATCTCAAGACAAGGAATTCATTACACACACTTGTGACCATAATGCCTCTATCACATACTTCTCTTAATATCAAGGTTTAACTTTTTCCACTACACTCCCTCCTCTATAAATCTCCATATGTGAACGATCATCAACCATACACCCCTATCTTAGCCTCAATAAAATCCTTATGACTCCATAGTCTCCTTATCTAAAGTTCATTCCATTACGATGATTGTAATGTAAGGTTTACACTGCTCCTAAACTCTATGTTTGCTTCTTTTCTACAGTAAGTCCATTAACTCCAATAATAGAACCATTCTACTAGAATTCCTCGAATCCAAATTACTTGATCTTTTCCTCAACACAAATCTCCTTCATCCAATCCTACTAGAGCTTCCGTTGTTATATAATGCTTATTCTCTCTACGACACACATCGTATGGTTGATGTCAAACATGACTAAATATAAAGATATTCAACAAGTTGATTACTGAGAAGTATGTTAAGTATAGTTGGTCTATTATTTATGTTTATATAAAATAAGTTAATATATAATTTATCTTTATAAATATTAATGGTCTATCATCTGAGTGTATAAAATTATTTGAGTTCTTATTATAATATTTATTCTCTTTAATAACACTTGAAATATGTTATCATAATTATGAATAAGATTGTACAAAAGAGAAATAATATGCCACACTTTTCAAATGTATTCTGCTAGCGTTATCTATTACCTAAGACAACATTTTTATGATTCTATTTATACAATATTTATAAAAGTTGCCTATACTAGAGAACCTTTTTCAAAACTATTGAGGACATTTGAGAAAATGTTTTTTTATAAGCAAATAGGATTAAATATTAGGAATGCAATCACAAACAACCGCTCAAGTTCGATTGCCATACATGCCAATCGATGTGAGAGTGCTCTTGGTTCCTAACCGACCACCACCCCCAAGCAAAAAATTTCGAGGATCCAACAATATCCTGAATTTTCAGCATACCAGACTCAAAAAGAATTATATTCCTACTCGTCCAAAGAGACCAACAAATAGCTAATATAAAAAAGCAAGAGTTAAACTTTCTATTGAATAATCGAAATGTGAGATCAAAGAGTTCTGCTCCTCTCATGAGAAACCAAACATGCCAGCTTTTCAAAACTCAAATAAAAAGGATGGACTGTCTTGAAATCTATCATGTACTTTGTCATTAACCATTTTTATATTTTCAAAACTCACACATCCACATTATACAATCAATAATATCCTATTGTAATAAAGATATCTGATACCCACAAGAATATAGTACTCATTCTATCATTTTAATCTACAAAATTTAGAATTCTATCTTGATATTCAAAATTAACATGTTGCTTATTTTCTAAATGAATGATCAACCTTAATACCAAAATGATTTTTTATGAATATCAAGAAAACTATTTACCAAACCTCTATATAAGGAGAGACATATCTACAATCATAACAGTATCAACTTCACATTAAGGTAGAAAAATATGAGGATCTTCGACATTGAAGATTAACTTGTCGCTAACTTTAAGTTTGCTTCGACTTTGAAGATTAACTTGTCACCAACTTTGAGTTTGTTGGCATGAGAAAACTCATACCATTTCCCCCAAAATACATTCCATCAATTACCTTTATTTTGGTTCTCATCAGCTCACACTTCTCTTGGTAATTTTAGCTTATTGAGTATGTTCTTTAGGGAAATAATCCCTTGTATGCTCCATTGGAATGTGTTATGCATATCAAACATCAAGAACAAAATAAAATTCAACTAACAGTGATTTTTGAGGAAGTAATTTAGTATTCTAACCAAAACATTTGTACGTTTGGCCAGTTGTTACCTAATTGACTTAAAATATAAGAAGGAAATGAATTATGATAAAAATATTTTTCGAAACTCAAATAAATTTAAATTGATTTTAAGAAAGGGATAAAAGAAGAGAATACTACCAAAAAGATACAAGATAATAAAGTAAAAAAGATAAAGGAAAAAGAAGGAACACGCCTGAATTATATCACTTCAATCCAAAACAACGTGGACTGCTCTTATCCTTGAGAATTTCTTCTTAAAATATCCATTACAATAGATATTTTCACAAATGAACAATCCTCAATATTTTCATACCTAACGTTTACATCAGGTTCAACTTACAACCTTTATAACTTATAATATTTTCTAGAGAACATTGTTATCTTGATTTACACACATATCAGAATAGTATAGCAACATGTACTTGATAAAAGTACAATAAGTAACAACTCTTTAATGGTTAATGGATGTCATAGGTTTTGAAGGCTGTTGTGATGTTAAAGCAAGCTCATGTTGGGAAGGTGAGAAGATCTATATAGGGTGTTTTAGAGAGTATATAATGTGTCTGTCAATCTCTTGGTTGATATATTTATAGGAGTCTCTTGGGACTGAGTTTTAGGACCCAAAAGGGAATATCTATACTTCCCCCTTCCGGGAGCGTGAGAAGTAGGTAGTTACTTGCCCTATTTCTCGGGAGAACCTGACTTCCCCTTTTGACTCTTCTACCATAATATTATGTATAAGGACACATCACTTCACATATTTCCATAGACGAGCGGTTAATCTAGGAAACAAGCAATATCAGTATAAAACAGGTGTGCGTTCCTGAAAACGGGCGACTGGGAAGTTTGATGGGGGCAAAGTATTGTGTCGTCTGTCCTTAGGAACCCCCTGCACTGTCTCCTATTGCCCTTTGCAAATATACCAATACACGGGTCCTCAAGTACGAGGGATTGTAAAAGAAAAAGTGATTTAGTTTAATCACCACCTCTTATTTGGATGAGCCTCTGATGTGCATTTGGGGGAAAGTCCCTCAGGTGTTTTGGGGAAGAGTCCCTTAGGCATACCTAGAGGTGAATCCCTCAAGTGTGGCCTGGGGTCAACCTCCAAATATCAATGAACTAAATCCATTAAATTCATTTGAGATAAAAACCTTAACGCCAGTTGAGGTGCATGTACAATATTAAATGTATTCAATGATTATTTAAACATCGGGAAGACAAATTTGTTTTATCCTTATCCATGTTAAGGACGCTGAGATCTTTTCAATTGTTAGAATATCTAATAAGAGGTAATTTATTGCCCCTAAGGATATATTTCAAATCCCTATAAAAATGAATTCAATGCCTGCTATTGAAACTTTCTCGTATATTTTTTCTCAAGCTTTGTGAAACGACCTCATAGTTCCTCAAGCGCGTGACATACTCGTTTTCCCATATTCTCAGACTCAAGCCATTAATCCTCATTTTCAAATACACATTTGTCACCTTTTCTTATCTTTTTTCCCTTTGTGGCGATAAGTAGGGATTTAGATGAGAACCGTAGGATGGTGGATCCCTCTAACATTAGATAGTAGGCTAAAATGTACCTTGTAATGCGTGAGGAATGCTGAACGGGGGAATGACTCTGTTAACTATAGACTCTTAGTTTTAGGTTATTTTGGGAGTTATGAGAGCACTTATAGTTCTTAATGAACATGTGACTCCATACACAAGAGTGGGATGACTGAATTGTGGAGGTTTTAAAAATGATAGTTTAAAATAAAATTATCTTCTAAAATAGAGTTTGAAAACATGCAACCAAAGTTAAGCGAAAAATAAAAGAGTTAAGGGAAGAGAGATAGCACTAGGAATTTATAGAGGTTCAGTCTTAAAGAAGTGAATCACCCCTATCTCCAATAATTGATATTGAGAGTATCCAATAATGTTTGAGAATTTTTAGAAGGTTAAGCCCACGAACCCTGATATACAAGGAAAATGAAGTTTCAGGCTTATGCAAAACATTGAACACAACTTCGAGCGGTTAGTCTTTAAGCCAAATTAATGATTCCCAAAGGTTGATCTCAAACAAAGTCTTAGTTTTGAATTTTCTACCCTCTGAATCAAGCCAATGTTTTATATGGGTTGACCAAGAACTGGACCGATATTTTTATCGGACTTATCTCGAACCTACTTATCTTTTACACATGTTGAACTCTGAAATTGAATGAGATTTTATACCAAGCTAATAGCGAACCAAATGAGCTTTTAAACGAGCTTAGATCAAGAACCATCTGTCATGAAGATTTTTCTTTAGGTATTCATCACGAAACCAAAAGGAGATATTTTCTTCAATGGAAGAGCTTGCAACCAAACAAAGACCTTTTACACTGGCTTAACTGCAAACTAAAATAACTACTTCCCTAAAGAAAGAATAATTTACTCAAGAGGAAAAATAACTCTTGGTAAATTTACAATAAAGTCTTCACCACGAACAATTTCCTCACTAAACTCAAGAGTTCTCTCAAAACATTTTGGCTAAAAATGTGAGAGAAAATAAATGATTTAGAGAGATTGAAAGAAAGGGGAAAAGTGTGATATTCATGCTTTTCAGGATGGTTTGAAATGAAAGGGATGCCCTTTATTTATATGCCAAAAATGATTGATTTAAGGAAACAATCCATGGGAAAATAAATGACCTAATGGATTAACTAATCAATTAAGTACTTCTAATAATCGATTATTGTTGCCCAAATTGAAAGGTTTTGATAGATTGTCATTACCATTTATTAAAACATTTTCATAATTAGTTATTAACTTGATTTATCCTCATCTAATCAATTAGTTATTTTTTTTAATTAATTAGATGGTTCAAAACTTGTCTTAATCAATCTAGTAGTTTCCAAAACACTTGGCTAGGCTCCAAAAATATTTTCGGTGATTTTATTTGAATAAAAGAGAGACTTTAAAAGTAATTTTAAATGTGTGTGTTTTTTTGCCATGTTACTTACAAAAACTCTCTTTTGTCTTTACAATACACTGATCACTCAGATAGACACAATAAGAAGAGCCTTCACACTTTCTCTCTTTCACACTCTAAAGCTTCAAGTCCTTTTGTCGGGTATACCAATCATATAAGAACTTCTCTTGCATCTTCTTGTGAATGAGGCTTGAGGATTCTTCAAGTCAGTTAACATCATCAGAGATTTGTAAGGATATCACGGTGATCAAAAACTCCAATTCTTTAGCTTAATTTGGAAGAATAGCTTGATGAATAACTTTGTGCATCTTTGACCGCTTGAACTAGCTTTAGTAATTACTTGCGTTGTTGTCATCAAAACCACTTCAAGAGTTGTTACAAATTTAAGTGTTATCATCATTAAAACTATGGCATTATCAGGGCTAAGCATATCTTGCTTCTTTGTGAGCTTTGATCACTTCCTAATTATACCTACAAACACATAGTTCCATATTATCCCCCTTTTTAATGATGACAATGCATCTGTCAATGAGGTGGGAAAAAAATAGGTGAATCGAATTTGGAGTGCTTAAACTTCCTGTCACATGAGTAGAGAGTATACTCTACTCCCCCTTGAGAGTATACTTGTCCCCCTTTTTCATAATAAAAAAGGCAGGTAAAGATGCAAGGCTAAATTTTTAAAATGCAAGCACAATGATCACATAGTCAAACATATTACTCAGACGAAAAATGAACTATTTTATTAATTCATAGATGCTGGAATTCAAAGTACAAGAAAACAGGAAATTGATGGAATAAAGAGAAAAACTTCAAAACAACATAGCAAGAACACTTAAGAAAAATACTAATTTGCCTCTTCATCATCCTCATTGGACATAATTGGAGATATGATATGGTATTTCTAAAGTTTATCGATGATGTGACAAATCCTTGAATTTTTCCTCCTATGCATCCTTATCATCACCTATTGATTCTCAAGGAGCTTGTTGAGTATGTTTGAGGAAGAAGGAAGGAGGTCAACATTTTGTGCTTGTTGTCACGCTCTTGGTGGTGACTTTGGAGGTAGTAAGAGAATTTCCTTGCTTTCAATTGCAAACCTCATTTGACTCAAGGTACCTTTTCCTATTTTTGATCGTTTGATCTTTGATTCCTCCTCCTCCAAATCATATCCAGAGTACTCTAGGATCTTTGTGATAAGTTTGATATTCGGTAATAGTGTATTCTTCTTTCTGCGATCCATCATATGCTAGATCACTGGATCTGCCCAATTTTTCTCAACTTTGTTTACCAAACACCAAACCAGAGGTATGTCCTATATGTGTGTATGGCCGTAGTTGATTTTTATTCAAAAAAAGAATATGATTCACCTTATAGTGAATTACTCGAATGTTCGGGCATATCAAGCCAACAATGAAGGGAGTGAGAATGATGGAGGTTTGATCAGCAAAAAAGGAATTAGCAACAAGATTAAAGCGAAAGTTGTTACTTAATTCAGTTTCATTATACACTTGATTTTTGTAAAGAACGTTGAAAACTTTTCCGAACTCTTCAAGGCTTAGTTGAATGTGATGGTTCTTCACTTCAGAGCTGATATAACGATTTGAGTACTTGATATTAGATTAAAATATATTTACCAAGAAGGGGAATCTTTCTTGAGGCGCTTCAAAGACAAAGTTCCTAAAATCAGACACCGTGTAGGCTTCAACAAAGTTGCACTCTTTGAAAAGGTTCTTATCAAAGTAGAGATATTCAAATATATCTCTATTGGCGTAGTATTAGTTGTAGTTGGTTTCTTGTTCTTGTGTTGAAAATATTTTGAAGTGGTAGGATGATGATGTTTGGGTGGTGCGAGCTCTTCTGGATGCCATTGTGGTGATGATGAAGATGCGAAGAGGAAAAAAAAACTCTAACAACACTAAGACAATGCACACAGGAGATGGTGGAATGAGATAAGAATTGAAGAGAAGACATACATTTTTATACTCATTGGTTAATCGAATAGAAGGGGGTTATAATCGACTAGGTTAATCAATGCATACAGGTGGACGTTGGAACTAGTTGACGTGCTGGTTTTCAAGGCTTTAATATATTAGCTCATGCCCTTATCAATTATTTGGTGCACCAAAATTTGAAATT